>NC_067401.1:341763322-342377853 GCF_016432865.1 Antechinus flavipes | reverse complement strand
CTATAGTTCTGATCCATTTGGAAGTCCTTTTGATTCTGTCTGTTGCCATTTCAAGAGAATTCGTAAAATATTTTATATTTCAAATACAAAAAGTGTTAGCCAACTGGTGTTATTAAGCAGCTACTAATTAAAATGTAATTGATTTGAAAGATTCACCAAGTGTTGGAATCCTTACAAACTGCTAACTAATTAGAGTTGATCTAATCTTACAAGAAGATTTTGGCCAGAACCTGAAACAAGGTACTAAGTAGAACTAATTAGTACAATGCTTGTGTTTACACCTTTGTGTTCACACCTCCCTTAAAGCTCTTTGGGCCAGAGAGCACTATGGGAGAAAACCCATAATCCCATTCTCTCAGAAGATTCACATATAAGGCTGATGAGGAGAGAGAGCTATTCCAGAATACATTTTCCACTTGGCTGGCTGATCGCAGAGGAGAGTTCAGCTGGACTGGAGAGGAGCGACTCTGGTGCAGACAGAGAGCACTTTGACAGATTTCAGCGGAGTTACGCCAGAAGCACTCTCTCTGAGGCAAGGCAAGAGAGAATATATTTTCCACTTGACTGGCTGGTCGAGGAGGAGAGTTCAGCTGGACTGGAGAGGAGCAACTCTGGAGCATCTTCATCTCACACCACTGTGGTAGGTGGCTGGGCTCCTGCACTTCCCCCACTGAGACCAAGCTGGTCTGAAAGACTCACCAGAAAGCTAGCCAAGCCCCAAGTGAAGAAAACAAGAGATTCATTCCATCTCTGTGTTGGTCAGGGGCTGAAGAAAGCAGAGGCAGAGGCTGAAGGACAGAACCTTTGGATTTGGAGACATCCGGAGGGCTCTAAGCTAAACCGACTGTGTTTTGAGAAGAACAAGAACTCCAACATTTGAACTCCCAACAACCAAGAGCTTAAAATATAGTGATATGATTGGTTTCATCAGAATTAATGTTGGCCAGTGTGTGTATATGCCTTCAAAAGTGAAATCCTATAGCATAAAATCATAATTCAGGAGATAAAGTATATGTAAAACATGTTATATTTTACATCTTTAACAAAACTCTTTATCAATTTAATGAAATATACATTTTTTTCTAGAATTCTGGAAATAATAATTTAGAAGCTTTGGGACTAATAATAGTTTCCTTAAATAGTACATACAGGACAACATGCTTTACTTTACAATGCCAGTACATTATGTACATGAAGAAAACCAAGACCAGGGAGCATTCCTCCCTAGGTAATCTGCCAGATAATTTAACGTTTTTATCAACAATCTAGAACTGCAAGATATTCCTCGATCTTACTACAAAATGCAATGAATCATAGGAAAGAAAAGGAAACTCTATCAAACTGCTTAGGAATATGAAAATATATCCTAGGGCAACTTCAAGTTTTCAAGAAAAGCTGGTTTACTATTCACATAGAAAGGATCTGAAGAAAAAACAATATTTTTTTTTCAGGCAGCCATTAAATCAGGACTATATATGGTACCAAAAAAAAAAAAAAAAAAAAGCTTAAAGTGAAAACATCAACTTTTTACACAAGCCAAAAGTTATTATATTCATAATCTCTGTATTACTGGCACAACAATATGTGAAAAATAATAATAAAGATCAAAGAATCACCTCATTGTTGAAAAGAGCCAAGTCTATATGATCATTCTTATGCCTAATGTATTATAAGTAATCCTTTATGCTTTCACTTTATGGATACCATTGTTAATAAATTGCATAGAAGAATTGCACACTTTTAATCTATAATGGATTACTTTCTGTCTAGGGGAGAAGGGAGGTGTGAACTCATTGAACTCCAATGAGTAAAGGTGTGAACACAAGCCTTGTATTAATTAGTTCTACTTAGTACCTTGTTTCAGGTTCTGCCCAAAACATCTTCTTGTAAGATTAGATCAACTCTAATTAGTTAGCAGTTAGTAAGGATTCCAACACTGACTGACATAGTCTGCAGTAATAACGACCTAAAATCTGTCATGGAAGCTGATTTCACTTCAACAAACAAACTTTTGGAATTTTTTTCCTTCTTTCTTTGCTTTTTGTTTTAAAATATTCATACTTAGGTCAAAATATTTCCCTTGGGTTAGGGTTAGGGAAATAACTAGAACTCAATACAGGAAAAGTCTTTTCTCATTCCATGTAAAAATAAAATGGAGAAATGATCTCAATACATGTGAATTCTATTTCACAGACAAAAAATTTCAATTACATAAATTCTAAAGATCATTATATAGAGAGATATATAATATGCATTACATATATGTATGTATATGTGTGTATACACATACACACATATATATTAGAATTATATATATATATACATACATACATACGAATATATGTATGTATGTATATAATGTGCTTTTGTCTTAATTATACCTCAAGGGGAAAATATCTAACTTTGAATTTTCCCGCTTTGCTTGCTAAAATAAATAGAATAAAAAACCATTATTTTTTTCTTTTTTTAGTATTACTTTCACAATAGCAGCTGACACACCTAAATAATAATAGAAATTCACTTTTTCATGAGATTTATAAAATGCTTTCCTGTTAATAACTATGTGAATTAGGCAGTGCATATATTATTACCCCAATTTTATAGCTGAGGAAAATAACACAAAGGGAGATTAAGTGATTTTCTCAAGATAACATAATTATTACTATTGCTATTACAAAGATGGATGATTTTCTATTATTGCATCTTCTTAACTTCCATTTATTTTCTATCTGTGGTACTGCTATGTAAGAAAAAGATTAACATAGAACTGAGGAGAAAAGCAAACATCATGAGTACCTTAATAATTAATGTTATTAATACCAGAAGAACTCCAGTAGTGGTAGACCTACTTTGTACTGACTATGTATTGAACATAGAAACTGACTATGTAAGGTTGGTTAGTTGGTTAGTTGTTGTCCTTCATTCTTGAAGAATACAAAATGATATCACTATATTAAGTTGAATCAGTGTGTCTGATTGTGATGGATCAGACCAACATAAGTTCAGAATGCTTTGCCAATGATTGGACACAAATAGTTCATATGAACATTTAAGGTAGCTTTCTAATTTGGCACATATCATGTTTCTTTTGGGCTAATTCAATTTTGCTTTGTTCATATATAAGTTAAAGATTGAAAAACAGAAGAGATCATGTCTCTATATTTAGGGACAAAGCACATTCCCTTTGGGAATATATTCTCCAGAATCCTATATGACTTTGGCAGATAATAATATCATCCATAGAAGAAATAAATGAATTTTGGAGATAGTTGAATGGATTTGAACTGAAGTGGTAATGGAGGGGGAAAATTAATGACTGTAAGACCAAAAGTTGTTGTTTTTTCTACCAGACTAGCTAGTACTGCAGTTTCTTCCTATTCATGCAAGGCTATCCTATCTATCTATCTATCTATCTACACCTTGCTTTGTATATGTTTGTTTCCATGTTGTCTCCCCCATTAGATTGTAAGCTCCTTGAAGGCAAAGAATATCTTTTGTCTCCTTTGTATCCTCAACACTTAACACAGTGCCTGACATATAATATAAATTATTAAATTGAATTATTGGATTATGTAATTTAATTATTGAATGAAATAGAATGGAAAGGAAAGGTTTGATTCAACAGTAATATCTGGAAAGTCACAGAATGTTAAAAGCACTTACCCAAACATGGAGATAATGATATCAAAATATAATACCTTCAATGTTTATCAGATGAATTTATCACTAACATGCTTTTTACTGAATCTCAAGGAAGTCCCCTGTTGATTTAGCAGAATAGGGAAGAAGAAGGATGAATTATACTTGTAATATTTTATAACTAGTTTTTGGAATGAAGGTCTGTTGTTTTTTGTTTTTTTGTTTTTTTGAGGACTTATAGATATGAGTACTTGTCATTTATAATCTTTTAATAAATTGCTTATCTTGCAAACAATGCTTTTTGGAAAATCTAAGTTAAATATGATGGTGGCATTATTTTAATTCATACAACCTATTTCTATGGGGCTAGAACTGATGGTCATATATGTCTGAATGGTATGATTTTGAACACATGTCCACTTAGGAAGATTCATTTTTTTCAAATTTATTGGAACTTAAATGTACTCAAATGGAATGGAATTCAACCTGACTGGTTGAATTTCAAGAGAAAAGGGGGGTTTAATGAGCAGTAACAATACAATATGACCCAAATATGCACATACTAACATTAAAGAATGCTGAAAATAATAATAAGATTTAAAAGCCATGGTGAAAGCTGTCTGGGGATCATAAAACTTACTTGAACAGCAAGGTGATTAAAATTATGTTGTTAAGGATTCATTCTTTTATTTAAGTAGTGACCTCTTTAGAGTACACTTTCAAAATGCAAAACGGCTACAAAGAGGTGATATAAAATTTAATATCATCTTGGTGTGATTTTTTTTTAAATCCCTTTTCTCTTTAAGCAGCTGAAAATGAAAAAGAAGAAAAATGAAAAAGAAAAGGTAGTGGAGGGAATATGCAAGGAAGAATACTGAGAATAAACTTTGATCACTTCACAATTTTAACAAGGATAATACCAATTAATTGTATATAATTATAACAGGGAACCAAATCAGTAAAAAAGTGCAGCATCTAAAATTTTCTATAGGATAAAAAAAAAAGAACTAAGTCCTGGAAAGTAATCATTATAAACACATTTAAATGTTTTTCAAGTGACCATTCTTTTTTTTTTCTTATATCATCAAGAGATGACCCTAGGTATTCATTAAGTACTTTGAATTTATATTTGTAACTATAGACATATATAGATATGTGTGCATATGTGTATAGATATATGACAGATAGACAGCAGAGACTGAGCTCATTTCTTCATCACCATCAGCAATAATTACCAGCTAAATGCCACAAACAGAAAGGGAGGACACAAGCACTTGTTAAGCACTTGTTAAGCATCTACTATATTTCAAGAAAATATTTTGTGTTAAATATTTTATAAATATGATCTCATTTGATTTTCACAACCTACAGAATAGATGATTTTATTTCATCAGTTTTGTATTTGAGAAAACTGAGGCAGGTAAAGATTGAGTGACTTGTTGAGTGTAACAAAGCTACTAAAAGTCTGAGGCCAGATTTGAACTCAGGTTCATCTTACCTCTAGGCCTATGGCCTATGGCTATGTGCCACCTAGCTTCACAGAAGCCCAATAGCCTTGAAAATAGCAACACCTCCAAAGCCATACCAGTCTACTTTCAAATATAGCCATCATCTAGTGAATGAAATTCTGTGGAGAAGGAACCAACCATTTCTAGTAACAATTGCCACACACACAGGGTAGGCAAGGTGTCTAGCTGTAGTAGGAACCCTAATGGAGAGACATTTGGCGTCATATGCCAAGCAAATGACCATCACCTTGAACATTACGTTCCCTCAAACCATGATGGAGATATCCCAGGGCTCTAAGCATACCTTGAAATACCTTGAGAATATTAATGCTCCCAACCAAATTCCTACATTCATTATTTTGAGAAAGTATACCCTAGCAACTATTCTTTTAATCCAATCCTAGCTATGGAGACTCAGAAAACAAATTTCTTTAAAAGAAAATTTTTGGCATTTTTAAATGATTTAACATCATAAATGAATATGATTTTCACCAGGAAAAAATGTTACCAAAGAGACACTGACATCTTTTTTTTTCTGTACTTTAAAGACTATGGGATTTTTCCATTTGACTTACAACTGAAATCTTTCATATGTTGTCTCCTCATTAAAAAGCAACTTTCTTAAGAGAAAAGGCTGTTTTACTTTTTTGTTTGTATCCTCAGAACTTAGTACAGTACACTGCAAATTATAAGCATTTATGAATGCTTTATTCACTCATTCAATATATATATATATTAAATTAGTGATTACCTCCCACATATAAGACAATGTTCTGAACATAACTGATATAAAAATGCATGGTTATAAAGATGAGAATGCAGGATGGTTGGGAAAAGAACAATTAATTCTGGCCTTGCAATCAGATGATAATCTAGACATATACACAACAAATGTTAATGCAACATAAAATGTAGTAAACTTCATAAAAGACAGATACAAAGTACTATGGAAGTTCAGACAAGAAATGAATTATTTCTAGATTAAGAAATGAAGGAAGCAATCATGAAGGAGGTAGCATTTCAAACCAAGGCTTGAAAAGTTTCATAAAATTTCAATAGATAAAGATTAAAAGTGAATTCTAGCAAGACAAAATAGTCTAATCAGGAGCATGTAAGTAGGAAAGCATATAATATGTCTGGGGAACAGCCCACAATCCTTTTTTATGAATATGGAAGTTGTTAAAGGAGTTAGTAGAAGAACAGGATGGAAGTTAAACAGAGATCAGACTGGGCAGGAACTTAAATGTTGTTACAAGGAATTTATATCTTGACAATTGGAATGGGATGGAGGAGCTTTGAAGGAAATAATTTGTCCCTCAAAGTATCTCGCTCAATTGAGCAAATTAAGAACACACAAAGAACAGACCCTTCAACATATAGTTATGCTGTCTGATAAAACAAATTTTAACACTAGACAGGTTAAATATATATTCCTCTTTCTGCATTGTAAGACATTAACTGTCTCTCAGGAAATGAGTAGTAGATTTCTTTTTCGTTATTTTGGACTCATGTTTTATCATTATGTTGATCAGTGTTCTAAAGAAGTATAATATGAATAGGAATTCTTGTTGTCTATGAATGGATTTTCTACATTAAAAAATATAGATCTAGAAAACATAATTGATTTCATATAGATTAACATAAGGTCAAGAATCTCAAGAGTAATAATAAAATATATCAAGGTAATTAAAAATAGAAAAAAAAAGAAGAGGTTTATTAGTATCAGATCTCATACTGTACTACAGAATACTAATGATAAAAATAATTAGGTTCTAGTTAAACAGGGAATTTGATCAGTAGAACAGATTAGGTACACAACATAGTATTGTAATAGCATATTTGATAAATCCAAAACTCCAGTTAGCAGAGGAAGACTCACTACTTAGTAAGGAAAAATGGAACTATGTCTATCAAAATTTAGGTTTATACCAACACATGACATCATATTTTATGACAAACTCCAAATGGCATTTGCCCTACATACAAAATGTTACAATTTAAACAAATTGAGGGAGCAAATAAGAAGCTATGTTTCTGATCTATGAATAGGAGATTTAGTTTATGATGAAGCAAGGGATATGGTGTTATGAAAGGTTAAATAAAAAATTTTCATAATATAAAATTTAAAAGCTTTTGCACAAATAAGTCAACTATAGGATAAATTATAAGAAAAATAAGAAATTAAAAAATCTTTATAAAAGTTTTTCTAATAAAGTTGTCACTTCTAAGACATACAGGGAACAATGCTGAATGTCTAAATCCAAGAGCCAATGATCAAAAAACATAAAATGGTAATTTTCCAAGAAATCCAAGATATCAATAAGCATATAAAATTATTCTGTTACTATTATCAAAAAAAAACAGAAATAATGTAATTTTAAGGTTATGCCTTATACGTACATGACTGAAAAAAATGATAAAAGAGAAAAATAGCAAATAGTGAAAGTACTTTGGGAGAACAAAGACATGTGTACTCTTGGTTAATCTATGAATTATTCATCCATTCTGGAAGTCATTTGAAATTATTCCTAGAAAGTTATGAAACTGTGCATTTCTTTTGACCTAATCATACCACCATGATGCCTATATCCTGAAAAAAAAAAAAAGCAAAAGAGGGGAAGATTGTATATGTATAAAATATTTATAATGACTCTTTTCATGATAATCCAAAATTGAAAATTAGAGAAAATGTTCTTATATTGGAGAATGACTACATCTCATTATGCCATAAGAAATGTGGACAATTTCAAAAAACATTGAAAGATCTTTATGAACTTATACAGAACAAGAAGAGAAGACCTAGAAAAATGTATATAATTATAGTAACATTATAGAAGGAAGACAACTTTGAAAGACTTTAGAACTCTGATCAACATAATGATAAAATATGACTCCAAAATAATGAAGATAAAACATACCACTCATTTCTTGAGAAATTGTTAATGAATTTATAATGTTGCGAGAAGACTATATTTTAAAGCATGTTTTATGGAGGAATTTGTTTTAGAGATGACATAACTATATATTGAAGCATGTGTTCTTTGTGGGGTTTTCTCCCTTGTTTTTTTTTCATATTAAGGATAGTGCAAGGGACAAGTTAATAAACAGATACTTGTCACTTGAAAAATACAATAAACAATTTTTGCAAATACACAAAAGGAAATGGAGAAACAATAAAAGATGTGTGAAGGTTAGCTAGTGTAAAGGCACATAGAAGGAAATAGCATTTTTAGGGGAGAAACAGAGGGTTCTCACCCTAGAATCCATTGATAGATTTCAGGGGACCCATTAATTTGAATGAGAAAGAATACTTCTTTATTTTCACTAACTTTACATTTTTTGTAATCCTATATATTTAAATTTCTGTGCATCTAAAAACATCAGTCTGAGAACAGACACATAGGAATCACTAAATTGCCATAGTGCTTCATGACCAGAAACAAAATAAAACACAAAAGAAAAAAAATGAATTTCTGATTTAGAGATTTTTGCCAAAAAAAATGTAACGAGTGTCTGCACTATATGACTGATACTGGAAATGGAAAAGAGAGCACATTATCACAGAGGCAGAAAAAATTGAACATAGCAACTGATTATACATAGAAATGAAAAGAGAATTAGCATAGCTGAGAATAAGATGTTACCATATACTGACAACTAATTGAGTCTTCAATATACTCCCGAGTTTATCTCATACCTTCTACTATTGTTACACTGCTTATAACATGCATTTACCTCCCAGCCAATATTTGCTATTTGCTCTTCATTAAGTTGATCTGGTACTGCACTAATAATATATGACAAAGTTTGTGGCAGGAACTGGAAACTGAGTGGATGCCCATCAATTGGAGAATGGCTGAATAAATTGTGGTATATGAATATTATGGAATATAATTGTTCGATAAGAAATGACTCGCAGGAGGATTTGAAAAAGGCCTGGAGAGACTTACATGAACTGATGCTGAGTGAAATAAGCAGGAAATCATTATATACTTAAACAACAATATTATATGATGATCAATTCTGATGGACATGGCCCTCTTCAACAATGAGATGAACCAAATCAGCTCTGATAGAGCAGTAATGAATTGAACCAGCTACACCCAGCAAAAGAATTCGGGGAGATGACTATGAAACATTACATAGAATTCTCAATCCCTATATTTTTGTCTGCCTGCATTTTTGATTTCCTTCACAGGCTAATAATACACTATTTCAAACTCTGATTCTTTTTCTACAGCAAAATAACTGTTAGGACATGTATGCTTATATTGTATTTAATATTTACTTTAACATACTTAATATGTATTGGTCAACTTGCCATAGGAGGGGGGAGGAGGGAAGGGATGGAGGGAAGGAGGGGAAAAATTGGAACAAAAGCAAGGCTAACAAAGCCCAGGGTCATTCAAGGATAAAACTCAATTTTCTAGGGAGAAAGGGGTAGAAATATTGACCTGAATCAAAATGCTCTGCCTGAGAATCTTCAGTTTTGGAACTCCTTCCACTGGGGAAAACTGTTTTGTGATATATACAAAAAGTTACTAGATATACTAAAAGGATAAATGACTTATCTCTAATCACAAATCCCTGATGTCAGAGGCAGAATTTGAAGTCAATTCATACACATACACACACACAAACACACACACACATGAAGTTAGGTCTTCTAAGGTCAGCCTTCAATCCACTAGAACACATTGCCTGTTGTTTGGATACTAGATACAGATATAAGCATAGATAGGTATATAGATATATCTATATGTGTATACTTATATAATGTATACAGAAAAAAACATTTACTATATATATAAATAGGGGTGGTAGGCAAAAAATAGATTTTCAAAATTTTTATTTTGTCTATTGTAGTATTCCCTATTCCATCTAAAAATTCTTAAATGTCAAGAATTTTACAAAGAAATTCTCTGAAGCAAATTCTACCCTGAGAAACCAAGTTAACTGCTATTATACCAATGGCTGTCCTCTCTCTTTAACATTCTAGTTAGCTTTCAGATATTGCTCCAATGTCACTCAAAGTAACTGTGCATTCACTAAGGTGTGAAATAAACCTTTTAAACAGAAGAGATAGAAAAGACTGAAAAAAAATCCATAAATACAGTTTCCCACAAGGAAAGACAATTAAAACCAATAATTTCTAAAGGCAAACAAAGAGATTGTGAACAATCTTATTTAAGAAACTTACATTTGCTGCACTGGATAATTCATACTCTAGAGCTAACAAAGCTGGGATTGAAAACAAGTAAAGTAAAATAAACCCCTCAAAATTCATTAAATATAATCCTTTCATCAAAAAATTGGAGTGGATCTAAGTCACAATAAGTTTTTTTTTTTTAAACTGGCACTATCTTCTGATTAATTAGCAACTCTATAGATCAAGTGTCACTTAGGAACACTGTCTTAGGAAGCCATTGTTTTAAAAAGAAGGCACCATCAGATGTAAGTATAGGGAGATAATAGATCCCAAAACCACTTATTTAGATAAGCTGTTCTGGACTCCAAGTTCCCATCCTCAACACATACTCACAGATTTAATTTTCTTTGTTGTGAATTAAGCTTGAACATTCATTTTCTATATACTCTAAGAACCCATAACAAATGACTCATATTCAGAAACTCTCTTCCCCCCTTTTTCTATGGGTCAACCAATCATTCTCTCTACTTTGCCTTGTAATTATATTCAAAATAAATAATTTTACTGGGATCCCAAATTATAAATAGTGCTTATATGATAAAAGTGTCAAGTAGTGATACTAATAACTAGCATTTACGTAGCATTTTAAAGTTCATAAAGCATGCTATTTCATTTAATCTTCACAACAACCTTATGAAATAGGTACTATTATCATCATTTTACAGATGAAGAAACTGAAGTTGAGAGGTTAAATAATTTTTCAATGTAATGCTGGACAAACTGAGGCATAGAGATTAGAGAGTTTTTAATATTATATTTGGTTTTCTGAAAGGGAGAAATTTTCTGGGATCAAAGAATCCATTATGGTCCCAGGGCTGATGTTTCAAAGCATTTAGCAGCAGCAGCAGCAACTTCAGCAGCAGCTTCAGCAGCAGCAGGCATGGTAATATTAGATATAGATATCTATATATACATATACCCATCATCAGGACTCTAAGACAAAGGTAGGGGGTGGAATCCAAACACTGAGAGCAGGAATTTCCAAGAAGGGACCATCAATCTGGTTCTGACAGGTTGAGACCATGAATTCTTACAAATTGAGGGTAAAGAAGATAGTCAAACTAGAGCCAGGAAGTCTGGAGACATAGAGATAGAGGATGTTAATTAGGTATCTGAGATATGGCATATGAAGTCTTATTTTTTGGAATGCCAGTTCTCTACAGCCTTAATTATCTCAGTCCTAATGGTCAGGAAGGGGGGTTGCAACCAGGGGATTGAGGCAAAACAATTCAAGGAATTGAGAAAGAACAGTTCAGGGAAACTGAGGCAGGATAATTTAGGGACTCTAAGGCAAGATAACTCAGGACACTGAGGCAGGATAATAAAAGAAAACTGTGGCACAACATCAGGACCAGAAAAGTTTGAGAGAGATGTAAAAAGGGGGAAAGTACCCTAGAGAAAAGGATAAAGGTGTACTCACAAAGATCAAACCAGTATTTACATAGAGTAGATGGGTAGACTGAGAAATACTAAGAAAGACCAAATTGGTATTCATCATCTATATTTTTTACAAGATTTCTAAATACCTGAAATACTCTAATTCCTCATCCCCACTTCTTAGAATCTATAATTTCCTTAAAAAATTAACTCCAATGTCACTATCAATATGAAACATTTCCTGATGACTCAGCTGCCAGTACTTTTATTCCAAAATTACTCCGTATTTATTTTGTCTATATTTGTTTATGTTTCTGTTGACCTCCTCAATTGAATATAAGCATACTGAAGGCAAGGACTGTATGATTTCCCACCTACCTTCTGCATCTGGCATTGTACCTGAACATAGCTACTAAATAAAACCTTGTCTGTTTATTAATTTAAACTGGTAAATACTGAAGAACTTGTAAAAGATTGACTAATGTAAGAAAAATGACCTATATATAGCTAAATCGTGATATAAAAGCCAACCACTCTAGAAAAACTACAAACAATTCAGATATCAACTTGATAGCATATTTCATGATAAAAATAATAAAACAGGCACTTTGGAAGGAATACATGTCTGAGGAACCATCTCTATGTTGTTTTCTTACACAAAGGGAAGAGGAAAATTATTATTTTTATTCTTAAATATGAGCTAAACATTAATCTGTTTTCTGGATTCATATTTCATTCAATGTCACCTTTAGTGATAAAACCTCTTTTGTTAATGCACCTAAGTGGAAAAGCTAAACCAGGAACTTATCAAGATCTTTAATGTCAACATTCTAATTGGTCTACAAAGGCCTCTCAATTTTCTTTGATTCTCTAAATTTGCCTCCAATATCCAAGTGAAGTTGAATTCAGTCCAAACTATAAATTATATTACTGCTAGAAGCAATAGTTAACTTTTTAAAAAAATAAATCAGTTATTACAAGGGTTTTTGTTTTGTTTTGTCTTTTCACATGGGATTATGCTATGATTTATCACTTTGAATTCTATTTATTAATATTATTATTACTAATAGATTTTTTTTCTCAATCAACTGCAACTGTGGAAAATGTAATCTACTATAAAGAATCAACTGTAAAAGCTTCACTGTTTCCTTCTCATGTTTTCATGAAAGTAATATATACAAATCATGCTCCTAAAAATATGTTACTTTTTTAAGAATAATTTCATTTGGGGAGCAGAGCCAAGATGGAAGAGAGGACACACACATCTTCCTAAACTCTCCCTTTCCCTCAATCTATTTTAATGAAATTCAGCCTCAGAATTAGTGCTTGACTGTCAGAACTCATGAATATTGGGAGTACAACTCCCAATGGAAGATAATCTCAAAATTCTCCAGAAAAGGTCTATTTTGCTCATGTGCTGGGATGGAATGGTGTTAGGCCAGGCACAGACCTCAGGCAGGCAGTGAGAGCACTGGGAAACAGCTCACTCTAAGCAGACTGGAGGGGGGCAAGGTGTGGTCTCTGCTAGCTAAAAATCTGCGGGGAGAACTCTACCACATTATGAGCTACTCTGACCTTGCAGCAAGCCAGTATTGCAGAGAAGTTATAAACAGAAAAGGTAAAGACTATAATCCCAAAGTGCCAGGTCTCTTGGACCTGGCCACACTCATCCAATACCCATAGTGACTCAGAATGATCCAAGTCCAAGTTGTTGATTCCAGCACAGCCCTAGTAGCTGGCTTTCCACTGCTAATGATTTCAGCACAACTGTTAACCCTAGTGCAGCCAGTGGCTGTCCTATTGCCACTTCCTGTTGTCTAAAGAGGCAGCTTCGAAATACTCTACTACCCCCCTCCATAAGCAGACTGTAGTTACTTTTGTTGTTGTTATTATTGTTATTGTTTGTTTTTTGTTTGTTTTCCCCAAAAATGAGTGAAAAGGCAAAGTGGGCTCTAATTATAGATACCTTCAATAAGGAAAGAGAGCAGACTTCAAACTCTGAGGAAACTAAAAACAGTGTGTCTCTAGATCGAAAGGAAGATATGATATGGACACCATCACACAAGGCTCTCATAGAAGAAATAAAAAAGCATCTTAAAAGAGAGCTAGAAGAAAAATGAGGAAAGGAAAGGGAAGCTTTCCAAGAGGGTCCGGATAAGTCATGTTACTTATTAAAAAATAGAGTGCATATAGAAATCAACTCCCTGAAAACAGAATTTGCAAATTGGAAAAGATAAACAATTCCAAGGAAAACAGAATCTGTGAATTGGAAAAAAGAAATTAATTCTTTAAAAAAATAGTGAAAAGGAAAAATATTCCATAAAACAAAACAACTCATTTAAAAACTCAATTGGACAAATACAAAAAGAAATTTTAAAAAGTAAATGAAAAAATAATTCATTAAAAATCAGACTTGAATAAATGTAAATGAATAACTCAAGGAAACACCAAGAATCAGTCAAGCAAACCACAAAAAATGAAAAAAAAAAGAAAAAAAATGTTAAATGCCTATTTGGGAAAACAACAGACTTGGACAATAGATCTAGTAGAGATAATCTAAGGAATATTGAATTCCCTGAAAATCATGATAAAAAAAGAGCATGGACACTATTTTTCAGGAAATCATCAAAGAGAACTGCCCAGATGTTATAAAAACTGAAGGTAAAATAGATATTGAAAGAATTCATTGATCAACTACTAAAAGAGATCCCAAAATCAAAACTCCAAGAAATATTGTGCCTAATTCCAGAACTATCAGACTAAGGAAAAGCACTACAAGCAGCCAGAAAAACAAAACAAAACAAAACAATTCAAATACTGAGGAGCCACAAAAAGGATCACTCAGGATCAAACAGCATCTACATTAACGGACCAAAGATCATGGAATATGATATTCCAAAAGGAAAAAAAACTTGGTAAGCAGCCAAGAATAACTTACCCAGCCAAACTGAACATTTTCTTCCAGGGAAGATGAAGGACATTCAATGAAATAGGTGAATTCTATTTATTTTTGATGAAAAAACCAGAGCAAAACAAAAAATTTGACCTCCAAATATAGGACTCAAGAGAAGCATAAAAAGGTAAAAAAGAACTCTTGAGAACTGTGTTTCTGTTATGGGTATACAGAAAGAGTGCATGTATAATTTGGTTTTACTGTTATAATATAAGAAAGGAACTACTAGTGGAAAGGAAATTGTACCAGAAAAAGGGAAAAGTGGAGGTAAAAAGAGGGAAATGACAGTACAATAAGAGACAAAGGAAACCTATTATATATGAGGGAATGAAAGGAGGGAGATAAACATAGTGTGACTCTTACTCTCATCATATGGCTCAAAGAGAAAATATTAATTATATTTGGTTTACATAGAATATTCTCCCACCTCATTGAAAAGTGGGATGGGAAAAGTGAAAAGGGAAGGGGTAGTCTAAATAGAAGGAAATACAGAAATAGCAAGGGAAAAGTTTAAGAAAAGGGAAGGGACTTCAAGAAGGAGGAAGGGATTCTAAAGGCAGAGGGCTTCATAAAGCAAATGGGGCTTATGAGTCTAATACTGGGGAAGGGAGTAAGGGGGAAAGGAAAGAGAAAAGCATAATTTGGGAATAATAAGATGGCAGGAAATACAAAATTAGTAGTTTTAACCATAAAGGGGAATGGAATAAACTCCCCTATGAAGTAGAGGCAGATAACAGAATGGATTAAAAGCCAGAATCCTACAATATGTTGTTTGCAAGAAACAGACTTGAAGCAGGGCAATATATACAGAGTAAAAATAAAATAATGAAGTGAAATCTACTATGCTTCAGGTGAAGTCAAAAAAGCAAGGGTAGCCATCCTTATCTCAGATCAAGCAAAAGCAAAAATTGATCTAATTAAAAGAGATAAGGAAGGAAACTATATCTTGCTAGAGGGTAGCATAGACAATGAAGCAATATCAATACTAAACATATATGCACCAAGTGGTATAGCATTTAACTTCCTAAAGGAGAAGTTAAGAGAGTTGCAAGAAGAAATAGATAGCAAAACTATAATAGTGGGAGATCTCAACCTTGCACTCTCAGAATTAGATAAATCAAACCACAAAAAAAAAAATTGAGACAGAAATTAAAGAGATAAATAGAAAATGAGAAAAGTTAGGTATGATAGATCTTTGGAGAAAACTGAATGGAGGCAAAAAGAAGTACACTTTCTTCTTGGCAGTTTATGGAACCTTTACAAAAAGTGGCCATATATTAGGACAAAAAGACCGCAAAATCAAATGCAGAAAGGCAGAAATAGTAAATGTATGCTTCTCAGCTCACAATGTAATAAAAATTATATTCAATAAAAATAGACCAAAAAGTTATTGGAAACTAAATAATCTGATCCTAAAGAATGATAAGATGAAACAGAAAATCATAGACACAGTTAATAATTTCACCCAAGAATGGACGATAATAAGATAGTATACCAAAATGTATGGGATTCAGCCAAGGTGGTAATAAGGACAAATTTTATATCTCTAGAGACTTACTTGCATAAAACAGAGAAAGAGAAAATCAATGAATTAGGCTTTCAAGTAAAAAAAAAAATAGAAAAAGAGCAAATTTGAAACCCCTAATCAAACACTAAACTTGAAATTCTTAAAATAAAAGGAGAAATCAATAAAATTGAAAGTAAAAAAAAAAAAAAACTATTGAATTAATAAATAAAACTAAGATTTGGTTTTATGAAAAGACCAACAAAATAAATAAACCCTTGGTAAATTTGATTAGAAAAAGGAAAGAGGAAAATGACATTGTTAGTCTTAAAAATGAAAAGGGAGAACTCACCAGTAATGAAGAGGAAATTAGAGCAATAATTAGGAGTTATTTTGCCAAACTTTATGCCAATAAATTCGACAACTTAAATGAAATGGGTGAATGCCTACAAAAATATAGGTTGCCCAGATTAACAGAGGAAGAAGTAAATTGGTTAAATAGCACCATTTTAGAAAAAAGAAATAGAACAAGCTATTAATCAACTCCCTAAAAAAAATTCCCAGAACCAAATGGATTTGCATGCGAATTCTACCAAACATTTAAAGAACAATTAACTCCAGTACAATATAAACTATTTGAAAAAAAAATAGGGAATGAAGGACAAACTCCTTTTATGACACAGATATGGTACTGATACCTAAACCAGGTAGGCTGAAAACAGAGAAAGAAAATTATAGCCCAATCTCCCTAATGGATATCAATGCAAAAATCTTAAATAAAATATTAGCAAAAAGATTACAGAAAATCATCTCCAGGATAATACACCATGACCAAGTAGGATTTATACCAGGAATGCAGGGCTGGTTCAATATTAGGAAAACTATTAGCATAATTGACTATATCAATAACCAAATTAACAAAAACCATATGATCATCTTAATAGATGTAGACAAAGCATTTGATAAAATCCAACATCCATTCCTAGTAAAAAAAAAAAAAACACTCAAGAGTAGAGGAATAAGTGGACTTTTCCTTAAAATAGTCAGGAGCATATATTTAAAACTGTCAGTAAGCATTATATGTAATTGGGATAAACTGGAACCTTTCCCAGTAAGATCAGGAGTGAAACAAGGTTGCCCACTATCACCATTATTATTCAATATTGTATTAGAGACGCTAGCCTCAGCAATAAGTTGAGAAAGAGATTAAAGAATTAGAGTAGGTAATGAGGAAACCAAATTATTACTCTTTGCAGATGATATGATTGTATACTTAGAGAACCCCAGAGATTCTACTAAAAAGCTATTAGAAATAATTCACAACACAAGTTGCAGGATACAAAATAAATCCCCATAAATCCTCAGCATTTTTATACATCACCAACAAAATCCAACAGCCAGAGATACAAACAGAAATTCCATTCAATATAATTGTTGATAGCATAAAATATTTGGGAATCTATCTACCAAAGGAAAGTCAGGAATTATATGAGCAAAATTACAAAATAATTTCCACACAAATAAAGTCAGATTTAAATAATTGGAAAAATATTAAGTGGTCCTGGATAGGCCAAGCAAATGTAATAAAGATGATAATATTCCCTAAACTAATCTATTTATTTAGTGCCATACCCCAAGAAACTACTTTAATGACCTAGAAAAACAACAATAAAATTCATATGGAAGAACAAAAGGTCAAGAATTTCAAGGGAATGGCATATGAATTATACCAAACATTTCCATAAAAACTAATTCAATACTATGCAAAGCATTTGAAAAAATAAGAAGGAGTCCTACTAAATTCCTTTTATGATATGGTGCTGAGTGAATGAGCAGGACCAGGAAATCATTATCTACTTCAACAACAATACTATATGATGATCAATTCTGATGGACCTGGCCATCTTCAGCAATGAGATGAACCAAATAAGTTCCAATGGAGAAGTAATGAACTAAACCAGCTACACCCAGGGAAAGAACTCTGGGAGATGACTAAGAACCATTACATTGAATTCCCAATCCCTATATTTTTGCCTACCGGCATTTTGGATTTCTTTCACGGGTTAATTGTATAATATTTCAGAGTCCAATTCTCTTTGTACAGCAAAATAATGGTTTGGTCATGTATACTTAATTTGTATTTAATTTATACTTTAATATATTTAACATCTACTGGTCATCCTGCCATCTGGGGGGGGGGGGGGGTGGGGGGAAGGAGGGGAAAAATTGGAACAAAAGTTTTGGCAATTGTCAGTGCTGTAAAATTACCTATGCATATAACTTGTAAATAAAAAGCTATTTAAAAAATAAAAAATAAATTTAAAAAAAGAACTAAAACGATTATGTGAACAAAAAAAAAAAAAAAGAAAAAGAAAAAGAAGAAAATGTGGATATAATTTACCAAATGGAACTGGCTGAACTGCAGAATTGTGACTCTCTGAAAGACACATTCAAGTCAAGTAGCCTTCATAATTTCTATGCATCTCTCCCCTCTGAGACATATCTTCATCTCAGGAACCATGCACTCAAAATGGCAACCATCTTTGGCAGCACTTGTATCTGTGAACAGACTTTTTCTAGAATGAAATATTTGAAATCTCCAACCAGATCAAGACTAACGGATGCACACTTGCATCACTTGTTACGACTAGCAGTGACAAATATGGAACCAGATATTGACCATCTCATTAGCCAAAACTAGGTCCATAGTTCCCATTGAAATACTGGTAAGTTTGTTGATTTAACTTTACTTCATTTTAAATATCATATTTATTCCCATTTTGTTTCTTCACTTCAAAATAAGATATATGCAGTGAGCATAGGAATTTGTTCATAGTTTTTGTTTTTTACTATAGTCCAGCTCTCCAACAGTCTGAGGGACAGTGAACCGGCCCCCTATTTAAGAAGTTTGAGGACCCCTAAACTATAAGAACAAAACTATAAAACATTTTACACCCAAATAATGTCAGATCTAATTAGTTGAAAAAATATCAAGTGCTCATATTTAATATTCTTGTTTGGTTTTCTGGAGGTCTTTGGAGCAGCCTTCTTTTCAGTAGATTATTCTCCACAAGAATAGCCAGGAGTTAGTCCAAAGTCCAGATTCTTTATTGCCTCTTTGCCTACGGTCCCAGCTAGCTTTCTTAGAGGCCTTCTGGAATCTTAGTTTCAGTAGAGGGAGCAGGAGGCCAGCCACCAGGAGCCTGATTGAACATGGAATGAATCTTATCCAGTCCTTGCTGGCTGTTATATACTCCATTTTCATAGGTGGGAATCTTGTGGAACTATATTAAGTACTAAATACATATCTTGAACTAGAGAACTATTAAGCACTATGCTAAACTAGATAACCATTGTATTTATCAAATCCACTGACTTAACATTTTATAAGAATCCTTGTTTTGGAGTTCTGGTCCATAACACTCATGGATAGTCTGAGAAGATGTAAAGAAAATGACAATACTACCTAAAATAATCTACTTATTCAGTGCCACACCAATCAAACTCCCAAGAAATTTTACAGATCTAGAGAAAATAAAACAAAATTCATCTGGAAGAACAAAAAGTTAAGAATTTCAAGGGAATTAATGAAAAAATGCAAATGAAAGTAGCCTAGTTGTGCCTGGAATTCATTATTAAACACAAAATATATTATTTTGCTTATATTAAGTTGTGCATTGTGATGACCACATATTTAAAATCAGCTGGAGTCAGGAATTCAGCTTAAGGGAAAAATCTTCAATCTTTATTGAAGTGAAGAGGTGGAAAAGGACTGTGATAGCAATATGGGCAAGAAAGATTGCGACAGCAATATGGGCAGCTGTGACAGGAAGCCAGCTAGCAGAGGGGGGTTGGCGATGAAAGGCCATTGAAATAGCAATGTGAGCAGCTGTGTCAAGTCGCCAGCCAGCAGTCTCTCCTTCTGCTTCCCTCTCTGCTCCCCTGCCTCCACCCACCAAAAACGTCATTTCCTATACAACACATCAGGATTTGCACAAAGAGCGGGTGGGGGCCATTCTTTCTCCAAGCATATATATTAATAGAATATGGTCCAATTACTATTTAGCCTCAGTGCTTGGGACCTCAGTGCATCAACTCAAGCCTCAGCCCATTACAGTACATGATCTCTTTTACACCCCTTTTTATATGCAATTTATTATTGGTAATATGTTATAATATCCTTAGATTGAAAGACAACATTTCTGCACCCTTTCAAATGACCTGCAATTTTAACTGTCTAGAATCATACTATCCCAAAATTCACAGAGGAGTGGTACTAAAAAATAAATAGGGTTATTTTAGGAAGTCTTTTGAGATCTTTAAAATCAATATAAAACTTTTCAGATTGCTAAGATAGATATCTCTAAAGTTATTAAATTTCTCCCAGTGCTTATAAGGAAATGATTCTTTATAATAGAATGTGTGGTAGATTTGGAATCAAAGGACCTGGGTTCAAAGCCAAATTCTACTATTTGCAATTTGTAACAATTTGAACAAATCATTTAGGCTCAGTTTTACCAGTGTAAAACATGAGGGTTGATTTACATGGTTTTTACATATTAATTCCAGCTCTAATGTGATAATTTCATAGCATAATATTCTCAGTATAGAGTATGCAGAAGATACACAGTAAAGATTTATTCAAAAGATGTGTTAATGTTAGTAAAGTGAAAACATATAAATAATTAAGGTTTCTAAAAATGTTTTAATTTTTCAGGGAAAGCTTTGGAGCCTTCTCCAAAATTAACTGAAGTACTTCACATTTTTCAAGTGGTAGATAAAAAAAAAATTCTCTTATACTGAAAATAATCAAGGAATGTAAATTTTTATCAAATTGATAATTTCATATCTCTCCCAAATTTAAAGAGATATAGATTTACTGTATCCTTGATTATTTGTTTATAATTAACATTTTACAATATTCTCCCTTCTTCCATAAGATATTTTATATCTTATCTATTTATATGTGTGTGTGTGTGTGTGTGTGTGCTATATGAGTATGTACATTCTGTATGTAAGTACATATCATAAAATAAAATTTTAATTGTGTTAAAGCCTCAAACACAATTAATCTCATGTATTACTAAGAAGATAATCATATCAGGGAAATTTAATTATAGCACATTCTTAAAGCAAATTAACTACTGTTTGTATAAATAGATTATTTATATCTGAACATTACATATTTAAAATGTATATAAAGTTGTGAGACCTCCCTTGATGTTACTGTACTTTTCAGGAATAAAAGGTCAGGTTCATTAACATGTAGCAAAGGAAAATATCATTGTAAATAGACTTTGGCAAATAATAATAGGTCTGGCATTTGGCTATCTCCCAACTTGTCATGCCTCCCAAACAAAAACATAGAAAGTACCACAAATGTTCAAACTAAAGGAAAAATAACGAAGTTAAAAATCCAATGAACTAATGAAAAAGAAAGCTAATTCCTCAGCTTTTGCATGTTCATATAGTACTTCTTCCAGCTCCAGCCCACACACTCTGAAATGGCTACCTAAAAGCCAACCCATAAGCTTTCAATAGAATACAACTTTTTTTCCTCCATCTTCCCCATGCAGTGGCAAATAATCAAGCACTCAGTGCATGCAGCTTCTGTGGTTGAGATGCCATGAAGTATGGATTCATTCTCTGCTGCTTGTGCTAATTTTAGTCTACCAATTAACACCAAGGAAACAGAGGTTCTCTACTAGTTAGTAGAACACATCAATTTGTGGAACCATCAGTGATACAGCAAATATAGAAATTTTGAATGCTATGGATAAATTCACTTATCTTGTTAGTATACCTTCCAGAGATGTACCACATACATGATAATGTTAATATACAAATTGTCAGAGGTAGCTCAGTATTTGAGAGCCTCCAAAGGAAGGTGTGAGAGAAAAAAAGTATTAGGCTACCTACTGAATTCAAATATCTACAGAGCCATTATGCTGACCTCTTTGTTGTATGTCTGTTAAATCAGGACAGTTTATACAAGTGTCATGCCAGGAAACTGTATACCTTCCATTTGAATTGTCTTAAAAACAAACCTTTTAGAAGATCAACCGATAATATAAGATACCAGACACTGAGGTCCTTTCTCAAATTAAACTCTTGGATGTTCAAACTGTACTTCAAAGAGCACAACTCTGATGGGCCAGCCATGTGGTTTGAATGAAAAAAGTATGTTTGCCCAAAAGACTATATTATAAAATACATATACAAGGTGAATCCTCACATGGGAAAAAAGCATTACAAGGACATTCTTAAAGTTTCTTTGAAGAGCATCAAAATCATTTCGAGACATAGGAGACTCTGGCATAGAACTATCCAGCATGTTCTGTTGCATAGGGATGAAATATTGGTACTTAATTTGTTGTATCTTTTTAGTAAATTTACTTTTGTAAAAGCTAATTGATATTAATTTGTTAACTGATACTGGGGGCATGAGTCACTGGTGACTAATAATATGGACAACAGTATAGAATTGTGAATTTAAACCAATAACTCAAGATAAGAAGGAAACCCCAACCTCTCAGTGGTATCTCCATAACTTTATAGGACAAATGCAGCTAGCTGACATTTCTCTAAAGGGCCTGATATCAGTTCAAAAGGGCTATACTAAGGACTTTTACAGTCAATAAAAGTTATATTATCATAAAATTTAAAGCTATAAGCAACCTTATATATCACTTCATGTAATTCCTTCATTTTAACAAGAAAATGAAATGGGAAGGGGCAGAACCAAGATGCCAGAAAAGGCACATGCAATTTTCTGAGATTCTCTCATACCCTCACTACTAATTATTAAATTCAGCCTGAAAAGTAGTGCTTGACTGCTAAAATTAATGATGATTGGAAGTGCAACAACTTACCAGCCGAAAATAATCTGGAAGATCACCACAAAAGGTTTGTGTTGGGAGGAAGGGGGAGCAGACCTGCACAAGCAGGGATAGGACCCAAGGATAGCGTGTGGAGCGGACCAGGGGTGGAGATGGTTTCCAAGGTTGAAAAATGTATAGAGAGGACTCTACCATATGTTGACTGCTCTGCTTTGGTTCAAAGCAGTAGACCAGCACAGAAATTAAAGCTAAAGGTAGAGGGTACTCTAAAAAATGCCAGAACTTAACAGGATCTGGCTATACCCACCCAAAACTGGAAATGAGTGAACCAGCACAGGCCACAGCACAGCTATGCAACCGCATTCTGCAACATGGGGCTTTGGGGGAGGAAGGCACTCACAAATCCACACAGCAGAGGGGTGTAGCATGGATCAGCTTCTAATCTGCACAGTGGGGGGCTTAGCCTGGGGAATAGAACTTCTGCAGCATGACTGTGCTGCCCTGGGCAGAGACACTTCCAATGCTGTGCGGGCCAGGGCAACTGCTAATACTCACAGTGGGCTTTTGGCTGGAGTAGTGACATGTTTGCTGCTCAGCCCCTAGGTCCAGGGGAGTCGCTAATCTGTACAGCAGGGCTCTTAGCTGGGCACTTCCACAGCTAGGCTCATACTACCCAGGCTTGAATCACTTTTTGCGTAGAGCTTTCCCCAGAGCACTACCACAGCCCTACTGCTCTTTGCAGCCCATTGGCAGGATAGCTACTGTCCATATACCTATGCTGCTCTGCAGAGGCAGCTATTAACCTCCTTACCATAGGCAGGAGCCTAAAGGCTTTAAAAAAATAGGTAAAAAAAATTAAAAGGAAAATTGATAACTTCTATACAGAAAGAGAGCAAGTTTTCAATCCCAAGGAGGCTAATAGCAGAGAATCTCCAGACAAAACTGCAAAGGGGGATGTAACCTGGTCCCCATCACACAAAGTTCTCTAAGAAGGAACTATAAAAAATCTTAAAAGAGACCTAGAGGAAAAATGGGGAAAGGAAAGAGAAGCTATGCAAGAGATTAGCAACTTCATGAAATGTGAATTGCAAAAAGATAAAGAACTCCCAGGAAGTGCAGGAAAACACAATTTGTGAATTGGAAAAGGTAGAAAGCTCCCAGGAAAATAGGATTTGTGAACTGGAAAAAATAAAGAACTCCCAAGAAAGTAGGATTTGTGAATTGGGAAAGATAAAGAACTCCAAAAAAGTAGGATTTGGGAACTGGAAAAAAAAAATAACTCAGTAAAAAAAAAAAATATTGAAATAGAAAAAATCCCATAGAGCAAAAGAATTCATTTAAAAAATCAGAACTGAACAAATAGAAATGAATAATTCAATGAAACATCAAGAATCAGTCAAGCAAAACCCAAAAAATGAAAAACTAGGAAAAAATGTTAAATACCTAATTGGAAAAAAACAATAGACCTGGAAAATAGGTCTAGGACAGATAATCTAAGGATTATTGGACTTCCTGAAAATTATGATGAAAAAAAGAACCTAGATACTATTTTACAGGAAATCATCAAAGAGAACTGCCCAGATGTAATAGAATCAGAAGGTAAAATAGGCATTGAAAGAATTCATTGAACACATGAAAAAGACCCTAAAATAAAAACTCCAAGGAATATCATGGCTAAATTTCAGAACTATCAGACTAAGGAAAAAATATTACAAGCAACTAGAAAAAAAGAGTTCAAATACCAAGGTGCCACAATAAGGATCACTCAAGACCTAGCTGCTTTAATATTAAAAGATTGAAGGGAATGGAATCTGATATTCCAAAAGGCAAAAGAACTTGGAAAGCAGCCAAGAATAAACTACCCAGCTAAGCTGAGCATTTTCTTCCATGGAAGAAGATGGACATTTAATGAAACAGATGAATTCCATTTGTTTCTAAGGAAAAAAAAAACAGAACTAAACAAAAAATTTGATCTCCAAACATAGAACTCAAGAGAAGCAGAAAAAGCTAAAATGAACTCTTGGAAACTGTATTTCTGTTGTAGATATACATAAAAAGTAAATGTATAATTTGATTTTACTGATATAACATAAAAAACGAAATTAGAAATGGAAAGGAGATAGTGTCAGAAAAAGTGATAAGGGGAGATAAAAAGAGGAAAACAATATCCCACAAAGAGGCAAAGGAAATCTATAATATTTGAGGGAATTTAGAGAGAGGGAGGAGTATTGTGTGAATTTTACTCTCATAAGAGTTGACTCAAAGAGAAAATAATTGAAATATTTAGCTTACAGAGAAATTCTCTTACTTCATTAAAAAGGGGGAGAGGAGAAGGGAAAAGGAAAAGAGTAATAAGGGAAAGGTATAAGAAAGGGGAAGGGATTCAAAGGGAGGAGGGAGGGATACTAAAAAGGGAGAGGTGCATGACACAAGTGGGACCAATAAGTTTAATACTAGGGAAGGGGGGAAAGAGGGCAAGAAAAAGAAAAGTATAATCTGGGGATATTAGGATGGCAGGAAATACAGAATTAGTCATTTATACCGTAAATGTGAATGGGATGAACTCTCCCATAAAGCTTAGGCAGATAGCAGACTAGATCAAAAGTCAGAAGCCTACAATGTGTTGTTTACAGGAAACACATTTAAAGCAGGGAGATACATACCATGTAAAGGTAAAAGGCTAGAGCAGAATCTACGATGATTCAGGTGAAGTAAAAAAAACAGGGGTAGCCATACTTATCTCAGATCAAGCAAAAGCAAAAATTGATCTAATTAAAAGAGATAAGGAAGGAAACTATATCTTGCTAAAGGGTAGCATAGACAATGAAGCAATATCAATACTAAACATATATGCACCAAGCGGTATAGCATCTAACTTCCTAAAGGAGAAGTTAAGAGAGTTGCAAGAAGAAATAAACAGCAAAACAATAACAATGGGAGATCTCAATCTTGCACTCTCAGAATTAGATAAATCAATCCACAAAACAAATAAGAGAGAAATTAAAGAGGTAAATAGAATAGTAGAAAAATTAGGTATGATAGATCTTTGGAGAAAACTGAATGGAGGCAGAAAGAAGTACACTTTCTTCTCAGCGGTTCATGGAACCTATACAAAAAAATATATTAGGACATAAATACCTCAAAATTAAATGCAGGAAGGAAGAAATAGTAAAGGCTTTCTTTTTAGATCATGATGCGATAAAAACTACATTCAACAAAAAGTTGGGTATAAACAGACCAAAAAGTAATTGGAAACTAAATAATCTCATCTTAAAAAATGATTGGCTGAAACAGAAAATTATAGATACAATTAATAATTTCACTCAAGATAATGACAATGATGAGACATCATACCAAAATTTGTGGGATGTAGCCAAAGTGGTAATAAGGGGAAATTTTATATCCTTAGAAGCTTACTTGAATAAAATTGAGAAATAGAAGATCAATGAATTGGGCTTGCAACTTAAAAAGCTAGAAAAAGACTAAATTAAAAACCCAAACCAAATACTAAACTTGAAATTCTAAAAGTAAAAGGAGAAATTAATAATATTGAAAGTAAAAAAAAAAACTATTCAATTAATAAATAAAACTAAGAGTTGGTTTTATTATATATGTGTGTGTGTGTGTGCATATATATTATAAATACACATATATAAAATAATTAAACTTTTGGTAAATCTGATTAGCAAAAGGAAAGAGGAACATCAAATTGTTGTCTTAAAAATGAAAATAAAGAATTTTCCACCAATGAAGAGAAAATTAGAGCAATAATAAGTAGTTACTTTGCCCAACTTTATGATAATAAATTTGATAACCTAAGCAAAATGGATGACTACCTCCAAAAATATAGGCTTCACAGATTATAAGAGGAGGAAGTAAATCACTTAAATAGTCCCATTTCAGAAAAAGAAATAGAACAATACCTAAACCAGGTAGGTTGAAAACAGAGAAAGAAAATTATAGACCAATCTCCCTAATGAATATTGATGCTAAAATCTTAAACAAGATATTAGCAAAAAGACTACAGAAAATCATCCCCAGGATAATACACCATGATCAAGTAGGATTTATACCAGGAATGTAGGGCTGGTTCAAAATTAGGAAAACTATCAGTATAATTGGACATATTAATAATCAAATTAATAAAAACCACATGATCATCTCAATAGATGCAGAAAAAGCATTTGATAAAATCCAACATCCATTCCTATTAAAAACTCTTGAGCGTATAGGAATAAATGGACTTTTCCTTAAAATAATCAGTAGCATCTATTTAAAACCAGCAGTAAGCATCATATGCAATGGGGACAAACTGCAACCATTCCCAATAAGATCAGGAGTGAAACAAGGTTGCCCACTATCACCATTACTATTTAATATTGCAGTAGAAATGCTAGCTTTTGGCAGTAAGAGTTGAGAAAGAGATTAAAAGAATTAGAGTAGGTAATGAGGAAATCAAATTATCACTCTTTGCTGATGATATGATGGTATACTTAGAGAACCCCAGAGATTCCACTAAAAAGCTGTTAGAAATAATCCACACCTTTAGCAAAGTTGTAGGATACAAAATAAACCCACATCCTCAGCATTCTTATATATCACTTAAAAAATCCAAAAGTTAGAGTTACAAAGAGAAATTCCATTTAAAATAACTACCAATAGTATAAAATATTTAGGGATCTGTCTGCCAAGGGAAAATCAGAAACTATATAAGCAAAATTATGAAACACTTTCCACACAAAAAAGTCAGATCTAACCAAATGGAAAAATATTAAATGCTCTTGGATAGGCCAAGAGAATATATTAAAGATGACAATACTACCTAAACTAATCTATTTATTTAGTGCTATACCAATCAGACTCCCAAAAAACTATTTTAATGACCTAGAAAAAAATAACAACAAAGTTCATATGGAAAAACAAAAGGTCAAGAATTTCAAGGGAACTAATGAAAAAAAAATCAAATTAAGGTGGCCTAGCTGTATCAGATCTAAAATTATATTATAAAACAACAGTTACCAAAATCATGTGGTATTGGCTAAGAAATAAACTAGTTGATCAGTGGAATAGGTTAGGTTCAAAGGACAGAACAATCAATAACTTTAATAATCTAGTGTTTGACAAACCCAAAGACCCCAGCTTTTGGAATAAGAACTCACTGCTTGACAACTGCTGGGAAAATTGCAAATTAGTATGGCAGAAATTAGCCATTGACACACACTTAATACTGTATACCAAAATAAGGTCAAAATGGGTTCATAATCTAGGCATAAAAAATGAAATTATAAATAAATTAAAAGAACATAGAATAGTTTACCCTACATACCTGTGGAAGAGGAAGGAATTTATGACCAAAGAAGAACTAGAGATCATTACTGATCACAAAATAGAAAATTATATCAAATTGAAAAAAAAATTTGTACAAACAAAACTAATGCAGACAAGATTAGAAGGGAAGTAATAAACTGGGAAAACATTTTTATAGTCAAAAGTTCTGATAAAGACCTCCTTTCCAAAATATATAGAGAATTGACTCTAATTTATATGAAATCAAACTATTCTCCAATTGATAAATGGTCAAAGGATATGAATAGACAATTCTCAAATGAAGAAATTGAAACTATTTCTAATCATATGAAAAAATGCTCCAAATCATTATTAATTAGAGAAATGCAAATTAAGACAACTCTGAGATACCACTACATACCTGTCAGATTGGCCAGAATGACAGGAAAAGATAATGTGGAATATTGAAGGGGATGTGGGAAAACTGGGACACTGACACAATGTTGGTGAAATTGTAAATACATCCATCCCTTCTGAAGAGCTATTTGGAACTATGCTCAAAAAGTTATCCAACAGTGCATACCCTTTGATCAGCAGTATTACCACGGAGCTTATATCCCAAAGAGATTTTAAAGAAGGGAAAGGGATCTGTATGTGCAAGCATGTTTGTGGCAGCCCTCTTTGTAGTTGCCAGAAACTGGAAACAGAGTGCATGCCCATCAATTGGAAAATGGCTGAGTTAATTGTGGTATATGGATATTATAGAATATTATTGTTCTATAAGAAAGGACAAGCAGGATGATTTGAGAAAGGCCTGGAGAGACTTACATGAACTGATGCTGAGAGAAATGAGCAGGACCAGGAGATCATTGTATACTTCACCAAGAATACTATATGATGATCAATTCTGATGGACATGGCCCTTTTCAGCGATGAGATGAACCAAATCAATTCCAATAGAGCAGTAATGAATTGAACCAGCTATACCCAGCAAAAGAACTCTGGGAGATGACTTTGAACCACTACATAGAATTCCCAATCCCTCTATTTTTGTCTGCCTGCATTTTTGATCTCCTTCACAAGTTAATCGTACACTATTTCAAAGTCCGATTCTTTTTGTACAGCAAAATAACTGTATGGACATGTATACATATATTGTATTTAACTTATGCTTTAAATGTTTAACATGTATTGGTCAACTTGCCATCTGTGGGAGGGGGTGGGGAAGAAAGGGAAATATTGGAACAAAGGCTTTTACGATTGTCAGTGCTGAAAAATTACCCATGCATATATCTTGTAAATAAAAAGATATAATAAAAAAAAAAAAAGAAAATGAAATGGGAAACTGAGACTCAGAAAAATTGAGTAATATAACCAAATACAGATATACAATGTGACAGAACTAGGATTTGGGATGTGGAACTCTAAACATAATCTCTGAAAATATATCTTACTATGCTTCTCAGATTCATTTTCATATTAACAAATACACATCGAAAGTCAGGAATTATATGAACAAAATTACAAAAAAGTTTCCACACAAATAAAGTCAGACTTAAATAATTGGAAAAATATTAAGTGTTCTTGGATAGGCCGAGCAAATATAATAAAGATGACAATACTCCCTAAACTAATCTATTTATTTAGTGCTATACCAATCAGACTTCCAAGAAAATATTTTAATGATCTAGAAAAAAATAACAACAAAATTCATATGGAACAATAAAAAGTCGAGAATCTCAAGGGAATTAATGAAAAAAAAATCAAATGAAGGTGGTCTAGCTATACCTGATCTAAAATTATATTATAAAGCAACAGTCACCAAAACCATTTGGTATTGGCTAAGAAATAGATTAGTTGATCAGTGGAAAAGGTTAGGTTCACAAGACAGAATAGTCAACTATAGCTATCTAGTGTTTGACAAACCCAAAGATCCTAACTTTTGGGATAAGAATTCATTATTCGATAAAAACTGCTGGGATAACTGGAAATTAGTATGGCAGAAATTAGGCATGGACCCACACTTAACACCATATACCAAGACAAGATCGAAATGGGTCCATGACCTAGGTATAAAGAACGAGATTATAAATAAATTGGAGGAACATAGGATAGTTTATCTCTCAGACCTGTGGAAGAGAAAGAAATTTGTGACCAAAGATGAACTAGAGACTATTACCGATCACAAAATAGAAAATTTTGATTATATCAAATTAAAAAGCCTTTGTACAAACAAAACTAATGCAAACAAGATTAGAAGGGAAGCAACAAACTGGGAAAACATCTTCACAGTTAAAGGTTCTGATAAAGGCCTCATTTCCAAAATATATAGAGAACTGACTCAAATTTATAAGAAATCAAGCCATTCTCCAATTGATAAGTGGTCAAAGGATATGAACAGACAATTTTCAGATGATGAAATTGAAACTATTACCACTCATATGAAAGAGTGTTCCAAATCATTATTGATCAGAGAAATGCAAATTAAGACAACTCTGAGATACCACTACACACACCTGTCAGATTGGCTAAGATGACAGGAAAAAATAATGATGAATGTTGGAGGGGATGTGGGAAAACTGGGACACTGATGCATTGTTGGTGGAACTGTGAACGAATCCAACCATTCTGGAGAGCGATCTGGAATTATGCCCAAAAAGTTATCAACTGTGCATACCCTTTGATCCAGCAGTGTTTCTATTGGGCTTTTATCCCAAAGAAATACTAAAGAAGGGAAAGGGACCTGTATGTGCTAAAATGTTTGTGGCAGCCCTGTTTGTAGTGGCTAGAAACTGGAAATTAAATAGATGCCCATCAATTGGAGAATGGCTGGGTAAATTGTGGTATATGAATGTTATGGAATATTATTGTTCTGTAAGAAATGACCAGCAGGATGAATACAGAGAGGCTTGGAGAGACTTACATGAACTGATGCTAAGTGAGATGAGCAGAACCAGGAGATCACTTTACACTTCGACAACAATATTGTATGAAGATGTGTTCTGATGGAAGTGGATTTCTTTGACAAAGACTCAGTTTCGATTGATAAATGATGGACAGAAGCAGCTACACCCAAAGAAAGAACACTGGGAAACGAATGTGAACTATTTGCATTTTTGTTTTTCTTTCCGAGTTGTTTTTACCTTCTGAATCCAATTCTCCCTGTGCAACAAGAGAACTGCTTGGTTCTGCAAACATATATTGTATTTAGGATATACGGCAACATATCTAACATATATAGGACTGCTTGCCATCTAGGGGAGGGGGTGGAGGGAGGGAGGGGAAAAATCGGAACAGAAGCGAGTGCAAGGGATAATGTTGTAAAAAAAAATTACCCTGGCATGGATTCTGTCAATATAAAGTTATTATAAAATAAAATAAAATATTAAAAAATATACATCAGCTTTCCTATTTGATATATTAAGTTTACAAAAAAATTAATTCATTCCTTCTTCAAATATTTGAGTACCAACTGTGGGCAAATGTCATACCATCTGAGAGATCATTAAACAAGTCAGGAAAAATGAGTCTTATTTTCTTATTCATATTATATCTAAAAAGCTTTTTATATAACTCACCTCTTAGAGATTTTCACAGAATGAATACAGGTTCACTCTGGGGAATTTTCAATAGGCAGGATTGAGTGCTGGATTTGAAGTCATAAGACATAACTTCAATAATATTTCTGCCACTTACTAGAGAGAAAAAAACTGGAAAAAGGAACAAGCATTTATTTAAAAAAAAAAAAAAGCCTCTTATGTACCAGATGCTATGCTAAGTGTTTTTTATAAATATTTTATCATTTCATTCTTTCAGCAATCCTGGAAAGTAGGTGCTATAAAGATCCCCATCTTACAGTTAAGGAAATTGAGACAAATAGAATTTAAGTGGCTTGCACTGTCACAAACTAGAAAAATGTATGAGGTCAGATTTGAACTCAGGTCTTTCTGTCCGTAAGTTTTGCACTCTACCCACCTTGCTTCCTTGCTGTGTGGCTTTGATGTAAGTCACATAAATAGTGTCTCTGGACTTTAATTCCCTCATCTATAAAAATGAAGGTGCTAGAATATTTGACCTTTCAGTCTCTTTCCAATTCTAAAGTTATTGTTTAATACTCACTCCATTTAGATCAAAGTTACCAACCCTCAAATATGAGACAGTTACTTCCTAACTACAGCCAATTTGCCAACTCCCTTTGAAACACATGGTTCATAAAAACAAATGAAGCAAATTATCATTGAAAGTACAAGAAAACAAAATAAAACTAATAATGGAACTCTCAGAAAATAAAAGTAATCCTCAATAAACAACTTTTCTCATGAAAGTTTTGTGTAGAGCTTTAGTCACAGCTCCCAAAGTCAGGATTTCTAGGGACTTTGTTTGTCTTCTGTTCAATCCAGCTAAGAGGTAGCTCCTGAAATTACTACTAATAATTATGCCCCTTCTTAACTTTTTTCTCAGCTTCCAAAGAGCTCAACAGGTATCATTTTCCATTGTGGCTCCTTCTGAAATTCCATTCAACTTCTAGGAAACAGGCAGGACCAACCATCATTCCCAGTTATATACATATAACTCCTAGTAATCTTTTAGACATTCTTACTTCAAGGCAGAAGATCTTTATAAGTGTTCTCTGTCTGAGAGAAAACACAGTATTTTTAGTTTTAGAAACAGAATAAAAGAAGAAATCTCTTCTTCTTGAGATAATTTCCCTTTGCTATTATCCCTGACAGAGAATAAGAATCCCACGACTCTACTTCCTTTTAATTTTTAATTTAATGGTTTGTTTTTCCCCGTTATGAATAAAACCAATTTTAACATTTTTTTTAAATCTTCCGTTATAAATTATCTCCCTCCTTTTCTTTCACTTCCTCATTTATATGGCATACTATTTGATATGTAACATAGGTTACATATGTGCATTCATACAAAATATTTTATGTAATAGTTGTCTTGTGGAAGAAAACAGAACCAAATCAAACTCAATTATCTTTGTAAATTAGAAATGAGAACAGTGTCAGAAATACTGGGTATAAAATTTTTTTTCTATGCTGTTTCCCTTCTAATCTTTGTTTCATTGCTTTGTTTTTGAACAAACATTTTAATTTAATGAAATTGAAATTTTCCATTTTGCATTTCATGATGTCTTATTTGGTCCTTTTCCATAGACCTGACAAGTAAACTATTCCTTGCTTTCCTAATTTCCTTATGATATTACCCCATTTGACTATCTTGGTCTACAATTGGGATGTTGGTCATTGTCTACATTCTGGCATACTATTTTCCAGTTTTCCAATCAGTCTTTGTCAGATAGTGAGTTCTTATCCCAAAAGCTGGAATATTTGGGTTTACCAAATAGTAGATTATTATAGTATTTTACTACTGTTTCTTGTGTACTTAACCTATTTTACTGATCCACATTTTTTTTTCTTAGCCAGTACCAACTAGTTTTGATTATTGCTGCTTCATAAGGTAATTTCAGATGTGGTACACCTAGGCTACCTTCTTTTGCAGATTTTTTTCCCATTAACTTTCTTTGATATTCTTGACCTTTTGTTTTTTCAGATTAATTTTGTTATTACTTTTTAGCTCTATCAAATAATTTTGGGAAGGTTTTTCTTTTGTACCTCATTTTCCATTTATTTAATTTTATTTTAAAGAGATTGTTTTCTTTCATGAGTTTTTATATATCTTTTTCCATTTATTCCATTTTGCTTTTCAAGGTATGCTTTCCTTCATTTGATTTCTGTGACTTTTTTTATCATATGGTTTATTCTGTTTTCTAAAGTGTTTTTTTTTCTTTAATATGTTTTGTGCTTCTTTTATCAAGCTGTTAATCCTTCACTCTGCCATTTTTCTTGCATAATTCATTTCTTTTCTCAATTTTTCTTCACTTCCCTTATTTGATTTTTAAGATATTTTTAATTATTCTAAGAATACTTTAAGGGTTTGAGAACAATTCACATTTTTCTTTGAGGCATTGAATGGCAGTTTTGACTTTGTTGTCCTTCTGAGTTTGTGTTTTGATCCTCCTTGTTATGATAGTAAATTTCTATAGTTATGATCTTTTTTAATTTTAATTTTTGCTTCTTGCTCTCTATTTTCCCAGCTTATTTCTTAAAATTTATTATTGTTAAAATTCAGCTCTGCTTGCTGATAGAAGGGGCACTATTCTAAGTTGTTGTTAGCTGTTGCATTTTGGGGTTTTTACGTGTGTGCAGCTATATTTAGAACTAGCTCTTGAAGTCTAGAAGTTTTCAGTTCTTCCAAATTGGCATGATATAAGAAGAAATGTGTTTATTACTTTTCTTGTCTTTGTTTTGGTCTTCGAGTGACTACAAATTCACCCTGGAACTGTGATCAGGCCCCCACTCCCATATAGCCTCAAGTTCTAGTAGTTTAGTACTCCTTATCCTGGGACAAAGACCCAAGACTACAATCTGGATCTAATTATGGTCAGTGCAAAAGGAATCCAGCCCCAAGGGCCAGCAAAGAAACCTCTTGTTTCTCTTCCTGTCTGAAGGAGATTTCCTTCTGACCAGGTGTACAACTAATTTACCATCTGTATGCTAAGAGATTGGAAGCTGAATTTTTGCTGATTCAGTCACCCCCAAGGTCTGCTGCTTAGTTTGCATTAATATGTTTCCATATACATCATGAAAGGGAACTTCTGAATAAAGAGTAATTAAAATCAGACTTTTCAATATTTAAAGAAAAAAGATGGTTGCAAATGAACCTGTAGACTTCTAAATGAAATTTTTGTTGATGTTTTAAAATATATCTATTTACATTTATTGATTTATTTTAAAACACATTGCTTTATGAATCATGTTAGAAAAGAAAAAAATCAGAACAAAAAGGGAAAACTATGGGAGAGAAAACAAAATGGAAAAGGTAAACATATAATCTGTTGATTTACATTCAATCTCTGGCTTCATATGGCTTTTTCTATCCAAAATTTATTGGGATTATATCACTGAACTACTAAGAAGAAACAAGTCTTTAATTGTTGATCATCACACATTCTTGCTGTTATGTATTCCTGGTTCTGTTTGTTTTGCTCAGTATCAATTCATGTAAATATCTCCAGGCCTTTCTAATATCAATTTGTTCATCATTTTCTTATATAACACTGATTCCATTACCTTCATATACCAAAACTTGTTCAGCCATTCTCCAAATGATGGGCATGCACTCCTTTTCCAATTCTTATCTACCACAAAAGAACTGGTAAAAACATTTTTTGCATATGTGGGTCCTTTTCTCTTCTTTATGATTTCCTTGGGATACAAACCCAACAATGACACTGCTGGGTCAAAAGCTATGCATAGTTGGATAGCCCTTTGGACTTAATTCCAAATTGCTCTCCAGAATGTTTGGATCGTTTCATAACTCCACCAATAATGCATTAGTGTCCCAATTTTCATACATCCCCTCCAACATTTATCATTATATTTTCCTGTCATTTTAGTCAATCTGAGAGGTGTGAAGTAGTACCTCAGAGTTATTTTAATTTATATTTCCCTAATCAATAGTAATTTAGAGCATTTTTTTCCACGTGACTGTAGATGGTTTTAATTTTGTTTTGAAGCTGGAGTTTGTGGATTTATCAAATACTAGATTACTGTAGGCTTTGATTATTATGTGTGTATCAAATCTATTCCACTGATGCACCACACTATTTCTTAGCTGGTATCAAAATTTTGATGACTGATGCTTTATAATATAGGTTTAGGTCTGGTATTGCTAAGCCACCATCCTTTGTATTTTTTTTTCTTTCTTTCCCTTGATATTCTTGACTTTTTTTCTTCTTGCAGATGAATTATGTTGTTGTTTTTTCTGGTTTTGTAAAATAATGTTATGACAATTTGATTTGGTAGGGCACTGAAAAAGTATACTAATTTAGGAAAATTGTTATTTTATTATATTAGCTGGGCCTACTTATGAGAGATTAATATTTTTCCAATTGTTAAAATCTGACTTTATTTGTATGAGAAGTGTTTAGTGATTGTTTTCATATAGTTCTTGGGTTTGTCTTGGCAGGTAGACACTCAGATATTTTATTTTAGCTATATAAATGGAATTTCTCTTTCTATGCCTTGCTTCTGGATTTTGTTAGTAATATATAGAAATGCTGGTGATTTGTGTGGGTTTATTTTATATCCTGCAACTTTCCTAAAACTGGTAATTTTTTCAAGTAGGTTTTTGAATTATTTTCTAGGATTCTCTAAGTATATCATTTCATCTACAAAAAGTGACAGTTTTATTTTCTTATTGCCTATTCTAATTCCTTTACTTTCTTTTTCCTTTCTTATTGCTAAAAGCATACATTTCTAAAACAATGTTGAATTTTGTTGGTGATAATAGGCATCCTTGCTTCAACCATGATTATATTGGGAGTGCATCCAGCTTCTCTCCATTACAAATGCTTGCTGTTGGTTTTATATAAATGCTGCTTATTATTTTAAGGAAAGTTCCCTTTATTCCTATGTGCTTTATAAAGGTGTGCTGTATTTGGCAAAAGTTTTTGTTTTTCTGTACCTATTGAAATTATCATATGATTTAAAATTTGCATCAATATTCATGAGGAAGATTGGTCTATAATTTTCTTTCTCCATTTTGGATCTTCCTGGTTTAGGTATCAGTGCCACCGAAGGAATTTTGTGGGATTCTTTCTTTACTAATTACCAAATAATTTACATAGTATTAGAATTAATTTTTTTTTAATGTTTGATAGAATTCAATTTGTAAATCCATCTGGCTCTGGTGATTTTTTCCTAGGGAGTTCATTAATGTCTTGTTCAATTTCTTTTTCTGAATAGGACTATTTAAGTAATTTATTTCATCTTTTGTTAATTGAAGCAATTTATATTTTTATTAATATTCATTCATTACAATTGTATTGTCAAATCTGCTGCCATACAGTTAGATTTAATAGTTCCTAATTATTTAATTTCTTTTTCATTTGTGGTAAGTTAATCATTTTCATTTTTGATGCTGGTGATTTAATTTTAAACTATATATTAAATCATATGATATAATGTCCTTTGTTTTTTATCCAGCCTCTCCTAATGCCATTGTTTACATGTTGGCCTAAAACATATTTTTTTTTACTTAATACTGATCATAACACACTTCTAAGATTTATCACCATTTAAAATTGTTCTAGGATTGAAAACGGATTAGAAAAATATTGACCATTACTTCATAGGCAATATGTCATTCAGTAGTGTAATAGATTTTCCATTTCAATAGAATACAGCCTTAGTACAGTACAGACTCCTTAAGAAAATAGTTTCATTTTTGTCTTCATAATTTTAGTTTCTTATGCAGAATAGACACTTAGCTTGTTCAATAATGAATTATTTTCAGCCTTATGTTAATAACGAAAAAATTTCTTTATGCATACAATTTCTAGGCTGTAAACTAGAAGAAACCATGAACATTTCCAGGCTTCTTACTATTAAGAAAAATTTCCTTTCCAAAAAAAGAAAATTATAAATGTTGAGGGATCAAGGGAAAACAAGAATACATATATATGTATTGGTGATCAACCTTTGAATTGATAAAACCATTCTAGAAATCAGGAATTGTACACAAGAAATTATTAAAAATACATGTTCTTTGATCTATTCATATCACTGCTAAGCCTACCTATATGCAAAAGACAGCAAAGATAGAAGGAAAATATAAATAGGTACAAAATATTTTTGTGAACGAAAACATTGGAAACAGGATAAAATGATCAATTATAGTATGGCTGCAAAAACTGTAGCATAAGAATGTAGTGAAATATTAACATGTTATTAAAAAAGAAGAAAAAGAATTGCAGAGATATAAGGATATAATGCACTGATGCAGGATGAAATCAGCTGAATCAAAATAATTTGTATTAAAACATCAATAGTATTAAAATGAATAATATTTTCTAGCAGTGCTACTATAAAAATTCTATAAAAATGATAAACAATATGATTTTAGAAAGGCCTGAAAAGATTAACATGAAGTAATGCCGAGTGAGACAAGTAGAACAAGGAATGCATTATACACAGAAAAATTGTACAATGATGAACTATGACAGAATTGGTTCTTCTCAGTAGTTCAGTTACCAAGGCAATCCCAACAAACTTTAGAGGGAAAACACCATCTACATCCAAAGGAAAAACTATGGAGACTGAATATAGTCAACACATGCTATGTTCATTTTTCTCTTTCTTCTGCTTTATTTTTCTCTCATGGTTTTCCCCCACTTGTTCTGATTTCCCTCTCCCAACATGATTCATAAGGAAATATGTAAAAAAATAATAATAATGTATATGAACAACTAATTTAAATATATATATATATATATATATATCAGCTGCTGAAGAATTAAATAAATATAAGAAGATATAAACAAATATTTTAAAAGATATAATAACTCTGATGCAAAGATCCTCTATAAGTCCAGAGAATCAAGGATGAGGCATGATATCCATTTCTTGACAGAAAAAATGTACCCAAGGGGGCAGAATTTTTTTAAAAGCATACCTAAAGAGGGAACTTGTTTTACTAGACTTTCATTCTTGTTACAAAGAGTTTGCTTTTCTTTTTGTTCCTCAATTATTTAGGAAGATGAAAGGAAGAAAAAAATTAGAATTCTCTTTGTTAAAATTATAAAAATGAATTTTGAAAATTCCTTACAAAGATTTGCTGATAAATAAGTTGAGAATCATTTGAATGTATGTATTTTTTGTAAGCATGGCTATTACGAGAGATCAATAATTATCTAATCAAATTAATAATTTTTATAACACCATAGCTCACAGGGTCAGAAAAATTTCCTAAATGAAAGAACATTCTAACATATCAGTTTTACTATTTTTTTTTTTACTCTGTAAGAGCTCCATAAAAATACCATCTTGCACTTTGCAAATCAGTGCTGAATTCCTCTGGAGATAAGGAAAATTGGGTTGGGGTAGGTCCAACATGCTAAATCTTGAGATGATTTTAGCCTTTAGATGCTAGTAAGTTTCTCAGTTGAGTCAACTTGCTAAGTAGTTTTTCAAGTCACTTCTATGGTGTCAAAAGCTTTTTTTGTGAAGTCAGTAAATAGGATCTTACTGTTTTCCCCTGAACTTATTGTATCAACTATGCCACATCACTTAAAAGTTAAATTAAAAAAAAAGAAGAAGAAAGAAAAGAAAAAAAAAAGGAAATCCACACAAAAGTCTACTTTCTTTGTATAGTTTATATTTCCTTAAATAATAAGGGGAATATTCTAATTTTTAAATAATATCTTAATCTTTTACTGTGCTTAGTCAACAAACATTTAACATATACTATGTGTCCAGCAATATGCTAGCTAATATGGGGAGATTAATATATATATATATATATAAAGAGAGAAAGAGAGAGGGAGAGAGAGAGTTGAATTGAATATATATATGTATATATATTCAATTCAACTCTATTCAACAAACATAATCTACCATATGCAAAGAAATATGCTCATTGTTGAAGTTATAAAAATCATGGTAGAAATCATCTAATAAACTCTTTCGTGTACTAAACTCATTGAAAAAGCATTCTACACTCACCACTCCACTTTTCTTTTCTAGCTCATTCCTTGATCATTTACGATCTGACTTACAATCTTATCACACAACTGAAACTCAAAATCATTATTTACCACATTGACCAATGATCTCTTAATTACCAAAGCTGATTGACTTTTCTTGGCCTTCATCTTTTTCTACCTATTCCACTGTTTTGACACTATTAACTTTTCTCTTCATGGATATTTATTCCTCCCTTTGGTTTGCATGACAATACTCTTTTTGAATTCTCCTTGTAAAAGTCTGAGTTGAAACTAGACTTTCCCTCAGGAAGGAAGTTTATTGTCTTAATTTTTCTTTCATTTTTATGTATTTTTTTACTTAGTGTTCTTTTCAAGTTATTTTGGATTCGGTCAGGCACTAATAAACACAGGGGACCCTTTGTTGTCACTAAGTGTAACTAAGAGCTAATTGAAAACTTTAATGTCCGTAAGGAGTTCTCAGTCATAAGTTCCGGATGGAGAGGAGTAATGGCAGTTAGTCCCAAGAGAACAGGGGTCTTTATGACAGCTTCAGGATCAAGAAAAGCCTTGTATTTGTAGCTGCAAGGGAATAAGGGCCCATCCTGGATAAAGATGAGAACACAGACCTAAAGTGTTGAGATCACACCATTCCCAGAATAATAATCACTTTGGAAACATGGTAAACTTACAAACTTGCAGAAGGAGCTCTGAAAACAACAGCACACACGCACACGCACACGCACACACACACACACACACACACACACACACACACTAAAATGAAGCTTGGCATGGGATTGCTTCCCCAATCCCAATTGAACAGAGTACAACTTTAACATGAAGTTTAAAATAAAGAAATAGGCTGAAAAATGATTAAACAACAGCAACAAAAGAATTAAACCTTTTATTAAAAAATAAAGCTATGATGTGGCAAGAAAAACAAGACTCAGAAGACAACAATGTCAAATTAGCTACAACTAAAACCTCAAAAGAAAAATGCTAATTGGACCCAAGGGCAGCAAGAGTTCTTTGAATAATTAAAGAAAGAGATCAGACCGAGGAAAATTGGGGAAAGAAATAAGAGGAATGAAAGAAAATTATTAAAAGAGAATTAATAGACTTCCAAGAAAATATTTTAATGATTTAGAAAAAATAACAACAAAATTCATATGGAACAATAAAAAGTCAAGAATCTCAAGGGAATTAATGAAAAAAAAATCAAAGGAAGGTGGTCTAGCTGTGCCTGATCTAAAATTATATTATAAAGCAGCAGTCACCAAAACCATTTGGTATTGGCTAAGAAATAGATTAGTTGATCAGTGGAAAAGGTTAGGTTCACAAGACAGAATAGTCGACTATAGCAATCTAGTGTTTGACAAACCCAAAGATTCTAACTTTTTGGATAAGATTTCATTATTTGATAAAAATTGCTGGGATAACTGGAAATTAGTATGGCAGAAATTAGGCAAGGACCCACACTTACCACCATATACCAAGATAAGATCAAAATGGGTCCATGAAAGATTAATGGGACATGCCTGGGGAGAAGGCATAAGGGAAATCATTCTAAGTGAGAAGAACAGCATGAGCAAAGATAAAAGAATAGGGAAAAGTATAGTGGACATTGAGAACATTGGAGACATTGGCCTAATTGGAGTCAAAAAAAAAAAAAAGACATATTGGGGAGTAGAGGAATATACCAGTAAATTGAATTCATATTATAAGAACTGTGAAAGCCAGACAAAATATGTTGGAATCGAGATACTAAGTAGGAGTAAATTGAGTATGGCTCTAAAATGATAGAAACAACAGTAGTTAGAAAAGATTAGTCTGGCAGCAATGTGCTGAGTGGATTGGAGAGACTACAGTTAAGGAGCCCATTTATGATTAATCAAGGATCCATGGAAAGATTTCAGGAAGATCCATGAGCATGGATGGGGGAAAAATACATCTGTATTTTTCCTAACCTCAGAAATTTAGGATTTGCTGACTGCTGAAATTCAGCATTTCCTTCAATTATTTGAAAATATTCTTAGAAAGATCCCATACTATTTGAGACTATTAGAGGGACCATGATATTAAAAAGGTTAAAAATTTTCTGAAGTAGGAAATTAAGAACCATTGTTGCCTCTAATTTATTCCTTTGAAAATATCCCAAATTGATGAATTTAAGGCCATAAATATTGAACATATGTATTATAATCATATAGTAATTACACTAATTTGTTTGGAGTGATATCATTTTATGGGCATATCTTGAGCGTACAAGATTTACCATTATAAGAAAATAAAACATAATCTGAAGCATTTCATGATATACAAAACTATTTTCATCCAGTACAGTAACTATACCTAAATAGCAAACCAATCACTTAATTGATAATATTATTTTAATACTGTCAAATTAATTTTTATTTTTAAGATGATTAGAACAGATTTTTAATGGGGATATTTTTCTTTAATTTTCTACTATTATCAAAAGACAATGCCTAGAACTGGGATTTCTTTGCCCAAATCTTCAGTGCTCCAGAACAGATGTTTTCTGTATTCCGCTTCTACATTCTCAACCCACCAGTTCTCTTCCATATGCCTCACCTTTTCTCCTCTACTTTTATATGAGCAATGCTTGTGAAAGACACCAATTGCTCTCCAATTTATTCTTTAAGCTAAAGGACTTAAAATAGCAGAAACTCTAAATCATAATAATTTCATTTTAACTGTTTTAGATGATGACAGTATGTTCATCATGTCTCATGTTTAGGGAGAAATCCATGTCTGCTAGGGCTGTTTAGGGAAGGAGAAAGGGAATCTTGAAAATGTATTGTTGGTTCTAATCTTCTGCTACATATAACTTTATGTTAAGGGGATTGGAGAGGAAGAGTAGAAAGGGTTAGAAAAAGGTATGAGTTCCAAGTTGAATTTGATCTAGGTCTCAAAGCTATGAGAAGACAATTACAATTTTGAATTTGTTGAAGGCCAGGACTCTAGGAGATATAAGGCATCTCTCTCCATTTTCTTTTTTCTTTTTTTTTTTTCAATTTTTATTTAATAATTACTTTATATTGACAGAATCCATGCCAGGGTAATTTTATTTTTTTACAACATTATCCTTTGCACTCGTTTCTGTTCCAATTTTTTCCCCTCCCTCCCTCTACCCCCTCCCCTAGATGGCAAGCAGTCCTTTATATGTTGGATATGTTGCAGTATATCCTAGATACAATATATGTTTGCAGAACCAAACAGTTCTCTTGTTGAATAGGGAGAATTGGATTCAAAAGGTATAAATAACCCGGGAAGAAAAACAAAAATGCAGATAGTTCACATTCGTTTCCCAGTGTTCTTTCTTTGGGTGTAGCTGCTTTTGTCCGTCATTTATCAACTGAAACTCAGTTAGGTCTCTTTGTCAAAGAAATCCACTTCCATCAAAATATGTCCTCATACAATATCGTTGTCGAAGTGTATAATGATCTCCCGGTTCTGCTCATTTCACTTAGCATCAGTTCATGAAAGTCTTGCCAGTCCTCTCTGTATTCATCCTGCTGGTCATTTCTTACAGAAAAATAATATTCCATAACATTCATATACCACAATTTACCCAGCCATTCTCCAATTGATGGGCATCCATTCATTTTCCAGTTTCTAGCCACTACAAACAGGGCTGCTACAAACATTTTGGCACATACAGTTCCCTTTCCCTTCTTTAGTATTTCTTTGGGATATAAGCCCACTAGAAACACTGCTGGATCAAAGGGTATGCACAATTTGATATTTTTTTGGGCATAATTCCAGATTGCTCTCCAGAATGGTTGGATTCAGTCACAACTCCACCAACAATGCATTAGTGTCCCAGTTTTCCCGCATCTCCTCCAACATTCATCATTATTTTTTCCTGTCATCTTAGCCAATCTGACAGGTGTGTAGTGGTATCTCAGAGTTGTCTTAATTTGCATTTCTCTGATCAATAATGATTTGGAACACTCTTTCATATGAGTGGTAATAGTTTCAATTTCATCCTCTGAAAATTGTCTGTTCATATCCTTTGACCATTTATCAATTGGAGAATGGCTTGATTTCTTATAAATTTGAGTCAGTTCTCTATATATTTTGGAAATGAGGCCTTTATCAGAACCTTTAACTGTGAAGATGTTTTCCCAGTTTGTTGCTTCCCTTCTAATCTTGTTTGCCTTAGTTTTGTTTGTACAAAGGCTTTTTAATTTGATGTAATCAAAATTTTCTATTTTGTGATCAGTAATGGTCTCTAGTTCATCTTTGGTCACAAATTTCTTTCTCCTCCACAAGTCTGAGAGATAAACTATTCTATGTTCCTCTAATTTATTTATAATCTCGTTCTTTATGCCTAGGTCATGGACCCATTTTGATCTTATCTTGGTATATGGTGTTAAGTGTGGGTCCATGCCTAATTTCTGCCATACTAATTTCCAATTATCCCAGCAGTTTTTATCAAATAATGAATTTTTTTCCCAGAAGTTAGGGGTTTGTCAAACACTAGATTGCTATAGTTGACTATTCTGTCTTGTGAACCTAACCTTTTCCACTGATCCACTAATCTATTTCTTAGCCAATACCAAATGGTTTTGGTGACTGCTGCTTTATAATATAATTTTAGATCAGGTACAGCTAGGCCACCTTCATTTGATTTTTTTTTTCATTAATTCCCTTGAGATTCTCGACTTTTTATTGTTCCATATGAATTTTGTTGTTATTTTTTCTAGATCATTAAAATATTTTCTTGGAAGTCTGATTGGTATAGCACTAAATAAATAGATTAGTTTAGGGAGTATTGCCATCTTTATTATGTTTGCTCGGCCGATCCAAGAGCACTTAATATTTTTCCAATTATTTAAGTCTGACTTTATTTGTATGGAGACTTTTTTATACTTTTGCTCATATAATTCCTGACTTTCCTTTGGTAGATAGATTCCCAAATATTTTATGGTATCAACAGTTACTCTGAATAGAATTTCTCTTTGTATCTCTTGCTGTTGGGTTTTGTTGGTGATGTATAAAAATGCTGAGGATTTATGGGGATTTATTTTGTAGCCAGCTACTTTGCTAAAATTATGAATTATTTCTAATAGCTTTTTAGTAGAATCTCTGGGGTTCTCTAGGTATACCATCATATCATCTGCAAAGAGTGATAGTTTGGTTTCCTCATTGCCTACTCTAATTCCTTTAATATCTTTCTCGACTCTTATTGCCGAGGCTAGTGTTTCTAATACGATATTAAATAATAATGGTGATAGAGGGCAACCTTGCTTCACTCCAGATCTTACTGGGAAAGGTTCCAGTTTTTCCCCATTGCATATGATGCTTACTGATGGTTTTAAATATATGCTCCTGACTATTTTAAAGAAAAGTCCATTTATTCCTATGCTCTCAAGTGTTTTTATTAGGAATGGATGTTGGATTTTATCAAATGCTTTTTCTGCATCTATTGAGATGATCATATAGTTTTTGTTTGTTTGGTTATAGATATAGTCAATTATGCTAATAGTTTTCCTAATATTGAACCAGCCCTGCATTCCTGGTATAAATCCTACTTGGTCATAGTGTATTATCCTGGTGACGATTTTCTGTAATCTTTTTGCTAATATTTTATTTAAGATTTTAGCATCAATATTCATTAGGGAGATTGGTCTATAATTTTCTTTCTCTGTTTTCAGCCTACCTGGGTTAGGTATCAGTACCATGTCTGTGTCATAAAAGGAGTTTGGTAGGACTCCTTCAATCCCTATTTTTTTAAATAGTTTATTTAGCATTGGAGTTAATTGTTCTTTAAATGTTTGGTAGAATTCACATGTAAATCCATCTGGTCCTGGGGATTTTTTCTTAGGGAGTTGATTGATAGTTTGTTCTGTTTCTTTTTCTGAGATGGGACTGTTTAGGATATTTACTTCTTCCTCTGTTAGTTTGGGCAAGCTATATTTTTGGAGGTATTTTTCTATTTCATTTAAGTTGTCGAATTTATTGGCATAAAGTTGAGCAAAGTTAACTCCTAATTATTGCTCTAATTTCCTCTTCGTTAGTGGTGAGTTCTCCCTTTTCATTTTTAAGACTAACAATTTGATTTTCCTCTTTCCTTTTTTTAATCAGATTTACTAAGGGTTTGTCTATTTTGTTGGTTTTTTCATAGAACCAACTCTTAGTTTTATTAATTAATTCAATAGTTTTTTTACTTTCAATTGTATTGATCTCTCCTTTTATTTTTAGAATTTCAAGTTTAGTGTTTGACTGGGGGTTTTTAATTTGTTCCTTTTCTAGCATTTTTAGTTGCAAGCCCAATTCATTGACCTTCTCTTTCTCTATTTTATACAAATAGGCCTCTAGAGATATGAAATTTCCCCTTATTACCGCTTTGGCTGCATCCCATACATTTTGGTATGATGTCTCATTATTATCATTTTCTTGGGTGAAGTTATTAATTATGTCTATGATTTGCTGTTTCACCCAATCATTCTTTAGTATGAGATTATTTATTTTCCAATTATTTTTTGGTCTACTTCCCCTTGGTTTTTTGTTGAATGTAATTTTCATTGCATCGTGGTCTGAAAAGGATGCATTTACTATTTCTGCCTTACTGCATTTGAGTTTGAGGTTTTTATGTCCTAATATATGGTCAATTTTTGTATAGGTTCCATGAACTGCTGAAAAGAAAGTGTATTCCTTTCTGTCTCCATTACATTTTCTCCAGAGATCTATCATATCTAACTTTTCTAGTATTCTATTTACCTCTTTGACTTCTTTCTTATTTATTTTGTGGTTTGATTTATCTAATTCTGAGAGTGCAAGGTTAAGATCTCCCACTATTATAGTTTTACTGTCTATTTCTTCTTGCAGCTCTCTTAATTTCTCTTTTAAGAATTTAGATGCTACACCACTTGGTGCATATATGTTTAATATAGATAGTGCTTCATTATCCGTGCTACCCTTTAGCAAGATATAGTGGCCTTCCTTATCTCTTTTAATTAGATCAATTTTTGCTTTAGCTTGATCTGAGATCAGGATGGCTACCCCTGCTTTTTTGACTTCACCTGAAGCATAGTAGATTTTGCGCCAACCTTTTACTTTTAACCTGCATGTATCTCCCCGCTTCAGGTGTGTTTCCTGTAAACAACATATTGTAGGATTCTGGCTTTTAATCCATTCTGCTAACCGCTTCCTCTTTATGGGGGAGTTTACCCCGTTCACATTTATGGTTAGAATGACCAATTCTGTATTACTTGCCATCTTGTTGACCCCGGTTTATGCTTTTCTCCCTTCTTTCCCCTTTGCCCCCTTCCCAGTATTAAGCTTGTGAGCACCATTTGCTTCTCACAGCTCTCCCTTTTTAGTATCCCTCCCCCCGCCTTAGAGTTCCTCCCCCTATCTTACCCCTTTCCCTCCCAGTTTCCGTATTCCCTTCCACTTAGCTTATTCCTTCCCTTTTCACTTTTCCTTCTCACTTTTCAATGAGGTGGCAGAAGTTTCACCATAGATTGAATATGTCTTAAGATTTTTCACTTAAAGCCAATTCTGAAGGCAGTAAGATACCCATTATATTCATCCCCCTCCATTCTTTCTCTCAGATATAATAGGTTTCCTATGCCTCTTCATGAGATGTACTACCCCCACTTTACCCTTTTTCTGGCACAATGTCCTTTCCACATCAATTTCTAGAACAAGGTATACATGTATTCTTTATATATCTATATCGTCGAAATATAGTTCCCAAGATTAATCTTTACCTTTTTAGATTTCTCTTGAGTTCTATATTTGTAGATCAAACTTTTTGTTAAGTTCTGGCTTTTTCATCAGAAATAGATGAAATTCGCTTACTTCGTTGAATGTCCATCTTCTTCCCTGGAAAAAGATGCTCATTCTCGCTGGGTAAGTTATTTTTGGTTGCATACCAAGTTCCTTAGCCTTTCAGAATATCATATTCCAGGCCCTTCGATCTTTTAATGTGGATGCTGCCTGATCCTGGGTGATCCTTATTGTGGCTCCTTGATACTTGAATTGGGTTTTTCTAGCCGCTTGCAATATTTTTTCCTTCGCCTGAGGGTTCTGGCATTTGGCCACTATATTCCTTGGTGTTTTGATTTTAGGATCCCTTTCAGTGGGTGATCGATGAATCCTTTCAATGTTTATTTTTTCCTCTGTTCCTATGACTTCTGGGCAGTTCTCTTTGATAATTTCCTGGAAAATAGTGTCCAGGCTCTTTTTTTCATCATGTTTTTCTGGAAGTTCAATGATTCTCAGATTGTCTCTCCTGGATCTGTTTTCCAGGTCTGTTGTCTTCCCCAGAAGGTATTTCACATTCTTTTCCATTGTTTGATTTTTTTTGGATTTGCTTGACTGATTCTTCTTGTCTCCTCGAGTCATTCAATTCCAATTGTTCAATTCTGATTTTCAGTGAAGTATTTTCTTCACTCACTTTTTAAAAATCTTTTTCTAATTGTCCCATTGAGTTCTTTTGTTCTGTGGAATTTTTTTCCATTTCACCAATTTTGTTTTCCAGTTCACTAATCCTATTTTTCAAGGATTTTACTTCTTTATCCACTCTCTCTTTAACTGACTTCTCCAGGCTCTTTTGCCAAGCCTCCCTCTCCTTTTCCCATTTTTCTTCTAGTTCCCTTGTGAGAGCCTTTTTAATTACTTCTATCAGGTTCATCTGTGCTGAGGAACAGATGATCTCCTCCTTTGGGGATTCACCTGGGGACTGTCTGTTTTTAGTCTCCTCAGGATTTAGAGTCTGCTCTCTCTCTGTATAGAAGCTGTCAAGGGTTAAAGTCCTCTTCAGTTTCTTGCTCATTCTGTCTAATAATCAAACACAAACTAGCAAAGAAAAACAGAAAAAACTGGAGTCTTTCTTTGGGGGAGGGGCTGGGTGGTGTTACCGAGCTTCCTCTCCAGACTGTGGGGGGGCAGCAGTGAGGCACTAGCCCTACTGTGCTGCGCCTGCGCTCTGAGATCCCAGAGCATGCTGAGTCACTGTGGGGAGGGAGGGGGGCGGCCAGGTCCCGAGAGACTCCAGCTGTTTGGGGTTGTATTCTTCACCCCCGGTGTTTTTAGCTTCTCTGCTGGGCTGCTGACTTGCTGCCAGGGCAAAGCATCCAAACCTGTAGCGAAGCTCTCCCCGCAGAGACGGCTGCGATCACTCCCCACCCCCTCTCCAGTCTGCTCCCGTGCTCTCACTGCCGCTGCCCGCCACCTGCGCCCGATCCAAAACCGTCCCAGCCCTCTAGTAAAGACAGACCTTTCTTGGCGAATCTCAAGGATGGCTTCTCTTGGTAACTATTTGTGGGTTTTTTTTTTCAGTCAAGCATTAATTCAGAGGCTTGTAATGAAATGGATAGTGAGAGAAAGCGTGGAGCTACACAGCTGTGTGCCTCCTCTCCGCCATCTTAACTGGAAGTCCTTCATCTCTCTCCATTTTCAATCAGCACCTCTGCTTGGTTTGACTCCATAGAAAATCATGTCTCCCCCCAGGATAAATTGATAACCTGAAATTTCAGCACAACACATATAATCTTCATTCTTGATATTCAACATCTTATCAAGTTACCTGTCCCCTCAGATTGGAGAACTGGAAGACAGAGCAATAAACTCCTCTCAAAACTTTCATTCATTTAAGTCTCAGAACTTTCTAAATAATGCACATTTCCATAAGAGGAAGTTTTGATTCTATAGAATATTATGTACTCATGGTAAGGATACACTGATGTCATCCTCTTTAGCTTCTTTTTGTATCTTTTCTTTCCCTAATTATTAGATTATAAATTTCTGGGAGGCAAGATTTGTCTTTTTTTCCTATTTATGTCCCAAACAATTAACACAGTGTCTGCCATATAGTAGAAACTTAATAAATGTTTAATGAATTGAGTTAACCCTCACATGAGCTGTTTGGAGACAGGATGCTGTTAGGCAGATGTAGGGTAGTTTGAGTTAACTTGAAATTCAGCTCTAAGCTTTTCAGGTAAAGAATGCACAAGGACCACTTAATTAATTTAATGGAAAGTTTTTAAGAATCCCATAGAAATTTCTCATTAGATACCTTTACTTTCTTGTAGGAAAATTTTAATCTGAAAATCATTAAGTTTTAGTAAAAATAATTTCTCTGTATTCTTGAGTATCAAGTGGTCCGTTGTAATGAATTTGGAGATACTTATTTGGGGCAGAAATCCTATGACTGAATCTGGCTTAAGAAGGGGGTTTTTAATTGGGAATGCAGTTAGAGTATTAAATATATCTGCCTAATATTTTGTTAGGATAAAGAAACAAGAGGCCTTAGAAAACCTAGAGTAGTTGATCAAACCAAAGTTATCATTCTTGAGAAGTGGAGAAGGGATATAAGTAGAGAATGTTTAAAAGCATTTACTGTTTAGCCCTAAAAGTCACATTCAAACTTGCTTTAAGAAAAAAAAAAAAAAAGATTTTTTTTTCCACTTAGATAATATGCTTACTTGTTTGCTTAATTAGGCTATTTCTTCCTAATTGCTCTAACAGTTTTTTAGGGAGCTGCTGAGTACAATTTTAAAAGGACAATGAGGAGCTCTTTGCCTCCTCTGTTTAAAACTACATAAAAACATATGGCATAGTGTCTCTTAATTCCCTGCAAAGATGCTAATGAGCAAGTTGGTCCTCCCAAAGGTGTAACAACAACCCTCAGGGAGGACACTGGAGCAAGAAATGGCTACAAATACTAACAACAACAAGAAAAACCCTCTCCTATGTATAATATTTATGTGCAAAGTTTTCTGTCAAGCAAAATTTTACTTAAGTTTTACAGAACTTGAAAAAATGGTCACCTTTCCCCTAATGACTCAAAAATAATATGAACACTGCTAAATGAAAATATGTGCTAAAATATTAATGACAATTAGGAACACATTTGAATATATTTTGTAGGAACCTTCTAATAATGGTCGATATGTGATAGGTCACATAGATTTCCAACTCTTCTTTCACTTTTACTTGAGCAATGATCTAAAATAAATCAAATAAAAACTCTTGATTGAATAAGAATTTTTTTAAAAATCAAGAGAAACTTCAGAAGACTCTTTCATCCATCCCAGCATTTCATAAAATATAGCTAACACAAGAAAAAGGTAAACAGATTAGAATGCCTGAGTAACTTCAAGAAAAGAGTACATCTTATTAAGGAATCCTAATAAGAGAAACTCTAGGACAAAGAGGGGAAAAAACGAGGTATAGCAATGTCCAGGATATTCTGGGGGTAGAACCACTCAGAATTCTAATTAGGGAAGCTTCCAAGGGCAAATTAAGTTCACCCCATACCTAGACTGGGAAAGTTCCAGAACAGTAAATGTGACATCATTCCAAATCAGGAAATCTCAGGGGAAAGAGAGGTACCTTGGTTAGGAAAGCACAAAGATGAAGTTATCGGTGGAAAGGAAAAAAAAAATTACCCATTATGCAGATAATGATGAGGTAAATTTCAGGGAATATATATACTACAAAGAATTCCTGGTCAAGGGGAAGCCCCAGAAAGGCAGAGACCACTTAGTGACCTGATAGAGGAAGGCGAGGGTAGATTGAAACTATCCTTTACCTTGACCAAAGTAATACTAAGAGAGACAAACCACCCAGCACCTTGATCAAGGAAGCCCTCAAAAGGGCCAAAAGATTGATGATCACTGATAGACAATGGCAAGCCCTAATTAAATACTATGAAACTTGCAGCATTCTAAAAACAGATACATAAAAAAGTCAATAAAAGACTTCAGGAAAGTGAATTCAATACGAACAGAGCCAGTCCACCCTATCCAAGAATGTGAAATGGAAGAGAGATTGATTCTGAAATCAAATTCATATGCAGAAAGTAAGACAAGCTGAATAATTAAATATAAAAAAATTAAAGAAATAAATACCTAATAAAGATATTAATAAAGAAATATAGAATCATGTATGCTCAAATCAGTCTCCAAAGTAGAGAATAACACTATATGATTTACTTGAAAAGCCTCAAAGAAAATCACAAATTTTCCACAGAGTCTAATTGAATATCTGGAAGAAATAAAGAAAATTTCAAAACACATGCAAATATGTCATTTAAATATATGTCCCATTTGTAGATTTATACATATATAAATATATATTCCAAAATATCTTAAAATATATATGTAAATCACAAATTTGCCAAAAGCTCCATCTGAATTCAATAAAGAAATCAAGCAAGAATTTTTCAAAATTACATTTGTAAATAAAATGAGAATGATAGAGAAAATAATGAGAAAGTTAAAAAAACTCTTAAAGGAAATAATTGGAAGTAGAATAAACAGTGAAGGAGATGCAAATTTTTATCATGTAATAGACTTGTTTAGATTATGATAGAACAAAAATAGTTTGGTATTCTCCAAGAATCATGGGGAAATATCAGTACTGAATTTAAAAAATGAAAAATATTCTATTGAAACAACTTATCTATAAGACATATCAAGGACAGGTAACAAACTATCAACTACTGAAAATCTCAAATAAAAAATCCTACATATATTTCAAAAAATCATAAATGAATGTTATATTTATTAAGACTATGTGACAAACTAAAAAATAGAAAGAATCTATCCATGGCTTCCTAAAAAAGAAGCCCCAAATTGAAAACTTCCAGATACATTGTAAACTTCTGATGTTCAAGATATGTAAGGAACTAAATCAAATATATAAGGATTACAGGTATTTCTCTGTAGACAATACTGATGCCACATTGGTGTTCTGTTGGTAGAGCTGTGAACAGGTTCATGCAAGGAATGACCCCCAATACTATGGAACCAACTACTATGAGAATGTATCATGGCATCATCTCTCTGATGTCATGATTCTCTTTAAGAACCAAGGACAAACAACAATTGCTTCATTAGTCTCTTCAAGACAATTCTATCCACAACCTAGAAAGCCATAAAAACAAACTGCACAGGCACTGAAGAAAATATTTACTCCATCCCTCAAGCATACTTTTGCATTGATTCACAGATTACCTTGTGAGCCTATGGCAGATAGCCTGTGTAGGGCCTTAGCCTCCTGGACAGTGACTGGTAAGAGATCCATTCTACTCCCCTTTTCTCCTTTTAGATGGGGCAGGTCCAGTTATTCAAAGGATGAGTAACGATGAACAAGTTTGAGGACGCATTACTAGTTTCAATACATTATTTTCCTTTACAAGATCTTCCATTTTCCAAATTTTCATATTTCCATTTGGGACAATACCCCCTTCCAGGCACCCAGGTTCATAGCCTTGATTTCATCCTCAACTTCTTTATTTCATTCACATCATGTGTCAAGCAGTTACCCAATCTTGTTATTTCTGCTTCCACATCTTTTGCTTCAGTCTCCTTCTTCCCACTTATACAGCCTCTGCTCTAACTCATGTATTACCTTTCACTCATTATAATTACATCCTAATTGGTATTCTTATTTCAAGTCTCTCCCCCAATTCAATTTGTCCTCCACATAGCAGCCACAGTGGTTGCTGTAAGTCCAAGTCCTTATCCCTAAAAATTGAACTCCAACAGTTCCCTGTTAACTCTAGGATAAAAGATAAGCTCCTCTGACTATCATTTAAAGTACTTCACAAACTGGCAGAAATCTACTTTTCCAACTTTCTTATGTATTATTTCCTCTAGGCTGAGGTTCAACCAAACTCTCCTTGCTTTTCCTTGTATTCATATAAAAACACAGTTAATATAATCAAATGTAAATTTAAAGAGTAAATCATAATAGTATTCAATAATCAGAAATGCATCCCAAAAAGGAATGGATTCATGTTAAAACTTTTGGATGAGGTGCACATTGAGATAATTTCCTTTTTTTTTTTCATTTTTGCACTATATAAACAATTGTCTACACACAGAAAAAAATTACTCCTGCTAAAAAGTTATTTTCATTGATGGTTATAAGCTAGTACATCTCTAGTATTTAGCACTTAATAAGGCTTCAACAGCATCTAAATGCTTAGTGGATTGTGTTCTAGATAGGAAGTAAGGAAGACTTTAATTCAAATTTGGACTCAAGACACTTTACCTTGTTTGTCTTAGTTTCCTTATGTGTAAAAATAAGTGAGAGAAGGAAATGGCAAACCACTCCAAATGACTTTGCCAAGAAAACTTGGGATCATGAAGAGTAATGCATGACAGACCAAGAAGTACTTGTTAATTGATTGAAGGGAACACTTCTTTGTTTTCCCAGGCAACTGGTGGCACAAGGGATAGATTGCTGGGCTTGGTGGTAGAAAGAAGTGACTTCAAATCAGCCTTAAATACTGCCTATGTGTGACTATAGGCAATTCATTTAATTTCTATTTAATTTGGTTTCTTCAACCATAAAATGGGGATAATAATAACAATATATTGCAGTATTGTTCTTGAGATATAAAGATAATACTTGTAAAACTGTTTAGCATAGTGCCTATCCTATAGTAGGCATTATATAAATGCTTATGTCCTTCTAGTCTTGCCAAAAAGAAAGTTTGTACCTGTAAGACCCTCTTGCATGAGGGATTATAAAGGCAGTGATACTGACTGGGTGGTGGGACAGAATAAGAGCAAAGTTAGGGAACTGATCTCCTTATTTAAGGCATTTTCCTTCTGGAAGCTCTATAGTTTTTGAAAGTTAAGATAGAGGTGATGGGCTGGGCAGAGGACAACAAAATTAGCAGTTATACCCAAGTATGAGTACTGAAATTATGCCTGCTAGAGTAGAATTTAATCAAATTGAAACCTTATGGAAGACAGAGACAACCCCAATAGTCTAAGCAATCATTGCAGGCTAACCTGAGAAAGTCATTTTAACCTCTCTCTTGCCTTCAGTTTCCTCATATATAAAATGAGAAGGTTGAGCTAGATGGCTTCTAAATTTCTTTAACCTCTAGACCAATAAATCTGTGATCAAAAGAAACTACAGTGAGACAGAAATTCAAAAATTCATGGTCTTTTGATAATAGTAAGTATTCAAAAGGGCACAGATACCGCCTAAAGTGCAGGAAAATGGTTTATATTATACAAAAGTTTTAGATGGCTTAAGAAAAATTGCACTGAATGAAACCGAACCAAGTCACATGCTGAGTAGCAGAAGGCAACAAACCCTGCCAAGAACAAAATCTACCTTGAACTATAGGAGTAGCACAGGAAGTACACAGTCACATAAACAAAAAGTTGGCACTATTTCTTGACAATCTTACTCTATGTTCACTTATAATTATCAATAAATCAGCAAACATCAAGTTTTACTATCTTTCATTTACTATCTATCAGAAATTATGCTAGACAAAGAGAAGTCAATACCAAAAGAAAACTAATTCCTGCTATTATATCTGAAAATTAAAGTAAACTGAGAGACAACGGTCCAAGTATAATAAGTTTATTAGTTAGGCTAGCAGTAACCAATAAATTGTGTCAGTGGTCACTCACAATAACCAAAGACCTTGAGTGATGACTGACAGATGTGCCTTCCTTCTGATTGGCCTGAAAGTATACCATTTGAACCTTCTCAGGCAAAGCTAAAACAATCCTGATTGGTAAACATTTTAAAGAGGAAATATATTAACCTACACTTTACTTCTTCAATCCCTTTACCTCCTCTTGGGAATTTGGGAGTAATCCTCAAGAGAGATCCTTAGGCTGCAGCTTTAATTGAATCAACTAAAATTTGGGTTGAGTAGTGAGTGAGATTACAAAGGTGGACAATAGTAGAGCAGAGATACAAATTAAAATAAAATTGATACTCAAATGACTGGAAGCTTCCTGAGTAAAGGATGGTGATCATTATAAAACAACAACTTACAGCAAGTTTCTCCAGAATGTGTCTGAAAGGTGAAGTTATAAAGATAAGGAGTTTAGACTCAGGGGGCCTGGATGGGAGAATATTGACCTATGCCAGCTTGACTAAGTCTTTAAAAAAAATTATTATCAATTCCCGATTTAACCCTGCTCACAGGAAGGTTGCAGTCTAGCCAGGCAAGACAATAAGTATATGCATATATAAGTATTTATGGAACTGTTTTGTAGAGGAAAGCATTAGCAGTTGAGATTAGGAAAATCAGGAAATGTCTAATGTCAAAGACAGTACTTGGGCTAAGCTTTTAAAAAAACCTTGTAGATCCTAAGTAACAAAGTAAAAAGGAAGGTATTCCAAATATAAGGGATAGGTGATACTAATGAAAGATGGTTAGTCCTGTATAAGGAATAGCAATATGGAAAATTTGACTAGAAGGTGTATACATGAGAATAATGTGTAATAAAACTGGGAAGGATGTCAGGACAAGATTTGGAAGAGCTTTATATCATAAAGAGAGGAGAGCATATTTGATCCTTGAAATAAAATTAAACCTTTGGAATTAAATAACATGGTCAGCTTTCTGGGGGATGAATATTCTAAAATAAGGGAGCAGTACTAAATTAATAGTATTTTTATACTTGTAACCAAAGATTAAGAATCTAAGATGATTTGATTTGATTTACCTGATTTACCTGAAGAAAATCTATCTACAAGATAAAACCTAAAGAAGGCAAAAAATAGAAGTAGATTAGATTTCATGTGAGGAAATGGTTAAAAGTCTCCTCAGTTCTTCTCCATTACTTCCTAATTGGGACATGAGTGATCCTTAAATGATTGGAATCTGAAATATGAGAGTTGAAAGGAGTCTTAGATATCAGTTAGTCCAACCTTCTCATTTTATAAATAGAGAAGATAAGGCCCAGAAAGGTTAAAAAAAATCTCTTATCTACAGCTAAAGTCTTGCAGGGGTCCTCAAACTTAAATAGGGGGCCAGTTCACCGTCTCTCAGACTGTTGGAGGAATGGACTATAGTAAAAACAAAAATTTTGTTTTGTGGGCCTTTAAATAAAGAAACTTCATAGCCCTGGGTGAGGGGGATAATCATCCTCATCTGCTGCATCTGGCCTGTCAGCCATAGTTTGAGGCCTGCTAGAACAAAGTAGGCAGCATGGTATTGTAGGAAGAATATAGTCTCTGAAATCAGAGAACTTGAGATTCCTGTTTCTCATGCTTACTACTTGTGTATTCTTCTTGCAAGTCATGTCTCAGTGTCCTCATCTGTAAAATGTGGGGATTGGATTGGATGACCTCTGATGTTCCTTCTATCTCTAAATCTAGATCAAAAATCTAGGTCTTTGGAATCCTAGTACATATTCATCTTTAGTAAAAATATTGAGAGCTAATTTGTGCCATGTGATAATTAAAGTAAAACTTTTAAGCCAGTCTTAGTCAGTATGGTTCTAAAAGGTAAATGTCAGGAAATCTGCCTTAATCTTTGAGAAAACACATTAATATTATATAAGTGTACTTAGTTTCTAAATTAATTTGAAGAATACACCATTACAAATCTGATGTAACCATGAAAAAATGACCTTTAAGATACTTATTTCCCAGTAGTGTGTGGGATTCATCTTAATTGCTTTTTTAAATTCTAGAAATAGAGGGATGCTGATTAAAATTTGCTATAACTCATTTTAATGTCTCCTGTTAATTTTAAGTAATTCATAGATAATAAAACTAAATTATTTTGTCTTCTCAAACTGCTTTGAAAATATCTTTTATTTGCTGGTATGCTTCAGTAAATTATAAATAATATAGACAAAGCCTCACACAAGTTGTTCTAACTACATGTCACCAAATAATCTTACAAATCATGTGAACAGGAAGGTAAAGGAAGATATTTGATAGCTTGATCTAACTTGTTGCCCCCAGTGGTTCCCTAGCTCTGGTCTACAGAAATGAGACTGCAAATGTAACTGCTCCTTAAAATATAAATCTACGCAGACAATACTAGTCTAGATGATTGATGGCCTACAGATTTTTAAGATTTTGAAGACTGCAATTTTATATTGAGAAGATAAACAAAGCAGAACCTTTCATAAAGGCACCAATCTTGGTGAGTCAGACAAGGCTAAACACAGGGATTATAGAATTACTTTAGATTCAGAAGCTATGCTCACAGATATTTATTAATTTACTTTAACTGTTTTTATCAGCATGTCCTTTCCCCTTTGAAAAAAAATGGGGAGGACCTAATTTAATTAACCAACAGCCAGTGGCAAATTGTTTTACTGTTTTCTCACACTGTCCTTAAGAAGTCTGGGGTTCTATGAAGAAAACTTGGGATACCAGAGAAACACACATAGAAAATCTGATCACTTTGTTATATGCCTCAGCTAATCACAATATATTCATTCAAAATGTAGAAAAACAACTGATCAAATGTGAACATCTTGAAGACAGGATCTTTTTTTTTTTTCCTTCTATCTTCATATTACTATCAGATAGTCTATAGTACATGACTAATCATTGTAATATAATTTATCTAGACATCATGGAAAGAATGTTGGTTTTAGAAATAATAAACCTGAGATCACTGGCTCTGCTGTTGAAAAGCTTAAAGCAAGACATTTCATCGTGTGTGTCTGGTTCCTCAGGTGACAACTGGGGTTAATTCTTAGATTACCTCTCAGAGTTGCGTGAAAAATATTTGTGAGAATATTTCTAATCAAAAAAAAATCATCACATAATATAAAAAAGAAAAAAGAAAAAGAAAACTCCCTTGAAAGTGACTATCCAGATACTACTTAAAGATTTTCAGTGACCAACACCTCATTATTATCCAAAACAGTGAATTCCACTTCAAGATCAATCTCTGTATTAGGATACTTTTTCTTGGGGGAGGGAGAGAGGGCAGAGCCAAGATGGTGGAGAAGGCACAGAAGGCATACACACAACTCTCTAAGCTCCTCTCATTCCCCTCATAACCAACTATTTAATTCAGCCTCAAAAATAGCTCTTCACTGCTTAAATTCATGAAGATTGGAAGCATTACAACTTACCAGCCAAAGTCAATCTGGAAGATTACCAGGAAAAGTTTGTCCTGAGGGGCCAGGAACAGACTAGCACAAGCAGTGAGAGACTAGCATCCTGAGCAGACCAGGGGCGGGGGTGATCTCCATGGCTAGAGAAGTTATAGAGATGATTCTGCTATTGGCTAACTGCTCTACCTTGACTACAAAGCAGTAAACTGCAGAGAAATTAAAGCCTAAAACAAGGGGTACTCTAAAAAACGCCAGAACCTAACAAGATCTGGCTGTAACCCCTCAAACCCAGAAGTGACTCAGGCAGATTGTAATACAGCCCTGCAGCTACACCCTGCAGTTCGGGGCTTTTGCAGGGGCAGTTACTAATCTGTACAGCAGGTGGGGCACAGCCTAGGCAGCCTCTAATTGGCAGAGTGGGAGGCTCAGCCTGGGGCAATAAAACTTCACCAGCAGACTGTGCTTCCCAGGCAGACACTTCCAGTCCCTGCAAATCCATTCATCACTCAACTCCTAACACCCACAGCCCTAGGGCAGGCTTTGGCTTGGGGTAGTGAAACTCTCACTGCTCAGCATCTAGCCACAGGACAGTCATTATCTCACAGAGCGGGGTTCTTTGCAGGGCCCTTTCCCAGCTCGGCCCTGCATGTCTGAGTTACTCCGGGGTGAGGAACTCTTTCTCAGAGCACTCCAGTATCTTGCTGCTTTTTGTAGCCAGCTGACAGGACAGCTACCCGTATGTACACCTTTCACTGCTCTGCAGAGGAAACTGGTAACCTCCTGGCTCTGAAGGGAGACCCTACAGGCTTTAACAAAATGAGTAAAAAAATCAAAAGAACAATTGATAATTTCTATACAGAAAGAGAACAGCTTTTCAACTCTGAAGAGACTAATAGCAGACAGTATCCAGACAATTGTTGGTCTCCAATACAAAAGGATCTCCTAGAAGAGACTATTAAAAACCTTAAAAGAAAACTAGAAGAAAAATGGGGAAAGGAAAGGGAAGCTATGCAAGAGAGCAACAACTTCCTAAAATGTGAATTAGAAAAGGTAAAAAACTCCCAAGAAGTTCAGGGAAACAGAATTTGTAAATTGGAAAAAGAAAATAACTCACTAAAAAAAAAATAGTGAAATGGAAAAAAATTCCATAGAGCAAAACAACTCAATTGGACATATACAAAAAGAAGTAAAAAAAAAAAAAATGCTAATGAAGAAAATAACTCACTAAAAATCAGAACTGAACAAATAGAAATGATTGATTCATTGAGACGTTAAGAATCAGTCAAGCAAAACCAAAAAACTGAAAGACTGGAAAAAATGTCAAATATTTACTTGGAAAAACAACAGACCTGGAAAATAGATCTAGGAGAGATAACCTGAGAATCATTGGACTACCCGAAAATTATGATTAAAAAAAAAAAGAACCTAGATACTATTTTACAGGAAATCATCAAAGAGAACTGCCCAGAAGTAATAGAACCGGAAGGTAAAATAGGTGTTGAAAGAATTTATTGAACACCTTCTGAAAAAGACCCTAAAATAAAGACTCCAAGGAATATTGTGACCAAACTTCAGAATTTTCAGACTATAGAAAAAATTTTACAAGCAGCCAGGAAAAAAATAGTTTAAATATTGAGATGCCACAATAAGGGTCCCTCAAGATCTGGCTGCCTCAACATTAAAGGATTGAAGGGCCTGGAATCAGATATTCTGAAAAGCAAAAAAGCTTGGAATGCATCCAAGAATAAACTACCCAGCTAAGCTGAGTATTTTTTTTCCCATGGAAGAAGATGGACATTTAATGAAATAGAGGAATTCCATTTGTTTCTAAGGAAAAAAAAAAAAACAGACTTAAACAAAAAATTTGATCTGCAACAATAGGACTCAAGAGAAGTAGAAAAGGGTAAAAGGAACTCTTGAGAACACTATTTCTGTTGTGGATATAGATAAAAACCATATGTATAATTTGTTTTACCAATATAACATAAAAAGGGAAGTAGAAATGGAAAGCAGATAGTGTCAGAAAAAAGAGAAAAGGGGAGATAAAAAGAGGGAAACTACATGCGCCAATGAGGCAAAGGAAACCTATCATATCTGAGGGAACTTGGGGGGGGGGACATTGTGTGAATCCTACTTTCATCAGAGTTGGCTCAAAGAGGAAATAATTGACATATTTGTTTTACAGAGATTCTTCTCTCACTTCATTAAAAAGTGGGAGAGGAAAAGGGAAAAGGAAAAAGAGTAATAAGGGAAGGTCACAAGAAAGGGGAAGAGATTCAAAGGGAGAAGGGAGGGATACTAAAGAGGGAGAGCTGTGTGACGCAAGTGGGACCAATAAGTTTAATACTAGAAAAGAAGGGAAGGAGGGCAAGAAAAAGAAAAGTATAATCTGGGGATATTAGGATGGCAGGAAATACAGAATTGGTTATTTTAACCGTAAATGTGAATGGGATGAACTCTCCCATAAAGAGGAGGCAGATAGCAGACTGGATCAAAAGTCAGAACCCTACAATCTGTTCCTTACAGGAAACACATTTAAAACAGGGAGATATATATCGTGTAAAGGTAAAAGGCTAGAGCAGAATCTATTATGCTTCAGGTGAAGTAAAAAAAGCAGGGGTACCCATACTTATCTCAGATCAACCAAAAGCAAAAATTGATCTAATTAAAAGAGATAAGGAAGGAAACTATATCTTGCTAAAGGATACTATAAACAGTGAAGCAATATCAGTATTAAACATATATGCACCAAGTTGTATAGCATCTAACTTCCTAAAGGAGAAGTTAAGAGAGTTGCAAGAAGAAATAGACAGCAAAACTATAATAGTGGGAGATCTCAATCTTGCACTCTCAGATTTAGATAAATCAAATCACAAAACAAATTAGAAAGAAATTAAAGAGGTAAATAGATTATTAGAAAAATTAGGTATGATAGATCTCTGGAGAAAACTAAATGGTAACAGAAAAGAGTATACTTTCTTCTCAGCATTTCATGGAATCTACACAAAAATTGACCATATATTAGGCCATATAGACCTCAAAATTAAATATAGGAAGGCAGAAATAGTAAATTCTTTCTTTTCAGATCACAATGCAATAAAAACTACATTCAACAAAAAGTTAGGTGTAAATAGACCAAAAAGCAATTGGAAATTAAATAATCTCATCTTAAAGAATGATTGGGTGAGTTGGTTCTATGAAAAAACCAACAAAATAGACAAACCCTTAGTAAATCTGATTAAAAAAAGGAGAGAGGAAAATCAAATTGTTAGTCTTAAAAATGAAAAGGAAGAACTCACCACTAACGAAGAGGAAATTAGAGCAATAATTAGGAGTTACTTTGCCTAACTTTATGCCAATAAATTCGACAACTTAAATGAAATAGAAAAATACCTCCAAAAATATAGCTTGCCCAAACTAACAGAGGAAGAAGTAAATATCCTAAACAGTCCCATCTCAGAAAAAGAAATAGAACAAACTATCAATCAACTCCCTAAGAAAAAATCCCCAGGACCAGATGGATTTACATGTGAATTCTACCAAACATTTAAAGAACAATTAAGTCCAATGTTATATAAACTATTTGAAAAAATAGGGATTGAAGGAGTCCTACCAAACTCCTTTTATGACACAGACATGGTACTGATACCTAAACCAGGTAGGCTGAAAACAGAGAAAGAAAATTATAGACCAATCTCCCTAATGAATATTGATGCTAAAATCTTAAATAAAATATTAGCAAAAAGATTACAGAAAATCGTCACCAGGATAATACACTATGACCAAGTAGGATTTATACCAGGAATGCAGGGCTGGTTCAATATTAGGAAAACTATTAGCATAATTGACTATATCAATAACCAAACAAACAAAAACCATATGATCATCTCAATAGATGCAGAAAAAGCATTTGATAAAATCCAACATCCATTCCTAATAAAAACACTTGAGAGCATAGGAATAAATGGACTTTTCCTTAAAATAGTCAGGAGCATATATTTAAAACCATCAGTAAGCATCATATGCAATGGGGAAAAACTGGAACCTTTCCCAGTAAGATCTGGAGTGAAGCAAGGTTGCCCACTATCACCATTATTATTTAATATTGTATTAGAAACACTAGCCTCTGCAATAAGAGTCGAGAAAGATATTAAAGGAATTACAGTAGGCAATGAGGAAACCAAACTATCACTCTTTGCAGATGATATGATGGTATACCTAGAGAACCCCAGAGATTCTACTAAAAAGCTATTGGAAATAATTCATAATTTTATCAAAGTAGCTGGCTACAAAATAAATCCCCATAAATCCTCAGCATTTTTATACATCACCAACAAAACCCAACAGCAAGAGATACAAAGAGAAATTCCATTCAGAATAACTGTTGATACCATAAAATATTTGGGAATCTATCTACCAAAGGAAAGTCAGGAATTATATGAGCAAAATTATAAAAAAGTCTCCACACAAATAAAATCAGACTTAAATAATTGGGAAAATATTAAGTGCTCTTGGATCGGCCGAGCGAACATAATAAAGATGACAATACTCCCTAAACTAATCTATTTATTTAGTGCTATACCAATCAGACTTCCAAGAAAATATTTTATTGATCTAGAAAAAATAATAACAAAATTCATATGGAACAATAAAAAGTCGAGAATCTCAAGGGAATTAATGAAAAAAAAATCAAATGAAGGTGGCCTAGCTGTACCTGATCTAAAATTATATTATAAAGCAGCAGTCACCAAAACCATTTGGTATTGGCTAAGAAATAGATTAGTGGATCAGTGGAAAAGGCTAGGTTCACAAGACAGAATAGTCAACTATAGCAATCTAGTGTTTGACAAACCCAAAGCCCCAAACTTCTGGGAAAAGAATTCATTATTTGATAAAAACTGCTGGGATAATTGGAAATTAGTATGGCAGAAATTAGGCATGGACCCACACTTAACACCATATACCAAGATAAGATCAAAATGGGTCTATGACCTAGGCATAAAGAACGAGATTATAAATAAATTAGAGGAACATAGAATAGTTTATCTCTCAGACTTGTGGAGGAGAAATAAATTTGTGACCAAAGATGAACTAGAGACCATTACTGATCACAAAATAGAAAATTTTGATTACATCAAATTAAAAAGCCTTTGTACAAATAAAACTAATGCAAACAAGATTAGAAGGGAAGCAACAAACTGGGAAAACATTTTCGCAGTTAAAGGTTCTGATAAAGGCCTCATTTCCAAAATATATAGAGAACTGACTCAAATTTATAAGAAATCAAGCCATTCTCCAATTGTTAAATGGTCAAAGGATATGAACAGACAATTTTCAGAGAATGAAATTTAAACTATTACCACTCATATGAAAGATTGTTCCAAATCATTATTGATCAGAGAAATGCAAATTAAGACAACTCTGAGATACCACTACACACCTGTCAGATTGGCTAAGATGACAGGAAAAAATAATGATGAATGTTGGAGGGGATGCGGGAAAACTGGGACACTAATGCATTGTTGGTGGAGTTGTGAACGAATCCAACCATTCTGGAGAGCAATCTGGAATTATGCGCCAAAAATTATCAAATTGTGCATACCCTTTGATCCAGCAGTGTTTCTATTGGGCTTATATCCCAAAGAAATACTAAAGAAGGGAAAGGGACCTGTATGTGCCAAAATGTTTGTAGCAGCCCTGTTTGTAGTGGCTAGAAACTGGAAAATGAATGGATGCCCATCAATTGGAGAATGGCTGGGTAAATTGTGGTATATGAATGTTATGGAATATTATTGTTCTGTAAGAAATGACCAGCAGGATGAATACAGAGAGGACTGGTGAGACTTACATGAACTGATGCTAAGTGAAATGAGCAGAACCAGGAGATCATTATACACTTCGACAACGATATTGTATGAGGACATATTTTGATGGAAGTGGATTTCTTTGACAAAGAGACCTGAGTTTCAATTGATAAATGACGGACAAAAGCAGCTACACCCAAAGAAAGAACACTGGGAAACGAATGTGAACTATCTGCATTTTTGTTTTTCTTCCCGGGGTTATTTATACCTTCTGAATCCAATTCTCCCTATGCAACAAGAGAACTGTTCAGTTCTGCAAACATATATTGTATCTAGGATATACTGCAACATATCCAACATATAAAGGACTACTTGCCATCTAGGGGAGGGGGCGGAGGGAGGGAGAGAGGGAAAAAGAAATCGGAACAGAAACGAGTGTCAATATAAAGTAATTATTAAATAAAAATTCAATTTAAATAAAAATAAATTAAAAAAAAGAATGATTGGGTGAAACAGCAAATTATAGAAAAAATGAATAATTTCACTCAAGATAATGACAATAGTGAGATATCATACCAAAATTTATGGGATGCACCCAAAGTGGTAATAAGAGGAAATTTTATATCCATAAAGGGAAATTTTATATCCTTAGAGGCTTACTTGAATAAAATAGAGAAAGAGAAGATCAATGAATTGGGCCTGCAACTTAAAAAGCTAGAAAAAGAGCAAATTAAAAACCCTCAATCAATTACTAAACTTGAAATTCTAAAATTAAAAGGAGAAATTAATAATATAGAAATTTAAAAAAACTATTGAACTAATAAATAAAACTAAGAGTTGGTTTTATGAAAAAACCAATAAAATTGATAAACCTTTGGTAAATCTGATTAGAAAAAAGGAGAGAGGGAAATCAAATTAGTAGTCTTAAAAATGAAAAGGGAGAACTTTCCACCAATGAAGAGGAAATTTAAAAAATAATAAGAGGTTACTTTGCCCAAATTTATGCCAACAAATTTGATAACCTAAGCAAAATAGATGACTACTTCCAAAAACATAGGCTTCACAGATTATTAGAGGAGGAAGTAAATTGCTTAAATAGTCCCATTTCAGAAAAAGAAATAGAACAGGCTATTAAACAACTACCTAAAAAAAAAATCCCCAGGACCAGATGGATTTACATGTGAATTCTACCAAACATTCAAAGAACAATTAGCCCTGATGCTTTATAAACTATTTGAAAAAAGAGGGAATGAAGGAATCCTACCAAATTCCTTTTATGACACAGACATAATACTGATACCTAAACCAGGTAGGTTGAAAACAGAGAAAGAAAATTATAGAGCAATCTCCCTAATGAATATTGATGCTAAAATCTTAAACAAGATATTAGCGAAAAGACTACAGAAAATCATCCCCAGGATAATACACCATGATCAAGTAGGATTTATACTTATCGTGTAAAGGTAAAAGGCTACAGCAGAATCTACTATACTTCAGGTGAAGTAAAAAAAAAGCAGAGGTAGCCATACTTATCTCAGATCAAGCAAAAGCAAAAATTGATCTAATTAAAAGAGATAAGGAAGGAAACTATATCTTGCTAAAGGATACTATAAACAATGAAGCAATATCAGTATTAAACATATATGCACCAAGTGGTATAGCAGGGAATGCAGGGCTGGTTCAATATTAGGAAAACTATCAGTATAATTGGACATATTAATAATCAAATTAACAAAAACCATATGATCATCTCAATAGATGCAGAAAAAGCATTTGATAAAATCCAACATCCATTCCTATTAAAAACTCTTGAGCATATAGGAATAAATGGATTTTTCCTTAAAATAATCAGTAGCATCTATTTAAAACCAGCAGTAAGCATCATATGCAATGGGGACAAACTGCAACCATTCCCAATAAGATCAGGAGTGAAACAAGGTTGCCCACTATCATTACTATTTAATATTGTATTAGAAATGCTAGCTTTTGGCAATAAGAGTTGAGAAAGAGATTAAAGGAATAAGAATAGGCAATGAGGAAACCAAATTATCACTCTTTGCAGATGATATGATGGTATATCTAGAGAACCCCAGAGACTCTACTAAAAAGTTATTAGAAACAATCCACACCTTTAGCAAAGTTGCAGGATACAAAATAAACCCACAAAAGTCATCAGCATTCTTATATATCACTAACAAAACCCAACAGTTAGAGTTACAAAGAGAAATTCCATTTAAAGTAACTACTGATAGTTTAAAATATTTAGGAATCTATCTGCCAAGGGAAAATCAGAAACTTTATGAGCAAAACTACAAAACACTTTCCACACAAATTAAGTCGATCTAACCAACTGGAAAAATATTATTGGGCAAGCAAATATAATAAGGATGACAATACTACCTAAACTAATCTATTTATTTAGCGCTATAGCAATCAGACTCCCCAAAAACTCTTTTGATGGCCTAGAAAAAATAACAACAAAGTTCATATGGAAAAACAAAAGGTCAAGAATTTCAAGGGAATTAATGAAAAAAAAATCAAATGAAGGTGTCCTAGCTTTACCAGATCTAAAATTATATTATAAATCAGCAGTTACTAAAACCATTTGGTATTGGCTAAGAAATAGACCAATAGAAATAGATCAATGGAATAGGTTAGGTTCAAAGGACAAAACAGCCAATAACTTTAATAATATAATGTTTGACAAACCCAAAGATCCCAGTTTTGGGGATAAGAATGCATTATTTGACAAAAATTGCTGGGAAAATTGGAAATCAGTATGGCAGAAACTAGGCATTGACCCACACTTAACACCATACACCAGGATAAGGTCAAAATGGGCTCATGATTTAGGCAGACCTCTCTCAGACCTGTGGATGAGGGAGGAATTTATGCCCAAAGAAGAACTAGAGATTGCTATTGACCACAAAATAGAAAATTTTGATTATCAAATTGAAAAGTTTTTGTACAAACAAAACAAATGCAGACAAGATTAGAAGGGAAACAATAACTGGGAAAACATTTTTACATCAAAGGTTCTAATAAAGGCCTCATTTACAAAATATATCGAGAATTGACTCTAATTTATAAGAAATCAAGCCATTCTCCAATTGATAAATGGTCAAAGGATGTGAACAGACAATTCTCACACAAAGAAATTGAAACTATTTATAGGCATATGAAAATATGCTCCAAATCATTATTAATCAGAGAAATGCAAATGAAGACAACTTTGAGATACCACTACACACCTGTCAGATTGGCTAGAATGACAGGGAAAGATAATGCGGAATGTTGGAGGGGATGTGGGAAAACAGGGACACTGATACATTTTTGGTGGAATTATGAACACATCCAGCCATTCTGGAGAGCAATTTGGAACTATGCTCAAAAAGTTATCAAACTGTGCATACTCTTTGATCCAGCAGTATTTCTACTGGACTTATACCCCAAAGAGAAACTAAAGAAGGGAAAGGGACCTGTATGTGCCAAAATGTTTGTGGCAGTCCTGTTTGTAGTGGCTAGAAGCTGGAAAATGAATGCATGCCCATCAATTGGAGGATGGTTGAGTAAATTGTTTTATATGAATGTTATGGAAAATTATTGTTCTGTAAGAAATGACCAGCAGGATGAATACAGAGAGGACTGGCAAGACTTACATGAACTGATGCTAGGTGAAATGAGCAGAACCAGGAGATCATTGTATAGCTTAACAATGATACTGTTTGAGGATGTATTCTGATGGAAGTGGATCTCTTCAATAAAGAGTGCTAATTCAATTTCAATTGATCAAGGATGGACAGAAGCAGCTACACCCAAAGAAAGAACACTGGGAAATGAATATAAACTGCTTGCATTTTTGTTTTTCTTCCCAGGTTACTTTTACCTTCTGAATCCAATTCTCCCTGTGCAACAAGAGAACTGTTCGGTTCTGCACACATATATTGTATCTAGGATATATTGTTACCTATTTAACATATAAAGGACTGCTTGCCATCTGAGGGAGGGGGTGGAGGGAGGGAGGGGAAAAATCAGAACAGAAGTGAGTGCAAAGGATAATGTTGTAAAAAATTACCCTGGCATGGATTCTGTCAATAAAAAGTTATTTAATAAAAAAAAAAAAAGATTTAATTTTTTTTAAAGTACACTTTTTCTGGCATCTGCCTCCTTTCCATTCTCTCTCCTGGCACTAAGTTCCTCTAACTACTTTCCTGTAGAAAAGGAAGAATAAATGCAATCCTCTTCCCACATGACAGGCCTTTAAATACTTGAAAACCACTTACAAATTTCCCCTAAATCTTCTTTTCCCCAAACTACACATTTATAATTCCTTCACCTAATTCATAAAGACAGGTATGATATATCACAGATTCTAACACTTTTGTCATCATGATCATTTTCCTTGGACACATTCAGTTTATTATTGTTTTTGTTTTTCCTAAAATGTGATACTTGGAAATAAACAAAATATTCCAGGACAACCGAGACAAACTATAACAGTAGTCTTATCTCCTTTCATCTGATCAGCATGCTTCTTTTAATGCATATTAAGATTACATTAACATTTTAAGCTATCGAATCATACTACTGACTAATGCTTTCCTTAAAGTCTACTGAAACCAACAGAACTTTTCATGAAAATTACTAACACTCCATAAAAGCTTCCCCTATCTTGTATTTCTGCATTCTGAACTTAATTGAAAGGTTGTATATGCATGCATTTAAATTTAATCATGTTAGGCTTACTCTGTCATTCTAACTGTTGAATGTTTCAAATTTAACTATTATTCAGCATATTATCTTTGATAATCATGCCACCTATCCTTTCCTCTAAGTCCTTCAAAAAAAAAAAATATTGCCTAAACAGAAGGCAAAGAAGAGATTTTTTTTTTTGAAAGTTGTAAAGGAAAAGCATGGACATTTTAATTCTACCTCTAAAAATATTGATTCAGCCACCCTTGGAGAATGCTTTGTCACCTTCATCTTTAGCAATCTTCCCTTTGCAGTCAGTTTGCCTTAGTGTGCATAAAATCAGCTCTTTTACACTCAGACTGCATTGTCATTCATCACCTTGCTGTAATCTAAAAGTTGCAATACTAGCTAGCAAATGCTGATTGTGCAATCATCTAACTTTTCACTATATAAGTGTTCTTAGGATATGGGAGCATGGCTTTTGGCAAGTATTCTGTTCTATACACAATAATTCTTCCCCCTGAGATGCTGATATTTGATATACACCATAGATTTCATCAGACTTGGTGATTTTCTTTTCTTGCCTTTTTTTGAGACAATTTCCTCATCTTTCCCAGTCTAGAAATGTTTGTCTGCTCATAGGCTCAATTCTTTTATTGATTGCCTCAGAAATTTTGATGGGCTCCATTTCTGACCTCTGCTATTTTGCTCTTTGGCAGCATTATGGTCCTAACATCCAGGTGCTTGTTATACTACTGGATATGTATACCTGAGCTCTGTTATAATTCAGAACTCCCAATCTCAATAGATCCAACAGCCTCATACCCGTCAGTCCCAAGGATTATAGGAATCCTCCATCACATTGGCTAATTTTGATTGTTTCCATATTGTAGTCTCCCAAACATTTGAATTTTCTCTCAGTGACAGAATTCCCAACATCAGCTATCGAGTAGATTCTCATAAAATCCAAGGGATAAATGAAGCAAAGTCAAATGGCTCTAGCTATACCTATAAGGACAACATTACAATACCCTACAAGTTTTGCATGCCTCACCATTCATACTCTAAGATAGATTTTTGTGCTCATCTTTATTTTTTTTATTATAATGACTTTTTATTGACAAAACCCATGCCAGGGTAATTTTTTCATTCACTTCTGTTCCGATTTTCCCCTTCTCTCCCTCCACCCCCTCCCCTAGATGGCAAGCAATCCTATATATGTTAAAAATGTGGCAGTATATTCTAGATACAATATATGTTTGCAGAACTGAACAGTTCTCTTGTTGCACAGGGAGAATTGGATTCAGAAAGTAGAAATAACCCAGGAAGAAAAACAAAAAATGCAAACAGTTTACATTCATTTCCCAGTGTTATTTCTTTGGGTGTAGCTGCTTCTGTCCATCATTGATCAACAGAAACTGAGTTAGGTCTCTTTGTCAAAGAAATCCACTTCCATCAGAATACATCTTCATACAGTATCATTGTTGAGATATATAATGATCTCCTGGTTCTGCTCATTTAACTTAGCATCAGTTCATGTAAGTCTTTCCAGTCCTCTCTGTATTCATCCTGCTGGTCATTTCTTACAGAACAATAATATTCCATAATATTCATAAACCACAATTTACCCAACCATTCTCCAATTGCATCCATTCATTTTCCAGTTTCTAACCACTACAAACAGGGCTGCCACAAACAATTTGGCACATATAGGTCCCTTTTCCCTTCTTTAGTATTTCTTTGGGATATAAGCCCACTAGAAACACTGCTGGATCAAAGGGTATGCAGAGTTTGATAACTTTTTGGGCATAATGTCAGATTGCTCTCCAGAAAGGTTGGATTCAGTCACAACTCCACCAACAATGCATCAGTGTCCCAGTTTTCCCGCATTCCCTCCAACATTCATCTTTTTTTTTTTCCTGTCATCTTAGCCAATCTGACAGGTGTGTAGTGGTATCTCAAAGTTGTCTTAATTTGCATTTCTCTGATCAATAGTGATTTGGAACACTCTTTCATATGAGTGGAAATAGTTTCAATTTCATCATCTGAAAATTGTCTGTTCATATCCTTTAATAATTTATCAATTGGAGAATGGCTTGATTTCTTATAAATTAGAGTCAATTCTCTATATATTTTGGAAATGAGGCCTTTACCAGAACCTTTAATGTGAAGATGTTTTCCCAGTTTATTGCTTCCCTTCTAATCTTGTTTGTATTAGTTTTGTTTGTACAGAGGCTTTTTAATTTGATATAATCAAAAGTTTCTATTTTGTGATCAATAATGGTCTCTAGTTCATCTTTCGTCACAAATTCCTTCCTCCTCCACAAGTCTGAGAGATAAACTATCCTATGTTCCTCTAATTTATTTATAATCTCATTCTTTATGCTAAATGATGGACCCATTTCGATCTTATCTTGGTATACAGTGTTAAATGTGGGTCCATGCCTAATTTCTGCCATACTAATTTCCATTTATTCCAACTGTTTTTGTCAAATAATGAATTCTTATCCCAAAAGTTAGGATCTTTGGGTTTGTCAAACACTAGATAGCTATAGTTGATTATTCTGTCTTATGAACCTAACCTATTCCACTGATCAACTAATCTATTTCTTAGCCAATACCAAATGGTTTTGGTGACTGCTGCTTTATAATAGAGTTTTAAATCAGGTACAGCTAGGCCACCTTCATTTGATTTTTTTTTTCATTAATTCCCTTGAAATTCTTGACCTTTTATTGTTCCATATGAATTTTGTTGCTATTTTTTCTAGATCATTAAAATATTTTTTTGGAAGTCTGATTGGTATAACACTAAATAAATAGATTAGTTTAGAGAGTATTGTCATCTTTATTATATTCACTCGGCCTATCCAAGAGCACTTAATATTTTTCCAATTATTTAAGTCTGACTTTATTTATGTGGAAAGTTTTTTGTAATTTTGCTCATATAATTCCTGATTTTCCTTTGGTAGATAGATTCCCAAATATTTTATGCTGTCGACAGTTATTTTGAATGGAATTTCTCTTTGTATCTCTTGCTGTTGGGTTTTGTTGGTAATGTATAAAAATGCTGAGGATTTGTGGGGATTTATTTTGTATCCTGCAACTTTGATAAAATTATGAATTATTTCCAATAGCTTTTTAGTAGAATCTCTGGGGTTCTCTAGGTATACCATCATATCATCTGCAAAGAGTGATAGTTTGGTTTCCTCATTGCCTACTCTAATTCCTTTAATCTCTTTCTCGACCCTTATTGCAGAGGCTAGTGTTTCTAATACAATATCAAATATTAATGGTGATAGTGGGCAACCTTGCTTCACTCCAGATCTTACTGGGAAAGGTTCCAGTTTTTCCCCATTTCATATGATGCTTACTGACAGTTTTAACTATATGTTCCTGACTATTTTAAGGAAAAGTCCATTTATTCCTATACTCTCAAGTATTTTTATTAGGAATGGATATTGGATTTGATCAAATGCTTTTTCTGCATCTATTGAGATGATTATATGTTTTTTGTTAATTTGGTTATTGACATAGTTGATTATGCTAATAGTTTTCCTAATATTGAACCAGCCCTGCATTTCTGGTATAAATCCTACTTGGTCATAATGTATTATCCTGGGGATGATTTTTTTGTAATCTTTTTGCTAATATTTTATTTGAGATTTTAGCATCAATCTTCATTAGGGAGATTGATCTATAATTTTCTTCCTCTGTTTTCAGCCTACCTGATTTAGGTATCAGTACCATGTCTGTGTCATAAAAGGAGCTTGGTAGGACTCCTTCAATCCCTATTTTTTTTCAAATAATTTATATAGCATTAGAGTTAATTGTTCTTTAAATGTTTGGTAGAATTCACATATAAATCCATCCGGTTCTGGGGATTTTTTCTTAGGGACTTGGTTAATAGCTTGTTCTATTTCTTTTTCTAAGATGGGACTGTTTAAGATATTTACTTCTTTTTCTGTTAATCTGGGGCAAGCTATATTTTTGAAGGTATTCTTCCATTTCATTTAATTTGTCAAATTTATTGGCATTAAGTTGGGCAAAGGAACTCCTAATTATTGCTCTAATTTCCTCTTCCTTAGTGGCGAGTTCTCCCTTTTCATTTTTAAGACTAACAATTTGATTTTCCTCTTTCCTTTTTTAAATCAGATTTACTAAGTGTTTGTCTATTTTGTTGGTTTTTTCATAGAACCAACTCTTAGTTTTATTAATTAGTTCAATAGTTTTTTTTAACTTTCAATTTTATTGATCTTTCCTTTTATTTTTAGAATTTCAAGTTTAGTGTTTGACTGGGGTTTTTTAACTTGTTCCTTTTCTAGCATTTTTAGTTGCAAGCCCAATTTGTTGACCTTCTCTTTCTATATTTTATACAAGTAGGCCTCTAGAGATATGAAATTTCCCCTTATTACCACTTTGGCTGCATCCCACACATTTTGGTATGATGTCTCATTATTGTCGTTTTCTTGGGTGAAGTTATTAATTATGTCTATGATTTGCTGTTTCACCCAATCATTCTTTAGTATGAGATTATTTAAGTTCCAATAATTTTTTTGGTCTACTTTCCCCTGGCTTTTTGTTGAATGTAATTTTCTTTGCATCATGGTCTGAAAAGGATGCATTTACTATTTCTGCCTTACTGCATTTGAGTTATGTCCTAATATATGGTCAATTTTTGTATAGGTTCCATGAACTGCTGAAAAGAAAGTTTACTCCTTTCTGTCTCCATTTCATTTTCTCCAGAGATCTATCATATTTAACTTTTCTAGTTTCTATTTACCTCTTTGACTGATTTCTTATTTATTTTGTGGTTTGATTTATCTAATTCTGAGAGTGCAATGTTGAGATCCCCCATTATTATAGTTTTGTTGTCTATTTCTTCTTGCAGCTCTCTTAATTTCTCTTTTAAGAATTTAGATGCTTCACCAATTGATGCATATATGTTTAATATTGATATTGCTTCATTATCTATGCTACCCTTTAGCAAGATGTAGTGTCCTTCCTTATCTCTTTTAATTAGATCAATTGTTGCTTTTGCTTGATCTGAGATCAGGATGGCTACCCCTGCTTTTTTGACTTCACCTGAAGCATAGTAGAGTCTGCTCCAGCCTTTTACCTTTACTCTGTATGTATCTCCCTGCTTCAGGTGTGTTTCCTGTAAACAACATATTGTAGGATTCTGGCCTTTAATCTATTATGCTAACCCCTTCCTCTTTATGGGGGAGTTTACCCTGTTCACATTTATGGTTAAAATTACTAATTCTGTATTACCTGCCATCTTGTTAACCCCTGTTAATGCTTTTCTCCCTTCTTTCCCCCTTACTGCCCTTCCCAGTATTAAATTGTGAGCACCACTTGCTTCTCACAGCCCTCCCTTTTTAGTTTCCCTCCCCCTCACCCCCACCTGAGAGTTCCTCTCCCTGTCTTACTCCTTTCCCTCACACTTTCTTTATTTCCTTCCACTTAGCTTATTTCTTCCCTTTTCATTTTTCCCTTCTCACTTTTCAATGAGGTAGGAGAAGTTTCACCATAAATTGAATATGTCTAAAAATTTTCTCTTAAAGCCAATTTTGATGGCAGTAAGATACCCACTATATTCACCCCTCTACATTTTTTCTCTCAGATATAATAGGTTTCCTTTGCCTCTTCACGAGATATAGTACTCCCACTTTACCCTTTTTCTGGTACAATGTCCTTCCCACCTCTAGTTTCTAGAACAAGGTATACATGTATTCTTTATATATCTTTATAGCAGAAATATAGTTCCCAAGATTTCTTTTTACCTTTTTAGGTTTCTCTTGAGTTCTATATTTGTAGATCAAACTTTTTGTTAAGTTCTGGTTTTTTCATCAAAAATAGGTGAAATTCACTTATTTCATTTAATGACCATCTTCTTCCCTGGAAAAAGATACTCATTCCGGCTGGGTAAGTTATTTTTGGTTGCATACCGAGTTCCTTAGCCTTTCGGAATACCATATTCCAGGCCCTTCAATCTTTTAATGAGGATGCTGCTAGATCCTGGATAATCCTTATTATGGCTCCTCTATATTTGAATTGGTTTTTTTCTAGCCTCTTACAGTATTTTTTCTTTCGTCTGAGGGTTTTGGCATTTGGCCACTAAATTTCTTGGTGTTTTGATTTTAGAATCCCTTTAGTAGGTGATCAATGTATTCTTTCAATGTCTATTTTACTCTCTATTTCTATGACTTCTGGTCAGTTCTCTTTGATAATTTCCTGGAAAATAGTGTCCAGGCTCTTTTTTTCATCATATTTTTCCTGGGAGTCCAATAATTCTCAGATTGTCTCTCCTAGATCTATTTTCTAGATCTGTTGTTTTCCCAAGAAGATATTTCACATTTTTTTCCACTGTTTGATTTTTTTGGTTTGCTTAACTGATTCTTGTTGTCTCCTTGAGTCATTCAATTCCATTTGTTTGATTCTGCTTTTCAATGAAATATTTTCTTCACTCATTTTTTAAATATCTTTTTCTAATTGTTCACTTGAGTTTTAAAGTGAGTTGTTTTGTTCTATCGAATTTTTTTCCATTTCACCAATTTTATTTTTTAGCGAGCTATTTTCTGTTTCCAGTACACTAATCCTATTTTTCAAGGATTTGGTTTCTTTATTCACTCTATCTTTAAATGAGTGGGATGACTTCTCCAGACTCTCTTGCCAAGCCTCCCTCTCCTTTTCCCATTTTTCTTCTAGCTCTCTTGTGAGAGCCTTTTCAATTTCTTCTATGAGATTCATCTGTGCTGAGGAACAGTTGATCGCCTCCTTTTGGGGATTCATCTGGAGACAGTCTGTTTTTAGTCTCCTAGGGGTTTAGAGTCTGCTCTCTATCCACATAGAAGCTGTCAGTGGTTAAGGTCCTTTCCAACTTTTTGCTCATTTTGTTAGAGAAGAATCAAAGACAAACTAGCAAAGAAAAAAAGAAAAAACAAAAACAAACAAAAACAAAAACAAAAACAAATGGAATCTGGGTTTTTGGGGGAAGGGGCTGGGTGGTGTTACCGAGCTTCCTCCACAGACTGCAGGGGGCAGCAATGAGGCACTAACAGGACAGCAATGATTGTGTTGTGCCTAAGCTCTGAGACTCTGAGAACGTGCTGAGACACTGTGGGGAAGGGTGGCCAGGTCCCAAGAGACTCCAGCTGTCCGGGGTTGTATTCTTCACCCCCTGTGTATTTAGCTTCTCTGCTGGCTTGCTGCCAGGGCAAAGTATCCAATCCTGTAACAAAGCTCTCTCCGCAGAGATGGCTGAGATCACATCCCACCCCCCTCAGGTCTTCTTGGCTGTGAGCTGCCTGCCCTCAGCCTGTGTCAGATCTAAAACCATCCCCACCCTCAAACAAAAGCAGACCTTTCCTGGTGAATTTCAAGGATGTCTTCTCTTGGTAACTATTTGTGGGTTTTTTTTTTTTTCAGGCAAGCATTAATTCAGAGGCTTATCATGAAATGAATTCTGAGAGAAAATGCAGAGCTTACACAGCTGTGTGCCTCCTCTCCACCATCTTGGCCAGAAGTCCTGTGCTTATCTTTAAAAGAAAAGCTAAGGTCATGGAGAACTATATGATTTAAGTTACCCAATCATATTCCTTTGGAATATGACCATATAATCCATTATGCCTAGATACTTTTTATCAACTGTATTTCTTTAAGAATTTAATTTATATTAAATAAATTAATTTATATTTATATACTATATATTATATTTATTTATTCTTATTAATATATATAAATATAACTGAATTATATTTATATAATTTATATTAAATAAATAATAAATTTCATTAATATTTAATAATTTGACTCTGTCATTCTGTGCCATCTAGCTTGTAGAGAAAGCATCTGTGATGCCACTAGTCAGGAAGTATTTGGCAAAAGAGAGGACTTGTTCTTTCATGATTACAAAGTGGATGGGTAGTGAAGTAGAAGGCTTAGAGTCAGAACAAGAGATCCCAAAGCTATAAAATATGTTGCTGCCTACACAACCCCTTAGCTAATTTAGATGCCCTGTCTTCAACACTGATCCATTAATCAACACTTCAACTCTAATCATACAACTAATTTTAAAACAATTTTATTCTTCTATCAACAGCCCAGTAGCCTCCTTTTTAAAGAATAACACAAGACCTTTCTGTGCTGCCCAGAACAGGGATCTATATGTCATTGTCCTTGGTTTCCATCAGAATGTTAAAGAAAAATTTTCACAATGTCCAAAGTCCCAGAAGTCTTGCAGATGAAAGAGAAATATGTTCACAAATTCCTTGCTGCAAGAACCATTTGGATGACATCAATTTAGACTTCCAAATAAAACAATATAGCTACAAAAGAAAGAATGGTAGTATCTACATTATTAATTTAAAGAGAACTTGCCAGTTGATGTTAATGTCATCTCATCCAAGAACACTGACCAGTAAGCTTTTCTGAAATTTACTGCTGCCACTGACACTACACCTATTGCTGGATGCTTCACACTAGTTTGTATGTCATGAACCACACCCAAATCTCATCTACTGATGGTCACTGATTCTTAGCAGAATGCCAGTCTCTGACAGAAGCATCATATGTTAACCTCCCAACCACTGAATTGTACAACACAGATTCCCCACTTCTCTGTTCACATTGCCATTCCATGCAACAACAAGCAAGTAAGTTCAGTGGGTCTGATGTAATGGATGCTGGCCCATGAAGTCCTATGAACACCCATGGAAGGTTATGTGTGATTTTTACTTCCACAGGGATTCAGAGGAGATTGAAGAGTAAGAGCAGGATTCAGCTGAGAAGAAAGTGACAAAGGAAGAGTTTCAAAGTAAATGAACTGCACCTGCCCCAGAATTCACTACTACTTATTTAGAAGTAGCTGATTGGTCTGAGGGAGTACAGGTGCTATCTGTGCACATTCAGCAGTTCCCTACTGAAAACTGGAGTGTTCAGCTGGATGCTGAGATCTACTCAGTAGCTCCTACTGCTCAGGCCACTGAGTGGGTAGGTACTACCAAAGAGTTTTACCCATAATGCTCTAATAGTGTTGGAAGAATGTTGATGGATACTAAACACTTGGTTCTTAAAAAAAAAAAAGGGGAAGGGAAGAAGGACTGAAAGGAGGGATGGGAGGAGAAGCAAAGGGAGGAAGGAAAGGAGACAGGGAAAGAGGGGAGGGAAGGAAGAAGGGGAAAAGATGAGAAGAGAGGAGGAGAGGGAGAAGGAGAAGATGTTGGAAGGGAAGAAGGAGAGAGAGGGAAGAAGGAGGGGAAGGGAATTTCCCCTCTACAGAAATCTTCAAGCAAAAAAAAAGAAAACGAAAGAAAAAGATGAGCACCTATTAGAGATATAGTAAAGGAGAATGATGGTCTGATATAAACTATACAATATGACATAAATTCTTTCTAATTTTGAGATTCTCTGCTATTGTAATCTAATCACTTCCCCTTAGCACCAACCCTTTCTTTCTTTGAACTTTGGTCTTGCCTCCATACATATTTGAAAAAGACCTTTATCTTGTCGTTTGCTTTCAACCCCATGCAATAGTATTAGATATAACTAAGGTCTGAAAATTAATCAGAAAATAAGAAGCCTATTTCAATAAATAAATTCTAAACACAGATAAAAGAGATGAATATAGAAGCTAAATCCAATTTTAGTCTCTTCTAATGATCTTGAAGTATGTGTTATGTTTTGAAAAATTGCTTCATAGAGCTGCCAAAATTAAAAAGACATATACAAATAAAATGAATTTTAAAAAAATTAAATTTGTTAAATGAAAATGTGAACAATCCATCCAAATACCTGTGTATTCAAATAAATGGAGTAAAGAAAGCTATAGTGAATTATCTTAAAAGCTAACATATTACATTAAGTACTTTTCCCAGTTACAAATCAATTTCTCAGAGCAAATAAGCTCATCTTTCTAAGTAAATAGCTAAATGTGAAATAAAATAGATTTTTAAAAATGTGTATACATTTGTTTTAAATTAGTATCGTGTTATTTGGTGTCTTGTTCAATTGTCACTTAAATTTTTTTTAAGATTTTCTTGTGAAAGTTTCCCTATAACTTTGCTTAAAGAAGCCAGCCACTGATAAAATATTGAGAACCACTGGTTTAAGAAATAATTTCTGTTATTGAATGGAGAAATGGAGGTTAGATGGGTCACCAAAAAAAAAATCAGTAGGGAAATTAAAAGCACATCTCTTTAGTCAAACTTAAGAGTAAGACCTATGGATGAATTCTAATTTAGTTGCTTAGTATCTGTTTGACCTGGGGCAAGTTAATAATTTTCTTCATCTCAGTTTCCTTAACTACAAGATGCTTAGGTACAAAGTCACTTCTAGCTTTGAATCTTATGGTACTTTATCTCAGACCATTGTTCAGCTATAACTCAAACAACAAAGGCAATATAATGATTTTTGTATATATAACTGATCACCCCCTAAGTTATCCAGAAATTTAAAATTCAACATGCTTCAAGCTGCCTCCACCCTTCACATAGAGACTTTAATGATAGGTGAAATGTCGTTCATCTGAAAGCATGTTTGTATTTAAACAAGAGATTCCTTTTTAACTGGCAATCTATGCAAAATTATTGCTTTTTGCATTTAAAAAGCTATTATAAATTGCATGTCCCTCTATAAGTAATATTATATTGAAAGGCTGTTATGGGAAATTAATAAAAATAATAATAAATTCCTTTTATTTGTATTGAGATAGTTCCATACTTTTTCAAACCTCTTTTTTTTTTACTGACTAACTTATAGAATTTTATCATCACAACATCCATAAGTAAGGTACTATTAATTTTGTATTTTATAGTCGAAGAAATAGATATAAAGACATTAAGTGTTCTGCCCAAGGTCACAGAATTGATTTATAATGAAACTGGGATTAAAAATGAAAGTCTGTTATTCTCTTTTCATTGCTTCTTCTACCAGATTTTCTGCTTCTGAGAATATTTCCTACTAATATGTAACTCACACATGTTTAATATATTCATATGGAAATCATATAACTGTACAATTTAATAGTTTCATAAAATATTAGTAGAATTTATTTTTCTACATTATATCATTGTATTGTTTTGCATTCCAAGGCACCAAAGACCAATAATCCATGATGGGAAATTAATCACCTGTCACATCTCTTTTTAATCTCCAAACTCATTTTTTGTTATATAGTTCAGTAATATAACTTTGCTGCATTTGAATTTATAAGAAAATCTTCATCAAAAGACAGGTTCTTTGTCATAATTTTGTTAATTAATTCAAATTTACTTTGATTTAAATCTTGCTACAGTTGCAATTGTGTTTGTTTCTGGCTCTCTTTTCTTCTAATTATTTAAGAAAAACACAAATATGAGCAATAGGAAAGGATCTCCATAACATTTATGTCCAAATCTATCATCTCACATGCTACATAATATTTTAGAACCTCATGGATCTAGAATTGAGATTTCCATAGTGTCAGGTACTGTAACACAAAGCCTTAGAAAGTTTCCTGGAACTGAGTTATTGAATGACTTCCCTTTGGTCATGCAACTTTTTTGTGTCAGAAATAGGACTTGAACACAGTTCTTACTGACTTTAAATGGCAACCTTTATCAACTATCCCATACTTCCTCTCATAGATCTGGACTAAAATTTTAAGGACAAAAAATTTTATCAACATTTGTACTCCCTTTACAGAACAATAATTATAGCTTTTGCTTGACTATTAGGTGCTATTTCTAGGTTGTGAGAGCCAAAAAGGTGGGGTTTTTTAATCATCTAATGACCACCTTCTCATTAAATTTGATTTAATATGGTATTTTACTGAGCCTCTACTTAAACCTTTTTAATTGTTATTTTTAGGTTCACTATCATAATTCTTTTTTAAACTTTAAAAAATAATAAACATTTTTTTTCTTTTCTTCCTAACGCACCACCACAGAAGGAGAAATAAGAGGAGGAGGAACAAGAGAAGGAAAGAAAAAGAAGAGGAAAAAGGGGAAGGAGAAGGTAGAAAAAGAGAAGGAAGAGGAAAACACTTGTAATAAATATATATAGTCACTGATAGCAAATACCTGCCTTGGCCATGTTCAAAAATGTATGTTTCATTCTGCTTTTTGAGTTCATTGTCTCTTTGTTATGTAAGTTTTAGGTGAGTAATATTTGGCATCACTGGTCCCCTTGAAATCACATTTGGTCACTGCATTAACTAGAGTTCTTAATTCTTTCAAAGTAATTCATATCATTTCTGTTTGTTATGTCAAATTCTTTGTGACCCCATTTGGGATTAATTTTATTTACAATGTCATTATTGCAGATATTTTTCTCTTAATTCTGTTCATTTCATTCATCATTCATCTTGAAAAAACACATGAGAGCTGGTGCTCCACTACCATAGATTCTAAAAACCTAGGATCACCTCCTTGACAATATGTGGAATAATGAAAAATATGCTAGATCTGTAGAATCATCACAGTGTGTGAGGAGGTGCACAATACTCACTTGGTTTAGAATTAGGAAGAACTGAATTCTTATCATGACTGTGACACTTTCTTGTAACTTTGGAAAAGTCATTTAAGTTCCACAGGCCTCAGTTTCTTCAACTATAAAATGAAGGTTTTGGACAATATGACCTCTGAGATCACGTCCAGCTGAAGATCTGAGACCCTCTGAAATACCACATGAGAACTTTTGTGGACAAGTCTCAATAAAATTATTCAAAAAAAAAAAAAAAACCCAAAACAGAAGCTATTGGTGCTAGCAAAGGATGGAATCAATTCTGAATTCAGACATTATCCTCATTGTTATGACAGAGCACCTCACTTTCATCTCTGACTTCAATACATAACCTTCCTTAAATTTTGACTTTAGGACAATAATGTGCAAAATTATGGAGTATAAGTGACACCAGTTCAAAAGTCAGCTTTTAAAAATTAATTGATTTTGAAATTAAGAACTCTGCCTTAGGAACGGTAGTTGAGGGCTAGAAACAACATTCACTTCTTTTATTCATAAGAATAGAGCCTGATTCACAGGGATGGAGCTATAAAATATTCATGAGCTCTCCTCTTAATAAACTGAATGAGAAATGTGCTTTGACCACAATGAGCATTAGAAGTGATCATAAAAGCTATAATCACAAGACAAAAACTGTGTAGAAAGTCATCCAACTTACCTCATGGAGGAGGGGCCACAGAGAGATATAAGAATAAACTATGAAAGCAACTATATACTGAAGGTAAGCAATAATAGAGTAAGGCGGGGCTGATGATTAAGGTGCAAATACATTCCCATCTGAGCTTCCACCAGGAATTATGTAGATGACTCCTTGTAGTTATATACTGGAATGTAAGGATGAACAGGTCTAATTCGAATTCTGTGTCAGGAATCAAGGCAGCAGAAGGATAAAAAAATTTCTTAGCCATATCTCTAGATGAAACCTAGACTGTTCCAGGTCCCCAAGAGACTGCCAAGATTGATCATATTGTTCAAATGTAGCTTTGCAACACTTAGACAAAATGTCTTGAGTTTTATGTAAAGATTTTCTTTTGAAAAGTTGTGATATAATAAACATTTCAGTCCATATTGAAATCATCTCCTTCCTTGCTCATGATTTCTTTGTAAGTAATATGTTTAATGCATATTGCTTAAAAGACTGAGCTCTTTAAATAACACCTGAAGTTACTTCAATCATTCTGTTTATAAGCAGGACCCGGGAAGGAGAATCAATACTGATTGCATATTTCCCAAATATGCAGGCACACCTGTTTTATTAGCTATCTTTTTGTACCAAATAAATATAGAAGGATGTGTTTACCATTAAATGCTTCTATAAGATAAAATTGTCAAAGACATGAAGGATTTGTTAAATTTTTTGAGCCAATTATAAATAACTGCTTGATTTTATAAAGAAAACATAAATAATCAGCAATATGGCACATACATATATTTAAAATTGATAGTTTTGTAATTCTTCATGAAAAAAGAACTATACTAGGGGGGCAACTAAGATGGCAAGTGAATAGAGCACCAGCCCTGAAGTCAGGAGAACTTGAGTTCAAATCAGGCCTTAAATATTTAATACTTCCTAGCTGTGTGACTCTAAGCAAGTCACTTAATCCCTCAGGCAAAAATAAATGAAATGAGGAAAAAAAAGACTATGCTGCAGGACCACATTAGTAGTTTTGTTTAGTCTGAGCAATCTGTTATAGTAACTGGGGATTGCTCTAACTCACAGAGTGGGTTACTAGATAATGATACCAGGTTCACAGTTTTTTGACTATACACTCTGCTTAACATTTTGATTTATTTTTATTTGAAAGCCAGAGAATGCAATCAGTTCAAATCTATGATCATATTTTAATTAAACAGCAAGATGAGAAAAGTAGCAATAAAATATTTCTGTCATAGATCTTGGAAACTCTCTTCCATAAATAGAATATTAGAAACATGTCAGAAACACACGTGGAGAGACATTTACATGGAGAATACAGGGCCAAAGTACATGATTTAGAGGGAAACACATAGCCTTAACAAATGCAACCAGAGCTTCCCTCTCCTTCCAACTCCTGACTTCAGCTATGTACCTTTGTTTATCTCTTCTTTATGATCTTAAAATAAGAGAAGAGGGAGCTCTGCCAAACTTTTCACTTTATAGCACCCAGACTTTTCCTTTTTTTTTCAGAAAAGAATCAGCCTTTATAATCAGCCAAATGACATACAAGGAGACAAGGAGAGAAATTTTCCCCATTTTTTTCATCAAGGAATATCTTGTCCCTTGGCTAGCCTTAACTAAAAAGGTTTTTCTTGTAGCATACTCTATTTTTTTTTAAATTAAACTTTCTTGTTACTAAATCAGATTTTCTATCAGTAGTCAAACTCTAACTTAAGATATACATTGTTTGTTTCCTAGTTTTAGTCTTCAGTGAGGAAATTACATTTAATTTATCATCCATGGTACTTTATAATGAACTGCTCTGGGGTTCAGGATCTTCAGTTTTTCAATTACAAATCTTCCTTTATTCACCCATACACATTAAAGGGTACAAGATAGAGTAACATATAAGCCAGAAAAATCACATAAGGGGAAAATAAATTAAGGCCAGAACCATTTCCTCCATCCCCCTGCTTTTAGTACAGATGGGTGAACAGCAATTCGCTAAAGCTTTTTCCAGGCTTTCGCATCTCTTATATTACTAGCAAAGCAAAATTATCAATAAAAGCATACCTTGCATGTGGCTCATTTATTGGCTAGTTTAATGAAGTAATTTTCATCTTTTTTAACCTTCCAAAAGTATCATTATGGCATTATCATGAATCAGTCTATCAATCTGATATCAAGAGGTACAAGCTATGGGTTTGTCATAGGACCATATAATTTGAACTGGAAGCTGTATTGATGAGCATTATCTATCTCCTTTTACATGTGTATATGTCTGTGTATGTATGTGTTGTATATATATTTACATCTATATATGTATGTCTATTTGTACATGTATATGGTATGTGAGTATATGAGGTGTATATTTGTGTGTATATGTCTGATATGCATGCATGCATACATATGTGTTTGCATGTGTATGTATATATTTGTGATTAAATCGATGTCAAGCTCAGCTTTTCTCTCAGGCTTGGTCCCAGTATCTAAGACTATAGCAGCATCCATGAGACAATATGGTGAAGGTCAACAGACTAGCCCATCTTCTTAACTTAGTAATTAGAGATACATTCACCTCAGGAAGAGTGTTCTCCAAAGACACCTTCACTAACTCCAATTAAATAAATTACATGGCTTTTATGTTCCAATGTGGATCTACCCATGGCAAATTTAAGAGAATACCTTCAAGCCTGAGAAAAGAAAGCTGATAATAATTAGAAAAACTATTATGATCTCTTAGAACTTTGAACCCCACAAATATTAAATAGAAATATGCTGAGAACAAATATATATAGTAGATCACTGATATCTTTCCCACCTGGGAAAATAATGATACAAACTTGAAAAATGTAGCTAATGTGAAATTATCTCTGCTCTTTCATGTTCATGATGGGAATAAGCCATGAGAAAAATTTTAATTCTCTTATGATTGTCAATAATATCACTGTATTACCAACTGCTTAACACTCCCAACAAAGATCATTCATCACTGCTTTAATACTTTGGAAGGATTCTTGACCACATTTTATGTCATTTCTATGACCTAAAAAATAGTAGTTGACACCTTTGATAAGTTAGGGTGTAATGGTCCTCCCCAAAACATCATCCCTACTTCATTAGTATTTCTAATGCTGAGGACAAAGGCATCCCTGAGCTTAATTGAGAAGTTTACAAGCATGTTCTTCTATTTCCCTACTCACAATAAATCTGTCATGGATCTTACCCCCTACCTAAAAGACATACTAGGCTTCACAGGAGACTAGATTGTATCTTGGGACTTTAAGAATGACAGCCACTCTTCTTCTTTCTATGCTGGTACTGGCATTATTCTTAATGACTATTTTGTCAGTTTTATTTCCTGGCATGACAATGAGTCTAGTTATAACAGCTATTTAGTACAATTTATGGTCTATGTGTCCTCCAAGGAAAGAATAAGGCAGAAAGCCATTGATCTTCAACCTCAGCCAAAAGAAGGATTCTACTACTGAGAATCCACAAGCTGTATCTATCAATTCATATTCTACAAACTACACAGAATCCTTAACCAAGATATCCCTGTAGTGGAGGGAGAAAGAGGAGAAACAGAAAGCCCTGTATCCCGTACCATCAATAAACTTGCTATAGTGAATGGGGGAGGAGGGGGGAGAGTCATTATTTTAGATCATAGATTGTTATTCCATTACAGTATTACTACAATGCTGTATAAGAAAATGGAGGTGATCCTGAATTTCTGAAGTTCTTTAGAAAAGCTTTGTGTCAGGCTAGAAACACACTAAGCTGGTCTAAGAACTTAAGTTTAAAAAGATTAATAACCAAAATACAGGACCAAACAGCTATTTTATAATGCAACAAGACATGCAAATTTCCTACTAACTCACAGAAGGGTCTTGGTCACTGTTTGCAAAAGAGGTACCCACATTAATAAAATCATAGAACTTTAGATTCTGATTATTAGAGTTTATATATCTATATCTATATCTATCTATCTATCTATATATATATACATACGTATGTAAGAATATATATATATACACATATATATAGACATAGACATATGTAAGAGTTTATATATATATATATATATATGTATATATACATACATACATACATACATATATATGTAACTTGGTCCCTGAGAATTCTGAAATGCAAAACATACATTCTTTGAAAGCTTAAGTGATTTTCATCCTCTCTCTACTTACATACTTTTGATTAGTCAAACCATCTTGATTAGTTGCTTTTTGCTTATGTGGCATAAGATATCTTTGGAGGTCCCTGGGCCTTCTAAGTAGTGATGAATGGAGTCCTAGAAGAATATCTGTTATAAGATCATGCAGAATTGCAAAGCAGAATGAAATGAGGAGTCATGTGTTTATTTTCAACCTCCTCAATTCCCTCTATGCCCCATTCTTATATCATATTAGAGTATGAAACACACAGTCATATGGCAAAGATTCCAAAATATGAGGATCAATGCCTAATAAAAGAAAGGTAGATTATCCTAAAAGCAATACAAGTATTTGAAATTTTTTCAAGCAAAATTCATGACAAAGTGAAGAGCAATGCAGTAATGTTATTTGGGAAATGGACAGTTAAGGATCATTAGGGGAAATGGTCACTGTTCCAACTAAGAATCAGATGTATAGGCTCATGTTTTCTATCAATTTCATCAACAAAATATGTGAACTCTTGAAAAAATGTTATTAATAACAAATGGCCCTTTTTAAAAATTGTACTTTATAAATTTCAGGTTTTCTGTTTCTATGCTGGTTTTCTTCCCTGTTAACTAAAAAAAAAAAATCTGTCCTATAAAGTAAATTTGAAAAGAAATTCTTGGTGAAAAACATGTGAGGATGAAGTAGGGAGGGAGGCAAATGCCTGGACAAGTAAGTAATTTGGTGAGACATAAAGATAATGGTTTTTCAACCACCTACCCTGGAGCTGGAGGCGATGATTCTAATAAGAAATACAGGAGAAAGAAAATAGGCAGTAAAAATGGCATATACCATATTCATCTTCCCCCTAAGTTTTACAAAATGTTGTAAAAGTCGTTAATGTTTCCTGGGACTGATGGTCCCAGGATTAGTGATAGCAATATTCTTTTCACTCATAATTATTATCTGATTTTAGATTAATTTTTTTTAATTCTAGGTGTTTAGAATTTAGTTTCATTGAACAAAGAATTTACAGAAGCACATGTTTTCACATCTGGATAAGTTTATAAAATGTCCCATTTTCATTTCCTTACTTATACTGCAGTTTATTTGGTGGCAGCAGTCATGAGATTATTTGAAGAACAGCAGGTGCTGGATTCTATTTTTTCTAAATACTTAATTCTAATTCTCACTATATTATATTAATTGTCTTATAGAACAAACTGGAAAATGTGATTAAGTACTGTTATTGAGGAGAGAAATTAAATATGTAGAGTAGAATTGTAAATAATTAAAATGATCACATTAACCATTTAAGAGACAGTATTCTGTCATAGAAAGATGGTCAGACTTGGAATCAGAAAAATCTAGGTTCATATTGTTTCACTGACACATACAAGATGTATGATCATTATAAATTTATTAATCTTCAAATGCTTCAGCCAATATTTCTAGTACTGTGTTACTGACCACCAATCTGCACCAGTCAAGCATCCCACAGTGAGGAAATTACATCTATACAAAATGAAAATTAACAATGTGCTTATTTTTATAAGGCTGTTCATTTCACAAGTCCCATATCAATTTAATTTTCATCAGAATAAGTGAAATAAAGAAAGATAAATCGTCTTGCCCCAGTTTATCTAGGAAATCAGTGCAAATATCTTTAACTTAATATTGTATAGAACAGACTCCTTCACTCCTACCTTTGAGAAATTAATGTACAGGCAAAAGTAAGCAATAAACTGGAAATATATTTTTACATTCAAAGGTTCTGATAAAGGCCTAATTTTTAAAATATATAGAGAATTGACTCAATTTTATAAGAATTCAAGCCATTCTCCAATTGATAAATAATCCAAGGATATAGATTTTAAGATAAAGAAATTGAAACTATTTGCAGTCATATAGAAAGGTGTTCCAAATCACTATTGATCCTAGAAATGCAAATTAAGACAACTCTGAGATACCACTGCACACCTCTCAGAGTGGCTAAGATGACAGGAAAAGAAAATGACGAATGTTGGAGGGGATGTGGAAAAACTGGGATGCTGATACATTGTTGATGGAACTGTGGAACTGTGGAAGAGATCCAACCATTCTGGAGAGCAATTTGGAACTATCCTCAAAAAGTCATCAAACTCTGCATACCCTTTGACCCAGCAATGTTTCTACTGCATTTATATCTTTAAAAGATTTTAAAGGAGGGAAAGGGACCACATGTGCAAAAATGTTTCTGGCAACCTTCTTTTGTAGTGGCAAGAAACTGGAAACTGAATGGATGCCCATCAGTTGGAAAATGGCTGAATAAATTATGGTATATGAATATTATGAAATGTTATTGTTCTGTAAGCAATGAGTAGCAGGATAATTTCAGAAAGGTCTAGAGAGACTTCCATGAACTGATGCTAAGTGAAATGAGAGAGAGAGAGAGAGAGAGAGAGAGAGAAAGAAAGAGAGAACAAAACAAGAAATCATTATACACTACAAGACTATATGAGGATCAATTCTGATGGATATGTATCTCTTCAACAATGAAATAATTCAAACTAATTCCAATTATTCAGTGATGAAGAGAGCCATCTACATCCAAAGAGAGGACTGTGGGAGCTGAGTGTGGACCACAACATAACATTCTGACTCTTTCTGTTGTTGTTTGCTTGCATTTTGTTTTCTTTCTCAGTTTTTTTCCCTTCTTGGTCCAATTTTTCTTGTGCAGCAAGATAACTGTATAAATATGTATCTCTCTCTCTGTGTGTGTATGTTAGATTTAACATATTTTAACATATTTTACTTGTATTAGATTACCTGCCATCTAGGAGAGGGGGTGGGAGGAAGAAGGGGATAATTTTGAACAGAAGGCTTTGCAAGGGTCAATGTTGAAAAATTACTCATGCATATGTTTTGTAAATAAAAAGCTTTAATAAAAAAAGAGAAATTAATGCACATTACATTTATTACATCAGAAGGAATTATCTTCATCATATAGGTAGCAGTGAACAATTGTTCATTGTGGGTGAGGAATGAAGAATGTCATCAGAAAATGATTTAATTCACTAGAAAAGATAATTTGCTAGTGAGATGTAGGCATGCAGGAGGTACAGATTTATTTGAAAATGAAGCTAAGATTTTTTTTTAAATTAACAATTTTTAATTTTTTTAAACTGGAACTAAGATGGTGGAGTAATAGTAAGTACAAATAGTTACCCTTCTCCTCCACCTAAAAGAGTTCAAATAGATTGAGACAAGATAGCAGACTAAATCCTGATAGAAAAATCCAATAAAAAAATCACAGTGAGAATTTCAATTCATTGATCTTCTCTTCTCTTTCTCTATATTATGCAAATAAGTATCAAGAGATATAGTTTCCCCTATGATCACTTTGGCTGCATCCCATAAATTTTGGGATGTCCCATTATTATCATTCTCTTGGATGAAATTATCAATTGTGTCTATGATTTGCTGTTTCACACTCATTCTTTTGGATTAGATTATTTAATTTCAATTAATTTTGGTCAATTTTCCCTGGCCCTTTATTAAATGTAATTTGTATTGCATTATGATCTGAAAAAGATGCAATTATTATTTTTGCCTTCCTGAATTTTATTTTGAGGGTTTTATGCCCTAATGTCTATTTTTACATAGGTTCCATATACTATCGAGAAAAAGTATATTACTTTCTGACTTCATTCAATTTTCTCCAAAGTTCTATGGTGTCTAACTTTTCTAAAATTCTATTTGCCTCTTTAACTTCTTTCTTCTTTATTTTGTGGTTCAACTTATCTAGTTCAGAGAGAGCAAAGTTGAAATACCCCACTAATATAGTTTTGTTGTCTATTTCTTCGTGCAGTTCACTTAACTTCTCCTCTAGGAATTTGTATGCTGTCATCTCACTTGATGCATATATGTTTAGTACTGATATTACTTCATTATATTTGGTACTCTTTAACAAAATGTATTTTCCTTTTAATTAGAACTATTTTTGCTTTTCTTTGATCTGAAATCAGGATCACTACCCTTGCCTTTTTTTTTTTTCAGCTAAAGCATAATAGATTCTGCTCCAGCCTTTTACCTTTATTCTGTATGTGTCACTCTGCTTTAAATGTGTTTGTGGTAAACAATATATTGTAAGATTCTGGCTTTTAATTCAGTCTGTTATTTGTTTCTGTTTCATAGGAGAATTCATCCCATTCATATTTCCAGCTAAAATTACTAACTGTATTTCCTGCCTTATTTTCCACAAGTTAGACTTTTCACTTTCCTTTCCCCCTTTCCTCCTCCCCAGTGTTTTGCTTCTGACTATATCCTCCCTCAAACAACTCTCTGTTTGTATCCCTTTCCTCCTTTCTTATCCTTTTCCCCTTCTATTTCTGTTCTCCCTTCTATTACCCTCCCTCCTTTTTTTATCATTTCCCTTCATATTTCCCTATAGGGTGAGATAAGTTTCTCTCTGAAGATAAATATGTCTGATATTTTCTCTTTGGGACATATCCAGTGAGATTAAGCTTCACACAATTCTCATACCATCTCTTCTTTCCCTCAATTATAATAGATCATTTTTGCCTCTTCATGTGATATAATTTACACAATTTTACTTTCCTTTCCCTCTTTTTCCAATGTAATCCCTTTTCACCCTTATTTTTTTATATCATCATAATAAAGTCAAATTATACCTACATCCATTAAGTATATCCATAACAAAGATATTGTTCTCAAAAGTTAAATATATCATTTTCCCATATAGGGTTTCAACAGTTTATCCTTTAAAAAACTAGTTTTGTTTTTCTTCCCTTTTCTCTTTTTATGTTTCTCTTGAGTTCTGTATTTGAAGATCCAGTATTTTGCTCAGTCCTGATTTTTTCATCAATAATAACTGAAATTCACCTATTTTGTTGAATGTGCATCTTTTCCCCTGAAAGATAATGATTAATTTTGTTAGATAGTTGATTCTTGGCTGCAGTCCAATCTCCTTTGCTCTTTGGAATATCATATTCCAGGTCCTTCTTTGCTTTTAAGTGGAAGTTGATCAGTCCTGGGGGAATCCTGATCATGACTCCTCAACATTTGATTTGCAGCCAGATTCCCTGATGTAATGATTCTGAAATTTAGCTACAATATTCCTTGAAGTTTTCATTTGGGGCTTTCTTTCAGGAGGTGATCAGTGAATTCTTTCAATGATTATTTTACTTTCTGGTTCTAGGACATCATGACAGTTTTCCTTGATGATTTCTTGAAAGATGTTATCTAGGGTCTTTTTTCCAGTGTGATTTTTCAAGTATCCCAGTGATTCTTAGATTGTCTTTCCTGGATCTATTTTCCAGGTCAATTGTTTTTCCAGTGAGGTATTTTACATTCGCTTCTATTTTTTCTTTTTCTTTTTTTTTTTTGTTTGACTGATTCTTGAGTCTCATTGATTCATTTGCTTCCATTTGTTCAATTCTAATTTTTAATGAATTATTTTATTCAGTTAGCCTTTTAAACTTCCTTTTGCATTTGACTGAGTGAACTTTTACATAAATTGTTTTCTTCATTTGGATTTTTTTCTGTCTCACCAATTCTGTTTTTAGGAAGTTGTTCTTCTTTCCCATTTTACCAATTCTGTTTTTCAAGAAGTTGTTTTCTTTTTCCCTTTCCCCAAATCTATTTTTGTGGAGTTTTCTTTAGATAATTTCTGTCTTTCCTTTTCCAAACTCTCCTACAAAGCTCTCATTTCCTTTCCCCATCTTTCTTCTAACTCTTTTTAAGATCTTTTTTTAAATTCCTCAAAGAGAGCCTTTTGAGTTGGAGACCAACTCATATCACCTTTGAAGTTTCTTCTGTAGACATTTTGCTGCTAGTGTCCACATCGTTTGAGGTCTGTTCTTCTCTGACTCCATAATTGTTACCTATAATCAGAGCTCTTTTTGATTTTTTGCTTGTTTTTAAAGGTTGAGGTCTACTCTTAGAGCAAATGGTAGATTATTCCAAACTTCCTCTATAGATGATATCTTTATCCTGGTTTAGGGCCAGTGCTGCTGGTTTCCTTTCCATTCTGGGTGGACATGGCCAAGTCTTGCATTATGCTGCAGTTAGGGACTCATTATTTGCCTTCTGTAGTTGTATTGGAGGTCTCACACCTAGTCTCCTCATCCACTGGCTTCTGAACCAGGACAGAGTAGAAAACACTCTTATGTTTTTGACTAAGAGCCTCCCAGTAGATTTCCCTGGCATGTTAAGATCTCTTTGCCCTAGGTCCCTGTGCTATGCTTATGCTGGGCCACCTCATCCTACACAATTGAGATGACCTTTCCTGAAGTTCTTTCAAAATATCTTCTGCTGAAAATTCTTTACTCTCCATATATTTGTGGGTTTTGTCACTCCAAAGCTAGTTCAGAGGCTTGATCTGGTGTTGATTGAAGGGAAGCCAGGAAGAGCTCAAAAACCTGTCTACTTTCTGCCATCTTAGCTCCACCCCAGAGTTATTTTTCTAACCCAGGCTGGAATCCAAAGATAGAAAGGTCTGTGGACAATGTGGATACATCCCCTAACAGCTATATTTCTTAGACTGAATTACCTCACATTCATATTCCTAGGAAACTCAACTTCCTATAAGTCATCTACTTTGGTGGTCATCATCAGTACCCTGAATATGTTCTTTTCTTCTGGCTGTAGCAAGTAAAAAATTCCTTCCACAGCGTCTATATGAAGAGGAGTCTGAAGGAATGTAACTTCTCATTTCTCATCAGTTTTACTTCTCAACACTGACTCCATCATCAATCTGTGCCCAGACTTCTTCCCCAATCTTGGCCCCATTATACCCTATTTGTCATTTTCCTATCATATGCTGTCTTCCTACATAAGATTATGAGTTCCTGGAAAGCTTATTTTCATAAGAGAGAACCTTTTTTTTTTATCCCCAGTGCTTATTACAGTGCTTAATGTATACTAAAGTATAATATAATATTAATGTATTATATAATATTAATGTATTATATACAATATATAGTATGTACATCTACATATATATTATATATATACATATTGTTATTAATAAATATTTATAGACTGACAGGTGTGTAGACACTAATAACAGAGTCTGGACAGAAATGCTCTTGTGGAAAACTTCAGCAAAAGACAGAGGCTATGCACCAGGGCAAAAAAAAAAAAAAAATTGGTTCCACCCTAGTATTTCAGGTATAAAAGTTACTATCCTGCAGCTTCATTGCCCACTATCTAGTTACAAGCCACAAATCTAGGGCAGACTGAGGATTGAACTATGCTCAAGGGTAAGGAAAGGTTATGGGAATAGGCAGCATATGGAGAGAAGATTAAATTCAGAAGGAATGAGAAGAGTCTGTTGAGAAATACTGAAAAGCTGAAGTGTTGCAAGCTTTGAGATAGTGTATGATAGTGAGTACCACTGACCAATGGGTTTTCAGAATGTGACAGATTAAGGAAGGTTAAAATTCCACAGAACAATTTAAGTTTTGATTTCTCAGAAGCTTTGAGCAAACAAGGAATTGGGGAGCTAGATACCAGGATTCAGTCAATTAGAAAGAGACTTGTGGTCTTGAGAAAACCACAAAAAAAGCTCAAACTAATTGGGGTCAATGACCTGACTTGACCAAATCACTATTGGCCTGCTTAATTGGCTTATTGAATATTAAGACAATACAACCCTTAGGAGGATTTTGCACCATTTTTAACATGAGATGTATGATGAAGGAGGGTGACATACTCATACATATTTAGGGGGAAACATAGTGGGCTATCAGAAAGATTGTAACCTGAAAGGGAATGAACCAATACATTCTCTGAAGGAAGGGGCTGCACAAAGCTAACAATTATAAAGTTTCTTTCATTTCTTGTGCTCAGTACTTCCTCTTCCTGAAGAGAAGTGGAGCCCTCTTCTGGCTAGAAACAATAAGATGATTCCATAAGATTCTTTTTTAATAATTTTTTTTCTTGATATACTGATTTTCAGTGTTAAAAATGTGTTTCTAATAGGCTAATACTCCTAAGAGTGAAATGGGATCTTAATTCCACTTCCTAACCTGTTCTATTGACTACAGAGAAATAAGAAAGGCTAGAATCCTAGACCAAAGGGGAGCTTGCAATTTGGCACTGAATCAGCAGCATTCTCCAATTGACTAAGAGTAACTGAGTTCAACAAGCTACTATCTTTCAGACTCAAACCCAGTTCAGGAACTTGCAGAGTTCAGACAAGAAGTGCAACATTTACATTTTGTCGTGGGTTAAATCACTTTGGGAGTACAGATACATTGTAGATCATTAGCCTGAGCTGTCTTTGAGATCCTAGAATAATACAACACCCAATATCCCAAAAAAGACACAATAGTACTAGTCTAGACTTCTCTCCAGAAATGCTGTGAATCCACCCCTAGCCTTAAGGAAGTAAACTCCTAATTGAAAAAGTAGACCAAAAAAACAAACAAAAATTTTAAATTCTACCATAAAAAGATAGCATTGTGTCTGTCCCTGTTCAGCTCTTTCAATTGAGTCCAATGTTTCATTATCCCATTTGGAGTTTTCTTGGCAAAAATACTAGAATGGTTTGCTATTTTTTTCTCCAACTTATTTTGCAACTAAAGAAACTGAATCAGATAGGGTTACGTGACTTGCCTAGTGTTCTTTTGACTATGGCTCCATGTTATTTGAATTGTTTCTTTCTGATTGTTTATAATATTTTCTCTTTGACTTGGAAATTTTGAATTGGCTATGATATTTCTGGGAATTTTTATTTTGGGATCACTTTCAGAAGATGATCAATATACTCTTTCCATTTTTATTTTACTTTTTTTAGCCTCTACATTCAAAAAAGAATTTATAGCTCAAAACTTTAAAAATAGATGTTAAAAAATGTTTTAATGTGTAATTTGAAAATTTAGTTTTAAATTATTTTTAAATGAGAAGAAAATGAATGAAAGTGATCAAAGAATTCGAAAGGTAATTATAAGCTTAGCACAAGAGGTACAATTTTTTTGCCCAAGCAACAAAGTCTCTGAAAATAAAAATAGACCAAAAGAGAAGATAATTTTATGAGACAACAAGAAATATTAAATACAAATCAAAAGATTAAAAATAGAAAAAAGATGCAAGATATCTTATTTAAAAATTTTGCTGGCTTAGAAAAGAGAGTGAGAAAATTTTTTTAAAAAAATCATTAAATTACCTGAATGCCATAATAATCTCTCCCACTCTACCCCAAAAAAGAGCTCTGGGACTGAAGCCAGGAAGAGTGGAATTCAAATATAGCCTAAAACACTTAGTAGATGGGTGATCCTGGGCAAATCATTTAACTTCTTTCTGCCTCAGTTTCTTTAACTATAAAATTACAAGAACAATGTCTACCCCACAATGTTGTGAGAATCAAATGAGATAATATATGTAAAGTGCTTAACACAGTGACATATAGCAAGTGCTATAAAAATGGTAGTGGTTATTTTTGAATCAGAAGAAGAGTATATTGTGGGAAAATTTGTCCCAGAAAAACAAATTCCAACTAAAGATATGCTGTGTGTGTGTGTGTGTGTGTGTGTGTGTGTGTGTGTGTGTGTAAAATTTATTTTGAGGTGGCAAAGAATAGGAACTTGAAGCATTACTCATAATTTCAGGAATGACTGAACAAGTTATGGTATATAAGTATGATGTAGTATAGTGTAGTAAGAAGTAAGAAGATGAAAGTTTCAGAGAAATCTGGAAAGATTTGTATGAACTGAATCATACAGCAAGAAGTGAATTAAACCAGGAGAATAATTGATACAATGACAATATGATAAAGGCAAATGACTTTAAAAGATTTACGAATGATGATCTACATAAACAACCAAAATTCCAGAGGATTAATGATGCAATATGCCAACCATGTCCTGGGAAAAGGGTAAAGAACTCAGAGTACAAAATTCATATTTATATATGTACATATATGGATCATATACACACATATTTGTAGCAAAGATTTTGTGTTTAATTCTCTTTTGGGAGCAAGAGTAGGCAGATTCTTGCTAATATACACACAGAGAGAGGAAAGCAAGGCTGCAAATACATGTTTACTAAACATGACACAGCTTCAGAGTCAAAAAAGCACTATGGCCAAAAAAAGCGGGCTGGGATGATGTATCAGCCTAATTATAGGTAGCATTTTTCTTGCCTTAAATTCACCTTTAATGGGAAAGCACTGATAGTTTACTAAATTCATTCTCTGGCAAAATGCTAGGCATGTAGTAAGCATACAACAGATATCTATTAATTAGTGTATGAGGAAAATGTGTATAAATATTATATATGCATTGTAAATTTGAATACATAGATATAGGTATCACATTAGTTTGCTGCCAGTGACAGTAGCAAAAGCAGAATTAGTCCTCTGAATCATGATTTATGGTTAATGAAAATAAAGATCAAGGAAAGCCAGTATTTCATAACCAACATTTCATAAAGAAAGGGAAAAAATCACCTTAGAATCATTTAATTTTCTTCATACTCCTTAAGATGAATTTAATCTAAGCTTTATATATATATATATATATACATGTATATATATATAAAGCTTAGATTATATATATATATATATAAAGATAGATTATATATATATATAAAGCTTAGACTATATATATATATATAGAGAGAGAGAGAGAGAGAGAGAGAGAGAGAGAGAGAGAGAGAGAGAGAAAACTATGAGATACTCTAAGATAGAAACAAAAGTAGTACTCATATGCAGTATAAAAAGTTTAAAAGATTGATTTCAAAATTGGGCAAGAAAATGTTATTTCTTACACATTAAAGAACTTCCAAGTGAAATGCAAACCTAATATTAATTGTAAGGGCTATTACCTGAGGTTTACCATGCATAAGACTATGAAGAAGAAGGAGGTTGTCATATTGATAGATTAACATGTGTTATCCATATCAAGCCATCCAAATGGCATTCCAAAAAGTACCGTCATCACAAGGATAAATTTATAGATTAAATTAACCTTATTCACATTGTTGTAAACTGTGATGTGAACTCACTCACTAAACATACTTTGGCATCACTCATGTCAATCTGGCTTAGAGAAATGAGATCAACATTTGATACATTGAAATAAAACCGTAAACTCTGTTCCCACCCTACACACCTCCACTAGTAATATTTCTGTAAAGCTAGACACATGAAGTTTTCATTAATTAGCTTGTAGCTTGCTTCAGTACAGGGAGAAAAGCAAAAAGTCTTTTGACTTACTGAGCATAATCAACCTAATTAAGGATGTCATTTAATCTGACTGTTTCCCAAGCTCTCAAATAGTAACATTAATAAATGCCTAAAATGCAGAGACATGATGATAGTTATTTAATGTCTGTAGCAAAGTACTTCTCATAAGAAAAACAACCAAGAAATTACTGTCATTAATAACCATTTCTTTGCTTAATTGCCTAGAATTTGATTTTAGGGAATCACACTTCTAATGTGGAATCACTTACATCATGAATCTCAGCTAGTATATTATGTTCTAATCTAACAGCTATGCATTATCTCTGGAAAAATACAAAGCACTCTTCTCTGAATCCTGTGAGCAAAAAAAAAAAAAAAAAAAAGTGATCTTCTATTCAATCACAAACTCCTACGGTTTGATTGAATAATTTGCACTTTCTGTTGCACAAAAAAAAAAAAAAAAAACTGATTATCAAATATTTATTCTCCTTAAGAACAGAGATTGCTTTTGTCTTTCTTTTTATCCTTAGTACTTAGCCTGGTGCCTAGTAAATAGTAGATGCTTAATAAATGCTTATTAACATGATTTTCATCTTCATGGTACTATGAACACTATTAGTACCAAGGGATAGTCTTAAATAACTTTCACAAAAAAAGCTGGATGTGTTCCTTGAATTCAAGCTCCTTATTGACCTCATAAACTTCCAAAAATGAACTTTTTTAGAAAATCCTGAAAAAGCTATATTTGAAAACTTATAACTACTCAAGTGATACATTAATCACACATTTCATAAGCATTTCTTGTGTTCTAGGAACTATGGGAGGTTCCCAGGATACAAGTAAAAAAGTGAGATATTTACTGACATCAAGAAGCTTAATTTTTTATAATAACTTTTTATTGACAGAACCCATGCCAGGGTAATTTTTTACAACAATATCCCTTGCACTCACTTCTGTTCCAGTTTTCCCCCTCCCTCCCTCCACTCCCTCCCCTAGATGGCAAGGAGTCCTATATATGTTAAATATGTTGCAGTATATCCTAGATACAATATATGTATGCAGAACCAAACAGTTCTCTTGTTGAACAAGGAAAATTGGATTCAGAAGGTAAAAATAACCCAGGAAGAAAAAAAATGCAAATACTTTACATTCATTTCCCAGTGTTCTTTCTTTGGGTCTAGCTGCTTCTGTCCATCATTGATCAATTGAAACTGAGTTAGGTCTCTTTGTCAAAGAAATCCACTTCCATCAGAATACATCCTCATACAGTATTGTTGTCGAAGTATATAATGATCTTCTGTTTCTGCTCATTTCACTTAGCATCAGTTCATGTAAGTCTCTCCAAGCCTCTCTGTATTCATCCTGCTGGTCATTTGTTACAGAACAATAACATTCCATAACATTCATATACCACAATTTACCCAACCATTCTCCAATTGATGGGCATCCATTCAATTTCCAGTTTCTAGACACTATAAACAGGGTTGCCACAAACATTTTGGCACATACAGGTCCCTTTCCCTTCTTTAGTATTTCTTTGGGATATAAGCCCAATAGAAACACTGCTGGATCAAAGGGTATGCACAGTTTGATAACTTTTGGGGCATATTTCCAGATTGCTCTCCAGAATGGTTGGATTCGTTCACAACTCCACCAACAATGCACCAGTGTCCCAGTTTTCCCGCATCCCTTCCAACATTCATCATTATTTTTTCCTGTCATCTTAGTCAATCTGACAGGTGTATAGTGGTATCTCAGAGTTGTCTTAATTTGCATTTTTCTGATCAATAGTGATTTGGAACACTCTTTCATATGAGTGGAAATAGTTTCAATTTCATCATCTGAAAATTGTCTGTTCATATCCTTTGACCATTTATCAATTGAGAATGGCTTGATTTCTTATAAATTAGAGTCAATTCTCTATATATTTTGGAAATGAGGCCTTTAACAGAACCTTTAACTGTGAAGAAGTTTTCCCCATTTGTTGCTTCCCTTCTAAACTTGTTTGCATTAGTTTTGTTTGTACAAAGGCTTTTTAATTTGGTGTAATCAAAATTTTCTATTTTGTGGCCAATAATGGTCTCTAGTTCATCTTTGGTAACAAATTTCTTCCTCCTCCACAAGTCTGAGAGATAAACTATCCTATGTTCCTGTAATTTATTTATAAACTCATTCTTTGTGCCTAAATCATAGACCCATTTTGATCTTATCTTGGTATATGGTGTTAAATGTGGGTCCATGCCTAATTTCTGCCATACTAGTTTCCAGTTATCCCAGCAGTTTTTGTCAAATAATGAATTCTTATCCCAAAAGTTAGGATCTTTGGGTTTGTCAAACACTAGATTGCTATAGTTGACTATTTTGTCTTGTGAACCTAACCTATTCCACTGATCAATTAATCTATTTCTTAGCCAATATCAAATGATTTTGGTGACTGCTGCTTTATAATAGAGTTTTATATCAGGTACAGCTAGGACACCTTCATTTGATTTTTTTTTCATTGATTCCCTTGAGATTCTCAATCTTTTGTTCTTCCATATGAATTTTGTTGTTATTTTTTCTAGATCATTAAAATATTTTCTTGGAGTATTGCCATCTTTATTATATTTGCTCCACTTATCCAAGAGCATTTAATATTTTTCCAATTATTTAAGTCTGACTTTATTTGTGTGGGAAGTTTTTTTTTTTTTTTTTTTTTTTTTTTTTTTTTTTTTTTTTTTTTTTTTTTTTTGTAATTTTGCTCATATAATTCCTGACTTTCCTTTGGTAGATAGATTCCCAAATATTTTATGCTGTCGACAGTTATGTTGAATGGAATTTCTCTATGTATCTCTTGCTGTTGGATTTTGTTGATGATGTATAAAAATGCTGAGGATTTCTGGGGATTTATTTTTTTCCTGCAACTTTGCTAAAGGTGTGGATTATTTCTAATAGCTTTTTAGTAGAATCTCTGGGATTCTCTAAGTATACCATCATATCATCAGCAAAGAGTGATAATTTGGTTTCCTCATTGCCTACTCTAATTCCTTTAATCTCTTTCTCAACTCTTCTTGCCAAGGTAAGCATTTCTAATACAATATTGAATAATAATGGTGATAGTGGGTAACCTTGCTTCACTCCAGATCTTACTGGGAAAGGTTCCAGTTTTGCCCCATTGCATATGATGCTTACTGACGGTTTTAAGTATATGCTCCTGACTATTTTAAGGAAAAGTCCATTTATTCTTATACTCTAAATGTTTTTACTAGGAATGGATGTTGGATTTTATCAAATGCTTTTTCTGCATCTATTGAGATGATCATATGGTTTTTGTTTGTTTGGTTATTAGTTATTGGTCAATTATGATAATAGTTTTCCTAATATTGAACCAGCCCTGTATTCCTGGTATAAATCTTACTTGGTCATAGTGTATTATCCTGGGGATGATTTTTCATAATCTTTTTGCTAATATTTTATTTAAGATTTCAGCATCAATATTCATTAGGGAGATTGATCTATAATTTTCTTTCTCTGTTTTCAGCCTACCTGATTTAGGTATCAGTACCATGTCTGTGTCGTAAAAGGAGTTTGGTAGGACTCCTTCAATCCCTATTTTTTCAAATAGTTTATATAGCATTGGAGTTAATTGTTCTTTAAATGTTTGGTAGAATTCACATGTAAATCCATCTGGTCCTGGGGATTTTTTCTTAGGGAGTTGGTTAATAGCTTGTTTTATTTCTTTTTCTAAGATGGGACTGTTTCAGATATTTACTATCCTCTGTTAATCTGGGCAAGCTATATTTTTGAAGGTATTCTTCCATTTCATTTAATTTGTCGAATTTATTGGCATAAAGTTGGGCAAAGTAACTCCTAATTATTGCTCTAATTTCCTCTTAATTAGTGGTGAGTTCTCCCTTTTCATTTTTGAGACTAACAATTTGATTTTCCTGTTTCCTTTTTTAAATCAGATTTACTAAGGGTTTGTTTATGTTGTTGGTTTTTTCATAGAACCAACTCTTAGTTTTATTAATTAATTCAATAGTTTGTTTTTTTTTTTTTACTTTCAATTTTATTCATCTCTCTCATTTTTAGACTTTCAAGTTTAGTGTTTGACTGAAGGTATTTAATTTGTTCCTTTTCTAGCATTTTAAGTTGCAAACCCAATTCATTGACCTTCTCTTTCTCTATTTTATGCAAGTAGGCCTCTAGAGATATGAAATTTCCCCTTATTACCACTTTGGCTGTATCCCACATATTTTGGTATAACGTCTCATTATTATCATTTTCTTGGGTGAAGTTATTAATTATGTCTATGATTTGCTATTTCACCCAATCATTCTTTAGTATGAGATTATTTAGTTTCCAATTATTTTTTGGTCTACTTTCCCCTGGCTTTTTGTTGAATATAATTTTCATTGCATCGTTCTCTGAAAAGGATGCATTTACTATTTCTGCCTTACTGCATTTGAGTTATGTCCTAATATATGGTCAATTTTTGTATAGGTTCCATGAACTGCTGAAAAGAAAGTTTACTCCTTTCTGTCTCCATTTCGTTTTGTCCAGAGATCTATCATATCTAACTTTTCTAATATTCTATTTACCTCTTTGGCTTCTGTGTTTATTTTGTGGTTTGATTTATCTAATTCTGAGAGTGCAAGGCTGAGATCCCCCACTATTATAGTTTTGCTGTCTATTTCTTCTTGCAGCTCTCTTAATTTCTCTTTTAAGAATTTAGATGTTACATCACTTGGTGCATATATGTTCAATACTGATATTGCTTCATTATCTATGCTACCCTTAAGCAAGATATAGTGTCTTTTCTTATCTCTTTTAATTAGATCAATTTTTGCTTTTGCTTGATCTGAGATCAGCATGGCTACCCCTGCTTTTTTGACTTCACCTGAAGCATAGTAGATTCTGCTCCAGCCTTTTACCTTTAGTCTGTATGTATCTCCCTGCTTCAGGTGTGTTTCCTGTAAACTACATATTGTAGGATTCTGGCTTTTAATCCATTCTGCTAACCTCTTCCTCTTTATGGGGGAGTTTACCCCATTCACATTTATGGTTAAAATTATCAATTCTAAATTAATTGCCATCTTGTTAACCCCTGTTTATGCTTGTCTCCCTTCTTTCCCTCTTACCCCCTTTGCAGTATTAAGCTTATGAGCACCACTTGCTTCTCACACCCCTCCCTTTTTAGTATCCCTCCCCCCACCTTAAAGTTCCTCCCCCATCTTACCTCTTTCCCTCATAGTTTCCGTATTCCCTTCCACTTAGCTTGTTCCTTCCCTTTTCACTTTTCCCTTCCCACTTTTCAATGAGGTGGGAGAAGTTTCACCATGAATTGAATATGTCTAAATTTTTTCTCTTAAAGCCAATTCTAATGGCAGTAAGATACCCACTATATTCATCCCCCTCCATTCTTTTTCTCAGATATAATAGGTTTCCTTTGCCTCTTCGTGGCATATAGTACCCCCACTTTGCCCTTTTTCTTGTATTATGTCCTTTCCACCTCTAGTTTCTAGAACAAGGTATACATGTATTCTTTATACATCTTTATAGCAGAAATATAGTTCCCAAGATTTCTTTTTACCTTTTTAGGTTTCTCTTGAGTTCTATATTTGTAGATCAAACTTTTTGTTAAGTTCTGGTTTTTTCATCAAAAATAGCTGAAATTCGCTTATTTCGTTGAATGACCATCTTTTTCCCTGGAAAAAAAGATGCTCATTCTGGCTGGGTAAGTTATTTTTGGTTGCATACCAAGTTCCTTAGCCTTTCGGAATATCATATTCCAGGCTCTTCAATATTTTAATGTGGATGCTGCTAGATCCTGGTAATCCTTATTGTGGCTCCTCTATATTTGAATTGGGTTTTTCTAGCCTCTTACAGTATGTTTTTCTTCATCTGAGGGTCCGGGTATTTGGCCACTATATTTCTTGGTGTTTTGATTTTAGGGTCCCTTTCAGTAGGTGATCGATATATTCTTTCAATGTCTATTTTACTCTCTGTTTCTGTGACTTCTGGGCAGTTCTCTTTGATAGTTTCCTGGAAAATAGTGTCCAGGCTCTTTTTTTCATCATATTTTTCTGGGAGTCCAATAATTCTCAGATTGTCTCTCCTAGATCTATTTTCTAGATCTGTTGTTTTCCCAAGACGGCATTTCACATTTTTTCCCATTGTTTGATTTTTTTGGTTTTGCTTGACTGATTCTTGTTGTCTCCTTGAGTCATTCAATTCCATTTGTCCGATTCTGATTTTCAGTGAAGTATTTTCTTCACTCACTTTTAAAATATCTTTTTCTAATTGTCCAATTGAGTTTTAAAGTGAGTTGTTTTGTTCTATGGAATTTTTTTCCATTTCGCCAATTTTATTTTTTAGAGAGCTATTTTCTATTTCCAGTTCACTAATTCTATTTTTCAAGGATTTGATTTCTTTATCAACTCAGTCTTTAAATGAGTGGGATGATTTCTCCAGACTCTTTCCAAGCCTCCCTCTCCTTTTCCCATTTTTCTTCTAGCTCTCTTGTGAGAGCCTTTTTAATTTCTTCTATGAGATTCATCTATGCTGAGGAACAGATGATCTCCTCCATTGGGGATTCACCTGGAGACAGTCTGTTTTTAGTCTCCTCAGGATTTAGAGTCTGCTCTCTATCCATATAGAAGCTGTCAAGGCTTAAGGTCCATTTCAATTTTTTGCTCATTTTGTCAGAGAAGAATCAAAGACAAACTAGTAAAGAAAAAAAGAAAAAACCCAAAAGGAATCTGCTTTCTTTTTTGGGCTGGGTGGTGTTACCAAGCTTCCTCACAGACTGGGGGGGGGGGGGGAAGCAGTGAGGTGCTAACAAGACAGCAATGGCTGTGTTGTGCCTAAGCTCTGAGACTCTGAGAGCGTGCTGAGACACTGTGGGGAAGGGTGGCCAGGTCCCAAGAGACTCCAGCTGTCCGGGGTTGTATTCTTCACCCCCTGTGTATTTAGCTTCTCTGCTGGCTTGCTGCCAGGGCAAAGTATCCAATCCTGTAACAAAGCTCTCCCCACAGAGATGGCTGAGATCACATCCCACCCCCCCTCAGCTCTGCTGGGCTGTGAACTGCCTGCCCTCAGCCTGCATTGGATCTAAAACTGTCCCCACCCTTGAGCAAAAACAGACATTTCCTGGTGAATTTCAAGGATGTCTTCTCTTGGTAATTATTTGTGGGTTTTTTTCAGTCAAGCATTAATTCAGAGGCTTGTAATGAAATGAATTCTGAGAGAAAATGCAGAGCTTACACAGCTGTGTGTCTCTTCTCTGCTATCTTGGCCGAAAGTCTAGAGCAGGGTTTTTAACCTTTTTTGCATGTTCAGTTTCCTTTTGCCTTCTGCTGATGCCTATGGACTTCTTCTCAGAATAATATTTGTTGTCTACATTCATGATCAAAAAAATGTTAAATCCCAGTTCAAGATTATTTATGGGGAAAATAATTATTCCCTTTGCTTAGTTACTCAAACATTGTATTTTATGTTTTCTTAGCTTTCTGTTGATTATAGCTGAAAATTAGCATGAATATTAGTCACATGCTTTGGAGCAATTTTATGTTTGAATAGCATTTAAAAATCTGAAAAATGTCTAACAGAGAAAAATCATCCTTTTTTTTTTTTAAGAAAGTATACTAGAAATGTTAAAAAAAATATGGTACCATAGACTTTATAGAAGTTGCTGCTATTTGTGGGTAAAGCCAGTTCTAAAAAAACAAAGAAAATTTAAATTTTAGACTCTCCTTTGCCAATAATCAAATAAGCTATATTATAGAAGGTTTCCAGTCAACACTGTAACTTACTTCCATAAAAATTAACTTTAAGTCAAAATTAATTAATCAAATAATTTTAGTGAAAAATAACTAAAAATAACTTTCAGTTAAAGGCTTCCCAAAGTTTTTATTCACTAGGAAAAAATAAATGTTCCAAACCTAAATGCCGATGAATTTGAATTGCCTCCTTCTGGTTAAATGATATCAGTATATTTTCATTCTTTGATTCATCATTCATGCCAGAAGAAAATTAATTATTTGATAATCCCATTCAAATATTCCTGAGCTTTGGCATGTTGGTTTTTGATAATTAGTGTGATACTGATAAGCATGTGAGATATATCTATATCTATCTATCTATCTATATGATGGTCTTTTATACTAGTTTATAAGATGTTGGTGTCTTATAAACTAGTGTGTGTGTGTGTGTGTGTGTGTGTGTGTGTGTATGAAAATATCTTATAATAAAACACAAACAGGGGCTCAAAGAAAAGTACAAAAGTCATATTGCCATGGCAAAGAAAGATCTCACTCAACTGTCTCCTAATTCACACATAGCTCTACAGTTGCAATATAGAAAACAAGTCTAAACACTAGTCCAGGTATCTCAGCTCTCAATTTTTATATAATTGCAGTCTCAGAGTAAGGCAGAGACTGATGCCATTTGGGTCAGTTAAAATAGCTACTGAATTCTTGATTCACACTGCACCTGGCACTAATAAAAGAATTATTTATCAATCTACCCACCTTCCTGCTTTTTTTATTGTATTTACAAATTGTTACAATTGGGAAAATTCTTTGAACTGTTAGCCCTTTTCATATGACTTCTAAAAATCCTATCATTCTATATCAGCAAGATATGATTTTAAAATATTGGAAACAAAAATAATAAATTACTCACTTCGTCTAAGAGAAGTTCCATGTTTTACTAATGATGAATACATTCTTATTTTCACCTATTAGGTAATAAAATAGTTCTTAATTAGAGTGTACACAAGATAATGTCAAAGGGTTGTTATAATTCTGTTAAATAAAAACTAATAGAATAGGCTTCTGGGGTTACAGGAGTGAGTTATTTCTCACTGGAGAGCTTCACAAAGGAAATAAACAAACAAAAGGATTATTTATATGATGAATTTTTATTCACATAGTGACCAGCATTAGTGACAGAGCTAGCGTCAAACCCATATTTCTAATTCCAAAATTTTTCATTTACAATATCATATTGTCTCTTGCAGCAAATGGACACCATGTGAAACTGTTTTAGATGCTTTAAAGCACTAAACTACAGAAATATAAGTTTTTTTTTTAATTAAATAGGGGAAAATAAAACTTTAAAAATTAGATCAAAGGTATACCCATATACAGAACACACCATTCACATTCATGGAATGACTAAAAAGGTTTTTTCAATATATGGGGAAAGGGTAGTTATTGTAGTGAAGGCAACAATTGTGTGGCATTTAAATCATGTAAATGTTGACATTTGCCTTGGTATTTTTTTCAGCTCTATCCTTCTGAGAGCTAAAAACTAACCAGGTATCAAAATTATCATTCTATGCCATACACAACTGCAACAACAGAAAGTAGGGCTATTTCCAGGAAATTAATCTTATTATCACAGTGAAGTAAAGGTGACTGGTAGAAATAAAATTTTAAAGAATGATACTTGCTGCCTTGAAAAGGAATTTCTCTGGGGACATGTATAAGTGTGTTGTACAGCAGAGAAATTGTGACAAAATTCAAAGAGTAAAAGGATTGTCTTCTATCAAATAGGAAAGAGACAAAGACTTTTTGTACTTTGACTTAGAAAGGAAAGGTAGGGAAACAAAGCAGAAACTGTTACATATTTTTCCACTTAATTCTCTTTGAATTGTACAAAAGATAGGCATCTATCACTCAATTTATTTGAAATATATACTTAAAATAAAAAAAAAATTACACAAGTATCCTCAAGTGTATTGTTATCAGAGTATAATAATGGCAACAGTCATAGGACCTGCCTGAAGTCTTATCAGTATAGATAACATATAAAACTTGGGTGATAACTATTAAAAGATCAATTACAACTGAATTCTTTACAGATGTTTTTGAGCCCTTCCTACTCTTAACAGGCTTTTCTCACAGGTCATTGCATCCTGGCACCCAAATCCAGGGACCCACAAAATAACTATAAAAACTCAGTTAACATATACATTTTCATCCAGAATTCTAAGATTCCCTGCTGTTGTGGTTTATTTTATTTTTAATTTATGAAAAAATGAGTTAAGCTTAAATTAAATAAAATCTTAAGAACCTTACATGAAAACAAAAGAATACCAGCCAGACAAGGTTTGTCTGTGCTGCTATAAAATTAAGCATGCCACTGTAACACCAATTTTCTTTTAATTATGAATCTATTATTTATCTAACCAGATAATTCTTGATCAAATCTCTTCAGCTCTCAGTTCCTTCAGTTCTCAGTCTTCTTTCTAGTTTTTGCAGTGTTAAATGAGGGACTTGACTAGATGATTTCTAGGGTCCTCTACACTTTAAAAATCGATCTATCAAGAAGCATTTATTTGTTTGTTTATTTTGGAGAAGCATTTGGGGTTAAGTGACTTGCCTAGGGTCACACAGCTAGGAAGTAAGTGTCCCAGGTCAGATTTGAGCTCATTGCCTTTTTTCTCCAGGGCCAATGTTCTATCTTCCACATTATCTAGCTACTCCAACAAACATTTATTAAACACTTAAAAAAAAATGTGTGTCAGGCCCTTGGTTAAATTATGGGAATCTAAAAGAAAGTTTTAAAATGTCCTCAATGAATTTATATTCTAATGGGAGAGAGAATATATAACAACCTACAAAATACTTATAAATGGGAAGCAACATGACCTTCAGAAAAGAAAACTAAGGGAAGGGATTAAGTAAATCACTTATTTTCATTAAATTCAGGCTTTTTTCCTCATCCACTACTTTTTCCTGGTAGCATCCTGATAATAAGCTGGTCCTGGTTTGATTCATTATTCCAAAGCACTTTGCACTTTTCAGAACAATCCCTGAAAATTATCCTCCTGCTAACTCTTAATTGGTTATATTTGAATTATGGCCTTGCAAAAGTAAACTCTGGCATAGTCATGCCCTAGGTGAAACAAATGATACATGCTCATATACATAATACAATTTATAGACCAAAGTCATGAAGAAATAATCATAGCAATGTAACAGTTCTTTATAGATTGATTAAACATATGATACTTGCTGGAAGTTTCAGAGGGAAGTCGTGACTCTATAGCTACTGCAAAACACTATCTTGTTATTCACATTTTTTTTTTTGCTTCAAACATCTCAGTAATGACTTCACTTATAATCTGAATTATCCCTGCTGGAATCCTTAGAGTTGTTTTAATAACAAGTGCTGAACATCATGACTATCTACAAATTGTGGGATTTCTTGATACTTTTCAGTGGTTAAATAACTGTTAAACTCTACCTGAAGTTTATCAATCTTTATTTCCTTTCATCTTTTAAGGAAACAACAACTCTGCAAAGATCAGTATATAGAATTGATGAGGATATACTGAAATTGCTTTCACTGAAGTGGTCCCCAAAACAACACTAAGATCTAGCCTCTTTAATTGAAGAAAGAAAGCATAGAAAAGACGATGTTAAGATGTCTCAAGTTTCAGGTCATAGCTACAGTATAATAGTAAGTCAGTGAGATGTGTAGGTGGCACAGTGCATAGAGTCCTGGGCCTTAAGTCAGAAAGGCCCAATTTCAAATTAAGCTATTAGGGATATTTATTGGATGTTTCACAGTTGTGTGATCCTGGATAATTCACTTGACACTGTCTTATCAGTTTGTGAGGAACAAATGACTTATATTTGTAAAACATTTAGTATACTGCCTAATATATTATAGCTGCTTAATAATATTTTTCTCTCTTTTCCTTTAATAAAGAGTACTCAGGAGTCAAATTTTATTTCTTGGATTCTATGCCACTTCCTCCCTAGTATTTTGACATAATAATATATGGGAATTGGTCTTAGATCAATTCTCTCCCTCCATTCTCCCCTTCAAATTGAATCAAAGAAAATTTAAAAAAAATACAAGGAAGGAAACTAAATAAATTTGAAGATCCAAACATTATTATTAAGAATTTATAAATGTGAACCAGTTCACTGACAGAACTGGGGGAAGATTAGGAATGACATCCATTCTGTGTCTCTGATTTGTGTTGTACATTTTAACTGTGCAAGTTCTCTTAGAATGAACTTGAATAAACTGAAACTGCTAGAATTGGATATGCTCTATTAGGTAACTAGCTCCACTGTTAGACACCATGACCATTGAAGGATATTGGCATGGGAATCCCATAAAGTCTGCATTTTCCCCTAGCTATAAGACTACATAAATTTCTTGGATTATCTATAGAAAGGCCTCCAGGGATGTGGTTAATTTTTAGATAACCAGTTCCAATCTTCCTTTCTAATTCAATCAAGAAACTTATTTAAAAGTTCATCAGACATGGGGCAGCTATTTGGTATAGTGGATAGAGCACCAGCCCTGAAGTTAGGAGAACTTGAGTTCCAATGAGGCCTCAGACACGTAATACTTCCTGGCTGTGTGACACTAGGCAAGTCTCTTACCCCCAATTGCTTCAGTAAAAGAAAAAAAAATTCACCAAAAAGTTGATATAATACTTCATTAGAGGCAGGTGGATGGCACAATGGATAGAGTACAGAGCAAATCAGGAAGATCTGAGTTCAAATTCAACTTCAGACACTAACTGTGTGGCCCTAGGTAAATTATTTAACCCTGTTTGTCACAGTTTCCTCATCTATAAAATGAGCTGGAGAAGGAAATAGTAAGTCACTCCAATATCTTCTGTTGGAATCTTTACAAACTGCTAACTCATTAGAGTTGATAGATTATTGATCTGATCTTACAAGGAGGTGTTTTGGACTAGAATCTGAAACAAGGTACTAAGTAGAACTACTTGATACAATGCTTGTGTTCACACCTTTACTCATTGGAGTTCAGAAGTATGAGAGCTTCACAAAGTTAACTGTGTAACTTTGTGAATTCACACCTCCTTTGAAGCTCTTAGGGTCAGAGAGCACTATGGGAGAAAACCCATAATACCTCTCTCTCATATCCCACAATTCCTCTTTCTCACATAAAAGAAATAGACAGAGGCTCTCAGACAGATTATAGTGGAATTACATGAAGAGTGGAGCTGGATTGGAGGCTTGAAGAAAGCAGAGGCAGAAGCAAAGGACAAAACTGCAAGAGCTCTTAGAACCAAGTAGAGAGATAGGCCTTTCAACTAACGGGGCTATTTTGGGAGGAGAAAATAAATGTTTGCACTTTTACCAGCTGGCTGCATTTGGGTGATTATTACTTTCTTTCTTTTTTTTTTTTTATCTGAAGACCTTTATTTTTTTTTAATTTTTATTTAATAATTACTTTATATTGACAGAATCCATGCCAGGGTAATTTTTTTTTACAGCATTATCCCTTGCACTCGTTTCTGTTCCGAATTTTTTTCCCTCCCTCCCTCCACCCCCTCCCCTAGATGGCAAGCAGTCCTTTATATGTTGGATATGTTGCAGTATATCCTATTTACAATGAGCTCTCAAATGTCCAATTTTTCCGCAGTGAAAACATCGACGAGTTTCTCTAGAATTCCTCTGCCAAGAAGGACCTTGTCTTTCCATGTTCATCATAGTCTGGGCATAATAAGCATTTGTGCCCACTGTGGCACAGCGTCTAATGATTTCTTTTAAAGGAGCATTTTTGTCTAGCCCCCATATAATTCTCTTGCAAATCTCATTGGCATTTTCCTTAGCCAAATGTCTAGTCATTATTTCTGTTGCTGCATTGTCTCCAATGGTTCTTATTACAGCTGTTTGTAAACGTCCCACAAAATCTGCAAAAGGTTCATTGGGACCTTGCTCTATTTTTGTGAAAACATTATGTCCATCTTTCTGTCCAGGGAGAGAATTCCAAGCTTTTATTGCAGCCTTAGAAATTTGCTAATGCTCTCTAAACATTTTCCTTGAACAGAAACAGGCTGTTTTCTAAATATCTGTCCCATCTTAGATGAAATTCTACTTTAACACTTCTAACAAAATTTCTTTGTTGCACTCACCCTAATTTCTGGGTTGAAGTCTTTTCCACTGGATCAGGATCAGAGGCTTTTCCACTTGAATCAGGATCGGGGCTTTTCCACTTGAATCAGGATCGGAGCTTTTCCACTGAAATCCACTGAGGGGTCTGTTTGTCCCACGTTCAGGGCGCCAAAATGTGGTGAGCTTTTTCTTCTCAAAAAACAGCCAGGATTTGCCCCACGTTCAGGGCGCCAAAATGTAGTGAGCTTTTTCTTCTCAAAACACACCAGGTGATTAAAGTTCAGATCTTTTATTATTTCCAATATAGCCCGGTTAGCTTAGAGGCCTATCTCTCTGCTTGGTTCCAAGAGCTCTCTCCAAATGTCTTTAAATCCAAAGGTCTGGTCCTTCAGCCTCTGCCTCTGCTTTCTTCAGCCTCCAGTCAGCTCCAATCTTCATGTCATTCCGGTGAAATCTCGACTTGTAGCTTCTTCCTCTCTCAAGAACACTTCTGCCACCAGCCAGCCAAGTGGAAAATATTCTGCCTTGCCTCGGAGAGAGGGCTTCTGGCGTAACTCTACTGAAATCTGACCGAGAGCTTCTGTCTGTTTCTTTTATCCAAGAGGGAGGAATTGTGGGATACGAGAGAGAGGGATTATGGGTTTTCTCCCATAGTGCTCTCTGGCCCAACGAGCTTCAAGGGAGGTGTGAACTCATTGAACTTAGTTCTACTTAGTACCTTGTTTCAGGTTCTGCCCAGAACATCTTCTTGTAAGATTAGATCAACTCTAATTAGTTAGCAGTTAGTAAGGATTCCAACATCAGTGAGATGTGTAGGTGGCACAGTGCATAGAGTCCTGGGCCTTAAGTCAGAAAGGCCCAATTTCAAATTAAGCTATTTAGGGATATTTATTGGATGTTTCACAGTTGTGTGATCCTGGATAATTCACTTGACACTGTCTTATCAGTTTGTGAGGAACAAATGACTTATATTTGTAAAACATTTAGTATACTGCCTAATATATTATAGCTGCTTAATAATATTTTTCTCTCTTTTCCTTTAATAAAGAGTACTCAGGAGTCAAATTTTATTTCTTGGATTCTATGCCACTTCCTCCCTAGTATTTTGACATAATAATATATGGGAATTGGTCTTAGATCAATTCTCTCCCTCCATTCTCCCCTTCAAATTGAATCAAAGAAAATTTTAAAAAAATACAAGGAAGGAAACTAAATAAATTTGAAGATCCAAACATTATTATTAAGAATTTATAAATGTGAACCAGTTCACTGACAGAACTGGGGGAAGATTAGGAATGACATCCATTCTGTGTCTCTGATTTGTGTTGTACATTTTAACTGTGCAAGTTCTCTCAGAATGAACTTGAATAAACTGAAACTGCTAGAATTGGATATGCTCTATTAGGTAACTAGCTCCACTGTTAGACACCATGACCATTGAAGGATATTGGCATGGGAATCACATAAAGTCTGCATTTTCCCCTAGCTATAAGACTACATAAATTTCTTGGATTATCTATAGAAAGGCCTCCAGGGATGTGGTTAATTTTTAGATAACCAGTTCCAATCTTCCTTTCTAATTCAATCAAGAAACTTATTTAAAAGTTCATCAGACATGGGGCAGCTATTTGGTATAGTGGATAGAGCACCAGCCCTGAAGTTAGGAGAACTTGAGTTCCAATGAGGCCTCAGACACTTAATACTTCCTGGCTGTGTGACCCTAGGCAAGTCTCTTACCCCCAATTGCTTCAGTAAAAGAAAAAAAAATTCACCAAAAAGTTGATATAATACTTCATTAGAGGCAGGTGGATGGCACAATGGATAGAGTACAGAGCAAATCAGGAAGATCTGAGTTCAAATTCAACTTCAGACACTAACTGTGTGGCCCTAGGTAAATTATTTAACCCTGTTTGTCAGTTTCCTCATCTATAAAATGAGCTGGAGAAGGAAATAGTAAGTCACTCCAATATCTTCTGTTGGAATCTTTACAAACTGCTAACTCATTAGAGTTGATAGATTATTGATCTGATCTTACAAGGAGATGTTTTGGACTAGAATCTGAAACAAGGTACTAAGTAGAACTACTTGATACAATGCTTGTGTTCACACCTTTACTCATTGGAGTTCAGAAGTATGAGAGCTTCACAAAGTTAACTGTGTAACTTTGTGAATTCACACCTCCTTTGAAGCTCTTAGGGTCAGAGAGCACTATGGGAGAAAACCCATAATACCTCTCTCTCATATCCCACAATTCCTCTTTCTCACATAAAAGAAATAGACAGAGGCTCTCAGACAGATTATAGCGGAATTACATGAAGAGTGGAGCTGGATTGGAGGCTTGAAGAAAGCAGAGGCAGAAGCAAAGGACAAAACTGCAAGAGCTCTTAGAACCAAGTAGAGAGATAGGCCTTTCAACTAACGGGGCTATTTTGGGAGGAGAAAATAAATGTTTGCACTTTTACCAGCTGGCTGCATTTGGGTGATTATTACTTTCTTTCTTTTTTTTTTTATCTGAAGACCTTTATTTTTTTTAATTTTTATTTAATAATTACTTTATATTGACAGAATCCATGCCAGGGTAATTTTTTTTTACAGCATTATCCCTTGCACTCGTTTCTGTTCCGAATTTTTTTTTCCCTCCCTCCCTCCACCCCCTCCCCTAGATGGCAAGCAGTCCTTTATATGTTGGATATGTTGCAGTATATCCTAGATACAATATATGTTTGCAGAACCAAACAGTTCTCTTGTTGCACAGGGAGAATTGGATTCAACAGGTATAAATAACCCGGGAAGAAAAACAAAAATGCAGATAGTTCACATTCGTTTCCCAGTGTTCTTTCTTTGGGTGTAGCTGCTTTTGTCCATCATTTATCAATTGAAACTCAGTTAGGTCTCTTTGTCAAAGAAATCCACTTCCATCAAAATATGTCCTCATACAATATCGTTGTCGAAGTGTATAATGATCTCCCGGTTCTGCTCATTTCACTTAGCATCAGTTCATGTAAGTCTCGCCAGTCCTCTCTGTATTCATCCTGCTGGTCATTTCTTACAGAGCAATAATATTCCATAACATTCATATACCACAATTTACCCAGCCATTCTCCAATTGATGGGCATCCATTCATTTTCCAGTTTTTAGCCACTACAAACAGGGCTGCTACAAACATTTTGGCACATACAGGTCCCTTTCCCTTCTTTAGTATTTCTTTGGGATATAAGCCCAATAGAAATACTGCTGGATCAAAGGGTATGCACAATTTGATAATTTTTTGGGCATAATGCCAGATTGCTCTCCAGAATAGTTGGATTCGTTCACAACTCCACCAACAATGCATCAGTGTCCCAGTTTTCCCGCATCCCCTCCAACATTCATCATTATTTTTTCCTGTCATCTTAGCCAATCTGACAGGTGTGTAGTGGTATCTCAGAGTTGTCTTAATTTGCATTTCTCTGATCAATAGTGATTTGGAACACTCTTTCATATGAGTGGTAATAGTTTCAATTTCATCCTCTGAAAATTGTCTGTTCATATCCTTTGACCATTTATCAATTGGAGAATGGCTTGATTTCTTATAAATTTGAGTCAGTTCTCTATATATTTTGGAAATGAGGCCTTTATCAGAACCTTTAACTGTGAAGATGTTTTCCCAGTTTGTTGCTTCCCTTCTAATCTTGTTTGCCTTAGTTTTGTTTGTACAAAGGCTTTTTAATTTGATGTAATCAAAATTTTCTATTTTGTGATCAGTAATGGTCTCTAGTTCATCTTTGGTCACAAATTTCTTTCTCCTCCACAAGTCTGAGAGATAAACTATTCTATGTTCCTCTAATTTATTTATAATCTCGTTCTTTATGCCTAGGTCATGGACCCATTTTGATCTTATCTTGGTATATGGTGTTAAGTGTGGGTCCATGCCTAATTTCTGCCATACTAATTTCCAATTTTCCCAGCAGTTTTTATCAAATAATGAATTCTTTTCCCAGAAGTTAGGGGCTTTGGGTTTGTCAAACACTAGATTGCTATAGTTGACTATTTTGTCTTGTGAACCTAACCTTTTCCACTGATCAACTAATCTATTTCTTAGCCAATACCAAATGGTTTTGGTGACTGCTGCTTTATAATATAATTTTAGATCAGGTTCAGCTAGGCCGCCTTCATTTGATTTTTTTTTTCATTAATTCCCTTGAGATTCTCGACTTTTTATTGTTCCATATGAATTTTGTTGTTATTTTTTATAGATCATTAAAATATTTTCTTGGAAGTCTGATTGGTATAGCACTAAATAAATAGATTATTTAGGGAGTGTTGTCATCTTTATTATGTTTGCTCAGCCAATCCAAGAGCACTTAATATTTTTCCAATTATTTAAGTCTGACTTTATTTGTGTGGAGACTTTTTTATAATTTTGCTCATATAATTCCTGACTTTCCTTTGGTAGATAGATTCCCAAATATTTTATGCTGTCGACAGTTATTTTGAATGGAATTTCTCTTTGTAGCTCTTGCTGTTGGGTTTTGTTGGTGATGTATAAAAATGCTGAGGATTTATGAGGATTTATTTTGTAGCCAGCTACTTTGCTAAAATTATGAATTATTTCTAATAGCTTTTTAGTAGAATCTCTGGGGTTCTCTAAGTATACCATCATATCATCTGCAAAGAGTGATAGTTTGGTTTCTTCATTGCCTACTCTAATTCCTTTAATATCTTTCTCAACTCTTATTCCCGAGGCTAGTGTTTCTAATACGATATTAAATAATAATGGTGATAGAGGGCAACCTTGCTTCACTCCAGATCTTACTGGGAAAGGTTCCAGTTTTTCCCCATTGCATATGATGCTTACTGATGGTTTTAAATATATGCTCCTGACTATTTTAAGGAAAAGTCCATTTATTCCTATGCTCTCAAGTGTTTTTATTAGGAATGGATGTTGGATTTTATCAAATGCTTTTTCTGCATCTATTGAGATGATCATATGGTTTTTGTTTGTTTGGTTATTGATATAGTCAATTATGCTAATAGTTTTCCTAATATTGAACCAGCCCTGCATTCCTGGTATAAATCCTACTTGGTCATAGTGTATTATCCTGGGGATGATTTTCTGTAATCTTTTTGCTAATATTTTATTTAAGATTTTAGCATCAATATTCATTAGGGAGATTGGTCTATAATTTTCTTTCTCTGTTTTCAGTCTACCTGGTTTAGGTATCAGTACCATGTCTGTGTCATAAAAGGAGTTTGGTAGGACTCCTTCAATCCCTATTTTTTCAAATAGTTTATTTAGCATTGGAGTTAATTGTTCTTAAAATGTTTGGTAGAATTCACATGTAAATCCATCTGGTCCTGGGGATTTTTCCTTAGGGAGTTGATTGATAGTTTGTTCTATTTCTTTTTCTGAGATGAGACTGTTTAGGATATTTACTTCTTCCTCTGTTAGTTTGGGCAAGCTATATTTTTGGAGGTATTTTTCTATTTCATTTAAGTTGTCGAATTTATTGGCATAAAGTTGGGCAAAGTAACTCCTAATTATTGCTCTAATTTCCTCTTCGTTAGTGGTGAGTTCTCCCTTTTCATTTTTAAGACTAACAATTTGATTTTCCTCTTTTCTTTTTTTAATCAGATTTACTAAGGGTTTGTCTATTTTGTTGGTTTTTTCATAGAACCAACTCTTAGTTTTATTAATTAATTCAATAGTTTTTTTTTTTTACTTTCAATTTTATTGATCTCTCCTTTTATTTTTAGAATTTCAAGTTTAGTGTTTGACTGGGGGGTTTTAATTTGTTCCTTTTCTAGCATTTTTAGTTGCAAACCCAATTTATTGACCTTCTCTTTCTCTATTTTATACAAATAGGCCTCTAGAGATATGAAATTTCCCCTTATTACCGCTTTGGCTGCATCCCATATATTTTGGTATGATGTCTCATTATAATCGTTTATTAATTATGTCTATGATTTGCTGTTTCACCCAATCATTCTTTAGTATGAGATTATTTAGTTTCCAATTATTTTTTGGTCTACTTCCCCCTGGATTTTTGTTGAATATAATTTTCATTGCATTGTGGTCTGAAAAGGATGCATTTACTATTTCTGCCTTACTGCATTTGAGTTTGAGGTTTTTATATCCTAATATATGGTCAATTTTTGTATAGGTTCCATGAACTGCTGAAAAGAAAGTTTACTCCTTTCTGTCTCCATTACATTTTCTCCAGAGATCTATCATATCTAACTTTTCTAGTATTCTATTTACCTCTTTGACTTCTTTCTTATTTATTTTGTGGTTTGGTTTATCTAATTCTGAGAGTGCAAGGTTAAGATCTCCCACTATTATAGTTTTACTGTCTATTTCTTCTTGCAGCTCTCTTAATTTCTCTTTTAAGAATTTAGATGCTACATCACTTGGTGCATATATGTTTAATATAGATAGTGCTTCATTATCCATGCTACTCTTTAGCAAGATATAGTGGCCTTCCTTATCTCTTTTAATTAGATCAATTTTTGCTTTAGCTTGATCTGAGATCAGGATGGCTACCCCTGCTTTTTTGACTTCACCTGAAGCATAGTAGATTTTGCTCCAACCTTTTACCTTTAACCTGCATGTATCTCCCCGCTTCAGGTGTGTTTCCTGTAAACAACATATTGTAGGATTCTGGCTTTTAATCCATTCTGCTAACCTCTTCCTCTTTATGGAGGAGTTTACCCCGTTCACATTTATGGTTAGAATGACCAATTCTGTATTACTTGCCATCTTGTTAACCCCAGTTTATGCTTTTTTCCCTTCTTTCCCCTTTCCCCCGTTTCCAGTATTAAGCTTATGAGCACCACTTGCTTCTCACAGCCTTCCCTTTTTAGTATCCTCCCCCCGCCTTAGAGTTCCTCCTCCTAGGGTGATTATTACCTACAACTGCAACTAAGACTGACTCCAGAAAACCTCCCCCAAGAAACCTACCTTCTCCCAGAGAGAACCATCATCTTATATATTTTAAAGAAGAAAAAGAACACCACAATTTTCTCCAAAAAAAATAACCCAAAATAATTCACAGCATCAGACACAACAAAACAACTGAATAATAATAACAAAATAACACCTCATTAACTGCCTTCTACTTTCTAGAATTGGATTCTGCCCTTTCTAGGCTGAGGATTTGTCAAAGACCTATTTCCATACACAAATTTTCCTGATGATAATATTCTTCCAAATCAATAAGAAAATCTCTACTCCTATAGACAATTAATCTACAACATAAGTATTTTGGATGGAACCATCAAAGAAAAGTACTCACACATTCCCATAAACACATATATCTAATTTATCTTTGGTCTGTATCTTTGTAGCAATTCATACCCAAATCAGGGTGAACTGACAAAATGCAGATTTCCTGGGTCTTTATGATCTGGATTTAGTTTTTTAGAAGAGATATATTGTTGCTTATTCTCTTCATCCTCAAAGAAGCATGGTATTGAAAGAATTCTCTTTAGATTGTAGTACTCAACTCTAGAATTCAAGAATCCTAAGCTCAGAATTATTCATGATGTAACCCTTATGATTTTTGCTTTGTAGTAGTTTTTCAGTGTGACTCCATTTTAGTTTTTTTGTTTTGTTTTGTTTTGGGGGTAGGGTCTTTGTTCAAGATACTCAAATGTTTTCCCATTCTCTTTTCCAGCTCATTTTGCAGAAGAGAAAACTGAGGTAAACAGAGTTAAGTGACTTGCCCCACAGTCATACAGCTAGAAAGTATCTGAGGTAATGTTTGAACTCAGTGAGATGTCTTTTTGATGCAGGCCAGTAACTCTATCTACTGTGCCACCTACTTGTCCATGTTGGAAAGAGCCATTTTCCCTCTTTTTTCAACCAAAAAGTGATTTTTAGATTATGCCTCAACTTTCTTTTCTCTTTGTCTTCACTCCTTGAAATCTAGCTTCTGGCTCAATTAAAATTACTCTTTCTCATTTTAGTCAGCTATGCATAAAGCAATATGAGTTCTTATAAAAGCGCCATACTCTGCAAAATATCCCAATTTAAAAAAAAAAAAAACAGGGCTTATGAGCAAAACAAAGTTGAGGTAGAACTCTCAAAAAACTTTGTCAGCAAAATATTTTAAGAGAAAGAAACCTAATTTTTAAAAAGGTGGCATAATTTTATATATACTGAAAGGTTAAACATAGATAAATATTATAATAAATAGTGGTGGAGTCCATTGAACAATCTGCAATGTCACACTGCTGCCTAGCTGTCAAAATCTCAAGAAAGGTGGGTCAGCCAAAACTCCTGGACCAGATCTGAGAACAAGGTGGAAGGGGTAGGTGGGAGAGAAGAATTAGTTCTCAACCTTCCTCAGCTCACAGCTCCTACTGCATCAGAATATGCACAATAAATCTCACTCTACCTTGAAAAAGACCTGAAGTTTGCTTACAAAAATGGAAATCAGAGTCTGTAGTTTGTGATTTATTGTGAAGTATAATTTTCTGCATTTTTGCTATTTTTGAATAAGACACTATAAATATGAAAGCCTGAAATTCATATTTTAAAAAATTCTCTAACATATCAATTATATAGATGGGAACAAATTTGTGTTCTTGAAGCCAGAGTCATAATAGAACTGGATCAATAGCCTGCTAAACCTCAAATTGAACAGTCCATTCTGAATTCTTATCCTCCTTGATCTCTCTGCAACATTTACCCACTGTACCTCTAATTTGTTAAAGACATTTTTTTTTCCTGGTTCTCCTTTCACTTGTCTAATCACTCTCTCTTTCTCTTAGCCACATCCACTAACCTCAATTATATCTCCAAGACTCTTTGCTGAAAACTTGTCTACTTTCTCTCATCATTACTTTAACAATATTATCAGCAGTCAAGTGTTCCACCATCACCAGCAGCATCTCATTTCACATTAGCCAACCAATTCAACCATTACAAGGAAAAAAGTTAAGTATTATATTTGTAGTAACAGAAAGGAAAGGAGAAAGGAGGAAAGAAGAAAGGAAGGAAGGATGGAAGGAAGGAAGTAAGGAAGGAAGGAAGGAAGGAAGGAAAGAAGGAAGGAAGGAAAAAAGGAAGGAAGGAAGGAAGGAGGAAAGAAGGAAGGAAGGAAAAAAGGAAGGAAGGAAGGAAAGAAGGAAGGAAGGAAGGAAGGAAGGAAGGAAGGAAGGAAGGAAGGAAGGAAGGAAGGAAGGAAGGAAGGAAAGAAAGAAGGAAGGAAGGAAGAAAGGAAAAGAAGAGAAGTTTATCTTATTAAAGGAGATTGAGTAATATTAAAAACTAGGACACTGGATTTAAAGATGGAAGGAAAATTAGAGGCTATTTAGTTCAGTGAACTTATAGTTTGTTTTGTTTTTCTTAATAGAAGAAGAAAGTAAAGTCACAGATATAGTTATTTGTCCAGGCTCATACATCTTGATCCTAAATTAATTAAGCTTTGTTCCTAAAACTTTCTGATTCCAACTCCAGTATTCAAGCTGCTCAGCTGCTCTGCCACTACTCTGATCTTATTTTACAGTGAGAAAATAAGAACTTTGGGGGCTTAAGTGAGAAAGTCAAGCAAGTAAATGCCAGAACTGAATTGCAGTTCAAATTCAGGACTTCTGATTTTAAGTCTCCAGGGGCTCTTTCTACAAAATCATAATTCATCAGGCAGATTAGTATTGTATACCTATTCTCAGCCCACATAACTAGGCCATCATAAAGAAGTGGAAAAGGTAATTAAACCCCTCATTTTTGCCTTCATTCAACTAAGTACTTCAAAGCTGACATGAATTTCTTATATTATATCTGAATTTAAAGTCTTTGATCTAGTGAGCTACAATTTGGCCCCAAGCAGAAGTTTCTTATTTAAAAAAAAATCCAAAAATTCACATGGCAAAGCTTATAAACCTTCAATACTTGTGAGGTACAAGTTTATTAACTAAGCCACTAACAAAATGCCCATGAGACACTTGGAGAGCCTATTCTGGGCTTAAACCACAGGGCAGACAAAATTCAATTTTTCAGTCTAATATGATGGAAAAACAATTGATTCTGTAATGAAGATGCCTCATATTTGGTATTGGTGGTGTTGTATCAAAGATATTATACTGCTGCCATGGAAGAAGAAAAAAACCTTTAATAATAAAATAATTTAAAATATTAAAGTGTTAAAGGGGCTTTCAAAGATTTTACAGACCAAAGCTCTGAAAAATGGTGGTGCTGACAAGGGGAAAATATCTTTTAGGAGTTATGCAAGTGTTTCAAAAACCAGGCAAAGGGATCCTCAGTAATTGTTTCACAGAGATGACATCATGAATAATTCTTTCAAGATAAGCACTATCAGACACTAATACATTGTTGGTGGAATTGTGACTATATCCAGCCATTCTGGAGAGCAATTTGGACTGATGCTCAAAAAGTTATCAAATTGTGCTTACCCTTTGAGCTAGCAGTGTTACTACTGGGCTTATATCCCAAAGAGATCTTAAAGAAGGGAAAGGAAGCTGTATGTGCAAAAATGTTTGTGGCAGCTCTCTTTGTAGTGGCTAGAAACTGGAAAATGAGTGGATGTCCATCAATTGGAGAATAGCTGAATAAATTGTGGTATATGAATGTTATGTAATATTATTGTTCAATAAGAAATTACAAGCAGGATGATTTCAGAAAGGCCTGGAGAGACTTACATGAACTGATGCTGAGTGAAATGAGCAGGACCAGGAGATCATTATATACTTCAAAAACAATACTATATGATGATCAATTCTGATGGACGTGGCTCTCTTCAACAATGACATGAACCAAATCAGTTCCATTTGTTCAATAATGAATAGAACCAGCTACACCCAGCAAAAGAACTCTGGGAAATGAATGTGAACCACTACATAGCATTTCCAATCCCTCTGTTTTTTTTCCATTAGTATTTTTGATTTCCTTCCAGGTTAATTAGACATTATTTCAAAGTCTGATTCTTCTTGTGCAGCAAAATAACTCTATGGATATATATATACATATATTGTATTAACATATACTTTAACATATTTAACAGGTATTGGTCTACCTGTCATCTGGGAGAGAGGGTGGGAGGAAGGAGGAGGAAAATTGGAACAAAAGATTTTGCAAGGATCAATGCTGAAAAATTACCCATGCATATATCTTGTAAATAAAAAGCTATAATAATAATAATAATAAAAAGATTAGCACCCTCAGATATTTGAGCCATTGCATTGAGTGAAACTTGTAAGAAACTAAAAAAATAATACAGGTCAGACATTCACATGTTTTTTTTTTAATTATAATCTTCATAAATTGTGAACTTGCTTATGCAGAAAAAAAGCAAAATTTCAATGGATCTATGACTTTATTAATGTAGATGCTCCTTCTATCACTGAAAATCTCAATTGCTTTATAAATTTTTATCACATGCAATTCTTGCTCATGTTTTTCCATGCATGCTACATAGCACGGATTAGTGCCTAGCAATAAAACATATGATATCAATTTTGGCTTACCAATCAACCACATGATTGACCCAGTTCCTGTAAGATCATACATTTCCTCATTTTCAACTATTTTGACATTTGTGGCATATAGGTTAGAAATAAATTTTAGACTACTGCATACATCATTACTCTTTATCTAACTTACAAATTGATTTTTCAGTGTTTGTCTCTTCTAAAATTGAGAAATATAGACTATCACTGTAAGAATGAATTAAGAAGATAGGCTTTTGAGCCAGGAAATAGTTTTGAATAGCTAAAAACGAATATTGTTCAATATTCTAAACATGTTTATGTATATATAGACTCACATGGACATAGGACATATATATACTCTGAAACACACATATCTATATATAGGTTTGCATGTTTATATATACATATTAAATATAACACTTTTAGGTAAAATTTTATGCATTTTGTGTTACTTTAATTTTTTTCAAATTTATATTTAGAAATGAGATAAAATCAGTTATTAAGAATGTTGCATTTGTTTTTAAGAATATAATACTGATAAAATTAGTGGTAAAGTTACAAAAGAAAATTGAATATTAAAATATATTAGAGAATTTTAGAAAAGTAGAAGAATTAGAAAATAAGGATAATAATATTATCAAATAAGTTCAATTACAAATATAGGTCATTTCTCACTGGGAGCTCTCTATATTGATAAAATTACAGGTATGATAAAATATATGTTTTTTAAAAAGATGAGAAGGTTGCTTACAAATATGGTGCTATGAAGCTAGGATAACTTGTAATTGTTGTCAAGCTTCAACATAACTCAATAGAAGTGTTAAAAAAAAATACTGATTTAATAGCTGGCAAAAAAACCAGTGGCGTCACTGGTCATAATTTCTATATAATTTCTATCATCACAGATAGGTAGGAAAAGCACCAAAGAAACCAGACTCTGAAGAACCACCATTCCACCACAATGAGGTTTCATCTCTCAGCTCACTGTCTCTTCTTCCAAAACACACAGCTATAGTACCCTATAATGGACCCATTTAATACCATCCTAGAGATCCAGCATGATTTTGTTTTTAAACTGCTGTCTAAAGTTACTGACATTACAGTGAAGTGACTCAGTAGATAATAGTTTTGGGCCATGAAGTCAGGAAGACTCAAATTCATGTTCAAATGCGATTTCAAACACTTCCTAGCTGTTTCTAGCTGAGTAAGTTATTTAATCCTGTTTGCCTTAGTTTTCTCGCTTACAAAAAGAGCCAGAGAAGGAAATAGCAAATCACTTTAGTATCTTTGCTGAGAAAATCCTAAACAGGGTCACAATGAATTGGACATAACTAAACAACTAACCATTAAACTGTTAATAATAATGTGATTCTACAGTTGTAGGATCACATTATACTAAAGTACCACACAATGTTACAAAAAAGGAATAGAAAACACAAACAGAAAGTGAAATAGCAAGATTTTTAAAAAGATGATAAATAATCTAATTAAGTAATATAAACAGCAGCAGATGTAGTTCCATCAATTGACTTTTTTTTTTTGCAACATTAGCATTTGAAGACTTTCTTTTCACATCTTCAATTTTTCAGTATAAATTATTGAAAAAAGAAAAGTTGCTCAAGAAAATAATTTCATATCTGAGAGATAACCATATGCATATATTATGAGTATTATAGTATAAATCTGGTATAGGAGTATTTTTTTAATTTTTTTTGTTTTTCCAAATATATGCAAAAATAATTTTCAACATTCACTTTTGCAAAACATTGTGATCCAAATTTTTCTTCTCCCCTTCCCCTCTCCCTCATATATCATGCAAATTATTATATGCTAAGTGTGCAATTATTCTAAACCTATTTCCTTATTCATCATTTTGTTTTGTTTTCTTTTTATTTTGGGGAGGAAATTTGGAACAAACAATTTCGTAATCATATTCATCATGATACACAAGAAAAATCCGATCAAAAGAGAAAACAAACAAAAAAGAATCAAATAAATAAACAACAACCAAAGTGGTAAGAAAGCTATGCTTTGATTGGATCTTTCTCTGTATGTGGATGGCTCTTCTCATCACAAAGCTAGTGGAATTGCCATGAATCATGTCATTGTTGAAAAGAGCCAAGTCCATCACATTTGATCATCACATAATCTTCTTGTTGCTATATACAATATTCTCTTGGTTCTACTCAATTTGCTTAGTGTCAATTCATGTAAGTCTTTCCAGGATTTTCTGAAGTAAGCCTATTTGTCTTTTCTTATAGAAAACTAATATTCCACTATATTCATATACCATAACTCATTCAACTATTCCCCACCTGACAAGTACCCACTCAAGTTTCAGTTCCTTAGATAGTGGTCTTTTAAAAAAATGTAATATCTAAGGAAAGATGTTCCACCCCACCCCCTCCTCCAAAGTCTTGGGCCCAGAATCCATAAGTTTAGCTTATATATTTACGTGAAGATTGTTGTTGTGTTGCCAGAGTTTTGTCCTTAGTTCTCAAAGAAGATCGTGAAATTAAGGAGCTATTTCCGTGACATGTAAGTGAATTGGATTTGAGTAAGGGAAGGCTGTGCAAAGTCATCATCCTCACTCTCTCCTCTAAAATCATCTGGTTCCAGTGCTATATATTAATACCACTGGAACCAGATGACTTTACACATACACACACACATACACATACACACACACACATACACACATACACACACACACACACACACACACACACACAATTTATAAAATTTACCTTGGCCTTTTTATGTTAAGATCTTTAACAGATCTTCATTTGACTGAGGCAACTGTCCAGTGACCAAGACAAAATAAGAAATTAGGCAGAGAATGGCCTCTTTAAGCTAGTCAAAAAATCAGTCTGGGAAGGAAAGACCCTCAGAGTTTCTGGCCAAAATAGGAGCAATTGCTGTTTACATTCACTCTGAGCCAATGAGGGCCCAAACAATGACTAAGTGGGGCTTTTCCTGGGATCAGTTGTTTGTCAATTGATGAAGGGGGTAGAAATCCATAAAGAGATGTTCAAAATTAGAAAATAGACCCCAAATGTTCGCTTGGACTATTTGTGCTCAACCTGAACATTCCAGGCTCATATTGGTCTGATCAGCCAGTCAGACACATTGAAATTTGACTGTAGCATAGTGTTATTTTGGTCCTTTCAAGAATGAAAAATAACAACCAACCAACCAGAAATCAATAAAGATATTGTAATCATAAACATAATTTTACCAATAGAAATAATATTTTACAATAACAAAATCATAAAGGCAGTAATTTATAATCTAATCTAATATGTATAATGAATGTTATTCTTATATTTAATCAGAGATCAGTGTGTAACACATGATTGTCTTTGATCATTTTTGTAGTTTGAGTCATAGTTTGGGGATTTTCAAACAGATTTAGTTCCAGGTATCAAGAGAGGAATCTAAATGTGTTCAGAGATTACTTTTGCTCTGTGGGAGATTAAAGAGTTAGTGAAAGTAAAATGTCATTATCTACAAGCTGTGCTTCTGAAAGGATCTTTCAGCACTTATTCAAGTACAGAAACAGATTTGCCGGGTTATTTTATTGGACAAAGAAAGGAAGTTAAGCATTACCACTAGGATTGTGGCCATTTTGTTGATAGTTCAGACATTATCTGATTCCATAGGATTTATTTGTCCTGTACCATGTTTGACACAAATAGACATGAAAGAATAGAGAAATACTTTAAAAGGCTTCTTGAGGGTACAGCTGTTGCTGACTCTCTTACAATCAGTCATTATTGCTAACCTCCTTGGTATATTCTGTGCCAATGACTTTAACCAATTCAACTATGTAATGGCATGATATTTTTCATAAGACCACTCAACACAAGGGAACAGAAACACAGATAGGCAGGAAAAGCACCAAAGAAACCAGACTCTGTAGAACCACTATTCTACCACAATGAGGTTTCATCTCTCTGCTCACTGTTTCTTCTTCCAAAACACACAGTTGTAGTACCAGTAGAATGAACCCACCTAAATACTATCCTAGAGGCCTGGCACAATTTAGTTTTTAAACTGTTGTCTAAAGTTACTGACATTACAGTGAAGTGACTCAGTAGATAAGAGTTTTGGGCCATGAAGTCAGGAAGACTCAAATTCATGTTCAAATGTGACCTCAAACACTTCCTAGCTGTTTCTAGCTGGGTAAGTTATTTAATCCTGTTTGCCTTAGTTTTCTCACTTATAAAAAGAGCCAGAGAAGGAAATGGCACATCACTTTGGTATCTTTGCTGAGAAAATTCTAAACAAGGTCACAATGAAGTGGATATAACTAAACAACACAAAACCAAATCAACAATAACTAACAAGAGCTACTGTCTTCCTATCCTTCAGAATAATCGATCTTCTTCATGATTAAAACAGGAATAAAGGAAATATATTTCAGTTTCTTACCTCCTTCATTTTCCACTTGGTTTTCCTCCCAGCAGGTAGGAATCTTTTTTTCTCCTCCAAACCCTGATTTTCAGTTTCCTTTTATGTAGTGTCTAACTCCATGAGATCATGTTTCTTTATGGAAGGGATTGTCTTTTGCCTTTACTTATAGTCAGTATTAGCAACAGTTCTTAGTACAATGTAGACACTTAATAAATGTTTATTGACTGACTTACAAGTTTTTCGAACAGATGGACATAAACCACAATTTTTATAGATTTTATTGGCTTCCAAGTTCATAAGAAGAATGCATTTATCTACTTAGCCAGAACAAATCAAGTCAACAAGGCAACTTATATTTCTTTTGCTTTAATACAGGAATGCCCTGACTGGGTTCATATTGTTTTCATTATACTAAATTGCAACTTTTGAGGCAGAAACTATTTCACTTTTGCCTTGGTGTCCCCAAAATTTATCACAGTACCTGGCATATTGCAAAAATTAATAAAATTGTCACTTGTTTTAAGAAAATATATATAGTGCAGTTGAAAATTTGTGAAACAAGTTATCTTTAGAGACTTGTTATTTATTCAGGATAATAGCTCTGGTGGGAAGAACACCAAGTAAAAGTTTAATCCTACCCATCTTCTCATACAAAATGAGCATGTCATTTAATCCTTGACTTTTCTCATCTGTAAAACAGGGATCCTATATATTTTATGATGGCCACCATCCTCTTTCATTTATTTTTAATCTCTAGTTATCTACTGATTAATTTCCTGCTGCCTACAAATATGTCCTTTTCTCCTCCATGCTGAACAACAACAACAAAAAAAAAAAAAACTGCTCATTTGATTCTTCCATCACTATTGTTTTCTATTTCTTCTGCGTTTTGTAGCTTAACCCCTTGAAAAGACTATCAACAATAAGTAGTTGTATTTTCTCTCCTCTTGGTCTCTTAATTCTTTACAATATAGTTTCTGACATTATCATTCCACTGATCTTCAAAGTAATAATGCCAAATTTACTGAACTTTTCTCAGTATTTATTCCCCCTTGATCTCTCTGCAGCCCTTTATGCTGCTGATCACTCTTTCCTCCTTGGTACTCCTTTTTTTCTCTCTCTAGAGTTTGGGGGCTCTACTCTCTCTAGGTTTTCTTCTTATCTATCTCACATTCCTTTCTGTCTCCTTTGTTGAATTCTCATCCAAATCATTCCCTCTAATCATAAATGTCCCTCAGGGTTCTGTCCTAGACCTTCTTCTCTTTTCCACTTTTTCATTTGATGATCTCATCAGCTCCCATTGATTTAGTTACCATCTCTGTATGGATGACTCTTAAATATACTTTTATGTCCCCCCAACTTTGTGCTAATCTCCAATCACATCTCCTGTTGTCCTTCAAATATCTCAAACTATATGTCCAGTAGACATCTTAAACTCAATTATGGTCCAAACTCATTAGTGTTCTCTTTATCCTTTTCCTCCTCCTAACTTCCTACCCTGCACCTCAAGGTTAATAATTCATACCCTACCTACCTTATGTGGTCAAAGACCAAACTATATGAATGCAAAATTGTTATGGGCCAGAACTCTGAACCTGAAACAAAGAGTCTTACAAGGTACCAAGTGGAATTGATGAGATAATGATTATTTAGTTTAGCATGATGCTTGATAGTTCTCTAAGTTCAGTATGATTTATTTAATCCTACAACAAATAATGGTTTACTAGTGATATAATGATTGGCTTAAACTTAGTGTAGAGCATATAAACTGGGAGCCTCAGCTATGTTCATTCAGACTAGACAGGAAGCAGAGCTAGAGAAGACAGCAGACTGGAGGCTGAAGCACAAGCCCTTGGACTCAGATTTATTCATCCCATCTCACACCATTCTTGTAGCAGGCTCTCCTCCTTCATTTGTCCTCTGTAATCAAGACTCCAGAAGGCCTCTAAAAAAGCTGCCCAGCCCCAGGTAAGGAAATAATAAAGGATTTGGACTTTAACCCCTGGCTACTTATGTGGTGATTACTGAACTGAAATGAAGGCTGCTCCCAGAGACCCCCAAAAAAGCAAACCAAAGAACATTACACAAAACTGGAGGCCTAGAGCTATTTCACTTTTATCTTTGTAGTACACCACCTACCAAGGTAGTAGACACTTAACGGATGCCTTCTAATTGATTGATTGATTCACATATAAATGAAAATTGCATTTCTGTTATCGGGGCTTTTATGTATCCCTGAAAGCTATATAACTAAACCAAAACTGCTAAACATTCAGGTTCACCATAACAATAATCCCCTGTTGTTATTCTTCATGGTCTGATAAGCAGAGATGCAGCAATTAACAGATGCACTTTAGAGTCAGTCTTTAGAAAATGACAAGTTTTGCTGAATTACTTGGTTGATTACTTCTTAAACATTTAAATTTAGTCATATAGATCATGAGATTATTAATTAAACTGTAGCTTTCTCCTTTAATTTTCATATATATATATATATATATATATATATATAGAGAGAGAGAGAGAGAGAGAGAGAGAGAGAGAGAGAGAGAGAGCCTTGCACGGATATTTGTGTAATCTATTGATCAAATTGCCTTCAATTTCTCATGTTTTTCAGTATGTATAATTTTTAATTGGTAAAGATTTCTTTTTAAATTATGAACATAAAAATACTGTTGTAAATACCCTTAGAAACAAATGTATCAAGAGAGTTGAAGGTCAGGTTTTTAAAATAAAACAATTACTACCAAATATACAATATACAAGCTCAAGTTTACAGTCACATTAACAAATGAAATAACTTGCTTAAACAATCCTCTAACTTATTAGAAACTATTATTTTACTAAAAAATGAGAAGATCATAAATTTAAAGCTGGAAGGAACTTTAGAAGCTCCTGTCCAAATGTTTCAATTTAGATATGGATAAATTGAGGTAAAGGTTATTAAGTGACTTGCCAATCACCCAACTTTCAATTGTAGCTTTAAAGATTTGTAGTTATAGCTATAGTTGTAGCCACAATGGCACATGCTTATAAAAAACCATTTGGACAGATGGGATAAACCATGTTGAGTTCTCAAATACACCAGTGAGTTAGGAGGATATCTATCTCAAACATATTGAATGAAGTGGTAATAAAGGTATCAGAAGTGATATTATTAAGTAGAAATATGAAATAGATTTGAGAGAACATCATTGTAAAAAGAGTATAAAAATAGTATAATAGAAATTTGGTTGATGACATGGAGCAGACATATAAAAAGACATCCATTACAAATAACAGATTTTACTGTTTATTATGTGGATAGCACAGACTCGAACCAACCAGAACTATGCAAAGCAGAATCATAGGTTATTTTAACAATTTGCTTTGAGGAACACAACTTTTTATAGCTCAGGGAAAATGGAGGAATTGGACGTTAGGATGTAGGGAGAAAGGGAAGAAACCAGGAAGAAATTTGGTAACTCACAGGAAGAAGAGAGAAAAAAAGGCATAATCTAGGGAATAACAAAGATGTGTATTGAGATATTGAGACTGTCTTAAAGAAATTCTGGGAAAACTAAGTTTCCATCAATTTTGTATAAATGATTGGAGACAGAATAAATGGATTAATAATTGATTCTAGCTTCACATCATAAAGACTTTAGGATGGAGAATGGGCAGATGAGAACAGTTTGTTCCAATAGCCATGAGGATAGCTAAAGCAGATACAACAGTGTGCTTAGAGCTTTGTCAGACATCAAAGACACTGAGGTTTCCCACTGTATCCCAGGCAATCTCTAGTCACCCTGACTTTTGTCTTGTCATAGATTTTTTCAACTCTGGAACAGAGAATAAGGCTGACAACTTTGTTCAACTCTGTCTCACTTAAATTCAATTCACTCTCAAGCCAATATATCATTCAGTGATGTCACTGGTCATCTTCAAAAATGAAGGCTGAACAACAATAACTTGTCCAACTTGATATTCAATAAATAGTAGAATTAAGTTTTCAACTCAGATGTTCTGACATCAAATCTAGTACTCATTCTAGTATATAATAGTATCTTCCTTTTAATTTAATTGACTTTTATAATTAGTCAATAAATATTCATCAAAATCCTCCTAATGAAAATAATAACCAGTGAAAAATACTTCCTCTGGTAGAATGGGCAGATGAGAACAATTTGGCCGAGGGCCATGAAGGCAGTCAGACATCAAAAATACTAAGGTCATTTACTGCATCTAGGACATCTTGAGATGGCCTGCCTTTTGTCTTGATATTAAACTTTGATGAATATAGAAGAGAATGAGGCTAAAAACTATGTGTCACTTAAATCCAATTTACTTTCAAGTCAAAACATCACCCCACATTGATGTTCATTGGTCTTCTTCAAAAACAAAAGACAAGCAAAAACAGTCTCTCAGAATACACACAGGTACCTTCTCTCTCACACACACAAAAACACACACACACACATACGCACAATATCACCTTGTAATTCCTTCTTAAGCTCTAAGTAAGATTTTCAAAAAATGTGATAGAAAAAGGATGAAATACAAATTTAAAAAATCTAGACTCCAATTAACTCAGCTATTAATGATGTTTAACTCTAGGGAAATAGTAATCCTTTATAATATAAGGGAATGGGAATAACAGGCATTATTGATAACTCACCTTTCCAATGTTTGTGAATAAAAAATATTCACAGGAAACTTATACTAGTCATAACAGATTGGAAGTAGAAGAAACCTTACATATTATCTTGTCCTATATTTTACAGATGAGGGAACAGAGGGGTCAGTAATGAGGATCGCTTTATGTGATGAAATATTTTCATGAAGAATTCAAATAAATATAGTAAATAAATATAGAAAGTTTTTTTTTTCCACAAGAGATATGAGGCTTTGCAGTTATGTCAGCAAAGGCATTGTTTCCTCCTTTGCTCCTTGCATTTTAATGTGTTTTTGAAGCTTATTAGAATTTCAAAGCAATTTTCATGGTACTAGGCTAGTTGCCATGGTGCATGATAAAAGTTGGAAAGGAAAATGAAAAGAAATTCAAGCATTTATTCTTATCTTTCAAGTGTTTCAAAAGAAGCTGACCATCCCACAACCTGTAACCTGAAACAATGAAGAACAATAAATAAAATTCAGGCATTCTAATTTAAACAGGAATATTGCAGGGGACCTTTCTCTGAAAAAAAAATTATCTTCAACTCAGCTGCCTAAGTTGACCATCTGTGAGATAAATGGGCAAGAATACTAGGCCATTTAACAAAAAAACTGAAAAAGTATGTTGACTAGTCCTAAGACTAAGGGAGGAAAGGGAGAAAAACATTTATATAGCACCCACTATGTGACAGTCACTTTACAAATATCTCATGTGATCCTCACAACAATCCTGCAAGTTGGTACCATTATTGTTATTATTGTTGTTTTATAGTTGAGGAGACTGAGGGAAATGGTGATTAAAGGGACTTATCAATATCACAATAAGTTTCTGAGGAAAGATTTGAACTGAAGTCTTACTGACTCCAAGCCCATTAATCTATTCTTATAGTTCTACCTACCTGCCTAGACTACCCAGATCAGAAATCATGGTAGCATCCATGGTGGAAAGGGCTCCATGAATGGCAGCGATGAAGGGAAGTAGCATAAGTAGCATTACAACAGAGTTCTCGCAAATGGCAGCTGCAGATAGTAGCATTAGAATGAAAAACTTACAAACCCCAAGAAGAGTAAAATAGAAGTTACATAGAGTGGAATCAGTTTTTTTTTTTTTTAATTGCATGAGCCAGCCCAAGTCACATACAACTTTTTCCTACTATACTTTTTTTTAGTATAGTAAGCACTGGAGAGGAGCTCAAGACTTATATTGCTTTTGCAATGAATCGAAGAAGCATGTGATTCCAGTATTTAATAGGAAACATGCTAAATAAGTTTTCTTTTAGATTTGAGAAAAAAAACTTCTGAAATAAAAATCAACAGTAACCACATTTTTTTAAAAAGTAAAAGCATTCATAATGCTCATATGGCAGAGTAATTGGTCTCCTGTCAACTCTAATATATATATAGTAATCATTTTTTATTCTTTACTTTCCTTTATCCCATAAATTTTTTTTGTCAAAAATTTATGTTTTAGCTTTCACATCACAAGTATATATGTTTCTCATGTTAATCTAAAGAGCAACCTGCTCTTTGAAATAGTGCTTATCTTCAACAGCATCCATTTCGTCATTATAAATTATTTTCCCAGATACTTATTTTTTAAATTATTTTTTATAATTAATTTTTATATTTTTATCTTATTAAATACAAAATTGATCAGGCATTTACAAATACATAGAAAAGGAAAAAATGGATTTTATATGAAACTACAAGATTCTGCTATGTATAACTGGACTTTCTTTTTAAATATACAATTAGATGAAATTATCATTTTAATATTATCCTGATTGGTGTTGTTTCTGGAATACATGTTGTTTTTATCTGTTAAAAAAAGATTCCAATGATTCTTTTTATTTCTATTTTTTTCATAACTCTACCCCTAGCAATGCTTGCCTTCCTATCTATAAACAATTGGAAAAGGAAAAAAAAAAGCAAGGGAAATGTCCTTCTAGCAAATATAGTTAACCAAAATAATTTTTCCCATGGCTATGTCAGAAAATGTCTATCATTCAGCATTTCAAGTCTATCACCTCTCTGTCAAGAGATGAATAGCAAGCTTCATCATAAGTTATTTGGAATAGCAGCTGGGCATTCCATACATTTGATCTCTAAAGTAATTCAATGTTTTTTTTTTCCTTCATAATAATGATGTTAGTATATAAATTGTTTTCCTTTTTCTGTTCACTTCACTCTGAATCAGTTAATATAAATTTTCCTAGATTTCTCTGAACCCTCCCATTTTATCATTTCTTTTAGGACAAAAAAAAATCCATTAAATTTGCTTAGTCATGTTCCAATTGAGTTTGTCATTTGTCTATAATGTATTCTCTACCTGTGTGCCTCCTTACTAATGTATTATAAATGTCACCCACTCTTTCAAGCGACTTTTGTGCAAGAGAAGATAGCACCTCCAGGTTTTTAGATAAAAAAAGATTGTTTCTATTACAACAGTCTTTCCTATACTATTTAGTAAATACCTTTTCTAGAAGCTAATTGAGACTGGCTCAGAATTTTTCTTAGAACTCTGAGAAGAACAATAAGTTCCCTCTGTAAGAAAATTGAAGGAATAATTTCAGAAAGTGTGCTACAAAATTGTACAGTTTATCTTTTTTTTTCCATTTTGTTTCTTTGGGTCAATTTTTTCTTTTGTAATGTGACTAATATGAAAATGTTTTACATGACTGAACATATTTAACCTACCTTGAACTATATATTGTTTTAGAGAGGGAAGAGGGAGGGGAATGGAAAAATTTGGAACTGAACATTTTTTAAATGATTGTTAAAACTCATTGTTACATATAATTGAAAAAATAAGAAAAACTTTTTTTTAAAAAAAGGAGAAAAATAAGTTATTATGCTGTAGGAACTACTTCCACACAGGCAGTTGCTAAAGATGTGATCTTCTGTGATATATCTCTCAGGCATCCACGCTACATCAAATTTGTTTTTGATGTTCCTCTAGAGGCGTGTGTGTGTGTGTGTGTGTGTGTGTGTGTGTATGTGATTTCTGACTGGAAGCATCACTACAATTTATGGGATGAGCAGGTCATATAGAGTACTGAGAAGTTAAGTGATTTGGCCAAGTGACTATGTGAAAGGGGAAACCTGAACCCAGATTTTCCAGGATTCAAAGCTGAGTTTCTCTCTATTATTCCATGCTACCATCCTGACATCTATCTATTTATCTATCTATTTTTCTGTATATCTTTCTACCTACCTATCTATCTATCTATCTCCATTGATAAGTATAAACATCTATTGACACCCAGGTTGTAAATACATGGATTTATGTATCATGTATATATATAATATATGTGTGTGTGTGCGTGTGTGTGTGTGTGTACACACAGAGACACAAATACACACACATATATATGTACAAAGGTATATATGTATATTTATATATGCATATATATGTATATATGTGAAATATATAAATAAATATGAAAATAAACGCATAGTTTGATGGATTTTTATTCTCGTAGTTGTTTTTCCCTGTGTTCTAATAGATCCAAATTTTTTCAATGCGTTTCATATTTTCTCTGCATCAGATAACTTAAGAATCAATCTCTTAGTGTCATGAACTGTATTACCTCTAGCATGAACTCCCTCTATATGTGAGCAAGTCTTCTGCTCTCTCTATATTTATTCTTTTCAACATCCTCTCATTTTTAAAACCAAAAAGCAAGATTGATTGGAGAATTCTTTTTTTAAATAAATCATAAGATTTCAAAAAAATATGAATTTAGTTCAATGCACAGTTTTATATGGCTTTGAAGATTTGACAAGAAATACTTTTCATCTTTATTTCCAGCATTTAAATATATTTTCATCCTGAAAATTTTGTAAAGCAAGAATTTTAAGTCTTATTATTGCTGTTCATATTTTATTTTTCAAAAATATTTGCAAGATCACAGACAAATCATTTCTAATCAACATACCAATAACAGAACACCTTATTCTGGATGTGTGTATGTGTTTATCACACAAAAATACACTCCCTTATCCACTATATACAATAATAAAAGATTCCCAGCTACTTCTACTCTACATCTCCACATTCAAAAGTTTTGAGATTTATACAGATAATTTAGGTCTCTGGAAATTATACTCCAAAATCTTGAGTGATTAGAGATAAAATAGAATGGTTATCATCATCATCATTATTTTCTTGAAGTATGCTTAATTTGTCACTTTACTTTGCACATACAGGCTCTACCTTATGTCCTATTTTGTCTCAGCTTGCTGAAGGAGTAGGCAGAGGCGACAATAATAAGCCTCTGCAAAAGAGACACAGCTAAATTACAGAAGTCTCTTCACTGAAATTGCTTGTGCAGCTTTCAGTGTCTTTTGAAGATGTTTACAAAAAGCTAAAATGTCTATTTTAGGTATCTATCTGCTCCATCTCAAATTTGATTTTAACTCTTATGTTGCTGCTTTTGAATTGTATTTAAGGACTTTTGAATGCTTGCTTTTCTCATAAATTCAATACAAATAAGCAGTCTTGGCCCAGCTTGATTGGAAGGATTGCACAAATAAAATAATTATAATGTCCCCAACAACTCTCCTTTGAGTTCTTCCCTGTGAAAAATTAAGAGTTCATTTAAATAGGACACACTTACTAATATTTTATATGCCTTCTCTATATGTCAGTTTTTAAATGATCATAATGATCGCAAAAGCCATAATTTAATTACTCAAGATATATGAAGCCAACCAATCAAATATGAAGTTCCTTTGGGATAGGATTTTTTTTTTCATTTCAATGTGTATTTACTGAGTACCTACAATATGTGTAGCATTGTGCTCAGGACTGAGGATATAAAGACAAAACAAAAAAAATTGGTTTTTTATGTTTCACAGTGGCTACCACACTGCCTTGCAAATAGCAGGTGCTCAATAAATGTGTTGATTTGACTTTATCAAATTTTTAATGATAAAATAGTAAAAGTAATGATGAGTGGGATGAATAATTTCACATGAATACAAGAGTGAAAGAAGCATATTCAGATAGGTTTCAGTTAAAGGAAACAAAATATATAGTAGTAGTATTTGTAGAATTTTGGTAGAATTATGGGCCAGGAGAACAGATAGAAGGGTCAGGAGGGGAAGCTAATGTGTATGATAGCAACCAAGTTCAGCCAGACAATGACCTACCTTAACAGCTCTTTGGGATCTCACTTGATCTTGAGTCCATGACCTAGGTGTTTTAATGTATCTAGCTGTGGAATCATGACAATAAAGCCATGTTTTTCTAACTGGTGAATTAGTCAAAGAAAAAAAATTAAAATCATGGCCCATAACATGTAATCAGTCTTATATTCTAAACTATATTTCCATCTTTTGACAGCCCAGTCTGTAATTGAGTTAGATGAATTGAAAATGGGGAGAAGGCCCCTAAACCCTATGGATGTTGTGTAAGATCTGACTAAACAAGCTATTTAATATGTTTGGGCTCAGTTTCATCATCTGTAAAATGAGAGTTCAACTCAATGGCATATAAGAGTCCTATCAGCTTTAGCATCTTATGTAGGTTAAACTTTGTGAAAACTATGTCTCCATAATCTACTATAGAATGTACATTTTGTAAGGGAAGAGTATGCTTATTTTTTTCTATGTCTCCTCAATCAACTAGAAAATCATAATATTCAATTCTTAGGGGAAAGTTTATATCTCTAGATGATTATGAATTAAATAAAGAGGAAATCAACTTAAGCATGGAACTGAAAAAAAAAACCTCAAAAAAAGAACAAATTAAACTTCCCCAATTAAATACCAAAAAAAAAAGTTTTGAAAATCAAAAGAGAGATTAATAAAATTATTCAAAAATAAGACTAAGAACTGGTTTTATGAAAAAAATCAACAAAACATAAACTTTTGGTCAATTTCATTTTTAAAAAAAGGAAAAAAAAACCAAATTACCAGTACCAAAAATGAAAATAGTGAACTTAGTAATAATGAAAAAAATTAAAGCAATAATTAGGAGCTATTTTGCCCAACTGTATGATAACATATCAGACAATTTAATTAACATGAATTAGTGTAATGACCGTGTATTTAAAATCAGCTGGAGTCAGGAATTCAGGTTAAGGAAAAAAATCTTCAATCTTTATTGAATTGAAGAGATGAATAAGGATTGTGATAGCAAATATAGGCAAGAAAGATTGCGATAGCAATATGGGCAGTTGAGACAGGAAGCCAGCTAACAGAGATCTGAGCTGAGCAAACCGTGGCAATGGCAATGCCAAAAGTCTCTTCTTCCCCTTCCTTTTCCACTCCCCTGCCTCCATCCACCAAAATCATCATTTCCTATACAACACATCAGGACTTGCACAAAGAGTGGGCGGGGGCCATTCTTTCTCCAAGCTTATATATTAATAGAGTATGGTCCAATTACTATTTAGCCTCATGTGCTTGGGACCTCAGTGCATCAACAACTCAAGCCTCAGCCCATTACAAATTAATACATACAAAAAAATGAAGAAATAAAATACCTCATCCCATTTTAGAAAAAGAAATTTAATAAGCCACCAGTAAACTTCCCCTAAGAAAAAATCTTTAGGACCAGATGGATTTACAGACAAATGTCATCAAACATTTAATGAAGAATAGATTCTAATATTATATAAACTATTTGAAAAAATAAGTGAAAAAGTTCTACCAAATCCCTTCTGTGACACAGATATGGTGCTGATACTTAAACCAGGAAGAGCCAAAACAGAAAGAAAAGTATAAATCAATTTCCCTAGTGAATCTTGATGAAAATTTTTAAATAAAGTACTAGCAAGGAAATTACAGAAAATTATCACTACAAAACACTATAACCAAGTGAAATTTATACCAAGAATGCAGGACTGGTTCAACATCAAGAAAACTATCAGCATAATCAATCATATCAGTAACAAAAGTAACAGAAAACAGGATTATTTCAATAGATTCAGAAAAAAACATTTGACAAAACACATTATCCATTCTAATAAAAACCTTAGAGAGCATAGGAATAGATGAAGTTTTACTTTAAAAAACAAGAAGCATCTATTTAAAATGACCAGTAAATATTTTATATAATAGAGAAAAGCTAGAATATAATTTCCAATAAGATCAGATGAAACAATAATGCCCATGAATACCACTATTATTCAATATTGTACTAGAAATGTTAGTTTTAGCAATAAGAGAAGGAAAAAATGAAGGAATTAGAATAGACAACGAGAAAGCAAAACTATTAATCTTTACAAATGATATGATGATATAATTAGAGAATCCTAAAGAATCCACTCAAAATAGTAGAAACTATTCCAACTTTAGCAAAGTTGCAGGATAATTAAATAAATCCACATAAATTATTGGCATTTTATATATAACCAAAAATGTCCATAAGCAAGAGAAAAAAAGAGAAAATCTATTTAAAATAATTGTAAACAATATAAAATATTTGGGAGTTTACCTGCCAAGACAAACCCAGGAATTATAAGCACAATTATGAAACACTTTTCACACAAATAAAGTCATATCTAAACAAGTGGAAAATATCAATTGCTCATGCATAGGTTGAGGTAACATAATAAAAAAAGACAATTCTACCTAAATTAATCTACTCATTCCATACCATACTAATCAAATCAGAAAAAAAAATCTAGCTTTATAGAGCTAGAAATAATAATAACAAAATCATTTGAAGAACAAAAGATTAAGAATATGAGGGGAATTGATGAAAAGAAAATGAAAAGGAATATAGGCTAATCATACTGGAACTCAAATTATATGATAAAGCAGCAATCATCAAAACCATTTACTATTGGCTAAGAAATAGAGTGATGGATCAGTGGAATCAATTAGGTATGTAAGACACAATAGTCAATGACTATAGTAATATACTGTTTGATAAATCTACAGATTCCAGATTCTGGCATAAGAATTCATTATATAACAAAAATTGCTAGGAAAACAGGAAAATTATGTGGCAGGAAGTAAATATAGACTAACATCTCACACCCTATACCAAGATAAGATCAAAATACATTCATTGTTTTAAAGGGTGATACTATACGCAAATTAGGAGAAATAACCTACTGTCAGATCTTTGGAGATGGGAGGAATTTTTAGCCAAAGAAGAACTAGAGAACACTATGAAATACAAAAATACATTAAATTTTAAATAAAAGATTTTGCACAAACAAAACCAAAGCAGTCAAGATTAGAAAGAAAAAAGAACGCTTTGGGGTCGGGTAATGATTTACAGTTGGTGTTTATGATAAAGGCCTCATGTTTAAAGCATATAAAGAACTGAGTCAAATTTATAAGAATACAAGTCATTTCCAAATTGATAAATGGCCAAAGAATATGAACAATTTTCAGATGAAGCAATTGAAGTCATTTATAGTCATATGAAAAATTATCCAAATTACTATTTATTAGAAAAATGCAAATACCTCACACCTATCAGATTGGCTAAGATGTCAAGAAAAGATAAGGATAAATGCTGGAGGGAATGTGGAAAAAACTGAGACACTAATGTATTTGTGCAGTTATGAACAGTTCAAGCCATTCTGGGCAGCAATTTGGAACTATTTCCAAAGGGTTATCAAACTGTGCATACCCTTTGATCCAACAGTGTCTCTACTGGATCTATTCCAAAGAGATCATAAAAAAGGGGAAAGGACCTGTTTGTGCAAAAATGTTTGTATCAACCCTTTTTGTAGTGGCAAGAAACCGGAAATCGAATGGACACCCATCAATTGGGGAATGGCTGAATAAGTTATGGCATATTGAATGTTTTTGTACTGTAAGAAATGATGAGCAGACTAATTTCAGAAAAGCCTGAAAAGACTTGCATGAGCTGATTCCAAGTGGAGTAAAACCAACAGAATAACAGCAAGATTGTATGATGATAAACTATGATGGACTTGGTGCTTCTCAGCAGTGCAGTGATCCAAAATATTTCAATAGACTTGGTACTGAAAATCCCATCCACATTCAGAGGGAGAATTGTAGAAACTAAAAGCAGAACAAAGCATATTATTTTCACCTTTTTTGTTTGTTTGCTTTTTTTTTCTTGTGTTTTTTTTTAAATTTTTTCGATCACAACGTAATAAATATGAAAATACATTTAGAATGATTGTATATGTATAACTTATGTCAGATTGATTACTGTCTTGGATAAGGAAAAGGTAAGGAAGAGAAGAAGAAAAAAATCAAACTCAAAATCTTACAAAATTGAATGTAGAAAATTATCTTTACATGTCATTAAAAAATAAAATACTACTGAAGAAAAATAGACATGATGTTAATAAAAGAAAACATAATATTTACTTAATAAATGTTTGTTTGATCAAATTAAATTGAGCATTCTTTCCCCAAAGCAGTTTCTGCTGAGTGAAACTGGTCATAACTTGGCAGACCAAGAATCCCCCCAAAAAATTGAGAACCCCTAAGGAAAGGAATGGTTTGGGGGAAATATGTGCCATGAATTGGAGGGCGAAGTTTTGATTAAAAGACCAGGAATATCATATGTGAATAAAATCCAGCTTAATAGCTATCAATTTTCCCCTTCTACAACAAGTAAATATATTTAGCAGGGCCTAAGAGCTTCAGTTACTCTGCCTTAGGTCAGAGAAATGAATTGTAGATTTCCAGATATGAATTGATTGTTTTCTTCCATTTAGAAAGAGAGTCAAAAATTCAACTCAGGTTTTCTAACTCCAAACTCAGGATTTTTTCCTCTACTTTTCAAATGGTCATTTGGCACTTTATTAAAGAAGCCAACTCCTTTCATTTCACTGTTTCCTCCATCAATCAACAAATACTTCTAAGGTACCTACAATGTACCAATCACTATGTTAGTCACTGGGCTTCAAATATCTGAACCTGACAGGAATTTTAAAATAAAAGTACTATACCCAAGTTCTAGTGCAGTATAAGAAGGAAAATTTCCATCCTCAACATGAACTAAGAGACAGATATAAATGAAACACAGGGAACTTGGAGGAGGAAAGTTTTCTTATCTCCAAGTTCATTCTCTGAGTGTGGGGGCATCAATACTTAATCTAAACTATTGTGAATTTCTGGAAGATAAACAAATCTCTTTTTTCAAATATAAGAACAAAAATGATTTGTGAAATCAAATATAAAAATGGAAGATTATCTTCTAATTTGTATTATTCTTTCTACTACTTTCTTCTATCAACATGGATAATTAAAATTAAAATTACCTAACCTTGAAGGAAATATTTAAGGTATAGAATCAACATACTGTAATATTGTGGTTTAGAATCTCAGGAGGAATAAAAGGGAAAATTATTAATAAAGTCAGGTTAATCTAACAATGGTATTGTACAATAGCAATAATCAAAATTATTAATTCCTTGTTTTTTAAAAAAAAAAGAAAAGTGGAGCAGCAAAACACACTGATAAAGAATAATTAGAAAAAAAATTCAATTATCCATTTTTCATCTGGGATATATCATCTGAGAACACAAGTTCTTTAGAACTATCTATTGAAGAACTATTATAAAACTATGATTTAATAGAAAAATTCTGATATCAAAGTCACAGAATTTTGATTGCCATTTACTATTTGTCCTGATCTTACAAAAATCATTTAACTTCTCTGGAGCTCAGTTGTGTCTTCTGTGAAATATGAAGATTATACTAGATAACCTCGAAGTTTCCTTTTAACTCTAAATCTATGAATCTAGGAAATTAAGATTATACCAATATCTTAGAACATATAGTACAATAAACTAAAAATAGATACAAGAGAAGGACCAGACCTTTAACAATACCAAAAAAATAACAATCACCAAGGAAGTGATTATTATGTCAATTGAAATTCCTCATCCTTCTCCTGTTAAAGGTTTTAACAGAAAAAAGAAATATATACACACATATATGTGTACATACACATAAACACATATAAAGGAATCGAGAAACTAACATGTATTGCTAGAGGGAAAAATTCTTAATTAAACAAGGAATAGAAACAATGGCAATAATTAAATAGATTTTGATTTCAACAAATTAAAAGCTTTTGAATGAATCAGATCAATGTTACAAGGAAAATAATAAAAGTAACTTGTATCATTAAAAACCTTTAAATCAAATATCTCTAATTATTAAATGTTTGCTATCTGGTATGTGTGTGTGTTTGTGAGAGTCTGTGTGTAAAGAAAATTCAAGTATAGAAAAGCTCAAGATCCTCTGACTAAAGGATATGAACAAATAATTCACAAAGAAAAAGCCCATTTTTCTTTTCTTTGTGTTTACAGATTTTAGCACAGTGCCTGGCACATAATAAGTGCTTAATAAAAGTTATTGTTGTTGATCATGATGATGATAATAAATAACCATGTAATATATAATATTGTTCCAGATTACTAATATAAACAATGAAAATCTGAAAAAAATCAGAATATGTAATATTGGAGGAATGTTCGGGGGAGGGAAACCTCTCTGAAACACACACAAAAAAAATATGGAAGTATGATTTTGTTGATTGATGAATTCCATCCAGTAATATGGGTAACTGCCCATTTTTGTCTCTTCTTTTTTTTTTTTATTAAGAAGGTCAACTCACAAGCATCCATACCACAAATTTAAATGAAGAAAGGAAACTAAAGAATAGAATCCAAAGGAGAACAATTAGAAGGAACTAGAAGTCCCAAAAAGATATCCTTCAAAAAAAATTCCCATTTATTTACAACTCACTGTTTGTAGATTCCATTTTATTTTGCCATGGAAGTCTCTAATATAAAAAGGATGATAAGGATTTTAGTTTCAACCCTTTCATCAGAAAAGGAATAAAGCTGTAAAATGTATTGTACCCTTGGAGCTTGGATTACTTACACATAAAACACATAGAGAATGCCCTTCAGGCATCAAAAAGAACCAATGGAGCTTTTACAACCATATGAGTTTTGTTTTGCAATATCCATCAGACAAATTTCAGGTCTTTTTTCTATATCATGTTTGAGGTTGCATATTTTCTGAACTATGCTGGATGAAATTGACTTCATTTTTCTTTTTTTCCCTATCAAAAAGATACTTCAAAATATTACAAAAACATACTCAGGAAATTTGGGTGTTTCACAATCTTGAAAGTATTGAGGAATCGTCCTATAAAATACCTCAAAATGGGAAAGATGATTAAGGATCTTGAAACCTAGAAGGCCTAAATCTCATCTCTAAAACACATTGCCCTGTGACCACTTAATCTCTTGATGTTCTAGGCAATATTATCACCCTATAAATTACAGAGAATGGGCTGAACTGGATTAATAGACAATCCCTCACCTGGTTTTCTCCATAGCTAAGACATTTTGTGTCCAGTCACTGTTCATATAAAATCTCTCTCTTTGGTTTTTTTTTTTTTTTTTTAGTTTGTAATTTATAGAAAGCAAGCATTTCCTTGATAGTATACAACAACTAAAAGATGATGCTAATCTATTAAGATAATTTACTGCTAATCTACTATGCACAACTTGCTATTTCTTTTAAATACACAACAAATATATCATGAAAATTTCCTTTTTCCCCTACCTCATTTTCCTGTCTCTTTGACTCTTTAAAGACACATAGGGAAGAAGATTCTAGCATTCTTTTTTGTTCTAAAGGGATTGTACTAAGGCTTACCCTGAATTTGTTCTAATCTTTCTACAAGAAAAGATAGTATAAAAGAAATACTGTAAGTATTGCATGATCTTTCTCAGTATTTGTGGAATGTTTGTGGTTTATTGATAAATAATGTATCAGATCACCAGGTGCAGAGAAGAAGTTGTGTGAGCATACATTAATCACCCAAAATATACAGTCTACTTGTGATCATAAAACGTTATGAATTCTTTTTCTTAAGTCCATTCCAAATATGGAAGTAACCTAGGCTTTTTTCCTCATTTCTTTATCCCCAAGAAAGGGAGTAAAAATCCTTTCCCCCTCTCCAACCTCCTCTCCTTCTCTGTGAACTTTATGATTGTATGCAAAAAACTGCATAAAAAATGTCAGAAAAAAAGTGCAAGAAAAGCAGTAATATCTATCTCTGTGGCAGTGAAGAAGAGTTTTCTTTTTTCCTAATCACTTCAGGCCTAGATAAATTAAAAACTGCAGAGTTACATATCGTGTGTCTGAATAAATAAGGCACAGATAGGAGACAAAACAAAATGAAATTCATTCACATCCCCTAGGAGGAGTAAGACTTAAAGTAATTGTAGTGGTTCTTAAATTTGATTAATATTCCATATTCTAGACTATGATTGAGAAAAAGTAGATTGCAGCAAGGATGAATTCAAAGGTTACTAAGGCTAAAAATAGTGACATAAAATAGTGAAATATTATTGAGGGGGTAGAACAAATAGCTCAGACTTTTACAGGTTTTGAATCCTAATAATCAAAAGGGAAGTTTCAGTTTACTGAAAGGTCAGCTATACCTCTACATGTGAACCTTGAGGGAATAATTTGAGTAGATTGCCACCTAATTGCTACCTAAGGTAACATATTCTGTTAGTTAAAAGAGGCAAAATTAAATACACATTTTACAGAAAATCATAGTACTAAAGAAACAAAAAACAACGGAAATCAAAAAATTGCATGGTCAAGAATGCCAAATATTAAGGAATGTTAAAAAGAATGAGGAATTTTTTTAATAGGCCACTAGATTGGCAATTAGGAGGTGTTCCTAAAGAAAATTTCATTAGATAGTAAGAAGAAAGATGCGGTTATAAGGTCTTAAAGTATAAGCGAATGAATGAGAGGTGAGGAAATTAAAGCACCAAACATAAATCACTCTTTCTAGAAATTTGACGATGGAACTAGGGGAAATGATTTAAATCATGATAGTTCAAGAAAAGGGCAAGGGCAAGGGACATCTTTTGAAGATGGGTAGTCCTAAATATATTTTCAGATAGTAATGAGTCCATAAATCAAGAGGCATTCAAGATGAAAAAGGAAAGATAGATGATGGATGGAACAATGTACAAGAGAATGTGAAAGGGAATTAAAAAAAAAAAAAAAACCATGCAATTGGAGAGAGGTTAGCTTTGGTAAGGAAGGCTATAAGACCAGAGGGGAAGAAGAAATGATGACACAGAGAAGTTTTCAGATGTGAAGGAGAGGTTAAGAAGCTCAAATATGATGGCCTCAATTTTTTTCAGTGAAAAGAGAAAGTCATTGGCTGAGAGAGATGGCACTGTTATAGACATGGATACTTGGGGTTATGAGAGAAAATTTGCAACTACTGTGGGATTTATAACATGCTACTATCCATCTCTTTCAAACCTTAGGATCAACATTTTCCAGAATCTCACTAAAAATGATTAACTCTTTAAAATATCATTTCCTCGTCTCTACCCAAGAATATTTCACATAGAATCATATGATATGAGAACCTTTGTTGCCTAATTTCTCATAAGTACTTCACTGACAGAAGTATGAGAACTTAAAGAACTTCAGGCTGAAAGGAGACATATAATCATCTAGTATAATATCTTCGTTTTATAGAAGAAGCAGATTTTTACATAGAAAGCAGAAAACAAAAGAGATTAGTTTGAGTATATATTTGACATGGAATAATTTCAAATAAGACTAGATTGATGCTTAAGTAAATAATTGGCATCTGTTCATAAATTTAAAAATAATTTTGTTAGGGATTATCTGTAGATTATATTTCCTGTTCAGTTAATGTTTATATTGAATTATGAAAGAAGATATGAAATGATTGCTGTCAAGCCAAGTAATATGGAACTAATTCCCTTAATTCCATTAAATTATTGCTATATAACAGTTGATTCTCCTTAGATAATAGAAAATAATCAAATCCTAAGAATTATTCCTTTCATTGGAATCAAATACTAATTTCTGACTCAGTTCTGAAAACCAATTGAGAATAGAGAATTAAAATAATTTCTGGCTTTGAGAATCCAAGAATTACTGCCGTGGTTTCTTTAATTTGTGAAAGATTACAAATGACCATCTAAAAAGCCTATTTGTTTAACTCTGTTTTTGTTTGGAAATTATTATTAGGTAGATTAATATTTCTTGTTAAATTGTTTTCATATTTCATACTTAAATTTTGTTCTCCCACATTTAGTAAATAAATCTGCCATAAACTTCAATGGACATGAAACTCAAATGGATCAAAAATTGAACAATAAAAGTGCAGCTCGTTAAACCTTCTCAGACTCAATGTACTGTTCCAGATACTATACAAAATATTTTCTGAAGAACTATTTCCCACCTCTTTCAAGAAGAAGATTAACTTTGTTGGCATTGATACATACAGTTAACTTCTAATTGATTAATGTGCTGATTTTATGTGTATAAGTTACCAAGATTCTTTGTTTTTTCACCTTTTTACTGTGCTTTTAGCCATTTCCTTCATTTCCAGGGCCAATAGATTAAAAGCACCCAAAGCTCTTTTCAACTATTTGAAAGTGACCATTTAGGAACATTTCCAATTGTTTGAATTGCTCACCAGTACTTGGTCTTACCCCAAACAGGAAAAAGCATTCAAGTCAGTTAAAAATCTACTATGTGTCAACAACTATGCTATCTATTGGGGATACAAAGACAAAAACAAAACAGGCTACATTATAATAAGGAGAAAAAAATTGCACATGTATAGAAATATATAAAATATATGCCATGTAAACAGAAAGTATTGATAAGAAATCAGAAAAATTAAGAAAGGACATCAGGAAAAAATATATGTAGAAGGTTATTTATGAGCTTAGCCTTTAACAGAACTGGGGATTCTAAGAAGGAAAGGGAGAGAAGAATGAGTGAAAGACACAGAGAGAAATAGAAACAGACAGAGAAAGAGAGGCAGAGAAAGAGTGATTACATTTTAAGCATGGGGCAAAAACACATAGGAAATGGAATTCTGGGTAATAAGAACAGCAAGTAGGTAGGTTTGATTGGCCAATAAAAGAGAGTAATGAAAAATCAGTATAGAAAAATAATACAGAGTTAGACCTTAAAAATCTTTAAATGTCAAATAATTTGCATTTCACTCTACTTAGTGACAACTACCAGATCTTCTGGAAAAGGGGAGACATAGTCAGATCTGTATTTTTTAGAATATGAATCTGATGCCATTTAGAGAATAGATTGGAGATTCAAGTGATTTTAAGCAGGAAGAAGTGACATCTTAGCTTTTGCTTATGTGATTGTTACTGTTGAACTGTTTATGATTAGCACATTGAAATCTGATGGAAGGAGAAGGGAAAGAAGCAAGAGCTCATAAGCTCACCTTGCTAAAATAAATACATGAATAGTTTCTCTTTGAAGTCTTTCTTCACTGGTCCAAAGAATTAACAACTAGGTGTTTGCATTATTATGTATGAGATTTTTGTCATTTTGTTGGCAGAGACCTACATCAATACAATCACAGAGATGGAATAAAGAAATCTTTTAGATAATGTGAATTTTTCATTGTCCTATTTCACTAGAATTGGCTCATAAAAGATGCAATGATTTCATTTAATCATGGAAAATAGAATTTTAATGGATATTTAAAATAGTGAAAGGGGGACAAGTAATATCATTGAAAGTTTAGGAAGGAGGAACAGACTTCCGGTTAAGATGGCGGAGAGGAGGCACATAGCTGTGTAGCTCCACACTTTCTCTCACTATCCATTTCATTACAAGCCTCTGAATTAATGCTTGACTGAAAAAAAACCCACAAATAGTTACCAAGAGAAGCCCTCCTTGAGATTCACCAAGAAAGGTCTGTCTTTACTGGAGGGCTGGGATGGTTTTAGATCGGGCGCAGGCAGCAGGCAGCGGCAGTGAGAGCACAGGAGCAGACTGGAGAGGGGGTGGGGAGTGGTCGCAGCCATCTCTGCGGGGAGAGCTTCGCTACAGGATTAGATACTTTGCTCTGGCAGCAAGTCAGCAGCCCAGCAGAGAAGCTAAAAACACCGGGGTGAAGAATACAACCCCAAACAGCTAGAGTCTCTCGGGACCTGGCCGCCCCCTCCTTACCCCTCCCCCCCCACAGTGACTCAGCACGCTCTGGGATTTCAGAGCGCAGGCGCAGCACAGTTGGGCTAGTCCCTCACTGCTGCCCCCCCACAGTCTGTAGAAGAAGCTCGGTAACACCACCCAGCCCCTCCCCCAAAGAAAGACTCCAGTTTTTTCTGTTTTTCTTTGCTAGTTTGTCTTTGATTATTAGACAGAATGAGCAAGAGACTGAAGAGGACTTTAACCCTTGACAGCTTCTATACAGATAGAGAGCAGACTCTAAATCCTGAGGAGACTAAAAACAGACAGTCCCCAGGTGAATCCCCAAAGGAGGAGATCATCTGTTCCTCAGCACAGATGAACCTCATAGAAGTAATTAAAAAGGCTCTCACAAGGGAGCTAGAAGAAGAATGGGAAAAGGAGAGGGAGGCTTGGCAAAAGAGCCTGGAGAAGTCAGTTAAAGAGAGTGGATAAAGAAGTAAAATCCTTGAAAAATAGGATTGGTGAACTGGAAAACAAAATTGGCGAAATGGAAAAAAATTCCACAGAACAAAAGAACTCAATGGGACAATTAGAAAAAGAGTTTTAAAAAGTGAGTGAAGAAAATACTTCACTGAAAATCAGAATTGAACAATTGGAATTGAATGACTCGAGGAGACAAGAAGAATCAGTCAAGCAAATCCAAAAAAATCAAACAATGGAAAAGAATGTGAAATACCTTCTAGGGAAGACAACAGACCTGGAAAACAGATCTAGGAGAGACAATCTGAGAATCATTGGACTTCCAGAAAAACATGATGAAAAAAAGAGCCTGGACACTATTTTCCAGGAAATTATCAAAGAGAACTGCCCAGAAGTCATAGGAACAGAGGAAAAAATAAACATTGAAAGGATTCATTGATCACCCACTGAAAGGGATCCTAAAATCAAAACACCAAGGAATATAGTGGCCAAATGCCAGAACCCTCAGACGAAGGAAAAAATATTGCAAGCAGCTAGAAAAACCCAATTCAAGTATCAAGGAGCCACAATAAGGATCACCCAGGATCTGGCAGCATCCACATTAAAAGATCGAAGGGCCTGGAATATGATATTCCGAAAGGCTAAGGAACTTGGTATGCAACCAAAAATAACTTACCCAGCGAGAATGAGCATCTTTTTCCAGGGAAGAAGATGGACATTCCACAAAGTAAGCGAATTTCATGTATTTCTGATGAAAAAGCCAGAACTTAACAAAAAGTTTGATCTACAAATATAGAACTCAAGAGAAATCTAAAAAGGTAAAGATGAATCTTGGGAACTATATTTCGACGATATAGATATATAAAGAATACATGTATACCTTGTTCTAGAAATTGATGTGGAAAGGACATTGTACCAGAAAAAGGGTAAAGTGGGGGTAGTACATCTCATGAAGAGACATAGGAAACCTATTATATCTGAGAGAAAGAATGGAGGGGGATGAATATAGTGGGTATCTTACTGCCTTCAGAATTGGCTTTAAGTGAAAAATCTTAAGACATATTCAATCTATGGTGAAACTTCTCCCACCTCATTGAAAAGTGAGAAGGGAAAAGTGAAAAGGGAAGGAATAAGCTAAGTGGAAGGGAATATGGAAACTGGGAGTGAAAGGGGTAAGATAGGGGGAGGAACTCTAAGGCGGGGGGAGGGATACTAAAAAGGGAGGGCTGTGAGAAGCAAGTGGTGCTCACAAGCTTAATACTGGGAAGGGGGGAAAGGGGAAAGAAGGGAGAAAAGCATAAACTGGGGTTAACAAGAAGGCAAGTAATACAGAATTGGTCATTCTAACCATAAATGTGAACGGGGTAAACTCCCCCATAAAGAGGAAGCGTTAGCAGAATGGATTAAAAGCCAGAATCCTACAATATGTTGTTTACAGGAAACACATCTGAAGCAGGGAGATACATGCAGGTTAAAGGTAAAAGGTTGGAGCAAAATCTACTATGCTTCAGGTGAAGTCAAAAAAAGCAGAGGTAGCCATCCTGATCTCAGATCAAGCTAAAGCAAAAATTGATCTAATTAAAAGAGATAAGGAAGGCCACTATATCTTGCTAAAGGGTAGCATGGATAATGAAGCACTATCTATATTAAACATATATGCACCAAGTGGGGTAGCATCTAAATTCTTAAAAGAGAAATTAAGAGAGCTGCAAGAAGAAATAGACAGTAAAACTATAATAGTGGGAGATCTTAACCTTGCACTCTCAGAATTAGATAAATCAAACCACAAAATAAATAAGAAAGAAGTCAAAGAGGTAAATAGAATACTAGAAAAGTTAGATATGATAGATCTCTGGAGAAAATGTAATGGAGACAGAAAGGAGTAAACTTTCTTTTCAGCAGTTCATGGAACCTATACAAAAATTGACCATATATTAGGACATAAAAACCTCAAACTCAAATGCAGTAAGGCAGAAATAGTAAATGCATCCTTTTCAGACCACAATGCAATGAAAATTACATTCAACAAAAAGCCAGGGGGAAGTAGACCAAAAAATAATTGGAAACTAAATAATCTCATACTAAAGAATGATTGGGTGAAACAGCAAAGCATAGACATAATTAATAACTTCACCCAAGAAAACGATAATAATGAGACATCATACCAAAATGTATGGGATGCAGCCAAAGCGGTAATAAGGGGAAATTTCATATCTCTAGAGGCCTATTTGTATAAAATAGAGAAAGAGAAGGTCAATGAATTGGGTTTGCAACTAAAAATGCTAGAAAAGGAACAAATTAAAAACCCCCAGTCAAACACTAAACTTGAAATTCTAAAAATAAAAGGAGAGATCAATAAAATTGAAAGTAAAAAAACTATTGAATTAATTAATAAAACTAAGAGTTGGTTCTATGAAAAAACCAACAAAATAGACAAACCCTTAGTAAATCTGATTAAAAAAAGGAAAGAGGAAAATCAAATTGTTAGTCTTAAAAATGAAAAGGGAGAACTCACCACTAACGAAGAGGAAATTAGAGCAATAATTAGGAGTTAACTTTGCTCAACTTTATGCCAATAAATTCGACAACTTAAATGAAATAGAAAAATACCTCCAAAAATATAGCTTGCCCAAACTAACAGAGGAAGAAGTAAATATCCTAAACAGTCCCATCTCAGAAAAAGAAATAGAACAAACTATCAATCAACTCCCTAAGAAAAAATCCCCAGGACCAGATGGATTTACATGTGAATTCTACCAAACATTTAAAGAACAATTAACTCCAATGCTAAATAAACTATTTGAAAAAATAGGGATTGAAGGAGTCCTACCAAACTCCTTTTATGACACAGACATGGTACTGATACCTAAACCAGGTAGGCTGAAAACAGAGAAAGAAAATTATAGACCAATCTCCCTAATGAATATTGATGCTAAAATCTTAAATAAAATATTAGCAAAAAGATTACAGAAAATCGTCACCAGGATAATACACTATGACCAAGTAGGATTTATACCAGGAATGCAGGGCTGGTTCAATATTAGGAAAACTATTAGCATAATTGACTATATCAATAACCAAACAAACAAAAACCATATGATCATCTCAATAGATGCAGAAAAAGCATTTGATAAAATCCAACATCCATTCCTAATAAAAACACTTGAGAGCATAGGAATAAATGGACTTTTCCTTAAAATAGTCAGGAGCATATATTTAAAACCATCAGTAAGCATCATATGCAATGGGGAAAAACTGGAACCTTTCCCAGTAAGATCTGGAGTGAAGCAAGGTTGCCCTCTTATCACCATTATTATTTAATATCGTATTAGAAACACTAGCCTTGGGAATAAGAGTCGAGAAAGATATTAAAGGCATTAGAGTAGGCAATGAGGAAACCAAACTATCACTCTTTGCAGATGATATGATGGTATACTTAGAGAACCCCAGAGATTCTACTAAAAAGCTATTAGAAATAATTCATAATTTTAGCAAAGTAGCTGGCTACAAAATAAATCCCCATAAATCCTCAGCATTTTTATACATCACCAACAAAACCCAACAGCAAGAGATACAAAGAGAAATTCCATTCAGAATAACTGTTGATACCATAAAATATTTGGAAATCTATCTACCAAAGGAAAGTCAGGAATTATATGAGCAAAATTATAAAAAAGTCTCCACACAAATAAAGTCAGACTTAAATAATTGGAAAAATATTAAGTGCTCTTGGATCGGCCGAGCGAACATAATAAAGATGACAATACTCCCTAAACTAATCTATTTATTTAGTGCTATACCAATCAGACTTCCAAGAAAATATTTTAATGATCTAGAAAAAATAACAACAAAATTCATATGGAACAATAAAAAGTCGAGAATCTCAAGGGAATTAATGAAAAAAAAATCAAATGAAGGTGGCCTAGCTGTACCTGATCTAAAATTATATTATAAAGCAGCAGTCACCAAAACCATTTGGTATTGGCTAAGAAATAGATTAGTGGATCAGTAGAAAAGGTTAGGTTCACAAGACAGAATAGTCAACTATAGCAATCTAGTGTTTGACAAACCCAAAGCCCCTAACTTCTGGGAAAAGAATTCATTATTTGATAAAAACTGCTGGGATAATTGGAAATTAGTATGGCAGAAATTAGGCATGGACCCACACTTAACACCATATACCAAGATAAGATCAAAATGGGTCCATGACCTAGGCATAAAGAACGAGATTATAAATAAATTAGAGGAACATAGAATAGTTTATCTCTCAGACTTGTGGAGGAGAAAGAAATTTGTGACCAAAGATGAACTAGAGACCATTACTGATCACAAAATAGAAAATTTTGATTACATCAAATTAAAAAGCCTTTGTACAAACAAAACTAAGGCAAACAAGATTAGAAGGGAAGCAACAAACTGGGAAAACATCTTCACAGTTAAAGGTTCTGATAAAGGCCTCATTTCCAAAATATATAGAGAACTGACTCAAATTTATAAGAAATCAAGCCATTCTCCAATTGATAAATGGTCAAAGGATATGAACAGACAATTTTCAGAGGATGAAATTGAAACTATTACCACTCATATGAAAGAGTGTTCCAAATCATTATTGATCAGAGAAATGCAAATTAAGACAACTCTGAGATACCACTACACACCTGTCAGATTGGCTAAGATGACAGGAAAAAATAATGATGAATGTTGGAGGGGATGCGGGAAAACTGGGACACTAATGCGTTGTTGGTGGAGTTGTGAACGAATCCAACCATTCTGGAGAGCAATCTGGAATTATGCCCAAAAAATTATCAAATTGTGCATACCCTTTGATCCAGCAGTGTTTCTAGTGGGCTTATATCCCAAAGAAATACTAAAGAAGGGAAAGGGACCTGTATGTGCCAAAATGTTTGTAGCAGCCCTATTTGTAGTGGCTAGAAACTGGAAAATGAATGGATGCCCATCAATTGGAGAATGGCTGGGTAAATTGTGGTATATGAATGTTATGGAATATTATTGTTCTGTAAGAAATGACCAGCAGAATGAATACAGAGAGGATTGGCGCGACTTACATGAACTGATGCTGAGTGAAATGAGCAGAACCAGGAGATCATTATACACTTCGACAACGATATTGTATGAGGACATATTTTGATGGAAGTGGATTTCTTTGACAAAGAGACCTAACTGAGTTTCAATTGATAAATGACGGACAAAAGCAGCTACACCCAAAGAAAGAACACTGGGAAACGAATGTGAACTATCTGCATTTTTGTTTTTCTTCCGGGTTATTTATACCTTCTGAATCCAATTCTCCCTGTGCAACAAGAGAACTGTTCAGTTCTGCAAACATATATTGTATCTAGGATATACTGCAACATATCAAACATATAAAGGACTGCTTGCCATCTAGGGGAGGGGGTGGAGGGAGGGAGGGGAAAAAAATTGGAACAGAAATGAGTGCAAAGGATAATGTTGTAAAAAAAAAAAATTACCCTGGCATGGATTCTGTCAATATAAAGTAATTATTAAATAAAAATTAAAAAAAAATTTAAATTCATATTTCTAATTGACAGTAAACTATTCCATTTTGTGAAACAAAATATTAAAACCTAGAAAATAAACAAAATCTCTACTGAACTTCTCCTAAAAAAATCTTGCCAAAACGACAACTTTCTATAGCAGATGTGTCAAATACACAGCCCACAACCAAAACTATCCCACAACAGTTCTGAATATGACCCAAACAGATTAGAGGGTATTTGGGAAATATTTAACAAAGTAAAAACAAATAAAATAAACATTATATATATATATTATATATATATATATATACATATATATATATATATATATATATATGTGTGTGTGTGTGTGTGTGTGTGTGTATGTGTGTGTATGTATGTATATGTATATATACATATATATATATAAAATATTAAATATATTATTTTCTAAGTAAATATAATGCCTAATGAGACCTGCAGGGATCCTTACATACTATTTAGTATACTCTGTTTCTAATTGTATTTGATATCCAAAGACTTAATAATCACAACCATTCAGGATTTCCTTTCACAGTAATTTCATACACACAATTTGACTGCTGCTTTCTGATGCTTTCTAATTTCTGATGTCTATCATCTGCTGGAAGAACATTTCTAATTGTATAAGCTTCTCTACAATTCTTTGCTGAGCACTACCAGATGCTGCTTTCTTTCCTCATTCTACAGTTCCTGCTGGCTTTCTGGAAATATTTCCATATTCTAGGTCTCTTCTGTTTTTAGCACAACATATTTCTTCCTAAACCCATAAAATCATAGGTAAAAGGGTAAAGTTTTTGTTTGTGTTTAGTGAAGTTCTAGGGTAAAAAGATGGTAAACTTTGTGAAAGATGTCAGGATATTGAAAACCAAAGGAAAGGCAAGCTCATAAACTTATTTGTGTTAGAGATTAGTTATATCTATATAAAGTAAAATGATTTGATGAACAATTTTTAAAGAGGAAGAATGGGGCCAATGACATGGATTTGGAGTCAAATGGAGCAGGTTTCAAAATGAACAAATCACTCAATCTTTTGAGGATTGAATTTTCTCATTTTTAAAGTGAGAGAATGAGACTTAATGAATTCTCAAGTCCATTTTAACTCTAAATTTATGAGTCTGTGCTTACATAATTTCATTCAACATAGACAAAGTTTCTAACAATACAAACTAAAAAATTTTCTTCCTTTGAGAATGTTACCAAAAAGATAATCTTTGTTCTATTTGATTGGCTGTTAGGGTTAAGGAGAAGGACAAAGGACAGGGGAAAATTCAGATAATGTGAAAACAAAATATATCAGTAAAATCTATTTTTAAAAAATTTATTGAAATAATTCTCTCTCTGAATAATGATAGTAAATAAAACATGATGGTACTTTCCCCCTCATTATTATTGTTATAATCTACTGAAACTCAATGAAATTATATGAAAACAAACAACAATGTTTCACTTCTTTACTGATCTATGATTTCCATTTTGCAAAACCAGCATTGCTCTTACAACAATACTGTTTCACAAGGAGAATAAACTATTGCATTTCCACATTTTTAATATGACTGTAATTGGCAAAAATGAAAATTATAAAATGTTCTTTAAAGTTTCAAAGTGTGAATACACTCATGTTCTTGTGTAACTAGAATACCAGTTTTATATTATGAGCGTAATTGTTGTGAGGTTATTGATTACTCCTCTGTGACTGAGAAAAAAAATTACTATTTCCTTCACTGCTAAGATAATTTTTAATTGTGAATTTGGGTTCTAGAATATTGGTCAAGAGGAAAGTAATGGCTGTTGATCTAGGATTTAAAATGCTGAACATATGGAGGCATTTGATAGAATATAGATATGATACATATAAATTTATACCTAGCCTGTAATTTCAATTTTAGCAATGAAATCAGATCTTGGTAAAGTCCACTAGAGGGAAAAGGAGCAAAAGAGAAGGAAAAATTCCTTAATCTTTAACCAACTGCCTCCCAATGCTCAAGGAAGAGAAAAGTTCACTACAAAGGGCAAAATGAAATTGTAATATAAATACTTAATGAATAAAAGAGAGATTCTAGGTACCAGAACATCACATTTAGGTGAACATGGCAAGATGATTTTCTTTCTAAAATCTGAAATTTAGTATAATCTGATTATGCTCTAGATTCATGTAAAATACCTTGGCCTAAATATACTACAGTAGAAATTAGATCAAAAAGGATTATGAGCTCTGGTGAATAAAATGTTTAAAACAGAAATACTAACTATTACAGTGAAGAGGAAACAAAGATGCCATAATAAGAAATTCACTAACCAACTTAGATTCTTTTTAAAAAAATATTCATAGAAAATAAAAAGAAGGGCAAATAGATTAAGGATAAGTGCCATTGCCCTTTAAGAAAAGTGATAGGGTGATTTAACATGGGATTTTCAAATCATTCCAGATTGACTTCATTTACTTATAAATGGAAATACTAGATAGAATAGTCAGTAATTAAATCTTCTCCCTTGGTGTCTAATACTGTGTTTCATGAACATAGAGATACAAATAAAGATATGGAGAGAAAGAGGGAAAGGGAGGAAGGAAGAGATACAGAGAGAGAGAGAGACAGAAATATATAGATTAAGTGGGTTAAGTGATATGGTGGCCAGGATCAGAAGAATTCAGAAGATGAAGATGAGCATAAGTTTTCCTGATTCAGAAGCCTAAGGTCCATTCTCAAAAATTCAGAAGCCAGTTCTCAATCCATTAAATCATGCTGTCTCTGGACATTTTAGACCACTTTAATGTGAGCTATTCCCTTTGAAGTAATATTTTCAGTACTCTGGATATCTCTTTTACTGCCTAAAGAAGTCCAGCCCCAGACTCTACCCTGAGCTTAACTCCTACATCACCAACTGCCTATTGGACATTTCAAACTGGATGTACCAGAGATACCTCAACCTCAACATATCCAAAACTTAACTATTTATGTTCCCCTAATCCAAATCTGCCCCTTTTTCTTATTTGTATTCATGATACCACCATCCTTCCCATGTTCCAATTTAATAACTCTATCAAGTAGCTACAACTTTCCAATATATAATACCACACATATCTATTTAGTTGCCAAATTTTGACATTTCTACTTCCATCACTTCTTTATTTTCCACTCACACATATTAGTTCAGGCTCTTGTCAGTTCTTTCTTGCATTAGTGAAATAGCCTCCCAATTGATCTCCCTACCTCAAGTTTCTCTATACTTTATGGCCCATCCTATACACTATTGCCAAAGTAATTTTTCATAAGTGAAGACACAATCTTGTGACTCCCCTACTCAATCAACTCCAATAACTCATTATCTCTAGAATCGTATGTAAGTTCTGTTTAGTTTTCAAATTCCTTCAATTTTGACCCAACTTATCTTTCCAAAATTATTTGACATTACTCCACCTTCCATATCCTGCAGCATAGTCAAACTGATCTTCTCTATTCCTTACATAGTTCAAACTTCATCTCCTATCTTTATCTATTTTCACTGACCATTTCTCATGCCTGAGTGTACTCCCTTTCTTCTAATAAGATATAATTCAAGAAGTATTTGCTGCAAGAAGCATAAAATGCTTTTTAATCCATCTACTTTTTATTGGCCTACCCTCTAAACTGCCTTCCATCTAACTACTTTGCATGTGTTTGTAATCGTTTGCTTTATGATTATGCTACATATAAATATGCACTCATTGCCCTCATAAGAAGTTAAATTCTTTGGGAGGAAGAATTATTTTAATCTTGGTACTTTTATTCCTAGCACAATATGATGCTTAAGAAATGCTTGTAGATTAGATGAATGAATACAGGAAGAAGTGAATTTAAGCTTTAAAGAGCCTAAAGCTTATTTAATATTTGTTAGACAAAGGAGAAAAGAAAAGTCTAAATATTTTCCAAAGCTAAGAACAAATGAAAGTCAGCAAAAGATTATTTAGGAAGACCAATAAACCAAGTTCTGAGATTAGGTAGAGAAGAAAAAAAATGATAGGATATAGGAGATGGTAGGTTGGTAGTATTACATATATTTCAAACTATATATAGAATCATAGAATCACATAGAAATCTCAGAATTGGAAAGATCAAAGATCTTTATAATCAAATCTATTTCACAGCAAAAAATCTAGTGTACAAATATCACAAGTATTCATCTAACTTCCTCTAAAATTCTGAAAATTCACTACCTCCTCCAATGGCCCATTCTATTTTAGGGATTGCTTTGCTAAAAAGTTATTTTTTTCTTAATTTGCATCAACATTTTAATCCCTTTAACTTTTACTCATTAATCCTACTAGTTCTGCCCTTTGGAGACAAACAAAACAAATCTAATTTCTTTGAAAGAGGTTTTTTAAACATTTCTTTTTTTTTTAACTTTGGCTAGATTTTTCCATGTTTTTCTTTTTTAAATTAGGGGCTTTTGATTTTTTTAAATCAAATTTTTAAATATATTTTTACTTTGCCATTGTGTGAAGAAGTTGTGAATTCAGTTAAAATTCAAGAGTATGTTTCTCTCTCTCTCTCTCTCTCTCTCTCTCTCTCTTTTGTTTGTTTGTTTATACATATTCTATTAGTTGAAAGAAAAGCTCCAGGGACTCTAATCTTCTGCATATCCACAAGACCACACTAGCATACTAAAATACCTGAGGGTTTACATAGGCATTATTATTTACATAAGTCACTGAGAGGAACTAGAATTCTAACGACAAGATATAGCATACCATTTTATGCTCCACAAGGAAGAAATTCTGTTTCTGAATGAAAAATACTTTTCATTCTAAGAAATACGAACCAGGACAAATGGCCAAAGAAAACACCAATTAAAGTCAGTATCTTTCTCTATTTGCTATATTGCAAATAGAGATCTAGAAGGTTATCATATCCAAACTTACTGCATAAATAGCTTCAGTGAAGAATGTTAATTGGAGATGCCTATTTTGTATTGCTATTTATTCTTCACTAGGCTGGATTCATCTTCTTGCTGTTATTAAGATAATGACACATGTCTCTCAATTCATGAATATTCTCTATCCTAAAATAGGAAACCAATATATGTTAGTTAACATCCTTTGTAGAATCTGAAGAAACTACAATATTTTGAGGGAGGAAGCAGATAAAGTTTTCACTTTTTTGTTATTTAACTGAAGTACATGTATCATCATGTTTCCCTACTCTAGGGATAATATTGTTGATATTAATTAATTATTAATATTAATAGTTAATAATAATTAATAATAAAAGATAAAATAACCTCCCAATCAGCTAAAAATCCAAGCATCTCTGATGATCACTTTGTTTTTTGTATTCAGACATAGTGGGTAGTTTTCTCATATAATTTTTTTTACATTATACTATTCAGTTTTTTTCACTTCTTGTTTTGCTTTAGGATCTATAATCTTAATATTATCTATATGCATTCTGCCTTAAATATTGTATTGAAAATAAATGTGAATAGCATATTGAAAGACAAAGGAAAACTATTTGTGTACAATTTGATAACTAAACAATTTGGAACTATGTCCAAAGAATTATTCAAACTGGGCATACCCTTTGATTCAGGAATGTTTCTACCTGTCTTATATCCCAAAAAGATCTTAAAGGAGGGAGAGGGGCCTACATGTGCAAAAATGTTTGTAGCAGCTCTTTTTGTAGTGGCAAGAAACTGGAAATTGAGTGGATGTCTATCAATTGGAGAATGGCTGAATAAGTTATGGTATATGAATGTTATGGAATATTATTGTTCTGTAAGAAACAATCAATAGGATGATTTCAGAGAGGCCTGGAGAAACATGAACTGATGCTAAGTGAAATGAGCAGGATCAGGAGATCATTGTACATGGCAATAGCAAGATTATACAATGATCAATTCTGATGGGCATGGCTCTCTTCAACAATGAGATGATTCAGACAGTTCAAGTGGTCTTGTGATGAAGAGCACCATCTATACCCAAAGAGAAGACAGTGGGAACTGAGTGTGGATGACAACATAGCATTTTCTCTCTTGTTGTTCACTTGCATTTTATTTTCTTTCTCATTTTTTCTGGTTTGATTTGATTTTTCTTGTGCAGCAAGATAATTGTATAAATATGTATACATATATTGGATTTAACATATATTTCTACCATGTTTAACATATATTGAATTATTTGCAATCTAGGAGAGAGAGGATGGGGGGAGGGGCTTGGAACACAAGATTTTGCAAGGGTTAATATTGAAAAATTATCCATGCATATGTTTTGAAAAATAAAAAGCTTTAGTAAAGAAAAAAGTAAAATGTTCAGTTACAAATTCTTCCCCTTTACTCCTCACACCTCTCCCAACATTGACCCAGACCTATGATGAATGCAAAAAAAATCCATAAATACTGTGTTGCAAAATAAATAAATGAACCTAAATACAACCCAAAAAATCCATGAAAAAGAAAGTAAAAAAGTATTCTTCGGAATGTATTCACTCATAATCCATTCTTTCTATGGATATAAATAGTATTTTTCATCATAAGTTCTTTGGAGTAATCTTGGATTATTGTTTTTCTGATTATAGCAAAGTCATTTACAGCTGATCATCACACAGATTTGCTGTTACTATATACAGAGTGCCTTTCACTTTGCTTGAGCTTATGGAAGACTTTGCAGGTTTTTCTGATAACATCCTGCTCATCATTTCTTATAGAATAATAATAATCTTTCACAAACCCATACTATAGTTTATTCAGTGAACCATCCTCCAATTTATGGGCATACCCTCAATTTCTATTTCTTTTCACTGAGATAGATTTAACTTAGTTCCCTATACATTATACATTAACTATAGTTCCCTATACTTTTGAGAAGTGAGAGAAGCTTTCTTTATCAGAGAAACTTACTTCAAAATTCTTTTCAAAATGACTATTGCTAATTATATTTCCCCTATTTATTCTATTCTCTCTTTTCTTCCATCCTGTCCTTCCTCAAAAATGTTTTGCTTCTGACCAGTCTTTCCCCCAATATACTCTCTCTTCTATCACTTTCCCTATTTCTTGTATCCTCTTCCCCTCCTATTTCATATTGAGTGTGTATATTATTTCTTCTTTGAGCCTATTCTGATTAGAGTAAGGTTCATACACTCCTTCTCTTCTCTCCTTCTTCCTTTCCATTGTAAAAGTTTTTTTTTTTTTCTTGTAGCTTATATGGCAGATAATTTACACCATTCCACCTCTCCTTTTCCTTTTCTCTCAGCACATTCCTTTCTCACCCTCTGAATTTATTTTATTTCTTAGATATTATCCTTTCATATTCAACTCTCCTCTGTGCTCCTTCTAATTGTCATAATACAAAAAAGTTCTTATGAGCTAAAAGTACCATCTTCCCATGTAGTAATGTAAACAGATAAACTTTGTTAAGTCCCTTATGATTTCACTTTTCTAAGTGTCTCCTTATTCTTCTCCTGAGTTCTATATTTGAACGTGAACTATTCTGCTCTGATCTTTTTTATCATGAATGCTTGAAAATCTTCTATTTCTTAAATGTCTACCTTTTCTCCTGAAGGACTATACTTAGTTTTGCTGGATATATGATTCTTGGTTGTAATTCTAACTTCATTGCTCGCTGGAATATCATATTCTAAGTCTTCTGATCCTTTAATTTATAAGTTGCTAAATCTTATGTTATCCTGACTGTGGCTCTGCTATATTTGTTTTTTTTTTTTTTCCCACCTAAATGCTCGCAATATTTTCTCCTTGAGCTGGAAGTTCCAGAATTTGGCTATAATATTCCTGGGAGTTTTCATCTTGGGATCTCTTTCAAAAGGTAATTGGTGGATTATTTTAATTTCTAATCTATCCCCTGGCTCTGAAATATCAGAACAGTTTTCCTTTGATAATTTCTTGAAAGATGATGTCCAGGATTTTTTAAAAAGTATAGCATTCAGGTAGACTAGCAATTTTTAAATTATCACTCCTCCATCTATTTTTTATGTCACTTATTTTTGCAGTGCTATATTTCACAGTTTTCTATTTTTTCATTTTTTGTTTTAATGTTTGTTATTTCTCATAAAGTCATTAGCTTCCATTTGCTCAATTCTAATTTTAAGGAATTTTTTTCTTAATTAGCTTTTATACTTTTTCCCCCATTTGACCAATTTTGCTTTTTAAGACATTCTTCTAATTGGTTTTTTGTATTTCCTTTTGCATCATACCCATTTCTATTCCCAAATTTTCCTCTACCTCTCCTACTTGATTTTCAAAATCCATGTTGAGCTCTTCCATGGCCAGAAACTAATTCTTATTTTTTTCTTGGAGGCTTTGAATATAGGAATTTTGACTTTATTATCATCTTTTCAGTATGTATTTTGATCTTCCTTGTCATCATGGTAACTTTCTATGGTGAGAATCTTTTCCTATTATTTACTCATTTTCCCAGGCTATTACTTGGCTTTTTTAACTTTTATTAAAGTAGGACTCTCTTTCTAGGATGGAGGATGCAATGTCTCAAACTATGGGGGGGGGGGGGGGGTTGCAGCTATTTTCAGAGATCTTTCTAGAAATCTGTACTGTGAGCCAGCACTGATATCCAGATCTTATTATAAACAAAGCAACATATTCCTGCTCCAGTGCCAACAAAGAGGCTCCTATATTGTCCCTCTAACCAGCTGTCCAGCCCCCCCCCCTCACCTGACCCTTCTTTCTGACCTTCCAAGCCATTTTGGCTGGAAATTTTTTCTACTTTGTCTTTTTATGAGTTGTGATGCTCTAAAATTTGTTTAGAGTCATTGTTTAGAGGTATTTGGTGGGTTCTGGGGGAGAATTCAATTGAATCCCTACCTTTACTCACCATATTGGCTCCTCTCCCAGAATTTTCTAAATGTTCACAAAAACACAAAGAATAAAAGCAGAAGTCAAGTTGAAGGGATAGTGAAGAAACAGAACTGAAACATCATAGACTAAGCCTCAGCACACATAATTTAGTATGAATCAATGTTTTGTAGACATAATTATAGAATTGGTATATAAAAAGAGAGAGAATAAAATGTGTCATATCCTTTAATCAAATAAAGAATTAACTTTAAAGGAAAAATAAACCTTGTTTTTTCTCAGGAACAAGTGATCTGCAGGAGAATTAATGAGGAAGCAAAGGGTAGGATTGAAATAGAAGAGAAGAGAGTGGTGAATCTTATTTTGGTAGCCAGAAGTATCACTGATGAATTCTTCTATGGGGGAAGACATCTTATATAAGTAGGATATAATTTACCTCTTATCTAATAGTTTTTATACACACTATTCTTAGTTACATAATTAATTTTCTAAACATAATATTTCATTTTATATCTCTGTGAATTTCCTAATTTTCCTCTCTCAGAATACTTCTCTTTCATTCAAAATATAGTTTTTCTATTTCCTTCACTAAAATCTTCTCTAGCGCCTTAGCTATTAGGGTCTGTTTATGTTGTAGCTCCCAGATAAAAATGTCAGATCTTTGAAGGCATATACTGTACAATGATCTTTTATATCTTTGTGTCCATAGTTCCCAACACAGAATCTAGAAAAAAAAAAAGACAAAAGCCTTCAATGTTTTCTGAGTTGAAATATGTATGTCCTTTGAGTAATAAAAAAAAAAAAAAACCAATCAATTATCAGTGATAGTGAGTATTTACTGTTGATATTTTCCTTGTTCAAGTACAATATAAGTGAAAAAAGCCTCTGTTTGATTATTTATCAACTGATCAGCTAAGCTAACCAAGATACAAGAGATGCAGTCATATAGAAGGTTGTTCTGATACAGACCAAGACATCACTTGTTTAAATATGTGCATGCTAGAATGACTGACATTGATTTAGCTTGGACAAAGTACATGGCCTTTTTTTAGTAGTAGTAATAAAAAGAAAATAACTGTGAAGGGTTAGAATTTATATCAGGTTTCTTTATTTGGAGTATGTAAAATGCTAAAATCTTCAGTGAGCAGGAAAAAATATGACTCTTGAATTATGGAAGGGCAACAGAGAAAGAAAATTGATTATACATTTGAGTTAAGAATTTGCTGCTCCTCTGAATTTGGTAATTATGGAATTAGTTCTTAGAATATAATGTTTTAGACTATTTATCTTACACAGAATAAGTATAGCATGATACATTTTAGTGTTAAATTAATTGTGGTGAAGGGTTATGCAAATTTGGCAAATTATACATTAAAGCTTTGAGTTTTCTAGTGTGAAGCATTTGTTCCTACACAGATAACAATATGAACCTATTATCATACAAGAAAATGTATCACTAAATGCCAGCAGGTATATTCTGCAGTTTTTTCTTTGGTTAAATAATTACAATTGCTTACAGCATAAAATTCTTGAATCTGGATTTTATTTATTGCTAATAATAATGAAAAGGAATTTGCCTTTGATCATTTTAATGGAGATTATTTCATCATTTGGAATTCATTAGGCAACCAGCCTGTATCAAGAGCCCAGTATGTATAGCTATATGCTAGGAAATCAAACTTCACAGATATCCAAGCTGAAACTGCTCCTTCAAGTGTGCTGCCTTACCTTCTTAGGAGACATACTTAATGCAGACCTAAAAGAGGAGTTTCTTGACATCAAAGTATTTGGCATTGTTAAATGGTTCAAAATTCAAAACACATTTTTTTTTTTTACTGAGGAAATCATTATAATGAAGATAATAAATTTGAGCCAATTCTCTGTATATTTTAGAAATGAGGCCTTTAGCAGAAGCCTTGAATGTAAAAATGTTTTCCCAATTTATTGCTTTTCTTCTAATCTTGTCTACATTAGTTTTGTTTGTACAAAATCCCTTAAACTAAATTTTTTAACTAAATATAATCAAAATTCTTTCTTTTTTTCAGTAATGAATTCCAGTTTTTCTTTGGCCACAAATTTCTTCCTTCTCCACAGATCTGAGAAAAAAAACTATCCTTTGTTCCTCTAATTAGCCTATAATATTACTTTTTATGTCTAAATAATGAATGAATTTCAATATTATCTTGGTATATGGTGTTAGGTGTGGGTCAGTGCCTAGTTTCTGCCATACTAATTTCTAATTTTCCCAACAGTTTTTGTCAAATGGTGAGTGTTTACCTCAAAAGATAGGGTTTTTGGTTTGTCAAACACTAGATTACTATAATCATTGACTTTGTTGTCCCCTGAACATAACCTATTCCACTGATCAACTACTCTATTTCTTAGCCAGTACCAAAGAATTTTCATGACTGCTATTTTGTAATATTGTTTTAGGTCTGGAACAACTGGGTCTTCTTCATTTGCATTTTTTTTCATTAATTTCCTTGTTACCTTTTGTTCTTCCAGATGAACTGTGTTATTTTTTTTTTAATCTGTAAAAATGATTTCTTGGGCGTTCATTTGGTATGGCACTGAATAAGTAGATTAATTTAGGTAGTATTGTTTTTATTATATTTGCTCAGCCTACCGATGGCTACTTGATATTTTTTCTAATTGATGATATCTGACTTTGTGTAGAAAGTGTTTTGTAGTTGTGTTCATATAGTTCCTGACTTTGCCTTGGCAGATAGACTCCCAAATGTTTTATATTTTTGATAGTTATTTTAAATGGAATTTCTCTTTGTATTTCTTGCTGTTGGACTTTGTTAGTAATATATAAAAATGCTGATGATTTATGAGGATTTATTTTATATCCTGCAACTTTGCTAGTTATTAATTTTTTTATTCTAGTAGTTTTTTAATTGATTCTCTAGGATTGTTTAAGTATATCATCATATCATCTGTAAATAATGATAAGTTGTTTTCCTCATTACCTACTTCAATTCCTTTAATCTACTTTTCTTCTCTTGTTGCCAAAGTTAACAGAATACAATAATTGCAATGGCGATAGTGGGTAACCTTGTTTCATCCCTGGTTTTATTGGGTTTGGCATCTAGTTTGTCTCCATTACATTTGGTACTTATTGATGGTTTTAAAGAGATGCTACTGATCATTTTTAGGAAAACTCCATTTATTCCTATACTTTTTAAAATAAGAATAGGTATTGGGTTTTATCAAATGCCTTTTTTGCATCTATTGAGATTATCACATAATTTTCACTAATTTGATATTGATATAGTCAATTATGCTAATAGTTTTCCTAATAGTGAACCAGTCCTGCATTCCTGGTATAAATCCTTCTCTATCATGGTATATTATCCTGGAGATTACTTTCTGTAACCTCTTTGCTAATCTTTTATTTAAGAATTTTGCATCAAAATAATGGTTTAGACATGTATATTTATTTAGTATTTAATTTATCCTCTAATATATTTAACATGTATTGGTCATCCTGCCATCTAGGGGAGGGAGTGGGGGGAAGGAGGGGAAAAATTGGAACAAAAGGTTTGGCAATTGTCAATGCTGTAAAATTACCCATACATATAACTTGTAAATAAAAAACTATTAGAATTTTTAAAAAAAGAATTTTGCATCAACATTCACTTGGAAAATTAGTCTATAAAAATCTTTCTCTGTTTTCACTCTAGCTAGCTTAGATATTAGTACCATATCTGTGTCATAAAAGGAATTTCATAGGACTCCTTTCCCTATTTTTTCAAATAGTTTTCAAAATATTGGAATTAATTGTTCTTTAAATATTTGGTAGAATTCACATGTAAATCCATCTGGCCATGTAGATTTTTTTCTTAGGGAATTGATTAATAGCTTGTTCTGTTTCTTTTTCTAAAATGAGACTATTTAAGCAATTTGTTTTTTCTTCTGTTAATCTGGGCATTCTATATTTTTGTAAGTATTCCTCAATTTCACTTAGGTTATCATATTTATTGACACATATTTGAGCAAAATAATTCCCAATTATTGTTCTAATTTCCACTTCTTTGGTGGAAAGTTCTCTTTTTTTCATTTTTGAGAGGAACAATTTGATTTTCTTCTTTCCTTTAATCACATTAACTAAAGGCTTATCTATTTTGTCAGATTTTTTTCATAAAAGCAACTTTCAGTTTTATTCATTAATTTAATACTTTTCTTACTTTCAATTTTATTAATCTCCCCTTTCATTTTCAAAATTTCAAATTTGATATTTATTTGGGTTAATTTGTTCTTTTCCCTAGATTTTTAGTTGCAAGCAATTCATTGATCCTCTCTTTTTCTATTTTATGCAAGTAAACATCTGGAGACATAAAATTTTTGGGAGAGTTCATCCCATTCACATTCACAGATAAAATTACTAAATGTATTTTCTGACATCTTATTTACCTCCAATTAAATTTTCTCCTTCCTTTCCCTCTTTCCCTCCTCTCCAGTATTTTGTCACTGATTAACCCCTCTCTCAAACACCCCTCTCATTTTGCCCTTTTGCCTTTCTGTGGTGTTTTTCTTCTTTAAAATAACAATTCTCTCTGGGAGAAAGAAGGTTTCTTAGGGAGATTTTCTGGAGGCAGCCTTAGTTGCATTTGAAAGTAATAATCACCTCAAAATGCAACCAAGTGATAAAATGCAAATGTTTATTTTCTCCTTCCAAAATAGCTTGGTTACTTTACCTTAGAGGCCTATCTTTCTGTTTGGTTCCAAGAGTTCTCTCCGAATGTCTCCAAATCCAAAGGTTTGTCCTTCAGCCTCCAGCCAGCCAGGTGGAAAATGGAATGAATCTCTCTTGCCTCCTTCACTTGGGGCTCAGCTAGCTTTCTGGAAAGCCTTGCAGACCAGCTTGGTCTCAGTGGGGGACGTACAGGAACCCAGACACCACAGTGGTGTGAGATGAAATGAAGCTGGTTGCACCTCCAAGAGAGGGCTTCTCCTGAACTGACTTGACTCCCCTCTCAAATCTTAATTCAGCTGAACTCCCCGAGAGAGCCTCTGTCTGTTTCTTATATATGATCTCCTCTGAGAGAGTGGGATTATGGGTTTCTCCCAGAGTGCTCTCTGGCCCTGAGAGCTTCAAGGGAGGTGTGAATTTGGATATCTCATACTAAAACCTGAAATCTCCCAAATGTGTGAACTCCAGTGAGTAAAGGTGTGAACACAAACATTGTTTCTCAGTTCTACTTAGTACCGTTTCTTCTAGCCCATAACATCTCCTTGTAGGATCAGATCAATAATACTGAATCATGCTAAATTAGATAATTATTGTCTCTATCAACTCTAATGACTTAACAGTTTGTAAAAATTCCAACACCTTTCTTATACTTTTCCCTTTCTATTTCTCTCCTCCTTTCTATTAACTACTGATTTTCCTTTCCCCCTTCCCTTCTTATTTCCCTATAGGATAAGACAACCTTCTCTGTGAAGCTAAATGTGTCTAATATTCTCTCTTTAGGCTAAAACTGATGAGAGTAAGATTCTCACAATGCTCATCCTCTCCCCTTGTTCCCTCAATTGCAATAGGTCTTTTTTGCCTCCTCATGAGATGCAATTCAGCCCATTTCAACTCCACTTTACTCTAGTTTCTTTTTTATATCACAATAAAGTCAAATTATAACTGAACCCTTTAAGTGTAGCCATAACAAAATATAGATCTCAAGAGTTAAAGATATCATTTTCCCATGCAGGGATATAAGCTTTTTAACTTTTAAACGAAAATTATTTTTTCTTTCATTTTTACCTTTTTAATACTTCTTTTAAGTGCTATACTTGAAGATCAAATTTTCTATTCAGCTTTGGTCTTTTCATCAGATATAGATGAAATTCATCCATTTTATTGAATGTCTATCTTTTCCCCTGAAAGATGATGCTCAATTTTGCTGGATAATTGATTCTTGGCTGCAATACAAGTTTCTTTGCCATTCAGAATATCAGATTCCAGGCTCTTCAATCTTTTAATGTGAGAGCTGGTAGGTCCTAGGCAACCCTGATATTTAAAAATTGCTTCCTTCTAGCTGTTTGCAAAATTTCCTTCTTGATTTTATAATTATGAAATTTCCTTGAAGTTTTCATTTTGGGTTCTCTTTAAAGAGATGATTAATGAATTCTTTCAATGTCTATTTGACCTTCTGGTTCTAGGACATCTGGGAAATTTACCTTGATAATTTTCTGAAAGATGATATCTGAGCTCTTTTTTCATCATTGTTTTCAGGAAGTCCAATAATTCTTAGTTTGGCTCTTCTAGATTTATTTTCCAATTGTTTTTCCAATGGAGTATTTTAAATTTTCTTCTATTTTTTTTCACTTTTTAAGTTTTCTTTCACTAATTCTTGAAGTTTCATCGAGACATTCACTTCCATTTGTTCAAATCTATTTTTAGTGAATTATTTTCTTCAATTGGCTTTTTTATCTCCTTTTGCATTTGGCCAAACTTTTAAATGAGATGTTTTTTTCATGGCTTTTTTTCCCATTTCACAAATTCTGTTTTTCAATTCATTGTTTTTTTTTTTCCCTATCTCTTTTGTAAGGAGTTATTTGCCTTTTCCATTTAATCAAATATATTTTGTAAGGATTTATATGCTTATCCCATTTTATCATATCTATTTTTAAGGAGTTTTCTTTAGATAATTTCTGTTTTTCCTTTTCCATACCCTCTTGCAAAGATCGAATCTCCCTTTTCCCATTTATCTTCCAATTCTCTTTTAAGATCCTTTTTGAATTCTTCCAAGAGAGCCTTGTGAAATGAGGACCAATTCATATCACCTTTTAGGGCTTCTTCTGTAGATGATCTGCTTTTAGTGTCCTCAAGGTTTGAAATCTGTTCTCTTTCTCAAAAAAAAAAAAAAACTATCTAGAGTCAGATTTCTTTTTCCTTTTTTGCTCATTTTTAAATGGTTGGAGTCTGCTTTTAGGGCAAAGGGGGGATTGTTCAAGCTTCCTCTACAGAAGACAGTGGCCATGTTGGGTTGATGCTGACTAACTTCTGGTGCTGGGTAAGCGTGACTAGGTCCCATTTTTTTCTGGAATCAGTGGCTCACAATTTGACTTTTGTATTTGTTCTGGGTGTCTAATAGCAAATCTACTGGATCACTGGCTTGTAATCAGAACAGAGTGGCCTAAGAGACTTACAGTAGATTCCCTCGTGTGCAGATGCTTCACTGCTCTGGCTTCTTACTCTAGCTCCTTGCCCAAGGCTCCCTGTATTGTTTTCTTGTCTCAGCAGCCTCTGCTGCCCAATTGAAACAGACCTTTTCTGAAGTTCTTCCAAAATATCTCCTGGAAAATTCATTGTATTCTAAATACTTGAGAGTTTTGTTACTCTAAAACCAGTTCAAAGATTTAATCTGTTGTTGTCTGAGGAAAGCTTGGAGGGCAGAAGAACTTGCAAGAATGCGATTCCATACAAAAGGAAAGGATTCCAGTGAGGAGTAATGATTCAATCACTAACATATGAATAAGAACAAAAAGGACAGGTGGTGATGATGCTTCTGGATCAAGATTAAACCATATTGCTGAAGAGAAATGGAAGGGAATAAGCATTTATTTACACTGTGTGCCAGGTACTGTTCTAGTGCTTAAATGAATATTATCTCATTTAATCTGGAAATAGCACAAGAAGGAAAGACTTATAAATGTACAGTATAGCCTATGATTGGTCAACTATAGGACTAAGACAATTGAGGGAAAGAAAATTATTAAAGTATTGGCTTAATGAATGGATCAAAAATTAAATCATATATAAAGAGTAACTAACTACATTAGAGTAATAATAACAAAATAACAAATGTTTCACTTGCAATAAAAGCAGCAACCCCTCCCAAAAAAAAAAAAAAAAAAAAAACCTCTAAAAATCAAATAACAAAGAAACAATGAAATCCTTAGCTAATTCAGCATATAAAATGCAAAAATCTGGAAAACAAAAATTATACCCCAAATAAGTAAAAGACAAAAATAAATTTCAAAATGTACCCACATTTTCACATTAGCAATCTTAGTGCTGTTGAACAATTGGGATGGGGGGAGGTTATCTCCAAGGGGGATGATTGTTTTTAAATATGATATGCATATAATGGAATGTTGTAGAAGTAGAAGTGAGAAATATAATGAATTCAAGAAAACATGGGAAGATTTGTAGATTTATATGAGCCTAGCAAAATAAACAGAACTAAAAGATAGATCTTTGTGCATGTGTGTGTATTAAAAGTGTGTGTGAAGGAAAGGATCAGTGAAAGGATAAAAGAAAAACTAAAATAAAGGTGAATTCTGAAAATTTGAAGAAGAAAAATAAAATGGCAATCCTCAAAAAGGGATAATAAAACATTTTCCTTGTCAGAGGAAAGAGGCATAAGCCTACTAAAGTTTACGGCATCACCAGATGCAATGTGTGATGGGGAAAGAACTATTTTGCAGAAACATCTATGTTATAAACATTAGCATACAAAAACTATAGAAATTTTTAAACAAATACGAGATTTTAAAAACTATAAGACAAATTAATCTGAAAAAGAACAAAAGATGTATTTATAAAAATAAAAAGATAATACATATAAGTAAGAATAAAAATTATTGAAGTAATAAACAAGAAAACTATTTTGAAGACTAACAAACTCAATAAAGTTTTAACTAAATTGATCATATTACCAAAATAAATTAATCAGGAAAAAAATCACAAGAATTATTCCAACTTGTTCAATTGAATTGTTCAATTCAAAGTGCATAATTATCTACCAAATATGCAAAATATGCAAGATAATTAAAGAACTATAGATCTTTTTGAATATTTTTGTTTACTTTTATAATAACTTTTTGTTTTTCAAAATGCATGAAAAAACAACTTTCAACATTCACCCTTGCAAAACCTTGCATTCCAAATTTTTCTTCCTCCCTTCCCACCTTCACCCAACCCTAGACAGCAAGTAAGCCAATACAGGTTAAACATGTGCAATTCTTCCAAACATATTTTCACATTTATCATACTGCACAAGAAAAATCAGATCAAAGGGGGAAGGAAGGATGAGAAAAAAATTAAGGAAGCAAGTAACAAAAAAAGTTAAAATACTATGTATTATCCATATTCATTTTCCATAGTCCTCTGTCTGATGCAGAAAGCTCTCCATAACAAGTCTATTGCTATTTGCCTGAATCATTTCATTGTTTTCAACAATGCCGAGTCCATCACAGTTTATCATTATATAATCTTGTTCCTTCTATGTACAATGTTCTCCTGAGAACTATAGATCTTAAACCAATCTCAAAAGAAATTGAGAAAGCAACAAATGATCTAGTGAAGGTGAAAAACAGTGGTCTGAATGGATTTGTAAATGACTTTTAATATAATTTTTAGAAAACAATAATTGTTCTTTTAAAAATATATATTTTCAATGACAAAGAAAGAAAATTCTTCCATTAAAAAAACAATGCTTCTGTGTATTAAACAAGTGTAAATAATATAGTGAGAGCATTTTAAAACTAATTTTATTAATAAATATACAAATATTCAAAATGATCTTTACATCCATATATATGGAAATTTTAAATCACAACATTCATTCCTATGTGACTCTTATCTATTTCCTCCCATAATTTTGCCATAAGGAGTCCTCCCAGTGAGTAAATAGCCATTTTCATTTTTCTCTGATGTTTTAAGGGTAGTAGAGGACACGGACTGTGCACCTACCATTCCTTTTGTTGACAGAAGACCAGTGCATTTACCCATTCTTCTGTTCAATTCCAGTTCATTCTATATTTTTTTATTCCAGATAGACACATTGTGGGCAAATTCACATTGAAATAAATCAATAGACACTCTTTAGCATCTTGATTTTTCCTATGCAAGAAGTTTTGCACTGCTCTCGGGCTTTATACAATCAACATGTTGTAATCTGCAAATCTCACCATCCACTGGAATTGGATTTTTTCAATTTGAATTCTGTATTAGGACTCATTCTTTACAGCAGAAAATAGTTTTGGCAAGCTTACATATCTGTGTTTTATTCTTCTTCTCCTGATGTCTATGATCAATGAATCATTAAACAGGTTTATTTCTTCCATAATACCTTCCAAGGAATCTTTGATGATCTTGATGTATGGATAGAAGATGTTTTACGATAAAGGGGTATATGAGGAAATAATTATTTCTACAAATTCAATTTTTTTTTCCAAAAGTGATGACATAGAGATCTTGTATTACCTAAATTTTATAGCTAACTCTGAGATAGATAAAAAAAAAAAAGTAACCCATTGTTTAATATTATGTGTAACAGTTTGCTTGATCTCTATCTATATCTTAATAAAGTTTGTCTTCTATTCCTTTGAATGAATCGTAAGTACCAATAACTATTAATGCCCTGCCACTTACTTTTTTGGTAATAATTAGTTCCAAGATTTTTTTTTCTACAATTTTTCATAAGTTTTCCTTCTTTATATATTTTTATTTCTCAGTACCATCACAACTATGTTAACTTCACCAAATATCACCCTCTGTATACGTGGTTACTGGTGAACCTGGTTTTATTGGTCTATTATGGTCCTATTTAGTGCCATATACTCACCTCTACAAACATATCTAGAAATGTGATAATAGCATCCAAATTCAATTCCACTTAATAAAGAATTGTTTATTAAATGTTAGAGTGATTTAAAATTCTTTTTTTCATTTTACTTATGTTTATAATCATTGTATTTTCATCCTTAAATGTCTTTGGAATAACTTTTCTTATTTAGTGTAGTGCATTTAATAAGATATATTAATGGATTTTTTTCATTAGCAAAAAGTAAGATAAATAAAATGTTAGCAAAGATTATAGCAATATATCCAGAAAATGATTCATTTGATAAAGTTGGATTTGTTGCAGGATAAAATGATAACTTAATGTTAGGAAAATAAATAGTATAATCATAAAATTATCAATAAGACTATATAATTACATAAATAAATGTCAAAGGATCCTTTGATAAAACATAATGTTCATGTATACTAAAGCCCTAGGGAGCATATGCATCCTCATGACTGAATTCAAGTCCTAATACTTATGGTTTAAAACCTGATTATTAAGGAAACGGTAGTACCATTAACAAAATAAATAAAGAAATTCTAACAATCACTGAATTGTAGGAAATATCTAACAATACTACCCCCACTCCTTTTTAATCTTCACTCCAAATATCCTCTGAGATATCTACTGATATCCTACATCTCTAGCAATCAGTTCCATAGATAAATATCTGAAATAGAATCTGAAAGCATGTCTTTTATAAATCCTTCAAATATCCTTGACATTAAACTCATGAAAGGATTTATTATGACTACTGAAAATAAATTATTGTGAATATGCCAGAAAGAGAAAGAAAACCCCAATGCAAACCATTAATTTTTATTTTACAAGAATATTTTTTACCACTATCATATGTATAGTTCCCAGGGGCCAGCTTAGTTTCCACTGAGTCTTAATTCTCAATGCTTATGAAAAATTGGAGTCCCCATAGTTTAAAATTTCATAAAGACACCAAATCATTATTTTCTTCAGCATAATCACATTGATTATATTTTGAACTATCACATAACCACAGCACAACTTTATTTGGGGGGGGAGGAATTTTTGATTTTTTTTCTTTATTATTAGTGAATCAGGACATTGCTTCATATTGTTGTTAATAGATTGTTATTCTTTTTAAAAAGTGCATTTAGAGAGAAATCAAGATGGAAGATTTAAGTGGGCATTTTTTTTTACAAGCTGTCTTAACATAACCCTCTAAACAACTTTTACAAGTTTCATCAAACAGAATTCCGAGTAGGAAAACCAAAAGAAAGTATTTTCAGAATAGGACAGTTTAAGAATAAAGAGATCTCTGTAGACAATGGGGCATAAATTGTTCAGGAGGTGCCTCTGCAGAAGTAGCTCAATGGACCTTGTTGACAGCAGCAACAATAGAGATAATACTAGGAATATACAATACTTAGAGATGATAAGATGTTTAAATATTTGGTCAAAAAGAGATTCTAGCATATCCCTGTTCTAATAGAGAGTGTAGTATATGGCATAATTTAGCAATTACATTTCCTATTATACATTTCCATGTTGATAAAATCAGTTATGATCACAAAGGTAGTGGCCTTATCTTGAAAATGCTCAGAGTCAAAACATCAGTGCAATTAGCAAATCTAAACCCAATCACATCACTTTAAAAGTACTGAAAATATACAGGTACCCACTGAGCTGCAAAAACATCAGAAGCTCACAAAACACAGAAACTCAGGCCAAATATTCAGTCCCAACTTGCAAAGAATCAAAACCCAAAATCCAGAGTCAAGAAATAGGTTGAAAAAGTGAGCAAATAAAAGACAATCTGATCTTTAAAAATTACTATAACAACAGGGAATTTCATAATATAAACTCAAAGTGAGTCCATGACTTGATAACATATATAAGCAAATTCTCAAAAAAAAAATGTAGATCAGATGTAAATCCAGTAAGAATTCTTAAAAGAGTTAAATAAATAAAAAGACCAAATGAAATAACAGTAGTAGAAGAAAAATGGAGCAATGAAAGTAATACAAGAAAATTATCAAAAGAGGAATAACAATCCAACCATTCTGGAGAGCAATCTGGAATTATGCCCCAAAAGTTATCAAACTTTGCATACCCTTTGATCCAGCAGTGCTACTATTGGGCTTATACCCCAAAGAGATACTAAAGAAAGGAAAGGGACCTGTATGTATCAAAATGTTTGTGGCAGCCCTGTTTGTAGTGTCTAGAAACTGGAAATTGAATGGATGCCCATCAATTGGAGAATGGTTGGGTAAATTGTGATATATGAATGTTATGCAATATTATTGTTCTGTAAGAAATGACCAGCAGAATGAATACAGAGAGGCTTGGGGAGACTTACATGAATTGATGCTAAGTGAAATGAGCAGAACCAGGAGATCATTATATACTTCAACAACGATACTGTATGAGGATATATTCTAATGGAAGTGGATTTCTTCAACAAAGAGAAGATCTAACTCAGTTTCAATTGACCGATGATGGACAGAAGCAGCTACACCCAAAGAAAGAACACTGGGAAATGAATGCAAACTGTTTACATTTTGGTTTTACTTCCCGGGTTATTTTTACCTTCTGAATCCAATTCTTCCTGTGCAACAAGAGAACTGTTCAGTTCTGCACACATATATTGTATCTAGGACATACTATAACATAATTAACATATATAAGATTGATTGCCATCTGGGGGAGGGAATGGAGGGAGGAAGGGGAAAAGTCGAAAGAGAAGTGAATGCAAGGGATAATGTTGTAAAAATTTACTCTGGCATGGGTTCTGTCAATAAAAAATTATAATTATTTAAAAAAGAGGAATAACATATTTAAAAAACACAACATGATGATAAAATAATTTCTAAGGATCTGAAATGACCAAATGGTTTTAAAAAAAAAAGTAAAAACAAAAATTCTCAAAAAGGAAATGATGCATTAAAAATTCAATTGGTGAAATGGAAGCTAATGATTCCATGAGATAACAAAAAACAACAAAACACTCAAAAGTCTAAAAAAAAGTAGAAGAAAATGTGAAATATCTCATTGAAAAGACAAATGACTTGAAAATAGATCAAGGAGAGAGAATTAAAAAAACTAATGTACTATGTGAAAACCATAATAAAAAATAGAACATAGACATCATATTTCAAGAAATTGAAAAAAGAAAATTTCCCATAATTCATAAAATTAGAAGGCAGAGTCTACTAATCACCTCTTCAAATAGAGCCCCAAATTAAACTCCCAAGAATGTTGTAGCCAAATTCCAGAAGCCCCAAGTCAAGGAAAACATACTGCAATAGCAAATAAGAGTTAAATGACTTGCTCAGAATCATTTAGCTAGCAAGTATCTGAGGTCACATTTGAACTCAGATCTTCTTGACTCCAACCCTGGTATTTTATTCACTGCTGCAACTGGTTGCCCTTCATAAAAATTTCATTTTGCCAAAAGGCAACATAGAAAATGAGCTAATATAAAATATTTATTTAAAAAAAAGGACCAGATGACAACACATTTAAATTCTTGAAGGAAAAGTTAAATCCTTGCAAGGAGAAATAGAGAGCCAAAGTATACTAGTTGGGGATTTATTTATTTATTTATTCCTCACAGACCTGACAAATCTAATAAAACAAATGAGGAGAAATTTAAGGAAATAAATCAAACTTTTAAATGTTAGATATTATAGACCTCTGAAAAAACTTAAACTTACTTATTAGGTGCATTTTTATTTGAAAATTTTGTATCAATACCTACCAGGGAAATTGATTCTAGCTAGTAGATTAGAGCATTATATCACAAAAATCATACACTATGCCCAGGTTAGACTTATACCAGGAATGCAGGGCTGGGTTAATATTAGTAAAACTATAACCATAATTGACCACATCAATAACAAAAACAACAAAAATCATATGATTATATCATAAAATGCAGCAACATTCATTTCTATTTAAAAAAATAAAAAGCATAGGAATAAATGGAATTTTAAATAAAGAATCTATCTAAACCAAGAGCAAGCTTTAGCGAAGCTAAATTGAAAGTGTTTTCAGTAATATCAAGGGTGAAATAAGTATGTCAATTATTACTATTATTGTTCAATATTGTATTAGAAAGGATAACTATAGAAATAAGAGGGGGGAAAAAAGAAATTACAGGAATTACAATAAACAATGCAGGAGCAAAAATATCACTCTTTGTAGACAATATGGTGACATATTTAAACAACCCTAGAGAATAAACTAAAAAGTGGTTGAAACAACCAACAATCTTAGCAAAATTGCAGAAAACAAACTCTCATAAATCATCAGTGTTTGGGAGTATAATCATATAAGTGTGTGTGTGTGTGTGTGTGTGTGTGTGTGTGTGTGTGTGTGTTATTGGCTAATGCCAGAAGAAATAGATAGAAACAGAAATGTCACTTAAAATACCCACAGGAGCATAAAATATTTGAGTGTCTACTTATAAAAATTTGGACAGGAATGATATGAAGATAATTACAAAACACTTTTCATACAAATAAAGATAAATATAATTTAAGAAATATTTATGAGGAAGCCAAGAAAATATAATAAAGATGGCAATGATCTCTAAATAAATTTAATTATTCAGTGCTATACCAATCAAACTACCAAATAATTAGTTTATAATATTAGAAAAAATAAATTCATCTAGAAAAACAAAAGGTCAAAATATCAAAGGAAACAATGAAATGTTTTCAAGTGAAGTAATTAAAACTAGCAATTGTCATATAAATTGCTCTTTATTAATAATTAGGGAAATGCAAATTACAGCAACTCTGAGGTGTCATTTCACATCCATCAATTGGCTAAGATGAAATAAAATTCTGAATAACATTTTGGAAGTATGCCCAAAGAACTATGAGACAATGCATAGCCTTTGAAACAGCAAAATTATTACTATGTCTATACTCCTAAAAGCTAAAAATAAAAAGAGAAACAACTCAGACAAAGAGCGGAGTTGGATAATGTGTTTGGTTAATTTTCTTTGTTTTCTTCTCCCTTTATTCCTTTATTTTTTTTTTTAATAAAGGACAGTCCTTTTGGAGAGGGAAGGGAAAAGATTATGATGGGGGGAAGATGCTATAAAACTAAAGCCTTAAAAATAAATTTTGAAAGTTTATGCTGTGTGATAGCAACTACTGGAATTTTTTGGAGTTCCTTTTATAATATTTTTAAGTTCATGTAAGTTCTCTGAAATTCAATTCAATTAAACATTTAAAATCATGGGATTTAGAATAGAATTCTGAAATTTGAATTTTGGCTCTGGTACTTGGTACCTCTAGACAATTAACTACAACTTTCTAAGTCACAGTTTCTTTATCTGTAAACTGAATTGAGACTATACTTTCTGTAATTTCCCTTCAAACTCTAAATCTATGAATCTATAGTCATATTATCCTAAAGATAATACATAGTGTGAGGGAGTCAAAGAGTAAATATCCCTGTCCTGTTTTCAATCTGATAGGTGAGATAAAGCAAGTATATAAATATCTTTAATATAAATTATATAATGGTAAGTGCAAATAGTAGCTGAGAAGAATCCACTTAAAGCTGGGTGATCATGGAGAAATTCATAAAGGAAATTATATCTGAGTTAAAACTTTAAGTAGGATTTAAAGAGGAAAGATAAAGGAGAGACAACTTCAAGCATGGTAGACAGCATGTACAAAAAAATGAAGGTGGAAATGATAAGGTTTTGATTAGAGAACAGTAATGTTTATTTGGGCTAGAATGTAGAGTAGTATTGCTAAGACTAGAATAGGGCAAAAACAGATTTTGGAGAGCTTTTAAAGGGAGGGTAAAGAGTTTGTATAATTTTTGCAAATGGGGAACCATTAAAGGTTTTTGAGCAAAAAAAAAACAACATAGTGAAACTAGAGTATTACAATGATTACTCTGACAAAATCGGATTGGTTATCATAGAGTGAGACCAAAGTTGATGAGCCCAAATGTGTTTGTTGTTCATCCTTCATTTTGTAAGAGGACAAATGACATCGCAAGTACATGAATTGGATTTAAATGAAACAGGATTGCAGTCATTAACCTCACTTTCTCTTTTTGAATCAGTACAGTTCTAACACAGCCAAGTGACTTGTGATGGCCCTGTTTAAATGCTCTGCAATGCCCGCTTCAGCTACTTTCATGGGCAATTAGAACAAATGGTTCCCATCTACCCATTCTGGATGTATTAACACATGCAGTCTTTCAGTGCTTGATATAATCATTCCCTCAACTCATCATTTAGTTTGAGGTCTGTAAGCTACCCGCAACATTTTTCAGTTGGTCTGCTAAGATGGCTTTTATTGGCAGTTGGCCACTATGCATTGCCACAGTTTCTTGGAGCCATAGGTAAGAGTTGGGGGAATGGTGAACGCAAAAGATAGATAAGTAGCCCTGATAAGGAACTGCAAAAACATAATCTATAAAATATTGTCACTTTTGAAATGGATATTGAGGAAAATCAAATTATCAAAGATGTCTTCACCTTTTTTGAGTCTGATTGAGAGAGATGATCTTATCCTCAAAAGAAGTAGGGAAATTGGGAGAAGGAAAAGCCTTGGGCTTAGGGTTTTAATGGAGAATTGTACAGGGAAATATTAAGTTGAATTTTTCAAAATATTTCATTTAAGATGTCAAATGAAGATTTGGGGCAGAATTACAAGAGGCTATTGAAAAAGTGAAATTGGAATTAGATATGCATGTATCACCAAGTAGAGGTACATAAACTTTGGCGATGAATAAGGTTATTAAAGTGAAAACTAAAAAAGTTTTGAGTCAAAAGATAAAGGCCTTAAAAATAAAACCTTAAACAATGTACTATTTAGAGAACAGGAATGGATTTAATGATTTTTAAAAATCATTTAAATCATTTAAAATCATTTTAAAATTATCACAAGAAAAGGTCAGGAAAGAGAAGGTTCTGTCACAGAAAACAAGGGAAGAGAAAGTCTCAAAAAGGAAGAAAAAATAAGGCAATATTAACATTCCTGTTGACCACTGCCTTGTTATTGTAGTAGTATTTTAAAATATAAAAAGAAAACAGAAGCTAATAATAATTGCTCCTTCTATTTTCTATTTCATCCTATTTGCTCAGCCAAAGTGAACCACATAGCTTCATTTAATGTATGATAATTAATGTCACCCTCCAGTTCTCATGCTTTTACACAATATTCATTTTAAGTTTACTTTATTTCTAAAAGCATTGACACTGTTGGTATTTGATTGATGAAAACAAAGAATAGATATAATAGCTTCATTAAATTATTAGAATGTTGAAAAATCTTTTGACACTTATTTCTCCCAAAAACCCTTTACTGATATGTCAATTTCATGTCACCACTGTAATAAAAGATTTGATACAAGTATGAGTATCAAGCTCTAGCTGAAAGTTATATTGTTTTTTGAATTAGCCTGTCCATTTCAGTGTGCACTATAAAAAGAGAATTAGCTAAGAAAAACAAATAAACGAAACAATGGTGCAAATTAAAAACGAAAGTTTTCATCATTACTGGCATTACTGGCAGTACGTTCTTTTCATTTGAGGGGAAAGGAGTAGTAAAACAAACTCAATGCATCTGAATGCTTTCATCCTCCATTCAACTGAAAACATATCTATTTTACTTTGATTTAATGCCACCCCCAAAAAATGCAGGGATTACATATTATAATGACTTAACTTTTTAGTTCAAAGAAATAAAAACATATATTCATAAATAAAATAAACTTCATGAATCATTTTATAATAAATAAATTCAAATTAATTTTAAAAATCAAAATTAAATAATTTATTATAAAGGTCTATCATATGTGAAGCCATTACACATGATATTATTAAAGTCACATAGGAATGGAAATGAAGGCAGGCCTTCCACATAATAAAAATTGGGGGAATTCTTCAAGCTAAGGGGAAGTTTGAATGTTACTCTTTAGGTATTAAAGCACTGATACCCAAGTGTGTCCTTTTAATATTAATATAATTAAGGGAGTGCAAGGTAGATAGATTGCAATCTGAATCACTAGATGAAATATCTCATAGCAGTCAAATCAGACTCATCAAAGGAACCAAATATATTTAAGGTACTATGCTAGGCAATACACACACATAGAAAGATGGAAAATCTAATGTTACCTTTTAGTTTAATGAGAGGAATAAAGTATTTACTAACAACAATAGCTAGTATTTATATAGCATGCACTTTAAGCTTTGAAAATCATTTTATATATGTTAGTTTCATTTGATTCTTATAGTAATTTCATCAATAATTGTCGATTGTCAATACATATTATTAAGTATCTATTAAATACCAAGCACTGTGCTGGCACTGCTAACATTAAGAAAGATAAAATTTCTGGCCTCTAAAGGAACTTACAATTAAAATAAGAAAAAAAAAAAAACAGTGCTTTAAAAAGCTGGAAATAAGAGGGTACTTCTCAAAAGGGAGAAGGTTGTTGATGCAGTCTTAAGAGGGGCTACCTAACTATGAGCCCATAGTTGGAATAGGTCCAAAGCAGTTGAAGCTGGTTTTATAATATCTCTAGAAACTCTTCATGCTTCACCTGGAGCCTTCTGTTCTGACCAAATTTCACCACATCCCAGCCTTTTCAGCCCTCCCTATGGACTTTTGGTGGTTAGACAAAACAATTTAGGTAATATCTTTATGAGGCTCTGTCTTCCATGAGATTTCCTCCCTATAAAAATGTATTTAAATTTTGCCCTTTCTGTCCCTTATGGGCAATTCAAGATTTCAATACCGTGAGCTGTCCTGTATTGCAATTCTCATGCCTTCATTAAAGATCTGAGTTTTTGTTGCTTTGGCAGCCCTCTTTATTTGAGGTTGACAGTGGGCAATAAAGTCCAGGAGAAAAGAATTAGGTGGGAAATGATGAAATGGCTGCCCTGGCCACCCTTCTTAAATGGAGGATGTGGGAGGAGTAGAGAAGGAAAAAGGGAATAAATACTTCAAAAAAGACAGAACCCAAATGTGGAAAGCTTTAGGCATTATGCTATGGAGCTTGTATTTTACCCTATAAGCAATGGGAAGCCTTTGAAAAAGTTTTGAACAGAAACTGTCAAGGTCAGACCTAGACATTAGGAAGACATTATTTTGGCCTAACAATTAGAAAGAAGAAAAGAACTATTAGGTCAATGATTTAAAGTTGGAAGGGCCCCTTAAAGGTTATCAAACACCCCCCCTCAATTAAAAGATGAAGAAAATAGGACCCAGAAAAGGGAGGTAATTTGTCTAACAGTATACTAAATTTAATATAGACTCAAAGCTTCCTATTTCTTGGTAAATGATTTTGAAGAAAGTGCTACCTGAATTCCCTACATGGCCCCCACAGAAATGTAAGTGTGAATGAATGACAGAGCCTCAAAAGTTTTTGTTCTTCTGAGAGCCGTGTTGTCACATTCCATTAATTCAAAAGTGTTATAAACTAATGTCACATGAAAATGGAAAAGTGATTTTGACCATAAAGCATGCTGGACATTTGAAGAGAAAAATATAGTAGTTTTTAAAATTTAATAATCAGAAGCCCTGAGTTGACATTATTTTGATGTTTAATTCCAGAAGGAAGTAGAATTGATTTCCATGTTAACACAGGCTCACAAAAATCGCTTTCAATTTGACTTGCAAAAATTCCATAAGATAAAAGAAGAAAAGAGGGGACTTCATGGTTAAACAATTTTATTTTCAAAATTAAAATAATTGGTACAATTAAAAGATTGACACTTTTTTTTGGAAAATTCTCTGAAAACTAAGAAAAATAACATTCCTAGATCGAGATTTCTTTTTTAAAAAGCTTTTTATTTTCAAAATGTATATATGGATAATTTTTCAACATTAATCTTTGCAAAACCTTGTGTTCCACATTTTCTTCTTCCCTTGTCTAGATGGTAAGTAATCCAATTTATATTAAACACGTGCAATTCTTCTACACATATTTTGATAATTATCATGCTGCATAAGAAAAATCAGTAGATCTAGATTTCTTAACATGAAAAATAGCAAAAAAAAAAAAGATATATATTAAAATGTGATAGAACAATAAACACTCTATGGGAAAGAATTGAAGTGTGGTCAATGCTAGATACAAAGATAAATCAAAGAAAAACAGGTTAAATTTTTTTCAATGGCACCAAGAAAATGTCTAGTGTTTTAGGATAAAATTAGGCAATATTTTTTTAGATTTCACAGCAGAGAAGAATGTAGTTAACGCTTTGCAATTCTGTTTTCATTTTCAGATAATGCTAAATCTAACCTATTCTTCCCTTCATGCCAAAGAGCCACAAACAAAACTCCTTCCTGGGCTCAGAGAGTCTTCTCTTTTTGTCCTGATGCCAATGACCATTTAGCATCCTGGTGAATGTCTTCAAGGGTAATTATATTAACACAAGTTTTATTACATGACAAGAGTGGACTAAATGACGAAGGAAAGAAGGAGAGAGTTGTTTGTTGCATCTGTAAAATATCTGGCAAAATCACTCATTCTAGTCCTACCTCTAATTATTCAGGAAAGCTCTCTTTCAAGGAAATGAATGAAAATGTTACACCTGTCTTTCTAGTCACTTGAACATTGACTATTTGGATCTTTGCCAATTTTTGTTGGGTTAAATTAAGGTTGTGATAGAATTGACCAAAACTGGCTCTTGAGGACTAACTGTCAAATTGTCAGTGTAAGGATTTATATCCCAAAATTTGGCAAACACTGCAAATCAGGATTTGATTTATTGTTTTGTTGATTGTCTAGATTTAAGAAAATTATGGAGGAAATAGTAATAATGCAAGTTATATTTAAAAGTGTGTTAAGGATACTTTTTTTTTTTACATCAGAGGAATCTTTTGTTCAACATTTACCAATATAACACTGGGGTAAAATAATGCCTGAGAAATTTTTTAAAATGTGTGCTAGTAATTTGGAACTATGCTCAAAAAGTTATCAAACTGTGCATACCCTTTGATCCAGCAGTGTTTCTAGTGGGCTTATACCCCAAAGAGATACTAAAGAAGGGAAAGGGACCTGTATGTGCCAAAATGTTTATGGCAACCCTGTTTGTAGTGGCTAGAAGCTGGAAAATGAATGGATGCCCATCAATTGGAGAATGGTTGAGTAAATTGTGGTATATGAACGTTATGGAATATTATTGTTCTGTAAGGAATGACCAGCAGGATGAATACAGAGAGGACTGGTGAGACTTACATGAACTGATGCTAAGTGAAATGAGCAGAACCAGGAGATCATTATATACCTCAACAATGATACTGTTTAAGGATGTATTCTGATGGAAGTGGATCTCTTCGATAAAGAGAGCTAATTCAGTTTCAATTGATCAAAGATGGGCAGAAGCAGCTACACCCAAAGAAAGAACACTGGGAGATGAATATATACTGTTTGCATTTTTTGTTTTTCTTCCCGGATTATTTATACCTTCTGAATTCAATTCTCCCTGTGCAACAAGAAAACTGTTCAGTTCTGCACATGTATATTGTATTCAGGATATACTGTAACCTATTCAATATATAAAGGATTGCTGGCCATCTGGGAGAGGGGGTGGAGGGAGGGAGGGGAAAAATCAGAACAGAAGTGAATGCAAGGGATAATGTTGTAAAAAATTACCCTGGCATGAGTTCTATCAATAAAAAGTTATTTTAAAAAATGTGTGCTAGTGAATTAGTTATTATGCCATAGTAAATTAAATTAGGCTGTTAAGTGAACTTTCACAATTTTCAACTCCTCTAGAAAATGTTTTGTTTATATTGCTTGACTACTTATTTTGTTTGGAGAATAGCTCTTTGTATTACATATTTGCATAAATTAGTCACACTTTTAAAAAATTTCATACTTCTATCAGTGATATTTGAAACTAGTGTTATTTTTCCTATTCTTCAATTCCTTTTCAAATTATGATTTCATTTGTTTCATTTGTGCAATGTAGTCACTATTCCAGTGGTTCTCAAAGTATGGTCTAGAAAATCCTGGGGATCTCTGAAACCCTTTTAGAAGGTCTACAAATTCAAAAATACCCATTTTCATTCTATACTCTATTGCTATTGTTGTTAATGGTAATGTATGATCTTTTATGTTATGTTGCATAGCTATTTTGAGCTAATTTTAGTATATGGTATAAGCTCTTGGTCTACTTCTAATTTCTGTCAAGCTGCTTCCTTGGTTTCCAAAACAGTATTGTTTGATAATTTTTATTATTTTTGTTCATTTGCTAGAGATAAAATTATTCTATTAATCCAGAACAGTATCTTATTATAACAACTTATATTTTTAGACTTTTTGTGCAATATTTAGGTTAAATTACTTACCCAGTGTCAGAAAGCTAGCATATGTTAAAGATAGAGCTTAGATCCAAATCTTTTGAAACTTGATTCTGGATTTAATTATAATGTGAATCATTTTTTAAAGTTGAATGGTGCTTATATTTAAGTTTCAAATCCCATTTGAAAAGAGTAAATTATTTTCTGTTTATATCTCTGTAGTCTTATTGTGTAGCTTTTATTTATTTAAAATTGTGTCAATTTGAATTCGATTAGTCTATAATTCTCTTTCTCTGTTTTATAGCTTCATTTTGGGGACATCAGGACTATATCTCATATAAGGAGTTTAATAGAGTGCTTTTTGTCTCAATTTAAAAATAAAATAACAAATTTTCTTTTAATTTCTTCAAACCACAAGATAATTTTCATGTCCTGATTGGAGTCATCATAAGGAAAAGCCAATAGAAATGTGTGTTTTTTTCTGACTCAAAAACTAAGTAAAATTTGCTGATCATGGGAGAGGTGGAACAGAAGAGATATACTGTCTATTCTGTGAGATAATGAAACAAATGCAGACATCTAACAAAATGATATAAATTTTCAAAAGAAGTAAAAAGGAACTCTCAGATCTTTTTTTATGCTTGGAAGACTGTGGGAATAATAGATGATCTGGGTAATGGTTAACTTGCCCAGAAACATATTGGCTTTAGCCATTTCATTTGAAGAACCATAAAACTTTCCTGAAAAGGGGGAAGCAGGTTGAAGAAGCAGAGTTAAGAGCAATAGACCAAATAGCTGAATTTTTGGACAGAGGATATTATTTAGACCAAAATAATAATCCCCTGGTTAACGTGGAAGTTTCATAAGTGCAGGCTGGAATTTCTGTAGAAAAATAAGCAAAGCAATGAAAGGTTTCTTAGATCAAGGAAAGGAGATTCTAGAGAAAGCCCAGGAGTTCCTATTCCAAATTGGAAATTATGTAAATGAGAACTAAAGATCCATGAGTCACAGAACTGTGATATAAGATATCAGATATTTAAGACAGCCAAGTGTTATAGTGGATAAAGCATGGAGTTTGGAGTCAAAAAGAACTAAATTCTAAGACAGCCTCAGACACATATTGTGTGATCTGAACAAGTTACTTGAATAACTTGAGTGCCCTCTTTGCCTTAATTTCTTCATCTATAAGGGGGAGACAATAATATAAGCTATCACTTAGGATATATATATATACACATACATGCATGTGTACATAAACACACACACACACACAGAACAAGGAACTGAGTCTGATTCACTTCTGGTTTTTTTTTTATTTCTCTGTAATAAACTTCTAGATCCCATGCCTTGTTAATGTTTTCAAAGGAACCAAGGGTACCCAGAAAATAAATAAAAATGTATCAAATTCCCCAAAGATATATTTTAAATGTAAGCAAACATAAACCACAGGTATTATTTCCTGAGAAATGTTCAAACTAGTACTCAGCCTAGCAGAGTACTAAGCTCCAGGTAACTCCATCTTCCAAACTACCTCCTGAAAATATTCTTGAAAGATTCATGGTTATAATCAATGTAATAATTCAATTTTGAAAAGAGCAGCAAGACTCATTTGACATGTAAATAAAATTATGTAAAATCTACATTGATCATTTTAAAGTGTTATGTGAATACAGCATCTGCTATCATAAAATATTTCAAAGTAAACATAAGTAACAAAGTAAACAAAGTCAGACATCAACCAACTTCCTCTTAGTTACAGCATTCTTACTTTAATATCACACTAGCCAAAATATGTGAAAAATAGAGTCTATTGCTCTTATTCTGCTTTTTCAATCTGCTTGCTCTATCTTAGGAGAGTTTTATGGTTCTTCAAATGAAATGACTAAGGCCAATATGCTTCTGGGCAAGTTAACCATTATCCAGATGATCTATTATTCCCAGTCTTCCAAGCATAAACAAACAAATAAAAAAAGTAAACAAAACCTGATTAAAGGCTTTATCAAGAATCTATGAAGTCTCCAAGAGGAGATTCTCATTTAAAATCTTCCCAAATTTAAGTCTAAAGTCTACTGCATTTGACAATAATGTAAGGAAAGAAAATAATAGAAAAACTTAGGGAACCAAGAGCTATAAAACACACATACACACACACACACACACACACACACACACACACACACACATATACACATCATAACTCAGAATTATTTTCTCAAGAGAGCATAGAGAAGATCAATGTATAAAAACCTTACTCAATGGCTGGAGGAATTTTCAGAGCGGGGAGAAAGGTTTTCAGTTATGCTTATACAACTTGATTGAACTGAACAAAAAAAAGCAGAGTTGGAGAAGAAAGAGGCCAAGATTTGGCCATTTCAGGTTATCTCTCTGTAAGCAAAAAAAAAAAAAAATGTTCAAAAGAAGAACAAAAGACAATACCTCAAGTAAAGCAAAGACAAGAGAACTTTTGCAGCAACCAGCAGAAAAGATACTTACCTCATATCAATTGCCAAGTGATTTTTTTTTACTTCCACAGTACATCCTGAATCTATTCCTTTCTCTGTTTACAACAGCTACCACTATGGTTCATCTTCATCATTTGTTACCTGAACTATTGCAATATTAATTATAACTTGTTTCCCTGATTTAAATCTCCTCTCTAATCCATATTCTACCCAGTTGCGAATCCCATCCCTAAAATACAAATCTGACTAGTCAGTAAGACAGTCAAAAAGTCATTCTTTTTTATAATATTAAATACTTTTATACACACTAAGTATGCTCAAGAAACTCCAATCCAGAATAAAACAAAACTCATCTCCTTGGTCTTTAATGCCCTTCAAAAAAAAATCTGATCATTATCTGTCCTTCCAAGAATATTACACATTTTTCTCCTTCATTCACTTTCTCTTGAGTAAAAGAGACCGATTAGTATGCTATTGCAATAGAATTGGCCTAAGAAGCATAGATTTGTATCACATATTTTGGATAATATGATATGAAAGTGAGAATGTTATAACTAAGAGGAGGTTGGTTGATGCTTTCTGGATCAATTTTTTTTCCTTTGTTTAAACAAGATTTTAATCCTTTACATAATCACATCTTTTGATAATCTGAGGACTTGACTGGCCCTAGTCCCTCACTTTGTTCTTTCAACATCATTTTAAAGATGACTGACTAGTCATTTCACAACCTGAGATTAAATCTTAGACTTGGTTTTTAAGATAAGAAAGCAAAGCATGCAGAATGTAAGAACCAAATCTCAGACAAACAGAGAAAAGTTAGTGAGAAACACAGAGACTTCACTTCCCAATTATGAAGCTTATGTAGAAACATAATTTCATCACTCCTCCAGGAAACTGCAAACACCAAAGGACCATATGACCATGAAACTAATGGACACAGAGGTATGAGCATAAGGAGACACTAGCAAAGTAGCTAAGCTGTAAGCTGCAGGGACAGATGCTATCATCTCTATGGAATAGTAGTAATATGGAATAGCAGTGAGGTTTCTGGTCAAGCAGAGAAATCTGTCACTCTAAGGCCATTGGTCAAAGGATGCTTTTGGACAACATCAAAATTCTGACTTGATTTGCCAAGTTCAGTGAACACTACATCCCTAACCATCTTCAACTCCAAATTTTTTTAATAACACATATTATCTCTGTTCTAAATCAGTCATTCTTCATTTCTCATTTGGACTATTAGAGTAGGGTCCCAATTAGTTTCATCGCTTTCAGTCTCTTCCTTCCCCAGGAAAAACTCCAAATGCATGTCAAAGTAATATTGTTTAAGGAATAAGTCTGGCCAGCTCACTTCCCTGCTCAAAAACTGTCAGTGGCACCCTATTTTTCCATTAAAAATGTAAACTTCAAAGTTTAGCATTCAAAGTTCTCTTTAATCTGGCTCTAAACTATCTTTCTAGTTTAACTTTCTATTACACTCCTTTACATTCCAGCCAAGCTTTACTACTAATTAGGCTTTTTATTTTCAAAATGTATGAACATATAATTTTTCCACATTGACCCTTACATAGCCTTGCATTTCATATTTCCCCCTCCTTTCTGTTAGAATCATAGTGTTAACTCATTAGAGTTGATGGAAACAATGCTTGTGTGCTTAGGATTTACACCTTTGTGAGAATTCACACATTAGAGCTCACACATTGGTGTTCACAAGTTTGGGAGATTCACAAGTCAGAAACCCACAATTCCACTCTCTCAGAGGAGGAGTCAACCTTTGGGTTCACACCTTTAAGAGATAATATATAAGAAGCTCTTAGAGCTTCAGTCAGTCAGTTGAAAAAGATTGAAAGCCAGAAGTCACAGAAGTCAATCAGTTCAGGAAACTGACAAACTAGAAATTGCAATCGGGCAGCACAAAGGATTTGGAGGAGTAGAACCAAGATTCAGAAGGAGCTGGAGGCTGAAGCTGGCAGACAAGCTGCAAGAGCTCTCGGAACCAAGGAAGAGATAGGCCTCAAAGAAAACTAACCAGGCTATTTTGGAAGAGGCAATAAAAGACTGTACTTAAATCCCTGGCTGTATTTGAGGTGATTGTTACTTGGAACTGAAACAAAGGCTGCCTCCGGAAACCTCCCCAAGAAACCTGCTCCCAGAGAACCATCATATATTATACAAAAGAAGAGAATACCACACCTTTCCCCCACACACTCCCCTAGATGGCAAGCAATCTAATATGTTACACATGATAAAATATATGTTAAACACAATATGTAAACATATTTAACATATTTATACAATTCTATTGCTGCACAAGAAAAATTAGATCAAAAAGGAAAGTAAATGAGTAAGAAAACAAAATGCAACTGAACAAAAACAAAAAGAGTGAGAATGTTGTGTTGTGATCCACATTCATTTCCCACAATCATCTCTCTGGTGTAGATGGCTCTCTTCATAACAAGATCACTGGACTGCATTAGTTTTCTCATTGTTGGAAAGAGTTACATTCATTACAATGGATTGTTGTATAAGATTTATGTTGTCATGCACTAGTCTTTAGACTTCTCTGAAATCATCCTCCTGATCATTTCTTATAGAACAATAATATTCTACAACATTCATATACCATAACTTATTCAGCTATTCTTTAACTGGTAGGCATCCACTAACTTTCCAGTTTCTTTTTACTACAAAAAGTACTGCCACAAACATTTTTGCATAATGAGTCCCTTTCCTTCTCTTAAGATCTCTTTGGAATATAGGCCCACTGCTGGATCAAAGGGTATGCACAGTTTGATAATTTTTTTTTTAACATAGTTCCAAATTGCTCTCCAGAATAGCTGGATCCATTCACAGATCCACTAAGAATATTTTAGTGTCCCACTTTTTCCACATCCCCTCCAATAATCGTCATTATCTTTTCCTGTCATCTTAGCCAGTCTGAGAAGTTGTAGTGGCATCTCAGAGTTGTTTTAATTTGCATTTCTCTGATCACTGTGATTTACAGCACTTTTCATATGATTAGAAATGGTTTTAATTTCTTCATTTGAAAATTGTCTGGTCATATCCTTTGATCATTTAAGAATTGAGAATGGCTTGAATTCTTATAAATTTCAATCAATTTTCTATATATTTTAGAAATAAGGCCTTTCTCAGAACCCTTAAATGTAAAAATGTTTTCCCAATGTATTGATTCCCTCCTGGTCTGTTTGCATTAGTTTTGTTTGTACAAAAAATGTTTAACTCAATATAATCAAAATTATTTATTTGGTTGTTCAATTATGAGTTCCAGTTTTTCTTTGGACACAAATTCCTTCCTTCTCCACAGATCTAGGAGGTAAACTATCCTATGTTCTTCTAATTTGCTTAAATATCACTCTTTATTTCTAAGTCATGAACCTATTTTGACCTTATCTTAGTATACAGTGTTAGATGTGGGTCAATGTCTAGTTTCTTCCATACTAGTTTCCATTTTGCCCAGCACTTTTTGTCAAATAGTGAGTTCTTATCCCAAAGCTGGGTTCTTTGGGTTTGTCAAACACTATATTGCTATAGGTATTGATTATTTTGTCCTATGATCCTAACCTATTCCACTGATCAACTGCTATATTTCTTAGCCAGTACCAAATGGTTTTGATGACCATTGCTTTATAATATGGTTTTAGGTCTAGCACAGGTAGGTCAAATTCATTGGCATTTTTTTAATTAAGTGCCTTGAAATTCTTGACCTCTTGTTCTTCCAGATGAACTTTGTTATTATTTTTTCTAGTTCTGTAAAATGATTTCTCAAGAGTCTGAATGGTATGGCTCTAAATAAGTAGATTAATTTAGGCAGTATTGTCATTTTTATGATGTTCTCTCATCCTATCCATGAGCACTTGATATTTTTCCAACTGATTAGATCAGACTTTATTTGTTTGGAAAGTGTTTTGTAGTTGTGTTCATATAGTTCCTGAGTTTTCCTTGACAAATAGATTCCCAAATATTTTATACTATCAACAGATATTTTAAATGAAATTTGTTTTTGTATCACTTGCTGCTGGACTTTGTTGGTAAAATATAAAAATGCTGATGAGTTATATGGATTTATTTTATATCCTGCAATTTTGCTAAAGTTGTAAATTGTTTCTAGTAGTTTTTTAGTTGATTCTCTAGGGTTCTCTAAGTATACTATCATATCATCTGCAAAGAGTGATAATTTGGCTTCCTCATTACTTATTCTAATTCCTTTTATCTCTTTTATTTCTAATACAATATTGAATAATAATGGTGACAATAGGCAATACTGTTTCACTCCTGATCTTAATGAGAATAGTTCTAGTTTGTCCCAATTACATAAGATTCTTGCTGATGGTTTTAAAGAGATGCTACTGATCATTTTTTTAAAAAGTCCATTTATTCCTATACTCTCTAGTTTTTAATAGGAATAGGTGTTGGATTTTATCAATTTTTTTCTGCATCTATTGAGATAATCATGGGATATTTTTAGTTTAATTATTGATATAGTCAATGCTAATAGTTTTCCTAATCTTGAACCAGCTCTGCATTCCTAACATAAATCCTACTTGGTCATAGAATTTCAAGTTTGGTATTTGATGGAGAGTTTTTAATTTGTTTTTTCCCCTAGCTTTTTTAGTTGTAAGCCCAATTCATTCATCTTCTCTTTCTCTATTTTATGCACAAAAGCACCTAGATATATAAATTTTCACTTTGTAACTTCTTTGACTGCATCCCACAAATTTTGGTATGTTGTCTCATTTTTGTCATTCTTTTGGATGAACTTGTTGGTCATGTCTAAGATTTGTTGGTTCATGCATACATTCTTTAGGATTAGATTATTTAACTTCCAACTAATTTTTGGTCTGTTTTCTCCTGGTCTTATATTGCATGTGATTTTTATTTTATCATAATCTGATAAAAAAGGAATTTACTTTTTCTTCCCTTCTGCATTTGATTTAGAGATTTTTATGCCCTGATACACGGTCAATTTTTGCTTAGATTTCATGTATTTCCAAAAAAAAAATGTATATTCCTTTTTGTCTCTATTCAATTTTTTCCCAAAGATCTATTATGCCTAACTTTTCTAATATTCTGTTTACCTTCTTAACTTATTTATTTTGTGGTTCAATTTATTTAGTTCTAAGAGAGCATCCTCCACTAGTATAGTGTTGTTGTCTATTTCTTCTTGAATCTCTCTTAACATCTCCTCTATGAATGTGGAAATTATACCACTTGGTGCATATATGTTTAGTATTGAAATTGCTTCATTATCTATGGTACCCTTTAGTAAACTATAGTTTCCTTCCTTATCCATTTTTAATTAGATCTATCTTTACTTGATGTGAGATTAGGATTGCAACCCCTGTGTCAAATGTATGTTGCTGCTGCTCTTACTGGAGTAGCATTTCCAAAAGTAATTTTATTACATTACATGAATGATATATTGGATGTGCACGTGAGGAACAAATGTTAGAAGCATGTCTACAAAAGACCATAGAAACATTAAGGAACTACAAATTGCACATAGCTTCAGAAAAAATCCAAAAAAAACATGCTCCTTTTCAATATTTAGGATATTAAGTATATCCTAAGGTGCTTACAATATAAAACCTTTCCTTAAGAACACCTTAAATGACTTTCAGAAATTGATACAAGATATCCAATAGAAGCATCCAGTGCTAGGCTTCATTACCTATCAATTGCAAACATTATATGACATTTTAGGGGAGACAGTGCTTTCAACTTACAAAAGAAGCTCAAGAGGCTTTGAGAGAAGTTGAACTGGCTTTATCCAATGTGGTTGAAAGAGTCACTCAAAAACCCTTGGAAATATCAGTTTTTGCTATAAAAGAGATACCTACAACACTCCTTCATCAAGGAGACAATGTGATAGAGTGGGTGAACCTTGCAGCATAACCTGAACAAAGCCTTACTCCTTACCCAGTGCTTGTGGCTAGAATTTTATTAAAAGCCATTAAATGATCAGTATAATAATCTTGGATAAGACCTGACAAGACACTTTTATACTAATGCACAAATTAATGTATGCTGTGAAACCATCCTAAGATGGCAAATTTTATTGGCCAGCACTCCAAATTTACACATGGGTCTCCATTAAAAATAACTATTACATAATTGGCAATGAATTATTGAAGAAAAGGTTTCTAAAGTTCCTCTTAAAGGACCAACTACCTTTACAGATGGGTCCAAACATAATATTTGTGCTATATACTCTCATGACTTAAATATAAAAAGAGTAGTCAGAACTCCTTTTCAATCCACTCAGCAGAATGAATTGTATGCAATCATTCTAGCTCTTGCTTATTACCCAAGAGATATAAATATAATATCTGATTCAGCCTATTCAATAGGTGTGGTACAAAGAATTGCCACAGCCCCCAAATTTTTTTTTTAAATCTAATATATATCAGCTCTTCAAGAAACTTCAAGAGCAAGTGAGAAAGCATCCAGGTAAGATTTATATTTTGCATGTTCACTCACATAGTGGACTTCCAAGTCCTATTTTTGATTGTAATTCAAAGGCAGATAACCTTCTAAGTATGTTGGTCAATACTGCTTTATTCCAAGAAGCCCAAGAATCTCATTCTAAATATCATCAGGCTGCTTGAGCATTACATTTACAATTTGGGATAACAAGAGAGGAAGCTAGGAGCATAGTAAATGTCTGTACAGCTTGCCTTCCTTTCCATACTCCTACACTCTCTCCAGAGAAGAACCTTTGTGGTTTGAGGCCCAATGAAATTTGGCAAATGGATGTGACTCATTATAAATCTTTTGGTTATCTGTCTTTTATCCATGTTGTGGTAGATACCTTTTCAGGATTCACTTTTGCAATATCAGCAGCAAAAGAGACAACCCAAGTGGTCACTGATTTCTTTATACAAGCATTTGCAATTATGAGTGTGGCACAAGTGATAAAAACAGATAATGGACTTACATATACTTCTAAACATTTTGCACACTTTCATGCACAGTATAAGATTTTACATACCACTGGCATATCCTTTAATCCTCAGGACAGGCAATAGTAAAGAGGAGAAACTGTTAGAATTCTTACAAGGTGCTGAGCCACTGGAATTGATAGAGACAATAATTATCTAATTTAGCATGGTACTTAACACTTCTCTAGTTCCCCAATGCTTGGGGTTCAGAGAATTGTAGGTAAGGATCAGGGGGTGGAGTGAGAGAGACAGAGAACTTTGCCTCTGGACAAGGAGGAGAAAAAGTCAGTACTACTTAGTTGTACAAGATTCCCACCTTTAAGAGAGCATATATAAGTTAGAAGCCTCAATCAGTATTCAGTCTGAGACATTCAGAAGTCAAAAAAGACAAGCCCACTCTTGGAGGAGGAGACAGATTCATTCCATTTTCCACCTTTGTGCTGGCTGGAGACATTTGGAGGGTGCTAGAGGCTAAAGCTGGCAGAGGCAAAGGACAAACAGCAAGAACTTTTGGGAACCAAGGAAAGAGATAGATCTCTAAGAAAGCTAACCAGGCCCAAGGAGGAAGACAATACTTGAAAGAGAAAATAAAGGATTTGGACTTTAACTCCTGGCTGCATTTTGGGTGTTTACACTAAATTGAAATGAAGGCTCCTTTCAGAAGCCCCCCAAGAAACCTGCTCTCAGAAAACATAATATTTTAGAGGAGAACATTACAAGAAACAAAGACATTAAGATGCTCCTCCAAAAACAAAAGAAAGGGGGAACCACAGGTAACCCTAGAGAACTTCTAATTTTTAGTTCTTTATTAACTTCTTGATTTTTGATGAAGATGCACTGACTCTGGCAAACAGGTTTTATAATCCACCAGAAGGGTAGTGTCCAGTGCGAGCAGCTCCACTATCTTTAGATAATTGTCAAGTGATGTGGAGAATCCAGAAAGTGGTGAATAGAAGGGACCAGATAGGTTAACTGCTTGGGGGAGAGGGTTTGCTTGTATCTCTACAAAAAGGAGAAGGAATCAAATGGGTGCCAATGAGTCATATTCACCTTGTCCATCAGAGAGAGATGGAGCAGACCCTTGAAATGAAGGAGAAGACCCAAGAAACATCAGGTGATTTCATTGCTAATTGTGCCCACTACTAAAAGAATGGCAGTTATGGCAATTGACTCATGGATATCAAAAATTGTTAATGGGATGATGCAGGACTTCAAAACTCTCAGGAATCATTGGAATCCCTGAGACATGAAAAGATTGTTGTAAGACTTGAAAACCCTTAAGAATCATTGGATTCTCTGAGACATGATAAGATTGTTGTAGGACATGAAAACCCCCAGGAATCATTGGATTTTCTGAGAAATGCTAAGACTGTCACAGTCTTTCAAACTTTGCAGGAATCATTGGATTCACTAATACATAAAAAGATTGTTGCAGTACTTCAAAAACTTGCAGCACTCATGGGATTCCCTGACATGTGAAGCAATGGACAATAGATTGGTTTTGGGCTATCTCTTGGTTGCTGAATGTTGATTGTTATTTACATACCCTCCTAAGATTTCTGGAAATCTTTTACAACACCATGTTGATTTATATTGTTTGTTATATCACTATTTACATGTATAATTCATGTTTGTTATACCACATTGAGCCTGCACTGACTGAGGGGAGAGTCATCACTAATAGTCTGTGCTTTATTGCTATGTGCTTGTGTAATACCTCCCATGCTGATGGGTTTGTGCATACCTGTTTCTAGTAAGACCCTTCAGCCCAGAAACATGCTAACAATATCTGGCTTGACTCCCCACTTCCCTTTGGTGTTTTTCATCTCTCTTCCTGAGAAGTCAGAGAAGGCATGATCACCTCCTTTTTGGTATTTTCACTCCTTTCCTAAGAAGTCAGAGGGGCATGATCACCTCCTTTTTGGGGTTCTCACCTCCCTGAGAAATCAGGGATGGCGTGACCACCTATGTTCTAAAACAAAAGAAAACGGGAGATGTAAAGAGCTGAAACTCTTAAAAAGTGTGCTTGAATCAGACAACTGAGCACTTAAGGCTAATTACCTATTGGACAATAACTCTATTAGCATATATTTGGAATTTCTCTTCTCACAATTAATCCTAATTCAATGCTTGAGATTCAGAGAATTGTAGGTAAGGATTGGGGGGTGGAGTGACAGAGACAGAGAACTTTGCATCTGGACAAAGAGGAAAATATATGAAGATTCTGGACTCTAGAATCAAGAAAGGGTTCTTGGCAAAACTCCTGGCAGTTTTGTTCCTCTCCTTCACTTCTCCCCCTAAAGACCAAGGACTTTTGCTTATTCTGACTCTGGCTGATTTTGAGGACTCCAGAGAGCTAGCCTGAACTTTACACTATTCTTTTCTCTTTCCTTCTCCTTTCCTTCCTCTCCAGTATTTTCCTTTATATGACCTCCCTCAAACAGCTATCCCACTTAAAGCCCCTCCCTCTTTTTTATCTTTCCTCTAATACTTCTGTTTTCCCTTCTATTAGTCTTTCCCTTTCTTGTCCCCTTTTCCTTCCCACTTCCCTATAAGATGAGACAAGTTTTTCTGTGAAACCAAATGTGTCTGATATTCTTACTTAGAGCCAAATCTAATGAAAGTAAGATTCACACAATGCTCATCCCTTTCCCTTCTTTCTCTCAGTTATAATAGGTTTTCTTTGCCTCTTTGTGAGATGTACTTTCCCCTATTTTACCTCCTTTGTCCTCTTCTTCCAGTATGATCCCCTTTCTACCTCTAGTTTCTTTTTGATATTATCATAATAAAGTGAAAGTACACCCGCATTCTCTGAGTATACACATAACAGAAATATAGTTCTCAAACGTTCTTTCCTTTTTACCTCTTTATGCTTTTCTTGAGTTTTGTGTTTGGAGATCAATTTTTTTTTGTTCAGTTCAGGTCTTTTCATTAGAAATAGGTGAAATTTAACTATTTGAATGTTCTTCTTTCCTGAAAGATAATGCTCATTTTAGCTAAATGGCTTATTCTTATCTATAATCCAAGTTCCTTTGCCTTTCAGAATATCAGATTCCAGGGCCTTTGAACTTTTAAGGTGGAAGCTGCTAGGTCCTGAGTAATCCTAATTGTAGCACGTCAGTATTTGAATAGTTTCTTTCTGGCTGCTTGCAATATTTTTTTTCATTAATACAAAAGTTCTGAAATTTAGCCACCATATTCCTTGGGATTTTAATTCTGGGGTCTCTTTCAGGAGTTGATCAGTGAATTATTTTGATGGTTATTTTACCTTTTGATTCTAAAACATCAGGGCAGTTTTCCTTTATGATTTCCTGTAAGATAATATCTAGGTTCTTTTTTTTTTATTCATCATGGCTTTCAGGAAGTCCAATACTCCTTAGATTGTCTCTCCTGGTTCTATTTTCCAGGTCAGTTGTTTTTCCTAGGAGGTATTTCATATTTTCTTCTATTTTTAAAAATTTTTATTTGACTGATTATTGAAGTTTTATTGAGTCATTCAGTTCTATTTGTTTAGTTCTAATGTTTAGCATATTATTTTCTTCAGTTATCTTTTAGCTCCTTTTGTATTTGGCCAATTGAATTGTTTTGTTCATTTCATTTTTTTTCACTTCACAGATTTTGTTTTTCAATGAATTGGTATCTTTTTCTATTTTGTAAGGCATTATATATATTTTTTCCCATTTTATCAAATCTATTTTGTATGGAGTTTTATCCTTTTCCCATCCCTTCTTTCAAAGATCTCACTTCCTTTACCCATTTTTTTCTTTTCTCTTGTAAATTCTTTATACAATCTTCCAAGAAAGCCTTGTGAAATGGAGACCAGCTCATATCTCCCTTTGGGGTTTCAGCTGGAGTTGATCTGCCTTTAGGAAACTCAGAATTTGAAGTCTGTTCTTCTTTCTCTCTATAAACATTGTCTATAGTGAGAGTTCTTTTTGGTTTTTTTGCTCATTTTTTTAAGGCTTGAAGTCTGCTCAAGGTAAAGGAGCAACAGCTGCATTAGTTTGCCCTGGGACAATTCTGCTGATTGACTTCCAGTACTGGGTAATTGTAGCTAGGTGCAGTCTTCTGGGGTTCAGTCATTTACACTTTGCCTTTTGTAGCAAATCTGCCAAACTACCTGCTTGCAATCAGGACAGTAGCCTAAGAGGTTCATAGAAGATTCCCAAGTGAATGGAAGCTTGCCCAATCTCCCTATGCTGCAGTCTGGTCTCAACAGACTGTCCCCCTACCTATCTGAAACAGACCTGTTCGGAAGTTCTTCCAAGGTATCTTCTAGAAATGTATTGTACTCCAAATATTTGTGGGTTCTTTGACTCCAAAACTAGTTCAGAGGCTTAATCTACTGTTGGTTTGAGAGAAGGTCAGGGGAGGTCACAGAAAGTCGTGTCTGCTCTCTGACATCTTGGATTTACCCTTATTAACTACTCTCTGAAATTGGCATTCCATTCTCCATCACATTTTTATTATTGTATTATTTTTTTTCTTACTTATATCCGTAGGACTTATCATAATGCTTTGCAAATGCCATATAATATATATGCAAATGTATGTGTATCTAACATATGTTTATATATCTAAACATGCACATGCATATGTGTGAATTAATATTAATACTTTTGAAATATGTAAAAATAATGCCACAATTAATAAATGTCTATTGTTAGATTATTACATCAAAAAAATAAAGGAGGTGGATAAGGCAGGGGAGCACAGGATAAATAAAAAAATATTTAAATATAAATATAGCAGAAAAACTGTAATTGACTTTAAAATCATTAAAAATTTATTGGGGGGAGAGGGGAAACTACAGAGGATAGAGCACTGGCCCTGGCCTTAGGAGAACATAAGTTTCAATCCAGCCTGATACTTACTAGTTGTGTTACCCTGGGCAAGTCACTTAACCCCAATTGCATCATCAAAAAAAATTAATTGAAATCTCAAGAAAAATATTTCTTTTACTACAAATTCATGGTCAGAAAATGAAAAATCAATTAAAGAAGCAATTATTTTTATATGAATGGAGAATGAAAGCTAGGTACCATCTCAAAATGTAAAGATTGTTTACTAGAAGAGTACATGGAAGGTGATAAATTGAGAAAGAATATAGATGAAAAGGAAATAAGTTCATTAATAAGAAAAAAGAAACAGAATTCACAGAATATCTTTCAAGATACTCCAAAGGCAATAATAGAGTTCCTTAAATACATCAAAGATAAAAAGTCAGCTAGAGAATCAGTGAGATAGTTTGGTCATTATGACATTAAAGGTTAGTTGAGGAAAGATAAAGAGATAGAAGAAAAAGAGGTCATGATATTTTCTTCAATTTTTATTGAGGATTAAGTTGATTACAGAATTTTCCTTTGAACAAAGAAGCTAAAGGCATAAAAATACACAGTATGGTCTAGAACTATGAGAAGTATAAAACAACACAAAGAAATCATGAGGACTAAATAGCACTCTCACAAATATTTTTAAATACTCAACTGTGAAACTAGTCAAAATTATGTAACCTGATAATGGCATAAGCTTCCTGTACCCAAAGACTTAAAATGTGGTTATTGTGGAATAGCAAAAATCTGAGTCTCACTTGTATAATACCTGACAGTACAATGGGAACCATTCCAAAGGATGAACCTGTCTTAAGCAAAGATAACTTAAAGAAAAAATCATTTAAGGGAAAATTATATTGAATAATCCATTTGTTTCATTAGTTTAGTGAAGATCTGAATAAGGCAAAAAATAGTGAGTCTAATTTTAAATTTTAAAAATCTCCACAAGGCTATATATAAAAGGCTATTTTTTTGCAATTATGTTATCAAAAGATTTGGGAGGTTGGGTCAGGAGGAAAAATGATTCTTGGTCTAATCATTGAATTAAGGACTGACTTTTGGTTCTCAAGTCAGAAAATAAAAGTTTAAATATTGCCTCACAAATTTCACTTCAATTTGTTTATAAAATGAAGTTATCAGATGAAACAGTCTTTGAGATTCCTTTGACATCTGGATGTAAATGTATTCTTTGATTCATCATAATCTTTCACTTCTCATGTCCAATCTATTGCCAAGGTCTATTAATTTTACCTTTTCAACATCTTTCAAATACTCCTCTTCTCCAACACTATCATCATTCTCATATAAGCCCTCACCTCATACCTGGGTTATTGCAATTGTCTGCTGGTGAGCTTGCCTTCTTCAAGTTTTTCCCACTCTAATCTATCTTCCATTCAGCCAGTAAAGTGATTTTCCTGAAGCATGGATCCCATCATATTATCTTGCTTCCCTACTCAATAAGCTCTAGGGGCATCCTATTTACCTCCCAGTTCAAATGCAAAATATTCTAGTGTTTAAAGCCTTTCATAATTTTGTTGTTCTTCATGTTGTTCAATCAAATTTAACTTTTTAGGATCCCACAGTCCATAATGTACCAATACTACCTATGGGATTTTCATGGCAAAGACATGATGGGAGTGGTTTGCCATTCTCTTCCCTACTGGATTAAGGCAAACAGATTAAGTGATTTGCCTAGATTTACACAACTAGTTAACTGTTTGAGGTTGGATTTGAATTTAGAAGTTCTTGACTCCAGGCCCAATATTATATACACTGACCTATTTGGAACCCCTTTATATAACCCAGCCCACCCATAACATTTCCTATTTTTTTGTACCTTATACTTCATGCCCCCCCATTACCCTTACCATATCATCTATTTGCTTCAGTGACACTGACCTCTTTACTGTTCCACAAGCAGACACTCTGCTTTTGGCTCCTGACATATTCTCTGGCTGTTTCTCATTCTTTGATTGTTCTTTCTCTGTATCTCCACTTCTTGACTCCCTCAAGTTCCAGCTGAAATACTACCTTCTACAGGAAATCCTTCTCAATCTTTCTTAATTCCAGTGCCTTCCTTCTCTTAATTATTTCCTATTTTATCCTGTATATAGCTTGTTTATACATATTTGTTTGCTTATCTCACCCACTAGATTTTGAAAAAGTCAAGGGCAAGAACTCTTTTACCTTTCTTTGTATCCCCAGAGTTTAACACAGTGCCTGAACTATAATAGACTTTTAATAAGTACTTATAGAATAACTGATAGACCTCTGATTTTATGAATATGAGTATGGATAATGGATGGCTATTTGAAAAAAAAAAGATGTGCAAATAATGGGAAGTTTATGGTCAGAAATGGCTTTAATTTGTTTGAAAACAATTTAAAATAAATTCTGCACAAGTCCTATAGTCTATTTAGATGCTGTTACAGATAATTAGGAAAGTAAAATATATATTCCATGAGGGAATGTGAGTAAACAGAAGTTGACATTAAACATAAATAAAACAAAAATTGAAAGATGTTAGAATACAAATAGTCTTATATGCCAGAAAAGGGAGGGAGGAATCACTGTAGACATTTTCAAGAAATTTTACTAATATTAAACTGCAACAAGATGATTTTTAAAAAAAGAGGAGAAAGAAGAGGAGGAGGAGGAGGAGGAGGAAGAGGAGGAGGAGAAAGAGGAAGAGGAAGAGGAGTAGGAGGAGGAGAACATTCAAGCTGAAAAGGACCATAGAGATTGCCCTAGGTCAAGACTCAGAAAACATTATCCTGTCTTGACACAAAACTATGATATAGTCACATCTAGATTAATGGACTGGACTAGTTCTAGATATTTCACTTCAAAAAAGCTATAATAAATAAGACATTTCAGAGAAGAACAACTTAATTTCTGAAGGAATAGACAAAGCACTTTCTCAATGGTACTCAAAATAGATTACTACTACTGAATTTCTTCATCTTTATGTGGGAGTCAGTTTGTTTCTACCAGAGCAGCTGTTGCAGAGGAGTGATTATAAAAAATGGTTCTTCAGTTCTTACATTAACCTTTATTATTACAGCACTAAAATTTTCAGATAAGAAGAGTCTTTTAAAAAATTGTGCTTAAGGGTTTTTCTAGATTTTTCAGCTAAGACATAATAACGAATTATTACACATTTTAAAAACTTGGAAGCAAAATTTATTAAGCAAAAAATCTCTCAAATGAAGAGTTTGAGATGGTTAGGTACACATTTGTTAAAAATGTAAAAATGCAACACTTGTTTAATTTGCAAGAACAACCAATAGACACCAAGAAAAAAAAACATTTCCTAAAAGAATTTTCCCCCAAAAAAAGTGTTTTTTGCATAATTAGTGACTGGAACTGAAAAAAAGCATAATGATTTCATTAGCACAGCCACTGAGGAACACCTTCTATTTGCAGGTACATATTTTGGGGTATCTTTGTTTTGTTTTGTTTTTAGCTAGAAGAAGTATTAAAACTTAGAAATAAAATGCAATCTACTTAGATCCAGACCTTTGAATCACTGTATGACAGAGTACTAAATGTGAGATTTTTTAAAAAGAATAAAGTGTTCACACTAAAATAATGAATATTATTCATATTTTGCCTGTGGTGAAATGATCTAAATTCACATAGACAGCCTATTTCTGCTATTTAGGAAGTTTATTATACTTGTTACTAAAATAAATATCATAGAAGTAATATCAATACTAAAAAGACATGCACCAACTGATATTCCTAGAGGAATCCAAATTCCTAGAGGAAAAGTTCAGAGTTCCAAAAAGAATTAGACAATAAAACTATACTACTGGGGAACCTTGCTCTCTCAACACTAGATAAATCAAACCACAAAATAACTAAAAAAAAGAACTTAAGGAAGTAAATAGAATAATATAAAAGTTAGTGATGACAGACCTTTGGAGAAAATTAAATAGAGACGAAAAGAAATATACCTTTCTTTTGGAAATACATGGAATCTAAGCAAAAATTGACCTTGTATTAGGACATAAAAACTGCTAAATCAAATGCAAAAGGACAGAAACAGTAAGTGCAGTTTTCTCAGATTGTGATGCATTAAAAATTACATGCAATAAAAGTCAGGGGAAAATAGAACAAAAATTAATTGGAAACTAAATAATCTAATCCTAAAGAATGAGTGGATGAAACAACAAACCTTAGATCCAATCAATAATTACATCTAAAAGACTGACAACAATGAGACAACATACCAGAATTTGTGGGATGCAGCCAAAGTGGGAATAAGGGGAAAATTTATACTTCTAGATGCTTACATGAATAAAACAGAGAAAGAGAAGATCAATGAATTGGGATTGCAATTTAAAAAGCTAGAAAAAGGATGAATTAAAAACTTCAATTAAATATAAAATTTGAAAATCTGAAAATAAAAGGGGAGGTTAAAAATTGAATGTAAGAAAACTATTGAATTAATAAATAAAACTGAGTTGATTTTATTTAAAAAACTAACAAAATAGATAATCTTTTACTTAATGTGATTAGAAAAAGGAGAAGAAAGTCAACTTGTTCATCTCAAAAATGAGAGGAAATTAAGGCGATAATTAGGAGTAATTTTGCCCAATTCAATGGCAAGAAATCTGATAATCTAAGTGAAATGAAGGCATACCTACAAAAATATAGATTGCCCAAATGAACAGAAGAGGAAATAAATTACTGAAAGAGTCCCATTTTAGAAAAAGAAATAGAACAAGTTATTAATCAACTCCCTAAGAAAAAATCCCCAGGACCAGAAAGATTTACATGTGAATTATTCCAAACATTTATAGAACAATTAATTCCAATACTATATAAATCATTTGAAAAAATAGGGAATGGAGGACTCTTATCTAATTCCTTTTATGACACAGACATGGTACTAATACCTAAACCAGGTAGGACAAAAACAGAGAAAGAAAATTATAGACCAATCTCCCTAATGAATATTATTGCAACAATCTTAAATAAAATATTAGCAAAAAGATTACAGAAAATCATCCCAAGGATAATACCCCATGACCAAATAGGATTTATACCAGGAATGCAGGGCTGGTTCAATATTAGGAAAACCATTAGCATAATTGACTTTATTAGTAACTAAATTAACAAAAACCTTATGATGATCTCAATAGATGCAGAAAAAGCATTTGATAAAATCCAATAGCCATTCCTAATTAAAAAAAAACACTAAAAAGTATAGGAATAAATGGACTTTTCTTTAAAATAGTGAGTAGCATCTATTTAAAACCACATGCAAGCATCATATGTAACGGGGATAAATTAGAAACATTCCCAATAAGATCAGAGATGAAACGAGGTTGCCTACTATCATCACTATTCAATATTGTATTAGAAATGCTAGCTTTGGCAATGAGAAGAAAAAAAGGTTAAAGAAATTAGAGTAGGTAATGAGGAAACCAAATTATCACTCTTTGCAGATGATATGATAGTATACTTAGAGAACCCGAGAGAATCAACTAAAAACCTGCAAAGTTGCAGGATATAAAATAAATCCACATAAATCATAAGCATTTTTATACATCACTAACAAAACCCAACAGCAAGAGATACAAGGAGAAATTCCATTTAAAATAAGTGTTGATAGTATAAAATATTTGGGAATCTATCTGCCAAGGCCAAGACAGGAACTATATGAGCAAAACTACAAAACACTTTCCACACAAATAAAATCAATTCTAAACAACTGGAAAAATATCAAGTGCTTTTGGACAGATCAAGTGACTATAATAAAGATGACAATATTACCTAAACTAATCTACTTATTTAGTGATATATCAATCAAACTCCCAAGAAACTATTTTACTGACCTAGAAATAATAACAGCATAATCCATCTGGAAAAATAAAAGGTCAAAAATTTCAAGGTAAATAATGAAAAAAGCAAATGAAGATGACTTAGCTGTACCACATCTAAAACTATATTATAAAGCAGTGGTCATCAAAACCATTTGATACTGGCTAAAAAAAAATTGCAATTGATCAGTGGAATAGGTTAAGTTCACAGGAGAAATTAGTTAATGACTATAGCAATCTAGTAATTTGACAAACCCAAAGACTCCAGCTTTTGTATTAAGAATTCACTATTTGACAAAAACTTCTGGGAAAATTGGAAACTAGTTTGGCAGAAACTAAGCATTGACCCACACATGACACCATATACCAAGATAAGGTCGAAATGGGTTTATAATCTGGACATAAAGAAGGATATTATAAACAAATTAGAAAAACATAGGATAGTTGACCTCTTAGATCTATGGAGGGGGAAGAAATTTATGACCAAAGAAGAACTAGAGATCATTACTGATCATAAAATAGATAATTTTGATTATATTGTTAGAAAAGTTTTTATACAAACAAAATTGAAGCAGACAAGATTAGAAGGGAAGCAATAAACTGGGAAAACATTTTTACAAAGGTTCTGATAAAGGCCTCACTTCTAAAATATATAGAGAATTGACTCAATTGGGTAAGAATTCAAACCATTCTCCAATTGATAAATGGTCAAAGGACATGAACAGACAATTTTCAGATGAAGAAATTGAAACTATTTGTAGTCATATGAAAAGGTGCTTCAGTTCACTATTGGTCAGAGAAATGCAAATTAAGATACTCTGAGATACCATTACATACCTCTCAAATGAGAAAAAATAATGACGAATGTTGGAGGGGATATGGGAAAACTGGGACAGTGATGAATTGTTGGTGAAACTGTGAATGCATGCAACCATTCTGGAGAACAATCTGGAACTATGCTCAAAAATCTATCAAACTATGCATACCCTTTGACCCAGCAGTGTTACTACTGGGATTGTATTCCAAAGAGATCTTAAAGGATGGAAAGAAAACCGCATGTGCAAAAATGTTTGAGGAAACACTTTTTGTAGTGGCAAGAAACTGGAATTTGAATGGATGCCCATCAATTGGAGAATGGCCAAATAAGTTATAGCTTATAAAAGTCATGGAATATTAATTTATAAGAAATGATCTCAGGATGATTTCAGAGAGACCTGGAGAGACTTATATGAACTGATGCTAAGTGAAATGAGCAGAACCAGGAAATCATTAGACACTGCAACAACAAGACTCTATGATGATCTATTCCAATGGATGGGGCTCTCTTCAACAAACCAATTGATTCAAACTGATTTCAATTATTCAGTGATGAAGAGAGTCATTTAAACCCAAAGAGAGGACCATGGGATTGTGTGTAGACCACAATATAGCATTTTCACTCTTTCTGTTGTTGTTTGCTTGAATTTTGTTTTCTTTCTCAGTTTTTTTTTCTTTCTAGATCCTATATTTTTTGTGCAACAAGATAACTATATAAATGTGTATACATATATTGGATTTAACATATATTTTAACACATTAAAAAAAAAAAGAAAAGAAAAGAAATCGCCAGGACCAAATGGATTTACATGTGAATTTGACTAAACATTTAAAGAAAAATTAATTCTGATACTATGCAATCTATTTGAAAAATAGGGGAAGAGGAGTCCTGACAAATTCCTTTTATGACATAGATATGGTGTTGATAACTAAATCAGGTAAGGTGAAAATAGAGAAAGAAAATTATAGACAAATTTTCCTTGTGAATATTCATACAAAAATCTTAAATAAAATATTAACAAAGAGATTACAGAAAGTCATCCCCAGGATAAAACACAATGACCAAATAGGATTTATGCCAGGAATGCAGGGCTGGTTCAAATATTAGGAAAACTATTAGCACAATTGACTATATCAATAACCAAATTAACAAAAACCTTATGATTATCTCAATAGATGCAGAAAAAGCATTTGATAAAATCCAACACCCATTCCTATTTTAAAAAAAAGAAAAACTCTAGAGAGTGTAAGACTAAATGAAGTTTTTCTTTAAATGATTGGTAGCATCTATTTAAAACCATTGGCAAGCATCATATGCTAATGTAATATGTAATGGGGACAAACTAGAACTATTTCCATTAATATCAGGAGTGAAACAATGTTTGCTACTATCAACATTATCATTCAATATTGTATTAGAAATGTTAGCTTTGGCAATAAGAGAAGAAAAAGATTAAAGGAATTAGAGTAGGTAATGAGAAACCAAATCATCATGCTTTGCTGATGATATGATGATATAATTAGAGAACCTAGAGAATCAACTAATAAGCTACTAGGAACAATTTACAACTTTAGGAAAGTTGTAGGAAACAAAATAAATCCACATAAATCATCAGCATTTTTATATTTTATCAACAAAGTCCAACAGCAAGAGATGCAAAGGGAAATTCCATTTAAAATAACTATTGATAATGTAAAATATTTGGGATTCTACCTGCCAAGACAAAGTCAGGAACCATTGGAGACAATGCAGCAACAGAAATAATGACTAGACATCTGGCTAAAGAAAATGCCAATGAGATTTGCAAGAGAATTATATGGGGGCTAGACAAAAATGCTCCTTTAGAAGAGATCATAAGACGCTGTGCCACAGTGGACATAAATGCTTATTATGCCCAAACTATGATGAACATGGAAAGACAAGGTCCTTCTTGGCAAAGGAATTATAGAGAAACTCGTCGATGTTTTCATTGCGGAAAAGTTGGACATTTGAGAGCTCATTGTAGATATGGAGATAGAGTGAGAAGACAGGGTGAGAGAAAACCTAAAACCCCATGTCCAAAATGTAACCGAGGCTTTCACTGGGCCTCTAAATGTATATTGACCCAGAGGAATGAAAGGCAGGGCCCAGCTCTAAAGTATCAATCAAAGGACAGGTGGGGCATGATAGCAGCTGAGGTTACACCCAGAGAGACTTTAGAAATTCAGAACTCTGATGTCATCAACCAACAGAAAAGCAATCAGGATTACAGTTGGGAAGAATACAGGCTTTTTAAGACAACAAGACAATATCCAATGCAAACAACTCCAATGTAATTACCAGATGATGAGGAGAAATCCCAAACTTGGTAAATAGAAGAGAATTAAATAGGTTAATTGCTTGGGGAAGAGGATCTGCTTATATTTTCACAGGTGGAAAAGGCTAACAATGAGACTGTCAAAAGAACTTTAAAATCTTCAGCTTTCAATTCCTGAAAAACCAGCAAGAATCACTGAATTCCCTGAGATGAAAAATTGTTGATGAGACCTTTTGCAGTACTTCAGAGCTTACAGGAATTATTAGATTCCTGGCACATGAACTAATGGACAATGGAATCCTATTGGACTGTTTCTAGGACTTATGGACATGTGTAAATTTTCAGGATGATTCATGTTATTTGTTACATTACTACTAGCCTGTGTTATATTGCTATGTGCTTATGTAAATTATGTATAATGCCTCCATATTGATGGATTTATGTATACCATGTATATCTGTTACAAAGTTCTGGCCCATATTGATGGATTTATGTGTATCCCCTCAGAAACCCCCTATGTTTTAAAACAAAAGAAAGGGGGAGATGTTGGAATCCTTACTAACTGCTAAGTAATTAGAGTTGATCTAATCTTACAAGAAGATGTTTTGGGCAGAACCTGAAACAAGGTACTAAGTAGAACTACCCATAATCCCTCTCTCTGGAAGGAGCATAAATAGGCCAATGGGCCAGTCGAAGAGGCTCTGGAGAGAGTGAAGACGCTACAAGTCGGGATTTCAGCAGAATTACGCCAGAAGCCCTCTCTTCAAGGCAAGACAGATTCAACTTGGTACTGGCTCTGGAGGCTGAAGAAAGCAGAGGCAGAAGCAAAGGACAAAGCGGCAAGAGCTCTTGGAACCAAGCAGAGAGTTAGGCCTCTAAGCTAACCGGGCTATATTGGGATAATAAAAGATCTGAACTTTTATCACCTGGCTGCTTTTTGAGAAGAAAAAGCTCACCACAAGGTAAGGTGAAAATAGAGAAAGAAAATTATAGACAAATTTTCCTTGTGAATATTCATACAAAAATCTTAAATAAAATATTAACAAAGAGATTACAGAAAGTCATCCCCAGGATAAAACACAATGACCAAATAGGATTTATGCCAGGAATGCAGGGCTGGTTCAAATATTAGGAAAACTATTAGCACAATTGACTATATCAATAACCAAATTAACAAAAACCTTATGATTATCTCAGTAGATGCAGAAAAAGCATTTGATAAAATCCAACACCCATTCCTATTTTAAAAAAAAGAAAAACTCTAGAGAGTGTAAGACTAAATGAAGTTTTTCTTTAAATGATTGGTAGCATCTATTTAAAACCATTGGCAAGCATCATATGCTAATGTAATATGTAATGGGGACAAACTAGAACTATTTCCATTAATATCAGGAGTGAAACAATGTTTGCTACTATCAACATTATCATTCAATATTGTATTAGAAATGTTAGCTTTGGCAATAAGAGAAGAAAAAGATTAAAGGAATTAGAGTAGGTAATGAGAAACCAAATCATCATGCTTTGCTGATGATATGATGATATAATTAGAGAACCTAGAGAATCAACTAATAAGCTACTAGGAACAATTTACAACTTTAGGAAAGTTGTAGGAAACAAAATAAATCCACATAAATCATCAGCATTTTTATATTTTATCAACAAAGTCCAACAGCAAGAGATGCAAAGGGAAATTCCATTTAAAATAACTATTGATAATGTAAAATATTTGGGATTCTACCTGCCAAGACAAAGTCAGGAACCATGGGACCACAAGTACAAAACACTTTCCACACAAATAAAGTCAGATCTAAACAATTGGGAAAATATCAAGTGCTCGTGGATAGAGCTAATATATTTAAAATGACAATGCTATCCAAATTAATCTATTTATTCAGTGCAATACCACTCAAACTCTCCAAAAAAAATTTTACAGATCTAGAAAAAATGATAACAAATTCATTTGAAAAACAAAAGGTCAAGAATTTCAAGTGATTTAATAAAAAACATGCAAAGAAGGGTGGCCTAGCTGGGCCAGATTTAAAATTATTATATAAAGCAGTGGTCATCAAGGCCATTTAGTTCTGGCTAAGAAATAGAGAAGTTGATCAGTGTAATAGGTTATGTGCAGAGGACAAAATAGTCAATGATAACAGTAATCTAGTATTTGACAAACTCAAAACCCCCAGCTTTTGGGATAAGAATTCACTATTTGACAAAAGCAGTTGGGGGAAACTGAAAATTAGTATGGCAGAAATACCTAACACCGTATACCTAAATAAGGTTGCAATGGGTTCATAATTTAGATATGAAAAGTGATATTATAAGCAAATTAGAAAAATAAAAAAATAATTTACCTCTTAAGATGTGTGGAGAAGTAAGGAATTTGTGGCCAAAGAAAAATTGAAATTCATTATTTAAAAAAAGAGAGAGAATTTTGATTATATTAAGTTAAAAAGTTTTTGTACAGATAAAACTAATACAGGTAAGATCAAAAGGGAAATAATAAACTGGGAAAACATTTTTACATTTAAAAATTCTGATAAAGGCCTCATTTCTAAAATATATAAAGAACTGACTCAGATTTATAAAAATTCAAGCCATTCACTAATTGATAAATGGTCAAAGAATATGAACAGACAATTTTCAGATGAAAAAATTGAAACCATTTCTAGTGATATGAAAAGGTGCTCCAAATCACTATTGATCAGATTAATGCAAATTAAGGTGACTTTGAAGCACCACCACACACCTCCAAGACTGGCTCAGATAACAAAAACAGATAATAGCCAGTGTTGGAGGGGATGTGGAAAAAGTGGGACACTGTTATATTGTTGGTGGAATTGTGAAGCGATCCAACCATTCTGGAGAACAATTTGGAACTATGCTCAAAAGGCAATCAAACTGTGCATACCCTTTGATCTAGCAGTGTTTCCAATGGGATTATAACCCAAAGAAATCTTAAAGAAAGGAAAGGTACCAACATGTGTAAAAATGTTTGTGGCAGCCCTTTTTGTAGTGGCAAGAAACAAGACTGAATGGATGCCCATCAGTTGGAGAATGACTGAATAAGTTATGACATATGAAAGTCATGGAATATTATTTTATAAGAAACAATCAGCAGGATGATTTCAAAGAGGCCTGGAGAGACTTACATGAACTTATGCTAAATGAGCAGAACCAGGAGATCATTGTGCATGGCAACATCAAGATTATAAAATAATCAATTCTGATGGCCATGGCTCTTTTCTTTCTTTCTTTTTTTTTAAATAACTTTTTTATTGACAGAACCTATGCCAGGGTAATTTTTTACAATATTATCCCTTGCACTCACTTCTGTTCTGATTTTTCCCTTCCCTCCCTCCACACCCTCCCCCAGATGGCAAGCAAGCCATGGCTCTTTTCAACTGTAAGATGATTCAGGCCAATTCCAATGATCTTGTGGTGAAGACAGTCATTTACAACCAGAGAGAGGACTGTGGGAACTGAGAGTGGGTTTTTAACATAGCATTTTCACTATTTTTGTTGCTGTTTGTTTGCTTTTTATTTTCTTTCCCATTTTTTTCCTTTTTGATTTTTCTTGTGCAGCAAGAAATTTGTATAAATATGTATGCATTTATTGGATTTTAACATATTTTACCATATTTAACATATATTGGATTATTTGCCATCTAGGGAAGGGGGGAGGGGAATGAATTAGAACATAAGGTTTTTCCAGGCTTAATGCTGAAAAATTATTGATGTATATCTTTTAAAATGTAAAAGCTTTAAAAAAATAAATAAATACCATAAACATCTCTTCTGAAGTAAGAGACAAAAATCTTAGCTACTTTAGATAAAGATGCAAGCCTTAGTCCTGTTTTTAATTTAGTGTATTTCCAGCTATTCCCTGGCATTGTTGCTATTACTTGCAATTAATACATAGGTATGAATCATTGAAAAGTTATGATCCTGTCATAATTTTAGTATGAAACCATTTAAGAAATAGCAATAGCAGGGCAGAGCCAAGATGGTGAAGAATAAACAGTGCTTTGTCTGAGCTCTTCCTGGCTTCCCTCAGATCAATCCTCTGAACTGGCTTTGGAATGACAGAACCCACAAATATTTGGAGTATAACAAATTTCCAGAAGATATTTTGGAAGAACTTCAGAAAAGGTTTCTTCTATCAGGCATGGGGGAAGCAGCTGAGCCCAGGTGCAGTGATCCAAGATGTTGTGGTGTCTGCTTGCCAGGGCAATCTACCAGGAAACTCTTAGCCAAAATACTGCAATGTTGTATACTCTGTCTTGGTTCAGAAGTCAGTGAAACATCAGACTAAAAAAGACATCCAACATAACAACAAAAGACAAATAGTGAGCCCCTGACCCACAGAATAATGTGAGACTTGCCCAAGCTCACCACACACTGGAAGAAAGTCAGCAGCACCAGCCCCAGGGCAGCATGAAACAACTTTCACCTGAAGAAGAAGCTTGGGACAATCACCTTTTTTTTTTTATTAAAGCTTTTTATTTGCAAAACATATGTATGGGTAATTTTTCAACAATGACCCTTGCAAAACTTTCTGTTCCAAATTTTTCTTTCCTTCTCCCCACCTCCACATGAATTAACAAATACATGTTAAATATGTTAAAATATATGTTAAATCCAATATATGTATACATATCTATACAGTTATCTTGTTGTATAGATCTAAAAAGAAAAAAAAACTGAGAAAGAAAACAAAATGGAAGCAAACATCAACAGAAAACATGAAAATGCTATGTTATGGTCCACATTCTGTTCCTATAGGCCTCTCTCTGGGTGTAATGGCTTGCTTCATCACTGAACAATTGGAACTGATTTGAATCATCTCATTGTTGATGAGAGCCACAATTTTGTCTTTTACAAAAGGCCAATCTGCCAAACCACCTGCTTGCAACCAGGACAGAGTGAGTTAACAGGCTCACAGAAGATTCCCAGATATGTGGAACCTACAATGCTCTGACTCTCCATTCCAGCTTCTTGCCCTGATTTTGCCCTTGTTTTCCTATGCTGTGGTGTGGGTTCGGGAGACTGGTGCCCTGCTCTGTTCTGAAGTTCTTCCAAAATAACTTCTAGAAATGTGTTGTACTCCAAATATTTATGGATTTTTTTTTTACTTCAAAAGCAGTTTAGAAGCTTAATCTGCTGTTGGTTTGAGCAATGGTTAGAAGAGGTTATAGAGAGTCATGTCTGCTTTCTGCCATCATGGCTCTGCCCCTGTAAGTCCCCATCCCTTTTCTTCAAGGGTAGAATTAAACCCTAGAAAATAAGCAAAAAAGCAAGAATAACTCTACCCATTTAATAGCTTTTATGGAGACAGAGAAGAACAGACCTAAAAGCCTGAGGACATTAAAGCTAAGATGTCTCCAGATAAAGCCCCAAAGAGTAAATTGGTATCCATCTCACAAATCTCTCTAGAAAGAGTTCAAAAAGGACATTAAAATAGACTTAGAAGACAAATGCGGAAAGGAAATGCAGTTTGCAGGAGAATTTGGAAAAGAAAGCAGAAATTTTCTGAAAATAAAATCCTTAAAATAGATTTAGTGAATGGAAAAATCATATAACTCCTTACAAAATAGATGTCATAAAATGGAAAAAAAAAAAACAACTCATTGAAAAACATAATTTGTGAAATGGAGAAAAAATCCAATGAACAAAACAAGTTACTTAAAATTTGAATTGACCAAAAGCAAAAGGAGATTTAAAATGCTAACTGAAGAAAATAATTCTCTAAATATTAGAGTTTAACAAATGAAAGTGAATGGTGTAGACACCAAGAATTACTCAAACAAAACCAAAAAAAAGAAAAGAAAAGAAAAGAAAAAAAGAAAATAGAAGAAAAGGTAAAATACCTCATTGGAAAAACAATTGACTTGTAAAATAAATCCAGGAGAGACAATGTAAGAATTATTGGATTACCTAAAAACCATTATTAAAAAAAAAAAAAAAAAAACTAAATAAAATGTTTCAGGAAATCAAGGAAAATTGTCCTAATATCCTGGAACCAGAGAGTAAACTAGCAACTGAAAGAATTCACCAATCCCTTCCTGAGAGACCACAAGATGAAAATTCCAGCTAAACTCGTAGCTAAATTTCAAAATTATCAGATCAAGGAGAAAATATTGCAAGCAATCAGAAAGAAACAATTAAAATATTAAGGAGCTACACTCAGAATTACCCAGGACTTAGCAGTTTCTACTTTAAAAAGATCAAAGAGGTTTGAAATATGATGTTCCAAAGGACAAAGAAACTTGGATTGCAGCCAAGAATCAACTATACACCAACATTAAGCATTATCTTTCAGGGAAAAGATGGACATTCAATTAAATAAGTGGATTTCATTTCTTTCTGATGAAAAGAACAGAACTGGACAGAAAAATTGATTTTCAAATACAAAATTCAAGAGAAGAATAAAAAGGTAAAATGAAAAGAAAAAAACTGTTTCTTTTAAAAGTTAAAAGGTTTATATTACTATATGGGAAAATGATCTGTTCAACTCTTGAGAACTATATTTCTATTATGGGTATAGTATACCCATAGAGGGTGAAGGTATAATTTGATTTTATTGTGATGCTATAGAAAAGAAACTAGAAATGGAAAGGGGAGTTGTACTGGAAGAAGAGTAAAATAGAGGTAAAAGGGGGTAAATTACATCTTAAGAAAAGGCAAAAAAAAGTCCTATTACAATTGAGGGAAAGCAGGAAGGGGGGTAAACACTGTGTGAACTTTATTCTCATTGGATTTACCTCAAAGAGAGAGTGTTAGATATATATATTAACTTCACAGAAAAACTTGTGTCACTTTATAGGTAAGAAGAAGAAGAAGAAAGGGGAAAGAAAAGGGGGAGGCTAATAAAAGGGAGAACAAAAGTAGAAAGGGAAAGGTATAAGAAAAGGAGAGGGAATGTAAAAGGGGAAGGATGTTTGAGGGAGGTGGTGGTGGTCAGAAGCAAAACATTGGAGAGGAGAGAAAGAGGGAAAGGAAAGAGAAAAGTATAACTTGTGGAAAATAAGATAGCAGGAAATAATCATTTTAACTATGAATGTGAATGGGATGAATTTTCCCAAAAAATGGAAGCAGATAGCACACTAGATTAAAAGACAGAATGCTACAATATGCTGTTTACCAGAGAAATATATTTAAAGCAGAGTGATACATACAGAGTAAATGTAAAAGGCTGGAGCAGAATCTATTATGCTTCAGCTGAAGTAAAAAAGCAGGAGTAGCAAAAACAAAATTAAATCTAATTAAAAGTGATAAGGAAAGAAACTCCATTTTGCTAAAGAATACCAAATATAATGAAGAGATATCAATTTCTTCACTACATATATGAAGTGTATCTTCACTACACATATATACATCAAGTAGTATAGCATCCAAATGCCCAGAGGAGAAGTTAAGAAGAGCTGAAAAAAGAATTAGACACCAAAACTATAGTAGTTGGGGGATCTTAACCTTGCTCTCTCACAAATAGATAAACCAAACAACAAAAATAAGAAAAATGTTAAGGAGGTAAATAGAATTTTTAAAAAGTTAAGAATAGTGGAATTTTGGAATTAAATTGAATGAAGACAGAAAGGAATATGCTTTTTTTCTTGACAGTACATGGAAAGTATACAGAAATTGACCATGTATTAGGGAATAAAACCCTCAAAATCAAATGTAAAAATGCAGAAATAGTGTGTCTTGTCCAGATAATAAAGTAATAAAAGTTACATATAATGAAGGTCCAGGGACAAATAGATCAAAAATTAATTGAAAAACAAATAATCTAATCCTAAAGAATGAATGGGTGAAACAACAAATCAAGGACACAATTGATAATTTCATCAAAGGGAATGTCAATAATGAGACAATATAACAAAATTTAGTTTCAGTTTTTAGGGAAAGTTTTATAACTCTAGATGCTTACTTGCATAAAATAGAATAAGAGAAGATAAATGAATTAGGCATGCAACTCAAAAAAAAAAAAAAAAAAACAGAAAAAGAACAAATTAAAACTCCCCAGTTAAATACTAAACTCAAAATTGTGATAAAAGAAAAAATTAGTAAAACTGAAAGTAAGAAAACTATTGAAATAATAAACAAAATTAATCATTGGTTTTATGAAAAAGCCAACAAAATATATAAACCTTTAGTTAATTTGATTAGAAAAGGTATAGAAGAAAATCAAAGAGATTACATAAAGTCATCCCCAGGATACTATATCACAACCAAGTAGGAGTTATACCAGGAATGCAGGGCTAATTCAATGTTAGGAAAACTATTAGCATAATTGACTTTATCAATAACCAGATTAACAAAAATCTTATGATTATCTCAATAGATGCAAAAAAAGTGTTTGATAAAATCCAACACCCATTACTAACAAAAACACTAAAAAGTATAGGAATAAATGGACTTTTCCTTAAAATAGTGAGTAGCATCTATTTAAAAGCATCAGCAAGCATCATATGTAATGGGGATAAATTAGAAACATTCCCAGTAAAATCAGGGATGAAACAAGGTTGCCCATTACCACTATTACTATTAAACATTGTATTGGAAATGTTAGTTTTAGTTATAAGAGAAGAAAAGGAAATTAAAAGAATTGGAGTAGGTATTGGGGAAACCAAAGTATTGCTCTTTACAAATGATATGATGGTATACTTAGAGAATCCAAAGAATAAGCCAAAAAGTTACTAGAAACACTTCAAACTTTAGCAAAGTTGCAGAATACTAAATGAATGCACATAAATCATCAGCATTTTTATATGTTGCCAACAAAGTCCAGCAACAAGAGAAATTCCATTTAAAATAACCATAGACAACATAAAATATTTGGGAATCTATGTCCCAAGATAAAGTCAGGAACTATATGAACACAATTGCAAAACATGTACCACACAAATAAAGTCAAATCTGGTCAATTGTAAAAATATCAAGATAACCTAATATTTTAAAAAATGACAATTCTACCTAAATTTATCTACTCATTGAGTGCCATACCAATCAAATTCCCAAGAACTCATTTTATAAAGCTAGAAAAAATATAACAAGGTTTATCTGAAAGAACAAAATGTCAAGAACCTCAAGGAAATTAATGGAAAAAATGTAAATGAATGTGGTTTAGCTATAGCACACCAAAACATATATTATAAAGCAGTTGTCATCAAAACCATTTTATACTGATTATGAAATAGAGTAGGCAATCAATGGAATGGATTAGGTTCACAAGACACAATAAGCCAATGATTACAGTAATCTATTGTTTGATGAACCCAAACACCCTAGATTCTGGGATAAAAAGTCACTGTTTGATAACAATTTCCAGGAAAATTAGAAATTAGTATGGCAGAAACTAGGCCTACATTCAATACCCTATACCAAGATAAGGTCAAAATGGGTTCATGATTTAGACATTAAGTGTGATAGTTTAAGCAAATTAGAAGAACAAAGAATAACCTATCTCTCAAATCTCTGGAGAAGGCAGAAATTTGTGAACAAAGAACTAGAGTACATTATAGAATACAAAATGGAAAATTTTAATTATATTAAGTTAAAAAGTTTTTGTATAACAAAATCAGTGTAGACAAGATTAAAAGGGAAACAATAAATGGGGAAAAATTTTATGTCCAAGGATTCTGATAAAGCCTCATTTAAAAAATATATAGAGGATTGACTCAAATTTATAGGAATTCAAGCCATTCTCCAATTAATAAATGGTCAAAGGCTATGAACGATTTTTCAAATGAAGAAATTTTAACCATTTCTAGCCATATAAAAATATTCTAAATCAGGATTGATCAGAGAAATGCAAATTGAGACAACTTTGAGTTACTACTGCACACCTCTCAGATTGGCTAAAATGACAGGAAAAAAATAATGATGAATTGGGGCAGCTAGGTGGTGCACTGGATAAAGCACCAACCCTGAAATCAAAAGGACTTGAGTTCAAATCTGATCTCAGACACTTAATACTTCTTAGCTGTGTGATACTGGGCAAGTCACTTGATCTCAATTGCCTCAGGAAAAAACACACACGTGTGTGTGTGTGTGTGTGTGTGTGTGTGTGTGTGTGTGTGTGATGATGATGATGATGATGATGATGATGATGATGATGAATGTTGGAGGAGATGTGAAAAAATTGGGACTCTAATATATTTTGGTGGAATTTTGAATTGATCCAACCATTCTGGAGAGCAAAATGGAACTGAGCACAAAGGGCTGTAAAACTGTTCATAATCTTTGATGTAGCAATGTTCTACTATCCCAAAGAGATCATAAAAAATGAAAGAGTATCCACATGTGAAAAAATATTTATAGCATCCCTTTTTGTAGTGGCAAGGAATTGGAAACTTGTAAATGGCAATTGGTTGAAGAATGGCTGATAAGTTATGGTATACGAATGTTGTGGAACAATAGTTCCACAAGAAATGATCAATGGGGTGATTTCAGAGAGGCCTGGAGAGATTTACATGAACTAAGCTAAATGAAGTGAATAGAATCAGGTGAATACTGTTCACAGCAACAGCAAGATTATATGATGATCAATTCTGATGGATATGGCTCTTTTCAACAGAGAGATTATTCATTCTAGTTCCAATGGTCTTGTGATAAAGAAAGCCATCTACTCCAAGAGAGAGGACTGTAGGGACTAAGTGTGAGTCACAACAGTATTTTCACTTTTTGTTGTTGTGTGCTTGCATTTTGTTTTCTTTCTCATTTTGTTTTCTTTTTTGATTTAATTTTTCTTGTGCAGCATGATAATTGTGGATAAGTGCGTATGAGTAATTGCACATATTTAACATATATTACATTACTTGCTTTCTAGAGAAGGGGAAGAAGAGAAGGAAGAAAAAAATGGAACAAGATTTTGCAAGGGTAAAAGTTAAAATTTATCTGCATATGTTTTGAAAATAAATAAGTTTTAATAAAAAAGAAATTGCAATAGTTTTTAAAAGTAGTCACCATTCACATCACGAACTAAGAAATGAAGTTTTAGCAATTTTTTTTGGCAGATCTCAAATGGATTATTCACTAATAGTCATTTCAGTTTGTTACATTCAACCCCCAGTAGAATTGCTTCCTCAGTTTTAGATTGTTTTTTTCTTTTAAACTCCTTTTTTCCTCCTGTCCAATTCACTAATTTCTTATCTGAATTGTAGTCCAACAGTCTGTTAAATTCCTAACAAATCTTGTATAAGTAAAATGAGTCTTCTTTGGATCAACCTGGGAATTCCACATAGTCAAACTGCAAATCTGGTACTACATATGGCATTTTGTGTGCATAACATGCAATGCCAAGGGTACAATGGGGAGAAGTGGCCTCTTGTAGTCAAGGAGACATCTGAAAGATTGTAACACCATCTTGTATTGTCCATATTTGAAATAAGAACCCAAAGTGATATTATAAGCAAATTAGGAGAGCAAGGAATAGTTTACTTATCAGATTTTGGGAGAAGAAAGGAATTTATGACCAAAGAAAAATTAGAGAAAACTATGAAAGCCAAAATAGACAACTTTGATTATGTTAAATTAAAAATGTTTTGAACAAACAAAACTAACACAAATAAGATTAAAAGGGACGTATAAAGTTGGGGGGGGGAGGGAAGCTTTATAGCCAGTGTTTCTGATAAAGGTCTCAGTTTTAAAATATATTTAAAAATGGTGTCAAATGTATAAGAATATAAATCATTCCCCAATATTAACAATAATTAATTAATATTTATTATTTAATAATTAAATTATTAATAAATAAATGGACAAATTTAATTATTAAATTAATTAATAAATGGACAAAGAATATAAACAGACAAATTTCAATGGTTGAGTAAATTGTGGTATATGAATGTTATGGAATATTATTGTTCTGTAAGAAATGACCAGCAGGATGAATACAGAGAGGATTGGTGAGACTTACATGAACTGATGTTAAGTGAAATGAGCAGAACCAGGAGATCATTATATACTTCAACAATGATACTGTATGAAGATGTATTCTGATGGAAGTGGATTTCTTCAACAAAGAGATCTAACTTAGTTTCAATTGATCAAAGATGGACAGAAGCAGCTACACCCAAAGAAAGGACACTGGGAAATGAATATAAACTGCTTGCATTTTTGTTTTTCTTACCAGGTTATTTATACCTTCTGAATCCAATTCTCCCTGTGCAATAAGAGAACTGTTCGGTTCTGCACACATATATTGTATCTAGGATATACTGTAACCTATTTAACATGTACAGGACTGCTTGCCATCGGGGGGGAGGGGGTGGAGGGAGGGAAGGGAAAAATCATAACAGAAGAGAGTGCAAGGGATAATGTTGTAAAAAATTACCCTGGCATGGTTCTGTCAATAAAAAGTTATTTAAAAAAAAAGAGAGAGAGAAAAAAGACAATTTTTAGAGGAAAAAATTAAAGCTATCTATAGTCAGATAAAAGAATGTTCTACATCCCTATTGATTAAAGAAAACAAATTAAAACAACTCTGATTTACCATTTACACCTGTCAGACTGGTGAAAATGACAGAAAAACATAATGGCAAATGTTGGAGGGGATTGGGAAAACTGAAACCCTAATGTATTTTTGGTAGAGCTGTTAAATGATCCAACCACTCTGGAGAGCAATTTGGAACTATGCCCAAAGGGCTATAAAATTGGGCCTACCTGTAAAGTACAGGCTAGCTCCCTGCAGGGTCTCAGGATCAGTCAGTCTTTAGGTCTATAGGGAGAGAAGTGAAGGAGGCAAGCAAGCTGCCCTATGGCTTGCCAAAGATGTATGCTGGATTCTGGAATGTGGAGTCTCTCTCCTCCTAGTCCTGCCTCCAAGTGACCCTGACTTCTCTCCTTCAGCCCTCTAGTCCTTGCCTACATTACCTCACCACCAAGCATTCAGCTAGCCCCAATGAGGAGAGCTATCATCTAAATATATTCTTATAGAGCCATTATCTTACATCAAATAGGTAATTAGCCTTAAGCGCTTTCTTGTCTGATTCAAGCACACTTTTTTCAGAGTTTCAGCCCTCTACACCTACCTACCCTTTGATCCAGCAGTCCACTACTGGATCTATGTGTGTCCCAGGGAAATCATAAAAGAGGGAAAAGGACTCCCATGTGCAAAAATGTTTGTAGCAGCTCTTTTTGTGGTAGCAAAAAATTGGAAACTGAGTGGATGGCCATCAATTGGGGAATGGCTGAATAAATTATGATATATGAAAGTAATGAAATATTATTCTTCTATTTAAAAATGATGAACAAACTGATTTTAGAAGGGTCTGGAAAGATTTACATGATCTGATGTTGAGCAAAAAAAAAAAAAAAAAAAAAAAAAAACAGAACCAAGAATACATTGTACAAAGTAACAGCAATATTTTACAATGATCAACTATGAAATGTTTAGTTCTTCTCAGTGGTTCAATGATCTAAGGCAATCCCAATAAACTTTGGATAGAAATTACCACCTGCATCCAGAGAGATAACTATCAAGATTGAATGTAAATCAACATATACTATTTTCACTTCTTTTTCTTTTTTTTTTTGTTTTTTTCCCATAGTTTTTCCCTTTTATTCTGATTTTTCTCTCCCAACATGACTCATAAAGAAATGTGTAATTTTAAAAATTAATGTACATGTGCAATCAGAAAAATAAAACAATATAAAAATAAACAGCAATAAAAAAGGACCCAGAGCAGCTTCAGAGTACCCTGTAGCTTAGTGTCTGATTCACTGAACATCATTTCTTGGTAGGTTAAATTTTGTTATTATTTTTATTTCTGAACATTGAAATCTACAGTGTTCAAGAAAACACATATTTGGAAACCTAGCAGACCTATATAGTCATATATAGTTATAGTTATAAGATATCACTATAATTCCTCCATTTACCAAACCCTAACAGAGCTATTTCACATGTGCAGCAGGCATGCAACATCTCTATCACCAGAGTCTGTTCTTTGTTCTCCAAACTGCTAAAATATCTGTACTTGCATAAAATTCAATATCTTTTTTTAATGTGTGTGTACATCAGAAGTGTAAAATGTTCAACCCCTGCTACTGAACCAGATCAAAATGTCACACTTATTAATGAAATAAATAAAATACAGTAAAAATAGGGATAATCTTAATAGGAGGTTTTCTAAGTCAATATGTGGCTGCAGGTATTTTTTATATAGAGTGTATTGCTCCCTTCCCCCTCACCCTTCCTGAGTTTGACACCACCAATGTATAAAAGGATCCCAGAATTTTAAACATGGAAGGCATCTTTTTGACCTTCTAGTTTAACCTTCACCTAAGTGGTTATAAGAAATCCTATTACAATATGGTCAACAAGTATCCATACAATCTTTGTTTGAAAATTTCCAAGGAAGAATACACTTTGTTTATGTATATAACCACACAGTTATCCATTGCACATTACAGAGGCTAGGAGCATAGTGCTCCCATTATCTGGAAAATTTACACCTTCCTTTTTCTTTTCATGTTGTCTTGTCGCAGAAATATTGTTTGAGAGGGGACTGATATGACTGTAATTTCAAAAATGATGTACCATAACTCCAAGTTATCTTGATCATTTATATTGCCTGTATATGTTTTGATTCTAAGATGTCTGGTCTTAGGAGTGCTGTATCTTACTTTCAGATATTTTTAGGTTATAATTTCAAGACTGGGATACTGACTTAAAAAAGGAATCATGGATTTATTGACTTAGCTTATGACTAGGATTCTAACTTGAAAGGAGATACCTAACCCCTAACCACAATTAACTTCTAAACCATTAGCATATTAGTAGATACCATAAATACCTAACCCAAACACCCCCATTTTACCTATAAAACCAGTGTTCTATAAAGGCACTATTTGTTCCCTTCTTCTTTGTTAACATCTCTCAGAATTTACCCCACCAGTCAATGGCATAATAATAAAATCTTTGCCTCTTGATTTGGAAATTGTCTTTTTAGACAGATTCTTTTGAGACATCCTGCAACATCTGCTCAGAACCCTACTATATTTTGGGGTTCAATGTCTAAACCCCACAGAACATTTATAGTAATTTATTGTTAAAATTTGGGTTAAGTATGTGGTTATAGGCTCTGTTTTATGCTGGCCTTCATATGTTTTTTGGTGGCTTCATAAAATTCCACTCAAAATTGAATTTAATTTTTTATGCCAACCTGTAATATATAGAAACCACAATGTAGAATGTTGCAAAGTACTAGGTAAAATTGTAATTGTTAGCAAGTTTTGAGAGAGAGAAATAGAGAGAAACAGAGGGGGGAGGGAGGGAGGGAGAGAGAGAGAAAGAGAGAGAGAGAGAGAGAGAGAGAGAGAGAGAGAGAGATTTGTAGATTTGTTTCAGGTTAGGTGTTTTAAGGCATTGACCTTTCCATGAGACATTTTTGATTGAGCAGATTTCAATGTGAACTATATTAACAGAATATATATATATGTATATATTTTAATTTTTAAAAATTGTTTTCTCATTTTGTTGACAAGACAATAAAAGCTGGGTTATAAGCTGAATCACTCTTTGTAAAATTCTACTTAAATAATTCCAATGATCTGTGCTTTCTTTGGTGTAAGTAATCCCTGAATCAATGAAATCACAACACCCCTGTGACTAAGTAGACAGAATTTTGTAAATTACCATACCCAAAAATATTCAAGAACTGGATGCCCAATCTTTTGATGCTGGATCTCTCTGAACTTACATAACCGACTTTCACTTAGGAGATTTTTGCTCTGTTAATATATCTGTATGCAAATTAGGGCCATAATCAAATCAAAGTTACTGGAACTTTACCCCAGGACACCAAGAGCACATGGACTCCAGAAGATAGGAACAAATGAACTTATCACTCAGGTAATTAGTTAAAATAGGAAGTGAGGACAAGGCATGCAATTTCCTTTCCTACTCTGGGTTGCCACAATCCAGATGAGCTATTGAGCCTAGATTTTCCTTCCTCCCTCCCCTAATCAATGCACAGGGAAATGGGGAAGTAAAAAGAGTAAGCATTTATATAGACTCTACTATGTGCTAAGCACTGTACTAAGCCTGTTTCAAATATTACTTCCTCTGAGCATTATAACAGTCCTTATTTTATAACTGAATAAATTAAAGAGATAGTAAACTAGGTGGCACAGTGGATAAAGCATCGGGCCCTAAAACAGAAAGACTCACCTTCCTGGTTTCAGACATTAGCTGATTGACCCTGATTATCATATCACTCTATACACAATAAGAGCAAGAATGTGCAAAGATCAACTATGAAATACTTGGTTCTTCTTACTGGTTCAGTGTTCCAAAGTAATCCCAGTAGACTCTGGACAGAATATGCCATCTTCATCCAGAAAAAGAACTAAGGAAACTGAATGTAAATCAACTCATGCAATGTTCACTTCTTTTTTATGTTTTTTTTTAATCTCTCCCATGTTTTTTTTTCCTTTTACTCTGATTTTTCTCTCCCAATATGATTCATGAAGCAATGCGTATTAAAATTAAATAAATTTGCTAGGAAAAAAGTCACACCACCCTATTTGCCTCAGTTTCCTTATCTATAAAATTATCTGGAGAAGGAAATGGCAAACTACTCTACTATCTTTGTCAAGAAAATACCAAATAGGCCAAAGAAAAACTAGACATTATGAAATGTAAAATGGATATCTTTGATTATATTAAATGTAAAAGGTTCTGTATAAACAAAACCAATGCAGCTAAGATTACAAGGAAAGCAGAAAACTGGGGGAAAATTTTACATTCAAGAGTTCTGAGAAAAGCCTCATTTCTAAACCATATAAATAATTGACTCAAACGTAAAAGAATAAAAACCATTTTCCAATTGATAAATGGTCAAAGGATATGAACAGACAATTTTTAGATGAAGAAATTAAAAGTCATTTCTATTCATTTGAAAAAATGCTTTAAATCACTATTGATTAGAGGAAAATAAGACAACTCTGAGGTACCATTACACAACTCTTAGATTGACTAAGATGACAGAAAAAGATAATGATAAATGTTGGAGGAGATGTGGGAAAACTGGGACACTTAATAAATTATTAGTAGAGTTGTGAACTGATCCAATTTTCTGGAGAGCAATTTAGAACTGTGCTCAAAGGGATATACAACTGTGCATATCCTTTGATCCAGTCCTATCTCTACTGGGTCTGTATCCCAAAGAGATAATTAAAAAAGATAAGGACCCATGTGGAAAAAAAATGTTTGTAGTAGCTCTTTTTGTAGTAGAAAGGAAATGGAAACTGAGTGGATATCCATCAATTAGACAATGGCTGAATAAATTATGGTATATGAATGTTATAGAATATTACTGTTCTATAAGAAATGATCAGTAGGATGATTTCAGAGAGGTCTGGAGAGACTTACATGAATTGATGCTAAGTTAAAGAACATTGTATACAGCAACAAGATCATGTGATGATCAACACTGATGGAGGTGACTCTTTAACAATGAGGTGATTTGGGTCAATTCCAATAGAATTGGGTTAGAAATAGCCATCTACATCCAGAAAGAAGACTTTATAGGGATTGAAGGTGATGTGAATCACAACATACTATTTTCATCTTGCTTGTTGCTGCTTGCTTGTTTTTTTTTTCTTTATTGTTTTTTTTTTCTTTTTGAATTGATTTTTCTTGTGCAGAATGATAAGTGTAGAAATTGCACATGTTTAATATATTGGGTTACTTGCTGTCTAGGGGAGGAGATGGGGAAGGAAGGGAGAAAAGTTTGGAACACAAGGTTTTTCAAAGATGAGTGTTGAAAAACTATCTTTGCATGTATTTTGAAAATAAAAAGCAATTATTTATATATATAAAAAAAGAAAATACCAAATGGGGGTCACATAGAGTAAGACAACTGACAAGACTGAACAACACCAAACTGAAGAAAATTCAGGTTAAATAACTTGCCCAGAGTCACATAGCTAATAAATGTCTGAAACCAAATTTAAACTTGAGTCTTCCTAACATTAAGTTCCACTGAGCCACCAAGACTCCAGGTCATACACAGTCCATGTAGTAGAAGGTAAATAACGAAGCCATGTCCCTGAAGCATCCCTTTTAGAAGGGTGTAGTTTTCTAGGATTACTTCTCCCTCCCTACACCACCAATGCCCATAAGATATTATATCCCAAGTCCTGATGACTCTCAGGATTTTCCCACTCCACCTTCCCTTGAATTAATAGATTTATTTGAAGGTTATATTGTATTGCTTACCACAGGAAACAGAATTGTTAGCAAACAACAATAATAATGAAACTAATTGTCAGAGTAACAAGATAAAAAAAATGCCAATGGATATTATATTAGCACCTCAGTTTTTAAAACACTTTTTTAATAAGCATTATGTCATTTGCACTTCTCAACAAACCTGTGATGTTCTTACTACAAAAATTTTTATTTATACTTTACAGATGAGATAATGGGCTTAGGGGAGGAGCCAAGGCAAAAGAGAGGAGACACATCTTTATCTTAGTTTTCCCAATATCCCTCAAATTAAAAAAGAATTGGTTTTGGAATGACAGAATCTACAAATATTTGGAATGTAACAAATTTCCAGAAGAAGATAATTTGGAAGATCTTCAGAACAGGTGTATTTCAATTGATGGGGAGGGAGGGAGGCAGGCTGAGTGCAGGCAGCCATGTGGAAACTCTGCACAGACCCAGGTGGTGTGGGCTCCAGCATTGGGGAATCTTCCAGGAGGAATCTGTAGCAGTGTTGTCTACTTTATCCTGGTTGCAAGCCAGTAGATGGAGTGGATAGAGTTGCAAGTAGACTAGTTATAAGACATCCAATACAAATACAAAGGACAAATAGTGAGCCCTTAAACCCCAGAATATTGGGACCTGGCCACACTCAGCCAACACCAGAAGTTAATCAGCACTAACCTAGCAGAGCTACTGTCACCTGTACAGGAAGCTTGTGCAATTTACCCTTTGCCCTAAACACAGATCTCAACCTTTTTAAAAAAAATAGGCAAAAAAGCAAAATAACTTTGACCGTAGGTAGTATTTATAGACAAAGAGGAGAACAGATTTCAAATCCTGAGAATACTAAAAGCAGATCATCTCCAGATGAAGCCCCAAAGGTGATATGAATTGTTTCCCATCTCACAAGGCGAATTCTTAGAAGAATTCAAAAAGGATTTTAAAAGAGAGTTAGAAGAAAAATGGGGAAAGGAAATGAGAACTTTGCAAGAGGGTTTGGCAAAAGAAACAGAAATTATCTGAAGAAAACTCCTTACAAAATAGATTTAGTGAAATGGAAAAAGAAAACAACTCCTTGAAAAATAGAATTTGTGAAATGAAAAATAAATCATAGAGATAACAGGCTCATACTAGTTAAATGCTCAAATCCTGGTTTGCTACTTATTTCCTATAAGACTTGGACAAGTAAATTAAACTTTCATACTCTTTTTCCTTATTATAATATGAAGAGGTTAGAGAAGACATTAGAAGGCTCTTCTCAGGGCTTCCTCTAGAGTGCTTCAATTACTTCATGATCAAAATGATAGGAAATGTCAGAAATTGGATTTGAAACCATGACTTCATAACTATAACTTCAGTATTCTACACACTATACTAGTGATTCAAACCCTCGCAGTTTGATGCATCCTGCTTGAACTTAAGCACTGTTGGAACACATTCAAGAACTCAGTGTTAGCTCCCTTCCACAATGAAGCAGAGAGGTTTAGTAGAGACTTACAAAATTATTTTTGTAGCATATATATATATATATATATGTATATGTATATGTATGTATATATATATGTATGTATATATACATACATATACATATATACATATACATATATACATATGCATATATATGTATATAATGTTTAAAACAAATGCATGGATAATTTTCCAACACTGACCCTTGAAAAACCTTCTGTTCCAAATTATCCCTTCCTTTCCCCCATCTCCTCCCCTATATGACAGGCAATCCAATATATGTTAAGCATGTTAAAATATATGTTAAATCCAATCTAACAATTGCTGCACAAGAAAAACCAGATCAAAAAGAAAAAAAAGAGAGAAAGAAAACAAAATGCAAGCAAACAAGAATAAAAAGAGTGAAAATGTTTTGTTGCAGTCCACATTCATTTCCCACAGTTTTCTCTCTCTGGGTGTATATGGCTCTCTTCATCACAAGATCATTGGAACTGGCCTCAATCATCTCATTGTTGGAAAGAGTTACATCCATCAGAATTGATCATCATATAATCTTATACCCATAACAGAAATACAGTTCTCAAAAGTTCTTTCCTTTTTTACCTTTTTATGCTTCTCTTGAGTTCTGTATTTGGAGATCACATTTTTTGTTCACTTCTGATCTTTTCATCAGAAATAAATGAAATTCACCTGTATCATTAATGTCCATTTTCTTCCCTAAAACATAACACTCATTTCAGCTGGAAAGTTTATTTTTGGCTACAATCCAAGTTCCTTTGCCCTTCAGAATATCAGATTCCAGACCCTTTGATCTTTTAAGATGCAAGCTGTTACATGATGGGTAATCCTGATTATGACTGCTCGGTATTTGAATAGTTTCTTTCTGGCTGTTTGCAATATTTTTCCTTGGTCCAATAGTTCTAAAAATTAGCCACAATATTCCTTGGAATTTTCATTTTGGGGTCTTTTTTGAGAGGTGATCATTGAATTCTCTCAATAGCCATTTTACCTTCTAACTCTAGGACATTAGAGCAGTTTTCTTTTATGATTTCCTGAAAAATAATGTCTAGGCTCTTTTTTTTTCATCATGACTTTCAGGAAGTCCAATAATCCTCAAATTATCTTTCCTAGATTTATTTTCCAGGTCAGTTGTTTTCCTACGAGGTATTTAATATTTTCTTCTATTTTTTGGTTCTGTTTGACTGATTCCTTTAGTCTTCTTGAGTCATTCACTTCCATTTGTTCAATTTTATTTTTTAGTGTATTATTTTCTTTAGTTACCTTTTTTAGCTCCTTTTGTATTTGGCCAATTGAATTGTTTTAATCGTTGCATTTTTTTTCCATTTCATAAATTTTGTTTTTCAATGAATTGGTATTTTTTCATATCTATTTTGTAAGGAATTATATGTTTCCCCCCCAATTTTATCAAATCTATTTTGTAGAAAGTTATATGCTTTTCTCATTTCATCAAATCTATGTTTAAGGAGTTTTCTTTGGATAATTTTTGGTTTTCCTTTTCCAAACCCTTTTGCAAAGATCTCATTTCCTTTCCCCATTTTTCTTCTAACTCATTTAAGATCCTTTTTTGAGATCTTCCAAGAAAGTCTTGAGAAATGAGGATCAACTCATATCTTCTATTGGGACTTCACCTGGAGTTGATTTGCTTTAGGAACCTCAGGGTTTGAGATCGGTTCTCTTTCTCCATAAGTTGTCTATGGTCAGAGTTCTTTTTTTGCTTTTTGGTTCATTTTTAAGGATTGAAATCTGCTCTTAAGACAAAGAGGTGACAGCTGTTTTAGTTTGCCCTGAGGCCAGTATTTCTGACTGACTTCCAGCGCTAGGTAATCCTTGCCTGGTCCACATTCTTACAGGTTTAGTGGCTTTCAATTTGCCTTTTGTATTCATTTTTGAGGGTTTTACAGCAAATTTACCAACCACTAGCTTGCAACCCAGACAGAGTAGGCTAAGAGGCCCACAAAAAATTGCCAGTTGTATAGACATTGCAATGCTCTAGTTTCCTGCTCCAGCTCCTTGCCCCAGGCTCCCTACATTGCAGCCTGGGCTCAGCAAACTGACCCCTGCACAATTGAAACAGATCTGTTCTGAAGTTCTTCCAAAATATACTTTTTTAGAAATGTGTTGTACTCCAAATATTTGTGAGTTCTGTCACTCCAAAAGCAGTTCAGAGGCTTAAACTGCTGTTGGTTTGAGAGAAGGTCAAATAAGGTCACAGAAAGCTATGTCTGCTCTCTGCCATATTAGGTCCACCTCCATCAATATTCTAGACTTACAAAATTATGAAAAATAAAACTCAGTGTTTATTTTGTTTCTTAAATGCTAAAAAAAAAAAACTACCGAAAAGTTATTAATGAAAAAAGTTTCATTTCTTTCATTATTATCTCCTTCCTCTACTAGGAAAAAAATGTTTTCTTAGACACTTAATAATTATGTAGCTAAGGAAGGAGGGAGATAATCTCTCTCAGTTTGTATCTTCGTACATAAAATGAGAAAGGCTGCTGTGAAGAGCAAATAAAATAATGGACTGCAAACCAAAATTATAGTTTTGCTACAATTAAATAAATAGTATGTTCAAGCCTTATATTTATTAACATGGATATCTTTATCTCTTTGTATACTATAGTAGGACAAGTCTTTCTAGTTCATTAATATTAGAATCTCATCTGTAAACCTAATAAATGTTGCTTTCACTATGTTGACTTGATTTAATATATGCTGCAGTATATTATGTTGCCAAAAGAAAAAGCTTCTGACAACTGTCTACTATATCTGGCCAATTAAATTTCTGATTACAAGTGGGATTTGCCTAGAGTAACTCAACAAATAGTCCTCAAGCCACCTCCCATCGTGAAGTTCTCCACTGCTTGAACACAACTTAGTCAAAAACTCTACCAGACTGTCATCTGCAAACTCTCATTTCTATCACTGGACAGTGATATCTTGTCAAATATGCTGGATGGCTTTATCAACATCTTTTCTAGTGTTTCTCTCTTTTAAAGATGAAATTTTTTTTTCCAGAGAAGTGTTGGTAGAATGTTTTTTTTTTTATTTTTATTTAATAATTACTTTATATTGACAGAATCCATGCCAGGGTAATTTCTTTACAACATTATCCCTTGCACTCATTTCTGTTCCGATTTTTCCCCTCCCTCCCTCCACCCCCTCTCCTAGATGGCAAGCAGTCCTTTATATGTTGGATATGTTGCAGTATATCCTAGATACAATATATGTTTGCAGAACCGAACAGTTCTCTTGTTGCACAGGGAGAATTGGATTCAGAAGGTATAAATAACCCGGGAGGAAAAACAAAAATGTAGATAGTTCACATTCGTTTCCCAGTGTTCTTTCTTTGGGTGTAGCTGCTTTTGTCCGTCATTTATCAATTGAAACTCAGGTCTCTTTGTCAAAGAAATCCACTTCCATCAAAATATGTCCTCATACAATATTGTTGTTGAAGTGTATAATGATCTCCTAGTTCTGCTCATTTCACTTAGCATCAGTTCATGTAAGTCTCGCCAGTCCTCTCTGTATTCATCCTGCTGGTCATTTCTTACAGAACAATAATATTCCATAACATTCATATACCACAATTTACCCAGCCATTCTCCAATTGATGGGCATCCATTCATTTTCCAGTTTCTAGCCACTACAAATAGGGCTGCTACAAACATTTTGGCACATACAGGTCCCTTTCCCTTCTTTAGTATTTCTTTGGGATATAAGCCCAATAGAAACACTGCTGGGTCAAAGGGTATGCACAATTTGACAACTTTTTGGGCATAATTCCAGATTGCTCTCCAGAATGGTTGGATTCGTTCACAACTCCACCAACAATGCATTAGTGACCCAGTTTTCCCGCATCCCCTCCAACATTCATCATTATTTTTTCCTGTCATCTTAGCCAATCTGACAGGTGTGTAGTGGTATCTCAGAGTTGTCTTAATTTGCATTTCTCTGATCAATAATGATTTGGAACACTTTCATATGAGTGGTAATAGTTTCAATTTCATCCTCTGAAAATTGTCTGTTCATATCCTTTGACCATTTATCAATTGGAGAATGGCTTGATTTCTTATAAATTTGAGTCAGTTCTCTATATATTTTGGAAATGAGGCCTTTATCAGAACCTTTAACTGTGAAGATGTTTTCCCAGTTTGATGCTTCCCTTCTAATCTTGTTTGCATTAGTTTTGTTTGTAGAAAGGCTTTTTAATTTGAAGTAATCAAAATTTTCTATTTTGTGATCAATAATGGTCTCTAGTTCATCTTTGGTCACAAATTTCTTTCTCCTCCACAAGTCTGAGAGATAAACTATCCTGTGTTCCTCTAATTTATTTATAATCTCGTTCTTTATGCCTAGGTCATGGACCCATTTTGATCTTATCTTGGTATATGGTGTTAAGTGTGGGTCCATGCCCAATTTCTGCCATACTAATTTCCAATTATCCCAGCAGTTTTTATCAAATAATGAATTATTTTCCCAGAAGTTAGGGGCTTTGGGTTTGTCAAACACTAGATTGCTATAGTTGACTATTCTGTCTTGTGAACCTAACCTTTTCCACTGATCCACTAATCTATCTCTTAGCCAATACCAAATGTTTTTGATGACTGCTGCTTTATAATATAATTTTAGATCAGGTACAGCTAGGCCACCTTCATTTGATTTTTTTTTCATTAATTCCCTTGAGATTCTTGACTTTTTATTGTTCCATATGAATTTTGTTGTTATTTTTTCTAGATCATTAAAATATTTTCGTGGAAGTCTGATTGGTATAGCGCTAAATAAATAGATTAGTTTAGGGAGTATTGTCATCTTTATTATGTTCGCTTGGCCGATCCAAGAGCACTTAATATTTTTCCAATTATTTAAGTCTGACTTTATTTGTGTGGAGACTTTTTTATAATTTTGCTCATATAATTCCTGACTTTCCTTTGGTAGATAGATTCCCAAATATTTTATGGTATCGACAGTTATTCTGAATGGAATTTCTCTTTGTATCTCTTGCTGTTGGGTTATGTTGGTGATGTATAAAAATGCTGAGGATTTATGGGGATTTATTTTGTAGCCAGCTACTTTGCTAAAATTATGAATTATTTCTAATAGCTTTTTAGTAGAATCTCTGGGGTTCTCTAGGTATACCATCATATCATCTGCAAAGAGTGATAGTTTGGTTTCCTCATTGCCTACTCTAATTCCTTTAATATCTTTTTCGACTCTTATTGCCGAGGCTAGTGTTTCTAATACGATATTAAATAATAATGGTGATAGTGGGCAACCTTGCTTCACTCCAGATCTTACTGGGAAAGGTTCCAGTTTTTCCCCATTGCATATGATGCTTACTGATGGTTTTAAATATATGCTCCTGACTATTTTAAGGAAAAGTCCATTTATTCCTATGCTCTCAAGTGTTTTTATTAGGAATGGATGTTGGATTTTATCAAATGCTTTTTCTGCATCTATTGAGATGATCATATGGTTTTTGTTTGTTTGGTTATTGATATAGTCAATTATGCTAATAGTTTTCCTAATATTGAACCAGCCCTGCATTCCTGGTATAAATCCTACTTGGTCATAATGTATTATCCTGGGGATGATTTTCTGTAATCTTTTTGCTAATATTTTATTTAAGATTTTAGCATCAATATTCATTAGGGAGATTGGTCTATAATTTTCTTTCTCTGTTTTCAGCCTACCTGGGTTAGGTATCAGTACCATGTCTGTGTCATAAAAGGAGTTTGGTAGGACTCCTTCATTCCCAATTTTTTCAAATAGTTTATTTAGCATTGGAGTTAATTGTTCTTTAAATGTTTGGTAGAATTCACATGTAAATCCATCTGGTCCTGGGGATTTTTTCTTAGGGAGTTGATTGATAGTTTGTTCTATTTCTTTTTCTGAGATGGGACTGTTTAGGATATTTACTTCTTCCTCTGTTAGTTTGGGCAAGCTATATTTTTGGAGGTATTTTTCTATTTCATTTAAGTTGTCGAATTTATTGGCATAAAGTTGGGCAAAGTAACTCCTAATTATTGCTCTAATTTCCTCTTCGTTAGTGGTGAGTTCTTCCTTTTCATTTTTAAGACTAACAATTTGATTTTCCTCTTTCCTTTTTTTAATCAGATTTACTAAGGGTTTGTCTATTTTGTTGGTTTTTTCATAGAACCAACTCTTAGTTTTATTAATTAATTCAATAGTTTTTTTACTTTCAATTGTATTGATCTCTCCTTTTATTTTTAGAATTTCAAGTTTAGTGTTTGACTGGGGGTTTTTAATTTGTTCCTTTTCTAGCATTTTTAGTTGCAAGCCCAATTCATTGACCTTCTCTTTCTCTATTTTATACAAATAGGCCTCTAGAGATATGAAATTTCCCCTTATTACCGCTTTGGCTGCATCCCATACATTTTGGTATGATGTCTCATTATTATCGTTTTCTTGAGTGAAGTTATTAATTATGTCTATGATTTGCTATTTCACCCAATCATTCTTTAGTATGAGATTATTTAGTTTCCAATTATTTTTTGGTCTACTTCCCCCTGGCTTTTTGTTGAATGTAATTTTCATTGCATCGTGGTCTGAAAAGGATGCATTTACTATTTCTGCCTTACTGCATTTGAGTTTGAGGTTTTTATGTCCTAATATATGGTCAATTTTTGTATAGGTTCCATGAACTGCTGAAAAGAAAGTGTATTCCTTTCTGTCTCCATTACATTTTCTCCAGAGATCTATCATATCTAACTTTTCTAGTATTCTATTTACTTCTTTGACTTCTTTCTTATTTATTTTGTGGTTTGATTTATCTAATTCTGAGAGTGCAAGGTTAAGATCTCCCACTATTATAGTTTTACTGTCTATTTCTTCTTGCAGCTCTCTTAATTTCTATTTTAAGAATTTAGATGCTACCCCACTTGGTGCATATATGTTTAATATAGATAGTGCTTCATTATCCATGCTACCCTTTAGCAAGATATAGTGCCCTTCCTTATCTCTTTTAATTAGATTAATTTTTGCTTTAGCTTGATCTGAGATCAGGATGGCTACCCCTGCTTTTTTGACTTCACCTGAAGCATACTAGATTTTGCTCCAACCTTTTACCTTTAACCTGCATGTATCTCCCCGCTTCAGGTGTGTTTCCTGTAAACAACATATTGTAGGATTCTGGCTTTTAATCCATTCTGCTAACCGCTTCCTCTTTATGGGGGAGTTTACCCTGTTCACATTTATGGTTAGAATGACCAATTCTGTTTTACTTGCCATCTTGTTAATCCCAGTTTATGCTTTTCTCCCTTCTTTCCCCTTTCTCCTCCTTCCCAGTATTAAGCTTGTGAGCACCACTTGCTTCTCACACCCCTCCCTTTTTAGTATCCCTCCCCCCACCTTAGAGTTCCTCCCCCTATCTTACCCCTTTCCCTCCCAGTTTCCGTATTCCCTTCCTCTTAGCTTATTCCTTCCCTTTTCACTTTTCCCTTCTCACTTTTCAATGAGGTGGGAGAAGTTTCACCATGGATTGAATATGTCTTAAGATTTTTCACTTAAAGCCAATTCTGAAGGCAGTAAGATACCCACTATATTCATCCCCCTCCATTCTTTCTCTCAGATATAATAGGTTTCCTATGCCTCTTCATGAGATGTACTACCCCCACTTTACCCTTTTTCTGGTACAATGTCCTTTCCACATCAGTTTCTAGAACAAGGTATACATGTATTCTTTATACATCTTTATAGCCGAAATATAGTTCCCAAGATTAATCTTTACCTTTTTAGATTTCTCTTGAGTTCTGTACTTGTAGATCAAACTTTTTGTTAAGTTCTGGCTTTTTCATCAGAAATAGATGAAATTCGCTTACTTCGTTGAATGTCCATCTTCTTCCCTGGAAAAAGATGCTCATTCTCGCTGGGTAAGTTATTTTTGGTTGCATACCAAGTTCCTTAGCCTTTCGGAATATCATATTCCAGGCCCTTCGATCCTTTAATGTGGATGCTGCCAGATCCTGGGTGATCCTTATTGTGGCTCCTTGATACTTGAATTGGGTTTTTCTAGCCGCTTGCAATATTTTTTCCTTTGTCTGAGGGTTCTGGCATTTGGCCACTATATTCCTTGGTGTTTTGATTTTAGGATCCCTTTCAGTGGGTGATCGATGAATTCTTTCAATGTTTATTTTTTCCTCTGTTCCTATGACTTCTGGGCAGTTCTCTTTGATAATTTCCTGCAAAATAGTGTCCAGGCTCTTTTTTTCATCATGTTTTTCTGGGAGTCCAATGATTCTCAGATTGTCTCTCCTGGATCTGTTTTCCAGGTCTGTTGTCTTCCCCAGAAGGTATTTTACATTCTTTTCCATTGTTTGATTTTTTTGGATTTGCTTGACTGATTCTTCTTGTCTCCTCGAGTCATTCAATTCCAATTGTTCAATTCTGATTTTCAGTGAAGTATTTTCTTCACTCACTTTTTTAAAATCTTTTTCTACTTGTCCCATTGAGTTCTTTTGTTCTGTGGAATTTTTTTTCCATTTCGCCAATTTTGTTTTTTAGAGAGCTATTTTCTGTTTCCAGTTCACTAATCCTATTTTTCAAGGATTTTATTTCTTTATCCACTCTCTCTTTAAATGACTTCTCCAGGCTCTTTTGCCATGCCTCCCATTTATCTTCTAGCTCCCTTGTGAGAGCCTTTTTAATTACTTCTATGAGGTTCATCTGTGCTGAGGAACAGATGATCTCCTCCCTTGGGGATTCACCTGGGGACTGTCTGTTTTTAGTCTCCTCAGGATTTAGAGTCTGCTCTCTATCTGTATAGAAGCTGTCAAGGGTTAAAGTCCTCTTCAGTTTCTTGCTCATTCTGTCTAATAATCAAAGACAAACTAGCAAAGAAATAAAGAAAAAACTGGAGTCTTTCTTTGGGGGAGGGGCTGGGTGTTACCGAGCTTCCTCTCCAGACTGTGAGGGGCAGCAGTGAGGCACTAGCAGGATTGTGCTGCGCCTGCGCTCTGAGTTCCCAGAGTGTGCTGAGTCATTGTGGGGGGCGAGGGGGGGCGGCCAGGTCCCGAGAGATTCCAGCTGTTTGGGGTTGTATTCTTCACCCCCGGTGTTTTTAGCTTCTCTGCTGGGCTGCTGACTTGCTGCCAGGGCAAAGCATCCAAACCTGTAGCGAAGCTCTCCCCGCAGAGACGGCTGCGATCACTCCCCACCCCCTCTCCAGTCTGCTCCCGTGCTCTCACTGCCACTGCCCGCCGCCTGTGCCCGATCCAAAACCGTCCCAGCCCTCCAGTAAAGACAGACCTTTCTTGGCAAATCTCAAGGATGGCTTCTCTTGGTAACTATTTGTGGGTTTTTTTTTTCAGTCAAGCATTAATTCAGAGGCTTGTAATGAAATGGATAGTGAGAGAAAGCGCGGAGCTTATGCAGCTGTGAGCCTCCTCTCCGCCATCTTAACCGGAAGTCCAAAGATGAAAAATTGAAAGAAAGAGAAGTGCCCAGGATCACACAGCTATTAAGTTTTAAAAGTTGGATTTAAACTCAGATCTTGCATCTTTCAAATCAGATGCTCTAACCATAGTGCCAGCTACCTGCCCCCAAGTGGCATTTATATAATACCTTAAAGTTTGCAAAGTGTCTAGGCATGTTTTTTCCTCAATGAATAGAAAGATAATAGAGAAAATATTTTGTTCAATAAAAAATAAAATTTAATTAAAAGAAAAATGAGCCAGAAATAGAAAAACGAAAAGAAAAAAAAATTCAATAAACAGATATGGGGAATGTTGGTCAATTACACACCTTATGAATGTTGTGAATAAAGAAAAAAACACAGGAATGGAAAAATTGTGAGTTTGGCTTTGAAAAGAGAGTATCTCTACTATATACCTGTCAGATTGGCTAGAGTGACAGGAAAAGATAATGTGGAATGTTAGAGGAGATGTGGGTAAAAAGGGACACTGATACATTGTTGGTGGAATTGTGAACACATCCAGCCATTCTGGAGAGCAATTTGGAACTATGCTCAAAAAGTTATCAAACTGTGCACAACCTTTGATCCAGCAATGTTTCTACTTGGCTTATACACCAAAGAGATACTAAAGAAAGGAAAGGGACCTGTATGTGCCAAAATGTTTGTGGCAGCCCTATTTGTAGTGGCTAGAAGCTGGAAAATGAATGGATGCCCATCAATTGGAGAATGGTTGAGTAAATTGTGGTATATGAACGTTATGGAATATTATTGTTCTGTAAGGAATGACCAGCAGGATGAATACAGAGAGGACTGGCGAGACTTACATGAACTGATGCTAAGTGAAATGAGCAAAACCAGGAGATCATTATATACCTCAACAATGATACTGTTTGAGGATGTATTCTGATGGAAGTGGATCTCTTTGATAAAGAGAGCTAATTCAGTTTCAATTGATCAAAGATGGACAGAAGCAGCTACACCCAAAGAAAGAACACTGGGGAATGAATATAAACTGCTTGCATTTATGTTTTTCTTCCCTGGTTATTTATACCTTCTGAATTCAATTCTCCCTGTGCAACAAGAGAACTGTTCGGTTCTGCACACATATATTGTATCTAGGATATACTGTAACCTATTCAACATGTAAAGGACTGCTTGCCATCTAGGAGAAGGGGTGGAGGGAGGGAGGGGAAAAATTGGAACAGAAGTGAATGCAAGTGATAATGCTGTAAAAAATTACCCTGGCATGGGTTCTATCAATAAAAAGTTATTAATAAAAAAAAGAAGAAAGGAGAGTGTTGGAATCCTTACAAACTGCTAACTAATTAGAGTTGATCTAATCTTACAAGAAGATTTTGGCCAGAACCTGAAACAAGGTACTAAGTAGAACTAATTAGTACAATGCTTGTGTTTACACCTTTGTGTTCACACCTTCCTTAAAGCTCTTTGGGCCAGAGAGCACCATGGGAGAAAACCCATAATCCCATTCTCTCAGAAGATTCACATATAAAGCCAATGAAGAGAGAGCTATTCCAGAATATATTTTCCACTTGGCTGGCTGGTCGCAGAAGAGAGTTCAGCTGGACTGGAGAGGAGCAACTCTGGTGCAAACAGAGAGCACTTTGACAGATTTCAGCGGAATTACACCAGAAGCCCTCTCTCCGAGGCAAGGCAGAATATTTTCCACTTGGCTGGCTGGTGGCAGAAGAAGAGTTTTCAGAGGAAGAAGCTACGAGTCGAGAGTTCAGTGGACAACCAGATTCATCTTCATCTCACACCACTGTGGTAGGTGGCTGGGCTCCTGCACTTCCCCCACTGAGACCAAGCTGGTCTGAAAGACTCACCAGAAAGCTAGCCGAGCCCCAAGTGAAGGAGACAAGAGATTCATTCCATCTCTGTGCTGGTTGGAGGCTGAAGAAAACAGAGACAGAAGCTGAAGGACCAGACCTTTGGATTTGGCGACATTCGGAGGGAGCTCTTGGAACCAAGCAGAGAGATAGGCATCTAAGCTAACCGGGCTATATTGGAGATAATAAAAGATCTGAACTTTTATCACCTGGCTGCATTTGGGAAGAAGATCACCACAGGAGAGTATCTGAAGAGTATTAGTATGAGAAAAGGAAAGAATCATCATATAGGAAGCCAAGGATTTTTTTAAGTAAAAGAATATAGTAGTCAGAATCATGTGCTAATAAAGTTACTCGGGTATGAATGATGCATTGGATACAGAAGAAACTAGACAAGCAGAGTGACAAGTTGAAAGACATTACAATTGCCCTAGCAAAAGACAATGCATACCTGATATAACACAGAAATAATAGGGTATAAAGGAGAGAATGAATAAGAGAGAGAATGTATTCATTTAAAAAAGATAGGATATGCCAAATTAATAGATTGTGGAGAAATTAGGGAAGGAAAAAATCAAAAGTGACTAAGTTTTTTTAGTCTGGATGACTAGAAGGATATGTCCTCGATAGAGATGATGAAAATAAATAATGAAGAAGAAAATGTGAGAGGAAGGCAATAGGTTTAATTTTAGACATATTGAATTTAAGGTATTGGGATATTTCAACAGACTAACAGTTGGGAATAATCTAAATGAGACATAAAAAGAGACTGGACCAGTAGAGTGTTCACCTGAGTGGTGAAAATTAATAGATGTGATGAATGTTATGAACAGAATGTTTACAGTATCTAGAAAATCAGCCAGACACACACACACACACACACACACACACACACACACACACACACACACACAAAAAAAAACCACCTCTGCCCTTCAAGACGTTTATATTCGAATTGGGAGAGAATTAACATATAATTAACTAGGTACTCGCAAGATAGTGATTGAATTATTTGGATCTAATAAGATCTCCAAATAAGACAGTATAGAACAGAAAAATATGAGTACCCAGGACACATAGCCAAGGTTAATGTGTATGATAAAAAAGAAAATTTAGAAAAGGAGACAAACTGAAAAGGATATTGGTCAGATGGATAAGGGAAAATGGTGATGGACAGTATCCCAAAAGAAAAAAAAATCCCTGAGAGAGTATACAGAAGCTGTTGTGTGTCCTTTGTTCTTGAAGAGGACCATGACATCATGGAGGTAATACCTTAACATACAAGTGTGTTGGATTGAAGTGAAGATAAGCTATGCAAAGTTACTTACCTCCCTTTCTCTTCCAGATCCATCTGGACCCAGTGGCAAGATAAGGGGCAAGAAGATTGGAGATATTCCTGGATGCAGTAGGAGATTTCGGCTTTTTTAAGCTAGTGCCTTAACAAGTCTCAGTTTGATTGAAGCAATGTAGTAGTTTAGTACAGAAGTATGTAAATATCCTAGGCTGCTGAGAGATTCCAGGATTTAGAACAATGAAAAGGCCATTAGATTTGACAATGAAGTAATTAAATGATGACTTTGGAGAGGATAATTTCATTTGAATTATATAGAGGGTTTTGAAGTGTAAGAGAAAAGGAAGTAGAGATACCAATCATAAATGGCCTTCTCAGAGTTGTCATGAAAGGGAGGAGAGATAACATGGTAGTGATAGTGGAAGGATGAAGTAAGAGTTTTTTTTTGTTTGTTTGTTTGTTTGTTTGTTTGTTTTTTAGGAATGAACAAGATATAACATTTTTGTAAAGGGTCAGATCCCTGATTCATTGATTTGGAAATACACAATATTAAGGTAACAAGTGAAACAAAGGAATTGGTCTAATTTTTGAGGAAATTCTAGGAAACAGAGAAGAAAGAGAAGTGAGTGATAAAACAATCATTAAAAAGGGTTTAGATTATAATAAAGACCAAGAGAAATAGAGATAAGTCATAAGAGAAGGAAGAAAACCTCGAGAGTAAACTATTATGGAGGAAATCATGGGAGGAAAAAAAATTAAGAAATGCAATGATTAATAATATCAAATGTTTCAGAAAGACTCAGAAGTATGGGCTCTGGAAAAAAATGCTAAAAGTATTGTTCATCAACTACATTTAATACTTTCAATTTTGTAATACAAGAGATTACAAATCATAGAAGAGATATTCTCCAATTGTTGATATCAAAGAGTATGATGGTAAATTTTTGATAATTGACTCCTGGGAAGGGGAATATACTAACAAGATAATTTTAAGCTTAATGTATTATTAACATTTTCTCTATCACTTTCTTAAGTCTAGATAACAATAAAACAATAAACTCTGATTTGTAGCATTTGCCTATTTCTGATCCATCAATGCTCATCCTGAAAATTTAACAATCAGTCCTTACAAGCTGGTTCAAGCTGGCTCCATTATAAGTCTAAGGTACATCAAAAGCATCAATCTTTTGATTTAATTGGGAAAAGTTTTCCTTAGAAAAGTGAAAAAAAAAATACAATTAAAAACCAACCTCATACAACATGACAAAATACAAGAAATACAAGAAAACCTCATACAACATGACAAAATACAAGAAAACAAAGCACAAGCTAAATGCAAAATGGCTGAAGAGAAGGGTAGAATTAATTGAACCCCACATCCTTCGAGGTCCATTAGGATGTTCTTCAAGAGCTCGTCAAGATCCACTTTCCTAACACAAGAGCTAATTCATCCCATTTTTGGGAAAAAAATGTTAATCCCATAGAAACATTAGAAATAATTCAAACACTTTCCATCTCCCTTATGTTTGAGCTACTTTGAGGGAAATACATTTATAACAGTAACCACTGAAGGAGTACTAAAATGTAGTGACTTCAGCTGCTTCTTTGACAACCTTCCAGTCACAGAGATAATAGAGTTTCAAAATCATTAACAAAGTTACAAAGGCAGGTGTTCCTAGAAGCTAAATCTTATCAACCCAGCTGGGAATCCCAGAATGTTAGAGCTGAAAGAAAGGTGATATATCACAATCATTTTGTTGCTGATCAATCACAATTGTTTTCATATATTTCTCATCTTCCCTCAGGAATCTTGTTACTCTGGGTTGATCCTTCTAGTCAATATACCATAAATTTTCAATAGTATTCTCAAGTTACAGAAAAATGTGTCACCTCACAAATGGTCTTGTAGGTTATCAACATTTTTGTCTAAAGTATAAAAAGATTCCAAAAACAGAGTGCATTTTTATATTCCTGTTTTTGTTAAACCTGAGTCTCAACAACATGCCAGACAAGAAGCAACATGAAATTGAACAGCTATTTCATATTCAATTTAAATAGAAATTGCATATCAGAGAATCAAACAGCCACCCTCCTTTTTGATTATTTTATTTTTGTTCAATTTTTAAGTATGGTAGTTTGCTGTTGTTCAGCTGTTTCTGTCATATTTGACTCTTCATGATCCCATTTGTGATTTTCTTGGCAAAAATACTGGAGTGATCACTATTTCCTTCTCCAGCTCATCTTATAGATGTTTCTCATCTATATGTAATACATGTATTACATACACCTATGTATTACATACATGTAATAATACATCTATAAACAGGGTTAAGTGATTTGCCTAAGGTCACACACAGTAAATGTCTAAAGGTAGATTTGAGCTCAAAAAATTTATTTCAAAACCAGCACTCTATACACAATACCACCTAGCTGTCCCATTTTGATATTGTCAGTCACCATTTCCAGAACTTACTATTCTTCCTCTCCCACAAATCAGATTAACATACAGACTAGCATAAGAATACAATCCAATATTCACTTATAAAGTACCTGAAAAAAGGCCAAAGTCTTCCACTGAATCCAGGACTATCTCCAATCATCCTGATCTATATCTGACCACTGGACCTGAATAGTTCTGGTGGAGAAAGTGAGGCTGGTGACTTTGCATAGTCCTTCCTCACTCAAATCCCATCCATTTGCATGTCATAGGATCATCTCCCATATTGTTATGAAAAACAATCCCCATGCTCAAGAAACATTATATACTAGAGAGATATATAACACATGAACAATTATATGCATTATTATTTGAAGTAAGAGAAAACTAACAAGTAGTAACTACCTGTTCCTAATATGATTGTCTCATTGTGGCTCTTAGGGAAGCAAGAATGGATATCTCTAGCCTTTTCTTCCCCTATCCTTCTCCAAGTAAGATTTGATTCCTGCCAGGAGAGGAAAAAAGAGATTAGATCCAAAAGCTGGCCACTCTATTCTTCTCAAAGAAGGAATACTGAGATGGAATTATGTCTATCTTTTCCTTTAAATATTATTAGTCTATGGCAGAAGTTTCAAACATGCAACCCAAGAACTACATGTGCCCCATAATACATCTGAGTATAGCCCAGTTAAAATGTAAATGGGAAATATTTAACAGAATAAATGAAAATACAATAGAACATAGATAATATTAATGTTGTTTTCTAAGTCTTTATGTAGTCCTTGAGGATCTGTATGTACTTAAATTTGACACTACAGATCTAAGAGATGTATTCTTTAGGTTCAAGTTAAAGTCTTGATTATTACTTCTTATCAGTGAAAGTAAGGCCCCAAGCTCTATATCCAAACCTTGACACCTTTCCCAACAAATGGCAATTCCACAATAAATAAACATATCAAATAGCAATGAAAGCTATTTATCCAAGTTGACAGCAAAACAGAAATCAGAGTTTGGAAGGGGTGCTATATATATTCACATGTTATATGAATACATATGAAAATATATGCCATGTAATACAAAGTGAACTTTACCATTAGGAGTGAGGTCATTCAGTCTAACCAAGAGAAAAAGCTTCAAATTACACCAGTTGGAAAATTTCTGAAATCTCTAATGTAGCAAGTGAGGGATTGGGACCATGATAAAGACTACCAACTTCTTTTATGTCAGCCTCTTCCTACTCTTTCTTTCCCTTCAGTATCCTGAAAAGAAGTTGAAATAGTCATCTTCTCTCTTAAAACTAGAAACCAAAAGAAATCAGAAAAGCCAGATTTCTTCTTGCTTAGCTACCTGCTAAGCTCTATGTTTTCATGCAAATATTGGGTATCTATCTTTACCAGTGAAAATAATATCACAACAATGAGCTTCAATTATTATATTAGATTATATTAACTGCTAATAGGAAAGGCTTCCATTTAGAGTGGTACATGAGCAGGTTCTTGAAAGAGGTCAAGGATTGTAAGAAAAAAGGTAAAGAAAAAAGAATCCATGTATGTATGTATGTTGTTAAGAAATTATTTTTGCGGTTTTGTGAAGAATGGTTTGTAGAAGGGAGAGAATGAAAGGAAAGAATATTATTGGAAACTGTTGTAATTGTCAAGGCAAGAAGTGAATGAAGATGAAGTCTATATGAGTAAAGAGAAAGAGATGACTAATATATTTTGATGATATAATGGAGAAAATCCAACATTTTATTGGATATGGCAAGAGAAATGTGAGACAGGTAGAAGAAAAAGTCAAAGATTATATCAACACCCCCAATCTGACTGATAAATTATTATTTGAGCTGTTCTTAAACATTTGAAGGCTTGGTAAACTGCCTTCTAACCATGAGTTACTGAAGGTTCACAATGTGTGGTCATGAAGAGTCTTCTAATTTCCTGAAATTCCAAGAGAACCCATGATTTAGAAAATACTGAGTCAAAGCTTAGTTTATCTACAATAGAAACAATATGCTCTTCTTTCAGATTTTTTACATTTTTTCTGCCAAGCAGGGAATGAAGCAAAAACTTATGGATTCCCTGAGGTTTGAGATAGGGAGGCTGATTTGTTTTCTACCCTGGTCATCATATGTCTCTTAACATAAAGCATCGTTGGGGGAGGAGGGTATAATTCTTTATTGATTTTTGGTGAAAGGCAACTTGATATGAGTGCCTAGGTGATCTGACCCAGACATCCATCAAATGCATCAGAGGTCCCTGCTCATCAAGTCAAAAGCTGAGTAAATTGATGCAGCAGAAGCTGCACATGCAAATGGAAGTATTTAGAAAATATCTAGAGGAATTAGGAAATTTCAGAAATAATTTCCCATACCGCCTATTCATGATAGAAATATTGGCTATGGTCTCTAGAAAAGAAGAAATTCTCAGAGCTCAGCAAAAAGCTATACCTAGGGAGGGTTTCATGAGAATTCTGATAGAACATAAGCACTTCCAGGTCTAGGAGTCAGGAGGCATCCATTATCCAGACATGTTGCCTCATCCCAATTTTACCTCACATTTGAGCCTATTTTCCCCAGGGACTAATATATAAGAATTGTACTGAACTCTGCATTGACAGAGCTCAAAGCCATATTAGAATGAAGTAGAGATCTACAAATATTGGGTAAAAATGTGATCCCTTATACAACTGGGATATGTTGGAGGTTTCACACAAAATACTTGTATTTAGAAATGTAAGTAAGAAACTTCAACTAGGTTTTAAGTAGTTAGGAGAACAATCAACTTCACTGAATAAAATGATAAGTCTTTAAAAGGTTATGTTTCCCAGTAACATGACATATTGTCTTTCTTGTATCAAAGTATTTCAAATAATGTCTGAACTACAAAAAGTCATTTTAGATTTTTTTATTAATAAGGAAATAAATTTCACAAGAAATATTTCCTTCTAAAATTTATAATTTGTTCTATTTTTGAACATCCAAATATGCTAAACAATCAATGAAAAGACCTCAAAGATATACTCATATTCAATCTACACATAAGTTCAATAAATAACAATAGAAAGTCTTACATACTCCTTTTTTCAACATTAAACCAATCAGTTAGTTGTTTCATGTTTGGTTCTAACTATTCCTTCTTGGTCAGGATACAGGTCCTCAGGATATAATTAAGATAATTCAATATTCCCATTTCTTTGAGAATTTGCCACATTTTCTTGTGATCCACACAGTCAAAAGCTTTAGTGTAGTCAATGAAACAAAAGTAAATTTTCTTTTCTAGAAGTCCCTTGAGACGGGTGGCAATTTAGTCTCTAGATCCTCTGCCTCTTCAAAAACCAGCCTGCTATTCTTTTAATTCTCAGTCACATATTGCTGACACCTAGCTTGCAGAATCTTAAGTAAAATTTTACTGGAATATTAAATGAGCATAATTGTTTTTTGGCATTACTCTTCTTAAGAATTGGAATGTAAATTGAATTTCTTGAGCATAACACAAAAGGGAGAAAAAGATTTCCAGAAACCAGTAACTACCCCTTTGCCACATGTGCTCTCTAGTCATAAGCTCTATTTCTTCCTGACCACAGACCCTGTTTTGTTTTGTTTTGTTTTGGAGAGAGGCAATATTTTCTACCAATTATTCTTACTCTACTATATTAATAATGACTTCTTCCTAAAAGCATAATTGAGCCTGGCTGATTAAACGATATCAACTGGTAATTGCATGAGAAAGAGAAGCACAACAGTGGAGAATTCGTGAATTATAGCACTCAAAAGACTCCCAGAGTTATTCCTTCAGCTGTGAAGGCACATAATAGCCATACTTTGGGAATCCACTTTGATTGGGAATTGGAATAGTCATTTCATGTGATGGGCTATATTTGTTACAACAAAGAATTGTTTTTTTTTTTTTTAATTCAGAGATGAAATTTGAGATTGAGAGAAGAGGTAATGATAATGATGCAACTATCTCCACACCACACACATACACAACCATCATTAAATCATGTAAAAATGAATAAAAGAGAACAGAAGGAAATTCAGAGGGAAACACTGACAAATCAGATTGTTTTGAAATTAACATATTAAAATTATTATTTATTTAAGAACTATATAAAATAGAGGTTTATGTTTTTATATACAACCCTTTTTTCCATTCTTCTTTGTAGATGGAAAATATACATATTTTGGTGTTTGTCCAAATCAGAATAATTATTAAAAATGAAAATTTGTATTTTTAATAAATAAGCAAAGCCCAGTTGTACAGAGTTTTAAATACCAAACTGAGTGATGTGAATTCTGAAACCAGTTTATTCTCTCCCCTTGTCAGGAAATGCTGAAATGCTCTAGACTATCTTATTATCAACATTAAAGCAGCCACAATGTGCCAAGACTGACTTAATTAGCATTTTAAGATATCTATGAAGGGAACACAGAATTTCCCAGACTGCCTTTGTTAGTATCTTCAATGTAGTCTCAATATATATCCTTGTTCCCACCTTTATTTCACATCCTCTCCTGAGATGGTGCGAAACTCACATAGTTATACTTCCCTTATATGAAGATTTTTGCTAAATTGTTTTCAAGACTAAATCTGCCATGAGGTACTCCATTCGTAGCATCTTCCCTCTAATGATTTCTTTCTTCTGTTTAATTGTGAGTTCTAATAAGAAACTCATCTTTTCCCTTGATAATTCACATAAAAAGTATCAAAACTTTGTAATCTCTATATCTTGCCATGATTGTTCCATGTCATAAAGTGAATCTCTATTATACTATTTTATATAATATTCTTTTTACATTGTATTGCTCTCCTAATTATATTTTTATTTACCACTCCTGGTGCCTATTTTGCCTCATCATGAGGATTTTATATATTGCAATAAAGACATTGAAGGCTCCGAACAAGAAGTGAACTGTTTCAACTTATTCCTTCAGCAGATTACTTTGGCAATTCTGAGGAAGATGGAAGAAGATAAGTGATTAGAAACTTGTAATCAGTGAGAAGGGTATAATAGTTGGTTAAGGTCTGAGCTAAAACTGAGACTGTATAAGAAGAGAAATATCTTGAGAATTAAATTCAATGGTGTTATACTGACTATGGAAGGAGTCATCAAGAGAACAAGTAAATGGAGTTTGAAAGTTGAAGGAAAGTAAGAGCATTACATTCCAGATAATTAATGTTGAAAATAAAATTACTGATAACTACAGTTATCTGGGAAGATTAGAGATACTCTTGTTACAAAATGTGGAAACTTTGTAGCATTTTGGAAATTTTGAGTAGTGCTTAACTCTTTAAGGTGATTTCTTCTAATAGTACCAGAAACATATAATTTTATAGGAGTTCATTGCTATCAATGTCACTCAGCATTTAATAGGTACTAAGGCACCTTGGATCAATAAAAGCACTTAAATTAAAACTAAAATCTTCAAGAATTTTTGTCAAGAGAAACCCAAATTACAGTTTTGGAAAAAATATAAAGTAATGTTATAACTATATTCTCTTAATTTGGTATGAAAAGAAAAAGTTCTATTTTAATATTTTTTACTTCATTAGGAAACTAATTTAGTTGTAGCCATTGAATTGTAATGAAAATAAAATAAGGGCTAAATTATGTCCATTAAGAACACTACAACATTTCCAAGGATTGGAGGCATCCAATCCTTATTTATGCAAGTGACATTGACTTCTGGTCATACTTAGCCGAAGTAAATATCTTTTTCACAATACCTCACTATAATTCCATCATTCCTTTTCTTCAAGTGGTATTTAACCCAAATCATCAAGTATTTTTTTTCAATATCCATTATGTGCAAGGCCCAAAATGAAAAAGGCAAACAATATGTTAATTAGTAAAGGAATTATATATATATATATATATATATATATATATATATATATATATATATATATATATATATATGTAATGCAAGATAAAGGGGGGGAATGCTACAAACATTTAAAGAAAATTTTGAATACTGCTGGTTAACTTTTTAGTCTTGGTTACATTTGAATTAGCTCTTAACAGATTGAAAGGAGGTTAAGGAGAGAGAGAACAATATAATCTTATAATGACAATTGAATACCTAATTTATAAAAGTCACTGTCCTAGATTGTGGGGACAAAAATTTAAGAAGAAAAACAATTTCTGACCTCAAGAAGTTTACATTCTTTTGGAGGAAAAATAAACATAAGTGCATGAGTGTGTTCATATATGTATGTATATTAACATATATAATATATAGTCACACTAATAGAAACATATACAAATACATATAATTTTATATGCATGTGAATATATGTGTATTTACACACAAAGATAGATATAGATATTTCACGAGATCAAGAACACTAATAATGAAGACAATCATGAAAGATTTCCCGAAAGAAGTAATTATGAGGTAGCATATCAGCTCATTCTTGAAGAGAGCTAGGGATTTTTGCTTTTAAAAAGGAGGTGAGAAAGTGAATTCTAGACACTGGGGAAAACCTGTGCAAAAGCATGAAAATGAAAAATGAAATACGAAGTTCATGGTATAGCAAGGCCTATTTGGATGAAAGGCAAAATATGCAAAAAGAGGTAGCTATTTCTAAAAATTTGGTTGGAACCAGACTGTGAAGGATTTTAGATACCAAACTGAAGAGTTTCTATTTTATGCCAGAGATGATAGGAGTTCATTAAAACTTCTTGAGTGGTGCAGAGTATAGCAGAAAGGACATAGTAACATGATCAGAATTGTGCTTTAGGATTATACTATATTTTGACAAATGTTCCCCTGAAAAATATCTAATGTATTATAGCTACTAAAATGTTATGAATACCTGTTAAAGGGTTTATTGTACAATTATAATTAATTCTCAATTTTATATGAATTAAAACATAAGCTAAAAAGCTTTTTATAGATTGATTTATGAGATTTGCAAAAGGCAGTTATAGCAACTTTTTTTTTAAAGATTTAAGACTTTCTATTTTGCCCATGCTGAAAATGCAGACGCTACTCACAGAATTTGATTCATCTACTAATTGGCACAGAAGTTTTGATCTGCTCTGTTTTTATCTTGGCTTGTTTGCCCTTCTTAGACAAATGGATAGCCCCCTTGTCCTAGAGAGGTTCAAATTGCTAATGCAGAACTTAGTGCAGAAATCCAATCAGCATGGTTTACTGTAGTCCAGAATCCCTGAACACAGTAAGTCCACCATTGTTGGTCTCCATGTAACTGGGATTATAGGTATGGGCCACTGTACCTAGTGACTTTTTTGCTATTAAAAAAAGGGCCATTACTACTATATATATATATATATATATATATATATATATATATATACCTTGTAATCAGAATTAGTACTTTGTATTTTAGTGAGCAATGAGAAACCCTTGAAAGTATTTGAGTACTAAAATATTATGATCTTAACAATATATTAATTAGGAAAATTCTTCAGGGAAGAGTACGAAAGGTAAAAAGCAAAAGTAAGGGCAAGAAAACCAGTTAAAAATAAATGTGAAAAGTTGATGAGGGGAAAGATTTGAAGAACAGAAAGTGGGAAGGAAGATGATAAATTCTGGTTTAAATATGTTGTGGTAGAACAAGATGTCAGGATTGGGATCCTGAAGAGAATAGTAAATAGAAATAGTTTGAGAGGTCATAAGGGAAAGTATGGAAGAGTGTGTAGGACTGAACTTTAGAGGATCCCCACATTTAATAGAGTAGTTTTTTTTAAGAGATGGCAAAATATAAAAAGAATAGACAGAAAAGTAAAACAACCACTATAGGACATTTCACTGTCGTGAAAGCTAGGGATGAAATATCTAAAAAGAGAAATAATCTGTGGATCCCAGTGTCATATGCCAAAAAGAGATCTAGAACTATAAGGACAGAAACAAACACTAATGCTTAGAAAATACACGTCATTAGGAATTTGAAAAGTCTAATTTAAGAAAACCATGGTAGAGAAAGAAGCCAGTTTTCATGGATTTTGTTAATGATTAATTGTTTATTTAATATCTTATACATAAAACAATTTTTTAAATTTGTTTTTTTTAAACTTTGAGTTCCAGTTCTGTCTCTCCTTCCCCCACCCACATTGAGAATGCACATGTAAACTTAAGCAAAACATTTTCATAAAAGTCCTGTTGTAAAAGAAATACTTAGATCACTTCCACTCTCAAAAAACAATCCCTCAAGAATAATGAAGATATATATGTATGTGTGTGTATGTATGTAGTATATATATATATATATATATATATATATATATATATATATATATGTATTATGTATATGCTTCAATTTGCATTCAGACACAATTCTTTTCCTGGATGTGGATAGTATTTTTCATTATAAGTCCTTCAGAAAAGTCTTGGATCATTGTATTGCTGAGAATAGTAAAGTCATTCACAGCTAATCATCCCACAACATTGCTATTATTTTGTACACTGTATATTTCACTTTGCATTTCATTGAAGATTTTCCAAGTTTTTCTGAGAGCATCCCTGCTTATCATTTCTTAATCTTTTCTTATAGAACAATAGTATTCCACCATAATCACATATCATATTTATTTAATCATTTCCCAACTGATGGCCATTCTCTCAACTTCCAATTATTTGCCCTGAGAAAAAAGCTGCTAGAAATAATTTTGTACATATATTACATTTCCTTTTTTTTTAAACAATCGCTTTTTGGATTAATGGCTGGTAGTAGTATTGTTAGATCAAAAGATATGCATGGTTTTATAGCCCTTTGGACACAGTTTATATCTTTTGATAATTTATCAAGTGGGTAATGGTTCTTTTTTTTTTTTTTTTTGTAAATTTGGCATTTCCCTATGCATTTGAGAAACGAAGCCTTCATCAGAGAAACTTGCTTCAAACTTCTTTTCACAATTAATATTGCTAATCATATTTTCCACATTGATTCTATTCTCTCCCTCTCCTTTGATCTTATTCCTTCTCAAAAGTGTTTTATTTCTGACTATCCCCTCCTGTTTATGCCTTTCTTCCATCACCTTCCCCCTTTCTCATACCCCTTCTCCTCCCTCTTTCCTGCAGGGTAAGAGATTTCTACACCTCTATTGAATGTGTATGTTATTTCCTCTTTGAGCCAATCCTGATGTGAGTAAAGTTCACTCACTCCCCCTCCTTCTCTTCTCTTCCACTGTAAAAAAACATTTTTGCCTTTTTATGGCAGATAATTCACACCATTCCAACTCTGTTTTCCTTTCTTCCAGCACATTTCTCTCTCACTCTTTATTTTTATGTTTTCAGATATTATGCCTTCACATTCAACTCAAACTTGTACCCTCTGTCTATATATACTCCTTCTAACTGGCCTAATAATGAGAAAACTCTAATGAGTCCCACATATCATCTTCTCATGTACAAACATAAATGGAAAAACTGTATTAAGTCTCTCATGATTTTCCTTTTCTGACTCCTTCCTTAAGCTTCTTCCAAATCCTCTATTTGAAAATAAAATTTCTATTTAGCTCTGGTCTTTTCATCAAGAATGGTTCAAAGTACTCTATTTCATTTAATATCCATCTTTTTCCCCAAAGTATTATATTCAGTTTTGCTGGTTGTCATCCAAATTCTATTACTCTCAGGACTATCACATTCCAAGCCCTCTGATCCTTTCATGTAGCTAAATCTTGTGTTTTGCTGACTATACTTGAATATTTTTCTAGGTTTGCAATATTTTCTCCTTGATCTAGGTGTTCCTAAATTCGACTATAATATTCCTGGGAGTTTTCATTTTGAGATCTCTTTCAAGAGGTGATTGGCATATTCTTTCAATTTCTAACTTGCCTTTTAATTCTACAATATCAAGAAAGTTTTCCTTGATAAATTCCTGAAAGATAATATTCAGGTTCTTTCTTTTAATTTATTTTTAGGTTATATATATATATATATATATATATATACATTCATTTTTTTTTACATATTTCCATATGATTCAGGTTGAGAGAGAAAAAGCAAAACAAAAGGGAAATGAGAAAGAAAAAAGAAGGGAAAAAAGGTGGAAATAATGTGTGTTAATATATATTCAATCTCTAAAGGTCTCTCTCTGGATGTGGATGATGTTTTCCATCCCAAATTTATTGGGATTCTAGGCTCTTTTTTGCTTCTGGCTTTAAAGGAGACCGATAAATTTTAAATTCTCTCTCCTGAATATATTTTCCAGGTCAGTTGTTTTTCCAATGAGAAATTTCACAGTTTTCTATTTTTTCATTCTTTTGGTTTTCTTTTAATGTTGCTTAATTTCTCAAAAAATATTAACTTCCATTTGCCCAATTCTAATTTTTAAGAAATTATTTTCATCAGTGAATTTTTGTGCCTTCTTTCCATTTGGCCGATTTTACTTTTTACAGTATTCTTTTCATTAGTTTTTTCTGTATTTCCTTTTGCACCACTCTCATTTTTCTTCCTACTTGTTCCTTTAACTCTCTTTTTTTGAATTTCAAAATCCCTTTTGAGCTCTTCAGTAATCTGAGTACAATTCTTAATTTTTTTGAAGACTTTGGATGTAAGAGCTTTGATTTTATCTTCTTCTGAGTGTGTTTTGATCACCATAGTAACTTTCTATGGTGAGAATCATTTTTCTGGTTTTTTTTTTTTTTGGTTTTTTTTTTTTTTGTTTATTTGTTTGTTTGTTTATTCCCCCAACTTATTATTTGGCTTTTAACTCGTTGGTAAGGTAGGGCTCTGTTTCCATGGTGGAGATGTAATGTCTCAAACTCCAGAGGTTTTATACAGCTATTTTCAGAGTGCCTTCTAAAGACCTCTAAGTTTTCAATTCTTTCAAGATGTTATGATCCAAGGACAAGTGTGTTTGAGTAACTATAAGCACTCTTTTTTTTTTTTTTTTTTGCCCAAGGAACTGTGAAGATGATCTGCACTCCATTGTAGCTATACATTCTAGTGTACTAAAGAAACAAAATCCTTCCTCAATGTTAAGTAAAAAGACCTCATTTTGACAAGTTCAACTCCTTTACCATCTATAGGCTGAAGGTTCTGCTGCTGTTGCCACCTCTGACCTCAATTCCTCTGTTGCCACTTTGGATTCAATGGCTCAAGACCTGCTCCTGGTTTACTGGTTTCCATAACCCTTTCACCCTGGTGCAAGAAACCTTTCCTACCAACATTCCAAGTTATCTTTAGTATCTCTGGGAAGATAAGTTTGGACAATTGCAGTGCTGCCAGAAGGCCAGCTAGTTGTTTGCTGGGACTAGGGTAATGCAGATGCCACCTGTTCTGGAATTGCACTGGATTCTTTCCCTAGTGCCACAAACCTTTCTTGCTGACCTTCTAAGCTGGCTTTGGCTCTGGAAAATTGTTCTGCTTTGTCATTTTATGGGTTCTGATGCTCTAAAATTTGTTTAGAGTTATTATTTAAAGGAATTTGTAAAAGTTTGTTCAGGCAAGTCCTTGCCTTTACTTCAACATCTTGACTGCACTTTCCATTAGTTATTGATTGTCAAGGAAACAGGAGCAATGAATGTAGATGATTCTTTTCATCAAATTTTCTAACAGAATTTGTGTCATTTTAATCTTTGCATTTTTATCTTGCTTCCTTCTGAGGAATATATTATAAGTAACTTCATTATAGGTGGCTTTTCTGTTTTTTTTTTTTTTACCCTTTAAATTCTTCTTCCAGAGATTAGGATCTCTTAAGTCCAATTTTATGTTATAACAAGAAAACAAGTTTAAGCTAGGAGATGTGTCTATATATTCTGTAAATAGGTAATCATTTATCTTTATTTTCTATGGCTGCTTTCATGTTATATTGTTAACTAATAAGTACTCTGCCTTTCCCTAGTTTCTGTACATATTATTGTATATATTATTTATCTTATTAAAGATACAATATATTATAGTGCATAGAAAAGCAACCTTAGTGTTAGGAAGACCTGGGCTCAAACCTGCTTCCAGCATATATGGCGAAGTGACAAGAAATTATAAGCAGTGCCTCAGTCAAATTTATAAGACTGAAAGTAGCAGAAAGCTACCAGTCTTCCAATGGAGGAAGTTTCCACATTAGTAGAATAATTAAAATTGACCTGCCTGCTACTTATATAAATATTAATCACGTATAATGTGTCTCTGTTTTTTCCTATTTGAATACTTCGAGCAAAGGAAAATAAAGGGAACAACTCTCATTAAGGTATCAACACAGGTTATTATTCTGTCATTTCATAGATTTGTCAATTCAACTATAAATACTACACTGCATCTCATTGATTCTTTAGGGTAGTAAGTCTGTCAACACATAACATATTGATTCTAAAAGAATCTCCATCACAAAATATCTGCTTATATAAAACATTTTCTTTACCATGCTTTAAAAAATAATCATGATCCAAAATCATTTTCATGTTTTCAGCTTATGGAAAGAAAATCTTCAGGTAGAAGTGAAGAAAAGAAAATCTCTAGGAAAAGAAAATCCTTAAAATTTAAAAGTGCTGATGATAGATTTTTTTGCTCTTGAATTTTCTGTTTATTTGCTTCTGGGTCTTCACATCTCTAGGTCTGCTAAAAACATTACTGACATCTGCCAAGTTAAGTATGCCCACTTATTCAAATTCTCCAATTTTAATGATCAAATATTTATTTAAAATGAGTCACTACACATACACACACACCCACACACACACACACACACACACACACACATACACACACACGTTCATCCCAACCTTTTCACCAAGTGAAGAAAAGACAAAAGGAAAAGAACTATATCTTGAGCTCATTTTTGAAGAGTCCTCTCTTGTGTAGAAAAATAAGAGACCAAACAATAAATTTAAATATCATGCTAAATTCTGAGTCACAATTCACCTCTCAGCATTAATCCTTCCAGTTATCTGTATGTACAGAATAAGCCTTATTACAAAGCATTCAAGCAGCTAATACTCTCTTGAACTGATTAGCAAAAAAGTAACTGCAGTGTTTTAGCGCCTTCTTGTGTTGATGCCTAGAAGTACAGCTACCATAATTTACCTAAATGTTCACGATATCAATTCTTTTTGCAAAAAGTTCTATGTGATTTAGATTCTATATTTAAACTAGACAGAGGTGAATAGACAGTGGAAAAACAAGGCAAATATCATCAGCATTATTTTAAATTCTAAATAACACCAATCAGGGCTTTGACAAATTTCCTAAACCTCATCTTCAACCCCAGTCCCCCAGAAGTAAAAAGAACATGGAACAAATATAGAATCAATAAATAAATTGTCTTCTAGGGTGTTATTTTATAACATTCTTCCCATAAAATCCACAATCTCCAAAAAAAATAGATTCAAATCTCCAGAAATCTCCTAAATATTTGAAACTTATTTTTGAATATAGTCTAAATGTTTCAGAATATTGAAAGTATTTCAGTAATATTGAAAGAAATTGAAAGGATTTTTAATGGCTTGATTAATGTTCTTTCCCCCCCTGTCAAATTCAATAGCTTTCTGGCTGTATATTTTGCTAGTATGCAGCCAGCCAAATCTGGGGTCACTAAAGTCATAAGAATTGACCTTATATATGCAAGGAAAGTAAATAGCTTAGGGTACAATGAAAGTACATTTTTGCAAATGATTTCTTCCATGACACTGAAGTACCTTATAATCTAATACAGGAGAAAAATGAGTAATGTATCCCCTTTTTCATGGTGATGATTAGGCATATGAATATCTAGTTAAGCTTAAAAGATACAAGACCCAAAACAGACAACATAGCTCCTAAACAAAATGAAGCTTGGATAACATATTTTCAATTCTGAAGATTTTTTAAAGTGTTTAAAGCTATTAAGAAGAAATCTATGATCAATAGCACTAAATTCATAAAAATATTGCTCTAATGGAATATTTTGGAGTCAAGTTGTTCCTACTTTCTGGAAAACAAGCTAGTAGCTCTATGAAGCAATGAATCAACAAGCATTTATGAGACAATTTCTGAATGCCAGGAAGAGTTCTTGGTCACTGAGGGTAGCAAAGACAAAAATGAAACAGGCTTCAACTTTAAGGAGGTAATATTCTTTTTTGGGGGGAAACATGGGTATAAACAAGTATTCATTAAATATGTATATAATATTGTAAAAAGAAGGTAACTTTGGTGAGGGGAGGATAGTAACAGCTTTCAAAATGAAAAGATTCTGGCATGGGCATCCTCTGACTATATGACAGCCTAGCTAATTTCTAAAAAGTCTTATTTTTTTGTACAAAAATGCTTTAAAGACCATCTTTTAATAGAGATTGAGATTGTAGGCTGCTTTAATACAAGGAGTTTCTATACCATCTGAAATAACAGATTCTTGAGGCATAGAAATATACTGAGTAGGACTGAAAACAAATCCACTAATTTCCCTTAAATTGCCATTCCAAATGGGAGTTCTTGGAGAGGCATGAATTTGTCATGGAGTCTGCGCATCCATGGCACTATATCTGATTTCACAAATATAGCAACTTCTCTTCATTCTTATGAAATATTATACCAGAGTGATAATATATTTAGCAGCTGGGGAATATATTCCCAATCATCTTAAGAATTTTATCCTCTTTTTTTTATCAGAGTTTGGAAACTTAAACTGTTACTTGATTTTTGTTATGGCCAAAATCAATTGACTTCAAGAGATTTTAGAGGGGCAGCATAGTAGGGGCAGGAAGAATACTAGATCTGAAGTCAGTGGGACTAGGCAAACATTGAGACTCAGCTATTTACTTTTTTGGATCATGTACTTAACTTTTCAGGGCCTCAATTTCATTGTTAAATCAAAAGCATTTGAATTTGATGATATCAAGGTGCCTTCTGGTTCCAAATCCTAAAAATGACCAATTTTAATTTAAAAAAAAAATAAGAGTGGTAGCGTTCTATGTGATCAGTGCAATGTCTAAGAGTGTTGGATCTGGAGTCAGGAAGACCTGTATTCAAATCCAGCTCAAACATTTGCTGACTCAGTGTGACCCTGGTTAGGTCCCTTACCCCTTTCCAGCCTCAGTTCCTTTGTAAATAAGAAAAAAAATTGGTACTTACCTGTATTCTTATAAGGATTATATTAAATAATATGTGTAAAGCAGTATCTAAAGACTATTGTTTTATTATCATTGTTATTGTTAATTAGAAAATAAATCCTTAAAAATTCTAAATGCCCAGAAATTTTTAAAATAATTTATGGTATATTAATGTAATTAATTAGTATAATGCAATTAATTGTGATGGGTAAGTATGAGGATCTTGAGGAAATCTAGAAAGAACTTCATGAAAGAAAAATAAATAATTAAACAATCAGATCCAGAAGAATAGAGTAGGAAATACCTGCAGTCATATGAAAAACACTGAAATAAAATGAAAAGTCAGGATGAGATCTTAGAGGAATTGTGCAATTATTATAATACCTTATGCAGTGAAAAGTATACGAATGCAAAGAGTTATTAATCAGATACAGACTTTTGGTTATGAGGAGAAAAAACCTAGAAAGATGTACATGAATTGATGATGAGTGAAGTGTGCAGAACCAAGAGAACATTAAGCAGTAATAGTAACATTGTGCAATGAAATTGTGATGGGTAAGTATGAGGATCTTGAGGAAATCTAGAAAGAACTTCATGAAAGAAAAATAAATAATTAAACAATCAGATCCAGAAGAATAGAGTAGGAAATACCTGCAGTCATATGAAAAACACTGAAATAAAATGAAAAGTCAGGATGAGATCTTAGAGGAATTGTGCAATTATTATAATACCTTATGCAGTGAAAAGTATACGGATGCAAAGAGTTATTAATCAGATACAGACTTTTGATTATGAGGAGAAAAAACCTAGAAAGATGTACATGAATTGATGATGAGTGAAGTGTGCAGAACCAAGAGAACATTAAGCAGTAATAGTAACATTGTGCAATGAAATTGTGATGGGTAAGTATGAGGATCTTGAGGAAATCTAGAAAGAACTTCATGAAAGAAAAATAAATAATTAAACAATCAGATCCAGAAGAATAGAGTAGGAAATACCTGCAGTCATATGAAAAACACTGAAATAAAATGAAAAGTCAGGATGAGATCTTAGAGGAATTGTGCAATTATTATAATACCTTATGCAGTGAAAAGTATACGGATGCAAAGAGTTATTAATCAGATACAGACTTTTGATTATGAGGAGAAAAAACCTAGAAAGATGTACATGAATTGATGATGAGTGAAGTGTGCAGAACCAAGAGAACATTAAGCAGTAATAGTAACATTGTGCAATGATCAACTATGATAGACTTACCTCTTCTTAGCAATACAGTGATCCAAGATAATTCTAATTGACTTGGGATGGAAAATGTCATCCACATCTATATAAAGAACTATAGGGACTAAATATGGATCAAAGCATACTATTTCACTTCTCTTCCCCCATTTTTTTGTTTTTTTTTCATTTTCCCCCTTTTATTCTGATTCTTCTTTTACAATATGACTAATATGGAAATATATTTAATCTGATTGTGCACGTAGAGCCATATCAGGTTGCTCATTGTCTTGGGGAAAAAGGAGGGAAGGAAGAAAGAGAAAGAAACATTTGGAACTCCAAATCTTACAAAAATGAATGTTAAATATTTAATGTGTATGGGACTACCTGTCATCTAGGGGAGAGGGTGGAAGGATGGAGGAGAAAAGTTGAAACAGAAGTTTTTGCAAGGGTCAATGTTGAAAATTACCCATGCATAAGTTTTGTATATAAAAAGTTATAATAAAAAAAGTAAAAAAAAAAAAAGAAAGAATTTTTCAACTCTCAAAAAAAAAAAAAAGAATGTTAAAACCCTTTATATGTAGTTACAAAAAAATAAAATATTATTGAGAAAAAAATTAAAAATCAAGTATAGGCATGCAAATTGGTATCTAATGTTGTTTCTAATGAAGTAGATGTTCCCTGAGCAGGTCCTTCCCTATGCTTACCTCAGTTTCCTCAACTATGAAATGGGGACAAAAATCAGCACCTATCTTGCGGTATTGTAATAAGAATCAGTGACATAATATTTGTGAAGCAAATCACAAATCATAGTGTCTGATATGTAGCCCTTTGCTCACTTCTTCCTACTGCAGGATTCTTAGTGTGTAAGGAAGAAAATGAGGCAGAGGAAGAGAAAAGTATGAGAATCAATTAATTATTAAGCAATTATTAAGCACTTATGGTAGATAAAAGTTTGTCTGTTTCAATGAATTTATATTCTAAGGTAGGAAATGTTGAGTCCTATCCCAATCTACACCAGCCATAGAAAGCAAGAAAACCCCTCATTAGGTCATGAAGAATTAGACACAATTGAAACAATTGAACAAGAACATGTGCTTAAAGGGACACTTTGGACCAATGGCCATCATTGCAGCAGTTAAGATGAGGAGGGTGGTGCGAAATGGTGTTGCAGTGTTGTAATAGGTGTGAAAGCTGAGATCCAGACTTAGAATATAACTGTAAGCTACCTAATTACATTATCAGAGTTAATGCTTCCTAGACAAGCAAACTTTAAATCAAATAGTAGAGCACCTGGAAATTAGTAAGCTTTTGAGAGCCCTATAGTTGGTGAAGTGAAAGGACAACCTTCTCCCACAATAATTCTTTGCTCCTAGTGATATACATAATCCTTCCCCATAATTCTTTTATCACCTGAAGAAAACAGAACTAACAAGAGAAGGCTTCCATTTTGAAAAATCATCAGAAATGGTCACTCTGTCAACTTCATTGTATGTGGCTATGGGATTGATTGACTGTATAATATTAATTGTATTATTAATAGTGATATAGAATTTTGTGGATGAGAAAGGAAAACCTTGGAAGGTCTCAGAACAAATGGAGCTCAAGAGCAAGGATGAGGAATTTCCTAGTTTTGGTAATCTTGCTACATAATCTCTGTCAAATCCTAGAATTCAAACCCTGAACTATTGACGGCTTCCTTCCTGCCTGAACTTTTGAAGTCTAAGGTTTTGTGAATCAGAACTATTAGTTAGTCCATCAGAAAACAATTATTAAGAACCTACTATGTAACAAGTACTATGTAAAGCACTGAGATTACAATGACAGGCAAAAAAAAAAAAAAATGAAAGGCAAAATTCCTTACCCTCAAGAAGTTCACGGTCTAAGACAACACATAAAAGAAAACAAAACTGGGAGGGAGGTTGGGGATAATGAAGTCCAGAAGAAAACACCCTTGTGGGAAATGAAAAGGAATCTATTAGAGATGAGCCATAAAGAAGATTTCCTTTGGGGTTAATTAAAGATACTCCCAGCTTCCTGAAAGCTTGTAGAAAGCAGGACAAAGATTCTCTAATATAAACTACTACTATTTCTACAGCACCATAAATGTCTTGTGGGAAAATTCACAAGATACATATACTCATAAGGTACCTTTATTCCCTACCTTTAACAACCATCATACATTTCATTTAAAAGGGAAAGTTATCAGATGAAACATCCTGACTTTACTTAAGCCAGTATTCATATTTAAGTTGATTCATTTATCACTTTAAGATATATGAGAGTGAAAATTATTCTCTGAACCAATATGAATTCCTTTGAAAACTGAAGTGACTACAATTATGTCTATGGAAGAAAGAAAAAGGTGACAAGAAATCCTGATTACCATGAATCCTGTAAGGTAGTGGAATATTTAAATTTGCACTGCATATTTTCATTAAGCTACAACCAATTTCTATATATTTTTTTGAATAATGCAACTTTGAATACATGTAACTGCTGTGTCTAAATCATTATTTACACTAATTGTGACCTAGCTATATGGTTAGTGCTGCCCCCTTTCCTTTCTCACCACCCATGTGCAGAACACATTTTCCCATAGAAACAATTTTGAAATAGTGATTACATTCCCAGACTAGCCCACAAATTCTATTTGACATAGAATGTATGTGAAATATTATAGGAAGGACAGAAAATGAAAAATAAACAAAGAAAAAGATGAAAAAATAGAGCAAAACAGGAGATAAGAAATCAGAAGAAAATGAGAATAATGAGAGAAAAGAAAGAATATAAGAAGACCACAAGAAGAAATAAAAATGAGAATGAAATGTTATATGTCAGTGAAATCAGCTATCTCAACTCAAAGGGAAAATATAAGTTACTAAATTCAGGTATGTTATGATGGTTTGTTTTTTCTTCTGGAGGCTGTCTCTGAAAATGCCAAGCAAAATATAAATATCCCCAAATTAAAGTCAATAGAGAAATGATTTCAGCATAAACACATTAACTAAAGCATATAAACAAAGTTATTCATATAACAATGACATTTCTAAATCACAAATGTTTCTTCAAAGGAATTGTTTCATTGAGTAGTTTGCCAGGAAACAGATTAAAGATTGATGCCAAGAAATATTTATAATAGCTTTAAGAATATAACTGTCTTTAAAAATGAGACTTTGACTTTTTGTGGTGGAGGTTTTTTTTTTTTCCTTTCTTTTTCTTCCTTTTTTTCCTTCTTTCTTTCCCTTCTTTCTTTCCTTTTTTTTTCTTTCACAGAACAAAAAAAAATGCCTTAAATGACTGGACAATTTAAAAAATCATCTGCTTCTGGTATTGCAATTTAATTATTCTATATAGGTTATATGAGAATTTTCTGACAGTACAATTTGTTCAACTTTGGACTGGATCACTACGGGAGAGTAGTTTGTACTGTTTAGCAAATAATACTGGATTCTGAGGTAATTTTATCATGTATGTCAACCAAAAGTAAGTTAGACCTACAGACCTCTGATCCCCTTTTGGCCACAGTTAAAGTTTCAAATTCAATATAGAGTAAAAGAGCAGAATATAGTCACTGCTTTATGATGATAGCTTAGCCCAGTATTCACTGTTGCTATTATTATCTCTGATTTTTCTAGATTTTTAGTTTCTTCACCCTTACCATTACAGTATACATGATCTTCCTGGGCCTCTTTTACTTAAGTTGGCTTGCCCAGGCTCTAACCTATAGGCCTACATATTCTGAAAACTTTACTTCTGGTCCACCTAAAATATAACACTTACTGGACCTCTCTTGTTAAAGTGAAATTTTAATCTTGATCTATATTCATCTTTTCTCCTGGTGTCCTATCTCTGCTGATGGAAGATGGTGTTAGTGGCAGTTTTAATGCTGTTAGTTCAGATTTGAATTTAGACCAAAGTAAGATACATTAAAATCACTAAAGAATTTACAAAAGAGCATTTACTAAGCCCTAACATAGCAAGGAAATGCAATAAGGATATAGTAACATTTAACTTCTATAAATGTCCATCCCGTATCCATCTGTAAGCCATAAGATGACTCATGTAGTCTTTAGACATTCACCACATTCTTATGGCTTTAGGTGACCAGGGAGCTACCAAGAATGTGTAACTAAGGAGGTATAGCTTGAGCTTTGTCCCACTCCTAGGTCAATCAAGTTCTAGTTTTGTTGCTTTTTCTTAAGCCAAATAATGGGAGAGGGAGGGGAAAGAAGATCCATGGTAGATATTGGACCTATCATAGAGAGGTATCATCATGAGTGCCTCCATTCTTCCATTTGCCAAGATTTTCAACTTCAAGAAAATGTATTTTCCATCACTCTCTCTCCATCCAAAGCTAATCAGTTTCTGTGTTGTCATTTCTACCTACACAGCATCCCATTTATCTATCACCATCCCCCTACTTGTATACTACCACATCTAGTTCAACCCTCAACAACTCTTGCCTGAACTACTATAAAAGTATCCTAATTAGTCTTCCTGGCAAACATTTCTTCCCTCTCAAATCCTGCAACTACTACTTCATTTGGCTTCCAGAATAATATTTCTAAATCTGGGATCTGACCATGATATTTTTCCTTCCTCTAAAAAATTTCCAGTATCTTCCTATTGCCACTAAGATAAAAGACAAACTTCTCTATTTAGCATTCTAAGTCTTTCATATATTGGCTCCAGGATAACTCTCTAAGCTCATTACACATTTTTCCTTCATGAATTCTGCATTCCCAAAAAACTGCTCTAATTCCAGTAAGTCATACACAGCATTATATATTCATTCTCTATGATCTCATATAGGCCATTCCCCATGACTGAAATCTGATCTATCTTCACTTTTTTCTCTTAAATTTATAGCTTTTTCAAAGCCCAGCTAAAGTGCCATCTCTTCCATGAGGCCTTTCCTAATTCACACAGATGTTAGGGTCCTCTATTCCCAAATTTTATATTTCATACATATTTTAAGATATTTGCCACATATTCGTACATGTTATTTTCCCTAATAGAATGTTATATAAAGGCAAAGAATTCCTCCTTTTTTGCCTTTGCATCCCTAGTACCTAATGTGATGTCTAGCATATGCTATAATGGGTATCTAATAAATATTTGTTGATTGATTGGTAAACAAAGAAAGATAGCTTACATAATCATTTAAGATTAATGTTATTCTAGTGGTCCTAATTAGAATCTTCTAGCAATTTCACTAAAACAAAATAACACCACATAAATTGCATGATTTTCATTTGAATTTTAATTAGGAAATCCTAAATCTTAATTCTATTGTATTGTTACTATTCATGTTATGTTGGGATTTATTAAATGATTCTCAACTTCCTTATTTATCCCTCAGGCATAATCTGGGCATTTTCACGCATTTTTTCCTTTTAATTTTTATTTTAAAAATTTCTTTCAAATAGAGAATTACAAAAAATAAGCAGAGTAGAGAAAGTCAAAGAAATGTAGGATCACACACATACAAAAAGATAGGTTGTGCACAAGACAAAAAATAAGAAAGAAATGACACAGTCTTTATGCTTCATTGGTATATTTGTACTCTCAAGAGAATGCAAACACTGGTGCAACTAATGGATTGAGAATAAGGAACTCTAAGAGAATAGGGAGAAAAATTCCATAAGATTATAAAGCATAAGTGGGTTATAATTTTAATCACTGATGGGAATATAAACATCTATGTAATTAAAGATACATTTGAATAAGTTTCTCTGTTACTCAGAGATTTCTCATTTATGATCACCAATTGACCCCAATTTTTCTTTCATTAAACTATGAAAAATCCCCAGCAAACACAGCAATCATACACTAATTTATAAAACAAGTTATACTTCTGACATCATCCCTTAGTATGATGACAAGAATATTGGAATTATAAAATATTGTTTCAAGTCTAAATTCTGGCACTTACTAAGATTAGATGAGCCATGTAACCACCCTTAGTCCCACATGCCCAGCTGCTGAATGGCTATTCCATACTGAATCAAAGAAGCATAAATTTAAAATAGGAAGCTATTTTAGAGGCCACCAAGTAAAATGTAATTTTATTGATGAGGAAACTGAGGCTTAAAGAGGTTAAATGACTTGACCAGGATCACAGAGCTATTAAGTGTAGTGTTCTTTTTCTTCTTTAAAATATATAATATAGATGGTTCTCTCTGGGGGAGAGCAGATTTCTTGAGGAGGTTTTCTGGAGGCAGTCTTAGTTGCAGTTGAAAATAATAATCACCCAAAGCAGCCAGCTGGTAAAAATACAAACATTTATTTTCTCCTTCAAAAGTAGCCTGGTTAGTTGAGGCCTCTCTTTCTGCTTGGTTCCAAGAGCTCTTGCAGATTGTCCTTTGCTTCTGCCTCTGCTTTCTTCAGCCTCTAATCCAGCTCCCCTCTTCATGTAATTCTGCTGAAATCTGTCCAAGAAACTCTGTCTGTTTCTTTTATATGAGAGAGAGGAATCGTGGGATACAAGAGAGAGGGATTATGGGTTTTCTCCCATAGTGCTCTCTAGCCCTAAGAGCTTCAAGGAAGGTGTGAATTCACAAAGTTACACAGTTAACTTTGTGAATCTCCCATACTTGTGAACTCCAATGAGTAAAGATGTGAACACAAGCATTGTATCAATTGGTTCTACTTAGTACCTTGTTTCAGGTTCTGGCCCAAAACACCTTTTTGTAAGATCAGATCAATAATCTATCAACTCTAATGAGTTAGCAGTTTGTAAAGATTCCAACAATTAAGTAAGTGTCAGGGTGTCCTGACTTTAAGTCCAGTATGCTATTATGTAATTTCACCTTTCATCGGCATCTCAAATTCAATGGGCTAAAAATAGCACTCATTCTTCTTATCCCCTGACACTCCAAAAAAATCTACTTCTTTCCTAAACTTCCCTATTTTATTGAAGTTACCACTTTCCTTATAATCTACAATTCAACCAAACTGGTCTTGCTATCCCTATACATTACATTCCCTGTGCCTTCATACAAGGCATTGATTAAGTCTGAGATACATTCCCACCTCACCTCACCAAATTAGTATCCCTAATTTATTTCAAAGATCAATTTAAACATCACAGGCTACATGAGCCTTTTCTCATTCTTCATTAAATATTGTGTTCATTTAGTATTTATTTATCGTAAATCAGTGTGAATGTATTCCCCACGTTAAAATGTAATTTCCTTGTGGGCAGGAGCTATTTATTTTTTTATTTCAAATCCCCATTGCCAGCAGCATGTCTGATATATGGTTGATGCTTAATAAATATTTGTTAAGTAATGATCCCTTAGATCAATATTCAATCTGGCTATAACATTTTAAGATTGTGTAAATGTTAGAAAATATGCAAATATTTTTTCATTACCATTTGAAATGGAAGCCTAATGCTATAACAGATATGAGATACTATCAATGTTCAATCATCTTGTAAGAATCTCACTCATGTCTTCCCATAGACTCACAACACAGTGTCTATCCAACACATGAGGGCCCTTCCAGGTAATCTTTTCATACTATATAGTTATCAAACAAGCATTGTGGATTGTCTATTATATCTGCATACAGCTGAGGGGACTGGAAAATAAGTAATTATATAAATATCACAAAGTATTATGCATTTCATCATAGCTTTGTTACATTTTTAATGTAATTCTTATATAAAGTCTTAGATTGTATATAAATGGTTATATTTATGTGTATGGTGATCTTGTGAAATGTATTGTGATGATAAACATGAAATGGCTTGTGATATGAGAAATGAAACGTTAGCTGCAATTTCATTAGCCTAGAGGATTCCTGATGAGTAAATTTCTCTTATCAGATTGCATATTTTTAATTTATGCTTTTAGAAAGTTACCTGACATATTGAGAGGTTAAGAAATTTATAGCCAGTGTTATTAGGAATTAGAATAAGAGTTGAATAAGATAGTCTGATTTGAGACTGGTTCTTTATCTACTATGCCATGCTTCCTCTCTTTTGAGACACACTTTATATTTCTCACATGTGTTCTACTATTCTTCTTGTACTATTTAAACACATATAATAAAAGAAATCCAGATTAAAAGGCACTGATTCAACTAACAATGTCTAACAACACCATTTTTATTGACAAAAGTCAATGATCAGATTTTATCTAATTTCCAATTATTTATCATTTGGGGAGGAAAGAAAATATCTGGCTCTCACCCAAGGGAAATTCTACAAGGTTTCCAGATTAACAAACTAGGAATGAGGACATAATGAAAATTTGTCATTTAGATGTTTCATTATGTCTTACACTTTGTGACCCTAATAGGGGTTTGCTTTGTGAAGATATTTCATTATTTTTCCACTTCATTCTTCAGTTCATTTTATGTGAGGAAACTGAGGCAAAAAAAGACTTGCCCAGGATTACATAGCTAATAAGCATTTGAGGCTGGATTTGAATTCAGATCTTTCTGACTTCAGATCCACTGCCCTATCCATTGTGCCCAGAATGAAGATTATCTTTTCTCATGTCTTCCAAAAGTCCTTTCCTTTAACATTTTGAAGTGTGATGGTTTTCTTCCATTTTATCTTTTGAATCTGGCACCAACTCTGCCCCAAACTGGAAGAAGATACTCCTTTAAAGAGTTCTGAAGGGGGTCTCCTACAATCCCTGAAGATGAATTCATAAAAGAATTAACTGAAAACTGAAGTTCTCAGCTCTTGGCAACTCTTTGCCACTCTCAAAAAAAGCTTGGCTTATTGTCCACCAATAAGAGAAAGTTCCATATTAGGGCTTACATAACAAAATAAAAACTTCATAAAAGTAGGAGCACAAAATAAATATAATAATGAATCAAAGAATAAATGTCTAGAATGCATGAAAAGGAGAGAAATTTTTTTTAAAAAAAGAATGAGAGAAAGAAATATTTTAAATAAAAAAACATAAAATGAAATTTTTAAAATGAACAAAACAAGTTGAAGGGAAAAAGAAGGCTGATTATTTAACTCAGAGTGGGGGAAAGGAGGAAGAATTAAATAATTAAATCTAAATAGCCTAATGAATATATTGGTGAGTATGGAGTCAGGAAGACCTGAGGTTGATCTGATTTCAGATAGTTATTAGATGTATAAACCTGGGCAAATTATTTAACTCCTACTTGCTTCAGTCTTCTCAATTGCATAGTAGGAATAATAATAGCACCTACTTCTCAGGGTAATGATGAGGATCAAATGAGATAATATTTGTAAAATATTCAGGATAGTGCCTGGCACATAGCAGAAACTATATAAATGCTTATTTTTTTTTTCTTTCTCTTCTTCTCTTCCCTTTGCTATTTAGAGCCAGGAAAAGTGCTAGCCTTGGGAAGAGAGAAAAAAGAATGAATACATTAAACACAATTCAAAAATTAGGAAAAGAGGCAATCAATGGGAGAAGGGTTGTGGATAAAGGAAACAGAACTAATGGAAATAGGATTGCAGTAAAGTAAATTAAAATAAAATAAATGAAGAGACAAAGATTATGTTTGAAGAAAAAGAGGGAAAATCCTAACTCAAAAAAATAAAATAAATAAATAAAAGAATGTTAGACATAAATCAAGGAACATATAAATGTGACTCCTATAACTTTAGATGCAAATGGGTTAAACAATCCAATTAAATGAAAAGTTGTTATAGATTGGATTTAAAAAAATACACAATATTTTGCTTACAACAAATAATCCTAAAAGTAAGGACACAGATAAAATGAAAATAAAGGTCTTTATTTTTTAATATATGCTCCAAATGCCTTGGCATTCAAAATTGAAAAGGAAAAATGATTTGAATAATTAAGAATGCATAGGCAGTAATATGATGATAATAGGTCTCAATGTTCTTCTCCCAGTTGACAGTAAAACAAACAAAAGACAATACTAAAGATTGAAAAATTTTCTGGAAAAACTAGAGTTAAAAGAATTATGATGTCTTCTAAATAAGACAATTAAAGAACATAATGTATTTCTCAGTACCAGAACCTTTCAAAGAAGTTGACCACTTATTAGGGCACAGAGCAAAAAGACAGAAATAACAAGCACATGCTTTACAGATCATAATATAACAAAAATAACAATTACTTCTGGAAACACAAACAAAAAAGAGACTTTTTTTTTGGAAGGAATGAAGACTTACAGATGAAATACTAAATAATGAGAGAGTCAAAGAATAAATCTTAGAAATAATGAATAAACATATAAAATGCCAAATTTTCTGGGATTCAGCAAAACCAATCCTCAGAAAAATCATACCCTTACATGCTCAAATTAATGAAATAGGGGAAAGGAGTATTATTGAAATGAATATGCATTTTTCAAGTTAGAAAGTCAACAAACAGGCAAAGCTAAAATGAATAAAAAAGAGGAGCTATTTAAAATAAGAGAAAATAGATAAACCAGAAACCAAAAATGATAGAAATGATAAGCAAAACTGAAAACTTCTTTGAAAAATAATAAAATTGAGGAGCCTTTATCTATATGACTAAAAAGAAAGCATAAAATCAAATCAACCAAATAATAAATGTGCTAGATAAAATATGAAACATAAAATGAATTATCAGAATCTATTAATTTACAAGAAATTTTGGTAGGCAATGAGGATACACTCAAATTTTCCCAAAGATTGCAATAGTAAAACAAGAATTCTCAACATCTTACTATTATTGTTCTAGACATATTATAGTTCTAGATATAGTAACATTAGCAATAAGATAAAACAGAGAAAATGGAAGCATAAACATAGGAAAAGAAGGAATAAACTCTTGTTTATTTACTTAAGATTTGCTTTTGTTTTTGTTTTTTTTTTGCTGAGGCAATTGAAGTTAAGTGACTTGTACTTAAGGTTTAGATAGAAAATCTTAGGGAATCAGCAAAGATAGCAATTGACAAAATTAATAGCTTCGGTAAATTTGTTTTTTGTGACACAAAAGAAATGCTCAAAAAATAACAGAATATCTATATAAGAATAAAAATTTGAATCCAAGAAGAAAGAGTGAACTCAATTGAATGGGATTGCTAGATTCAGCTGTGCTACTGAAAAGTGGCCCTAGGCAACAAGGAACCAGCACCTGGTGTGTGCTGAAGTAGCAGGGCAGAGCCACTGAACTTGCAGGAGGGTGGAGCTCTTGGTTTGGAAGTTTGAGACTCCATGATTAGACGTACTTACATTAATACCTCTTATTAAAAAAAAAAAATGAATTGACAAAGAAGAATCACATCACTGAAATATATTATGGGAATAGGGAAGACCAGGATTCATCTTGAGAGGAGGACTTTAGTTTAAAAAAAAAAAAAAACTCCTACCCCAAAAAGTAACATGAAATGGCTCCCTCCCCAGAGGTAATGTATAGAAGAACTCAAAAGAGAATTCAAAAATCAAATGAGAGATAATGAAAAAAAAATCTAAGAAAAACAGGAAGAATATGAAAAAAATAGTTAACCAATTAGAAAAAGAAATACAGAGTCTCAAAGATGAAAATAACTTTTTGAAAATTAGACTCGGGCAAGGGGAAGTCAGTGAAATATGACAGACCAAAAAATAACAAAACATTATTAAAAAATGAGACTATAGAACATAATATGAAATACCCCATAAGAAAAACAGCAGACAGGAGAACAGATCAAGAAGAGAAAATATAAGAATAATTGAACTGCCAGAAAGTTGTGACCTAAAAGAGATTGATACAATAATGCAAAAAATAGTCCTAGAAAATTTTCTAGAGTGATAGAACATGTGGGAAAAGTAGAAATAGAAAAAACCCACCCATCATCATCTCAAAGAGATCCTTTGTAAAAAACAAAAAAAAACCAACAAAAAAAAAAAACAAAACAAAAACAAAAACAAAACCAAAAAAAAAACACATGGGAATATTATTGCCAGACTTTGAAACCCCTAGATCAAAGAAAGAAATTTTCAAGAAACAAGAAAAAAAAATTCAAATATGCTGGAGCTACAATTATAATTGTACAAGACTTATCAGCAGCTGAAAAAAAAACAGGTCTTGCAATCATATCTGCAGAGAACTAGGCCTGCAGTCAAAAAACATATGCAGCAAAATTATCTATAATTTTAATTTTCAATGCAAAAAAATGGACATTGAACAAAATTGCAGACTTTCAAAACTATCAACCAAACCCAAACTTAACAGAAAATTTAATATATAAGAACCAATATCAAAGAGTGATTTTAAGGAACTCAACATGAACAAACTGTTTAAACATGAACAAATTGTTTATGTCTTTTTTTTTTTTACATGGGAAATGCATACTTTATATTTAAGATTTACATCAACAATAGGATAAGCTCAACAGAAAGACTGGCAGAGTAAAGGTAAAAAAAAAAAATAGTAATCATGCTATACAAATGAGGTGCAGAGGAAGAATAAACACAGAGGCATTAGAGGGGGGAGGAGGGTGTGTAGTTCTGAAAACCTACTCACATGGGAAATGTTTTCAATAGGCAATACTACATATATGCCATGAGAGATTTATCACTGCCCAAAAACTATAAAGAAATAAGAAGGGAAGGATAGGTGGATGGGGAAGCAAATAATAGTAAGCCAAATTATGGAGCAGAATTTAATGAAAGAGTCAACAGGGATAGGAAAGACATATGTGTATGTGTGTGCATGTGAGTGTGTGTATATACTACATATGTATACATAAATATATCATTTCTTAATTGTAGCGTGCTTAGAGGTGATGAGGGGATGAAAGGAAGATATATGTGTGTCTATGTGTGTGTGTGTGTGTGTGTGTGTATCTATACACATATGTGTATATATGTGTATAGATACACACACACACACACACATACACACACACATACATACATATACTCCTTTCTTAACCATAGGCTGCTTGGGAATGAGGAGGAATGAAAATTTTGATGATGTTAAAAGAGAAAGAGAGAGAAAGAGAGAAATGGGGAAACGAAAAGAGAGAGAGAGAGAGATGAATAAAAATTGATTTTAAAAATTTTGAATTTTAAAATTAATTTTAATTTTAAATTTAAAAAAATTAAAAATCAATTTATTGTATATTTTCTAGTGAATTTAATAAAAATGTGGCATCTCTTGTCAAAGATTTTTCTGCATATATTGATGTATTATTTTGGTTTTTTATTAAAATGATCAATTGTTTTTATAGATGTGTAATTTAGCATCATTATTGGTATAAATCCGACCTACTCATAATGTATAACCTTTGTGATGTATTGCAAATTTCCTTGCTAATTGGTTATTTAAATTCTATGTTAATGATCATTTGTGATAATTGTCTATAGTTATCTTTTCTTTGTTTTGATTCTTCCTAGATTAGATAGTAAGATCTTATTTGCATCGATGAAAGAATTGGATAAGAACACTTTTTTTTTGTTTTTTACACAAATTATGGTATATTATAATTGATTATTGGAATGTTTGATAGAATTTGCTTGTAAATTCATCATGACAAAACTGTTACTTTATGTGGAAATTATTTATGACATTCAACTTCTTGTGAGATTGAGTTATTTAATTCCTCTATTTCTTTATCTCTTTATTTGGGCATTTAAAATTTTTATATTCATTTAAATTGTCAGTTTTATTGGCAGAGAATTGAACAAAATCCTTTCTAATACTTTCCATTGCTTCATTTGTTGCAATGCATTTTTTAAAGTAATTTGGTCTTTCTCTTTCTCTTTTTATATCAAATTAAGTAATAATTTATCCATTTTTTTCAGACAAAGTATTTGATTTATTAATTCAACTTTGCTTCTAATTTCTTCTTTGATTTTTAGGATTTCTATTTTTGTATTCAGTTGAGAAGATAATTTTTGTTGTACTTCTAATCTGTTTTAGTTGTATGAGTTGTTCTCTCTCTTTTATTCAAAAAATTGCTTAGAAAGATAAATTTCCTCTTCAGAAATGCTTTGATTGCAACCTCAATATTTTAGTATGTTATCCCATTGCCATTATTACTTTAATGGAATTATTGATTACTTCTCTGGTTTGTATTTTGACCTTCTCATTCTTTATTATCAAGGTCTCCAATTGATTTTTGATCATTTTTTCCAGTGGCTCTTTATTGAATATAGCTTTTATTGTATGCCAACTGTAAAAAAAGAAAAATGTTGGTCTCTTTCTGTTTCTCTTCACTTAAATATAAGGAATTTATGTCCTATTAACTCATCATTTTGTAAAGATGCCATGCATCACAAAGAAATGTATATTTTTATATTCAAATTCAATAATTTCTAGAATTCAATCATATGTAACTTTTCTAAAAATTCTACTCAGATTTTAAACTTTTTTCTTATTTATTGTTAGATTTGTGCAAGTCAAAAAGCAATACCTAAATATCCCTTAATATTATATCTTAGAGTAAAATTTTCACTGTAAGTTATTCATTTTTTTCCATTTGGTTATCGATATGATATTAATTCATTACTCAAAGCACATTCAACATAATGAAATTTTCCTATCCTCTTTTGGTTGTCTCTTTACCAAACTTTATTTTAATGTTGAATGAGAATTTTATGTTTAAATATTGTTTCTTATAAACAAAATATTGTTGGATTTTACTTTTTTATTTTGTTATCATCTTATCTTTCATTTCCTGGGTAATTTCACCCAATTAGTATTCACCATTATAATGTTGTTCTTGCCTCATCCTAATATCTTATACATTTTATTCTCTTTCTTCTCCATCTCCTTTATAAAGAAGGTAAATATCAATGAATGTATTTAGTACTAATGTTCCAAGTGTGATGCAATCTGCTTCTGTTTTTTCCCTCCTCTTTTTCCCTCTGACACAACTCAATCACAGGATCTTTTCTTTCTTTCTTTCTTTCCTATAAAAGCCTTTTTTTTATGATTTCCTTTCCATGGTGCCTTTCTCTCGTATTTTTGAACTCACCTCTCCTCCTTTTCTTCACTGTTGAGTAAAATTTGTTTCTTTAGTGTATGTATAATCTTCCTTTCTTTTACCAGTTCTTTTAAAAGTGGTCTTGTCATCCACCTCGACCCTGAAAATTCCTTTTTAAATAGTATTATAATTGTGCAATCTGGTTATGTGAAATGTTTTCCCCAACCCTTTCTCTCTTCTTATTTTTAATATATTTCCTTCATCCCCATTCCCCCTTTCGTCTTTTCCTAAAACAAACAAACAAACAAACAAACAAAAACAAAAACATCCAGGACTTCAGTCTTATTTGACTTCCTCTCTGACATTAGCATTTTAAGACAAGACATATCGTTTCCACAAAATACATCTCTTTTATTTGGTTCCATAATTGATCATTCTTGTTTATCTTTTTATATTTCTCTTGTTTTCCATGTTTGTATAGTTTCTTATTGGCTTAAAAAGTATTGGAAGTCATAATTAAAGGACCATTTTTCACCTTTTAAGAGTATGTTCAATTTTGCTTCGTGTTATCTTTGGTTTCAAGCCTATACCTTTTATGTGAAATCACCTCTTTTGTAAGGGTGGCTGCTGCTAAATCTTATTGATTCTTTGGCACTTCAATATTTGAATTATTAGATATTTTAAAACAACAAAATGTATTTCTTTATAAATTGCATATGTGATTCTAATCCCTTCATAATTTGAAATAGCCTTTTCCTCAATTTGAATCAGCATTAACCTACTGAAAATAAATAGATCTTTTAGTTTTCTAATAATCAAAAGAAGAAACAGGTGATATAGAATGCAAACTACTAAGATTGACTTATAAGAACTATGAGGCTAAGTATATAAATTATCTAAATGTTTAAGATAATGTTACTGAATAAAATTTTATTTAACTAAGTAAGGATCTTTATAAAATAATTGAAACTCAAATTATAAAGGCATATTAATTATGGTAAGATTTAAGTAAGCCAAAGTCACTTTGATATCTCTAAATACAATATGTGAATAATAAAACTATATATGTATGTACATTTATATACATCTATGTAAAATCATGTTATGCTTGTTTGTCCTCTCTTTCTCTGAAGGTGGATAGCATCTTCCTTCATAAGTCTGCCTTTCCATATCCATATTCCTAATATAGGAAGATTATCACTACTTGAAATATTCAATTTAGTTCAATAATATTAATTTGGATCTAAGCTTTTAAAGAAAATTCCCAATGTTAAACAGCTATATTTATTAAACTGCATTTGATTTCAAAATATGTTTTGAGATGGTCCCTAATTAAAGAAGATATGTCATCATGGCTAAGTCAAGCATAAAATGAAACCACATTTTATTGATATGCTGAAAGTTTAAAATATTTGTCAAAATCTCCATGTTATCAAATTTATGTGGACATAGGTTAAATGATAGTGAAATCACAAAGTGGCACAGAAAAAAAGTAAATTAAATGTGTATACATAACATAACTAAGTATTCCTGTGAAATCCAAAACATGTATGTTTTTCACTATTCTGAAGAGTAAAACAGAAAATGAATTAATATTAATACTAAAGATATGCACTAAATAATATAGCAAATAAATAGTTTAAAGAAAAATTTAAATTAATGACAAAATGAAAAAAGTAAAATTAAAATAGCGAATGAATTCCAGTTATCCCTCTCAGACAGAAGTAAATATAAGCCAAAAAAAAAAAAAAAAAAGAAAAGAAAAGGAAAAAAAAGAAAAGAAAAGAAAGAAATTAAAATTTTAAAAAATAGATTAAATGGAATTTTAGAAAAGTTACATATGATATCAAACTAGCAACATAAAAAGGACTGTGTATATTTCTCAGTAACATGACATATTTATAAAATTTTTTCATGTGTCAGGACATTTAAAACTTCATGAACAAAAGAAGAAAATCAGAAATATTAAATGTATTTTTTACAAAGCACAGTACAGTAACAATTAAATTCAGTAAAGGGCTACTGAAAAATATCGATAAAAACTAAGTGTATACTAAATAATTTAAATCAGTATTGGATCTAAGGAGTAATTAATAAAGATAATGAATAATTTCATTAAAGATAATGACAAAAATGGGAAAATATAACAAAATTTGTACAATGCAACTAAAATATTCCTAAAGGGATTTTTTTTTTATTTCTCAATATTTTCATCAATAAAAAGGAAAAATATTGGTTTAACGAATTGGACTTGAAATTTAAAAAAAAAAAAAAAAGGATACCAACAGGTTTTAAAATCCCAGTTAACACTAAAATGATCAGGTACATAACTTGATGCATAAATATCATAATTTTACTTTTAATAAAAATCATTTTCCTATTTTCCTCTCCTTGTGATTTAAAAAAAAAATGCTCAGTCCAGTGGTGTAGTTTAAGAACACTTTCTTTAAGGTATTCTTAAATTCTGGTCCTAACAGGTTTAAAAAATAGAATTGATGATTCATTAGGAAACAGGGGAAGGGAATATATATTTATCAAATAACTACTATGTTCCATTAACTTTAAGAGCTTTACAAATTTTATCTTATTCTATTCTCAAAACAATGCTAGAGGGAAGATGCTATTATCCTCATTTTACAGTTAAGAAAACTCAGGTAGGCAGAGATTAAGTGACTTATTTAGAATGACACATCTATTAAGTGTCTTAGTTCAAATTTAAATTTGGGCATTCACAATCCTATCCATTTCAACACTTGGCTGCCTTTAAATTGATTATTAAAAAGAAGAAAATTCAATTTCCAGTAGCAAGACCAAAAAGGTAAATTCTCAACAAATGAAGAAGATATGATTACATCCCAATTTAGTTGACAAAGTAAATGAAATAAATGAATATTTGCCAAAATGCATAGATTAAAAGAACAAAAAAGAGGCCACAAAAAATCTAATCTCAGAAAAATAAAATGGACAATCCATAAATGAACTCCCCAAAGAAAAAACATCAGCAAAACTTTAATATTTACTAGTAAATTCAATCAAACATGCAAAAAATAAGTAATTCTATTAGGTAAATTGCAAAAATAGGAAAAGTTACTATCGAATTCCTTCACTAATATAAATATAATCTTTGATATCTAAACCAGGGAGAGTCAATACAAAGAAAAAACCTACAAACCAAAATCTAGAATGAATATCGACACACAAAAAAAATTAAATAAAATAAACATGAGGAGTCTACAGCAACATATCACATACATTATGATTGAGTTAGATTTATTCCAGGAATGTGGGCAAATTCAATAGCATAAAAATTATAAATATAATTGACCAAAATAGTGAGCATAAAAGATTTTGACAAAATGAAATACTCATTCCAGTGAAAAATACTAGAAAATACAGGAATAGATGGAGTTTTCCTTCAAATGAATATCTAAAACTAAGAGTCAGAATTATCTATATTGGTAATGAGCCAGAAGTTTTTCTAATAAATCAGGAGTAAAATAATGATGTTCATTATCACCTTTATTGTTCAATATAGTGCTAGAAATTTTATTCATAGTATTAAGACAAGAAAAAGAAATTGAGGGAATGAGGATAGTCAAAGAAGAAATAAAATTATGATTTTTTGTAGATACTATGATGGTTTAGGTAGAGAAACCTAGTGAGCTAAATAAAAAACTAAATCAAAAGCTATTGATAAAAAAAAATAAACTAAATCAAACAAAAACAGCTTCAGTTAAACTGAATAAAATGAAATAATCTCACATACATCATTGGTATTTCTAGATATTACCAAAAATCAATAGGATGAAATCGAAATAGAAATTCCATTTAAAATAACTTCACAAAGTTCAAAATATTTGGGGATCTACCTACTAATATACACAAAGAAACTAAGCACAATTATAAAATATTCTTTATACAAATAAAAACATATCTAAATGACTGTAAAATATTAGTTGTTCATATACTGGCTGATCCAACATAATAAATATGACAATACGTCCTAAAACAAACAGAAACAAAGTGAAGCTATGAAATCTGTTGTTTCTATGATACTTTCTATAAATAAATCATGTATGCTGGAATGAACCATTAGGGCCTACTTTTAGGAAATCTTTTAAGTTTCCTGAGATCTTAGTCCTAAAAAAACATTGTGATTCAGAATCTAAGAACCTGTGCCATTAAATCAGTACCTCATAATAATCTAAGGCCTCCATAGTATTATGAGACATACCTATGCAAAAAGTCATAGCATCATAATAGTCAGAGATGATAGAATTCTTCTAGGGGACTAGAAGAGTTAAGTACATCTTTATAAAGGCTTTAGAAGCTGACATGGCCCTTGTAGCACAGTGGCAAAAATGAAAAAAAAAAATTACAATGAAATAAAGGACAACTTAGGAATCAAGTAATATATTGACTGGTGTATAGTAAGTGTTTAGTAAATACTTCTTGATTTCTTATTAACAATACAAGTTAAATCCAGAGGCAGAAAATGGTTTTAAAAAGATATTGGAAAAAAACACTAAAAAGGAAGGAAGGAGTATGTAAAAAAAAAAAAAGTAAGGAATTCATAAGAATCAGGAAAACATGCAATTATATGAGGGAAATATGAAGAAAAGAAAGAATAGTTGTTTATAGAATTTTCCCACATTAATTTTTTTCCCTAAAGATAATATTTAATTCCAAAGATTCCTTTCCACCTCTCTTACCCAGATACACAACCCCTATGACATTAGAAAAGAGAAAAAAAATTCAATAAAAACAATAAAAATATATACATTTGAAAATACATATAAAAACAAACATTTAGCTTCCTATTCTTTTTTTAATTTTCTTTTTTCTTCTTTTTAAATTATTTTTAGCCTTTTTTTATTTTCAAAACATATGCATAGTTTTCAACATTCACCCTTACAAAACCTTATGTTCCAATTTTTTTCTCTGTCCTTTCCCCCTACCCTTCCTCCAGATGTCAAGTAATCCAATATATGTTAAACATGTGCAATTATTCTATGCATATTTCCACAATTATCATACTGCACAAGAAAAATCAGATCAAAAAGAAAAAATGAAAAAGAAAATAAAATTCAAGTAAATAACAAAAAAATGAAAATACTACAATGGGACCTACATTCAGTCCCCATAGTCTTTTCTCTGAGTGCAGAAGACTCTCTCCATCACAAATCTATTATAATTGGCTTGAATCACCTCATTGCAGAAAAGATCCATATCCATCAGAATTGACCACTGCATAATCTTGCTATTGCTTTGTATAATGTTCTCTTGATCTACTCACTTCACTTAGCATTGGTCCATGTAAATCTCTCCAGGACTTTCTGAAATCATCCTGCTGGTTATTTCTTGTAGAACAATAATATTTCATAACATTTATATACCATAACTTGTTTAGTTATTCTCCAACTGATAGGCAGTTAGCTTTCAGTTCCTTGACACTACTAAAAGGGCTGCTACAAACATCTTTGCACATGGGTCCTTTCCCCTTTTTATAATCTCTGGTATGCAAGCTCAATGGAGACAAAGCTGGATCAAAGGGTATGCACAGTTTGATAACCCTTTAGGCATAGTTCCATATTGTTTCCTAGAATCGTTGGATCAGTTCACAATTCCACCAACAATGTATCAGTGTCCCACTTTTCCCACATCTCCTCCAACATTCATCATTATCTCTTTCTGTCATCTTAGCCAATTTGAGAAGTATGTAGTACTTCTCAAGTAAGTATGCCCCTCACTCTTACAACAAAATGAAAGGAGTGAGTTTTCTCAATTTTCCATGAGGGCCAAGTTTTGTTATAATTATTATGTGTTTGGATCCATTTTTGCCATTTCCATGTAATCATTCCATAAATGATTCTCCCAGTTCTACTTATTTCTCCCAGCATCAGTTCACATATGCCCCTGTTTTTTTGTCCCAATTACTCATATCAATTCAAATTACTCATTTTAATTATTTCTTATGATATAGCAACATCCCATTATGTCCATGGACCAAAATTTGTTTTACAACTCCTCTACCAAGGTAAACCTATATTGTATCTAATTGTTTGCTATCCAAAAAGGTGTTCTTATGACTAATTTGATATATATGTTATCATTCTTTATCTTTGATCTCCTTGGAGAATGTGCTTAGTAGTGGGATATTTGAGTAATTGAAGATTTTTGCCATTTTTTAAAAAGCATAATTCCAATGTGTCTTCTATAATACCTGGATCAATTATATTTTCACCAATATATCTTCATATGTTAATGCATTTCTCTTCACATAGCTTCTCCAATGTTGACAATGTTTAACATTTTTGCCATTTTGCTGGTTATAAAGGCAAAACTTCAGAGTTGTTACAATTCAAGAAACTTTAAGTACAAATGTGATGTTATTTTACCCAAGGCCAAATCCAATTCATTCCCTTATGGTGAAAAGCGGTATGAGGGTAGTAGGAGATGAGAGTAGGAAAACATCAAGATTTCAAGCAGAATGGGGGAAGCCAGAAATTTTCTATATGCTACTAAATGTAAAGGATTTTTCTTGAAGTTCTTTGGAATGCTGGGATGAGACCACTCTCCCTTATTTTCTCTTTAGAAGTCTTCTCAGTAATGGTTTCATAAGCATATCTTTGTTCCATTTCTCCCAGATATAAAATTGTTAGTTATGGAACTGAGACAGAGATAAAGAGATATATACAAAGGCACAAAGATGAATGTAAAGTACAGAAATGTAGAAAAAGACAAAGTGGAAAAGACTTAAGGGAGAAAGGGCAGAGTGGAGAAAATATAATTAAAAAAGAAAAGGTCCTGTAAAAGGGTTAGAAAAATGAGAAAAACAAAAACAGGAAGAAAAAAAAAAGAAATTGAAAGTATGGATAGATGTTTAAAAAGTTATTCTTAAAGAATTTCCTACAATGGAACAGGATAGGAATAATGATAACATGTGATATGGGAGCCACCTGTCAGTGGCTGCTGGAGGTCTCACTCAGACCTGTAGATGCTTCTTGTGTCCCATGTTTAGGAGCCATATGTAGTGTGCTTTCTAGAGCCCCCAAATTGGGGTGCCAAAATATGCCATCCAGACTAGCTCTCTGAAGGATCTCGGGATCAGCCTTGGTCTTAGTGGAGGAGTAAAGGAGGCAGGAGACCCATGAGGATGGTCAAAGATGTAGTATCCATATTTCAAGTCTTCTCAGCCCTTAAATACTTTATATGATTACAGCATTACAGCACACTAAATATGTACCAACTAGAGTACCCATTATATCATCACATCACACTGAGCAAGTGCTAATTAGAGTAGCATTACAGTACACTGTATTATACACTGTGTACGTGTACACATCACAGTAAACTGTGCAAGTGCTAACTATAAACACCCTGTTATTGATATGTAAATACCTTTCTTCACTGTAAGTATCCCTTGCTTCAAGTAGAACACATGTGGTCATACCCTCCTTGACTTCTCAGGAAGAGTGAGAGCACCAAAGGGAGTCGGGGAGCCAAACCAGACATTGTCAGCAGGTTTCCTCTGGGCTGAAGGGTCTTATACCTTACCCAGAGTTCCCCCACTATCTGTGGCCCTCTACAATAACAGGATTTTTTTAAATTCCAAAACTGATGAAGTTACTATGAAAAAATCCATGACAATAATATGCTATCAAAAGAGAGAGAAGATTCCAGGCTATTCTCATTTATTTGGGGAATGATTCAAAGAAATCAACTTTTGCTTTTTTTCTCTTAAGAGTAGAAATATGATACAAAACATAACTTTGTACTTACAAATTCTGAAATATGTTAAGCAGACATTTATAAAGGTAAGTTCAAAATTACATTCATCTTTCCTTCTTTCATTTTTCTGCAGCTCCAGATATCTCCCTTACCTGATTTTTGTAATTCTTTTGATAAAAGGATCACTCTTAATTCATAGAATCATAGAATGGACTCCAAGAACCCTAGGGATAATCTAGTCCAAGTACTTCATTCTATAAGTTAGCAAAGTGAAGTCAGAAATTGCTCGAGGTCAAAAAAGTAAGAAGATACTTTCAATCAAGTCTCCTATCAGCAAATTCATCACCTATAAATAATTTAGGACAAGTAATAATTTTAGTATCATTTCATTTTGTCACAGTAATTTTCACAAATGTGCTGCTATGAACATCAATCTTGGACGGATAAAATTAGATTGAACTGGTTTGTTCATAATCAGTTTTCTGTTATATATGCTACATTTCATGCAATATACAACGTTTCATTTTTTTCTTTTATTTTGTTTTTAAATTCTGGATTTAAGAATGGGTCTTACTCCAAAGAAAAATGCAACAATTGTAGCTCTTAAACGTTACATTCAATTACTTTGAGATATTGCAAAATTTGTTAGTCTTTGGGAAGTCAAGTATTTGTAAGCATAATTCCAGATGACAATGAAACAGGTTCACACACATATATATACATATATATGTGAATATATATATGTATATATATATATATACATATGTATATATATAATAATGGATGTGATTACTAGAAAGGGGAAGGAAGTCATTTGATCTAAGTTTTGAAAGAAATTAGGCATTCTAAAATAAGAAGGCAAGGAAGGTTTACATCCTAGGTATGAAAAATAAGTAATACAGAGGCACAGAAAGAGTAAATGGAGTTCTGTATAAAATGGAATAGTATTTTAAAATTCTGAAAAAAGTTGGTTGGATCTGATAGTAAAGGGCTTTGAATGACAAATAGAGGAGTTTGTATTTTATCCAAAAAATAATAGGAAGCTACTGGATTTTATGAAGTAGGAGGAAAATATGACCACACTTGTACCTCAGGAAAATCCCTATGGCAGTTGTGTGAAGGACAAATTGAAGCAGAGAGACCCTGGAAGTAATTAGGGTGCTATTTCAATATTTCAAACTAGAGGTGATGAGAGTTTGTCTAAGATTAGTTGTTAAATTTGTGGAAAAATGAAATAAATGCAAAAGATACTGCTGAGGTAGAAATTATAGGGTTTAGCAATTGATTAAGAATGTAGGGTGAGTGAGAGGAAAATGAAGGATTATACTGAGATTGTAGGTAGGAAGTTCAGAAGAGGGTGGGGGGAAGGGATCAGGAATAATAATTTCTTTTTTTTTTTAAATATTGAGTTTTAAAAGTCTATGACAGTAAGATGAAGGCAAAATGGCAAAGTAGAAGCAGTAACACAGATGAACTCTCCCAATATTTCTCTCCAAACAACTTCAAAATAATGCCTCAAGTTGAATTCTAGAGAGACAAAAACAACAAAAGGATAGTTTAAGATAATCTTTTCCAGCCCAAGACAACTTATGAGATCAACAGGAGAAGCCCAACCTAGAATTCAGTGGTAGAAGAACTAGCTGTGGGTATTGCAGAAGGATGAGACAGTGGAAGTAGCAGTTGCAGGTGTACTCAGCCCAAAGATGATAAAAAGGTGATACAATTAGTCAAAAATAGATTACAGGGAAACCTGAGTTAATACTGGGCATAAGACTCTATGGCATTGCCCACATGCAGTTGAAAATAGCATTCAGAGAAATGTATCTGGTCACTTACAAGGGAGTAGGGGCCCTGCCTTGGTAAAGACCAGAGTATAGAGCAGAACAGGGTTCTTTCTGGATCATACCACCTGGTTCAGAAAATTTGAACTAGTTTTGAAAACAGCAACACTTAAAAGTCTGAAGTTTGGACAGTATGTTCCCAACCTCAGGAGAACAAAATCTACTTTTAACATAAATTTCAAAATCAAGAAGTAGGCTAGTAAACTAGGAACAAGAAGACGAAGAAGAGGGAGAAGGAAGAGAAAGAGGAGGAGAAGGAGGAAGAAAAAAAGAAGGAGAAAGAGGAGAGCTTGACCATAAAAAGCTACTATGGTGGCAGGAAAGAAACAAAACTTAGAAGAGATAACAATGTGGAAATAGCTATAAGCAAAGCTCAGTTAGCATTAGGACACAAGATCATAAGAAATCCTGGAAGAGTGGATAGCAGAAGAAAAAAAATGAGAAAATAAATAAAAATAATGCAAGAAAATTAACAGGTTGGAAAAGAGGCACCCATTCAAAATGGAAAAAATTAAAACCTTAAAAAAAAACAGAGTAGGCCTAATCATAAAAGAAGCACAAAAATTCACTGAAGAACTTTTTAAAAAGCAGAATTGGCCAAGTAAAAAAAGAAATATTGAAGAAAATAATTCCTTAAAAAATTAGAACTGGGCAACTGAAGACTAGTGACTTCCATGAGACATCAAGAAAAAATAAAACAAAAACACTATAAAAAAAAAATAAAGAAACATAAAATATCTCATTGAAAAAATAACTAGCTTGGTAAATAAATCAAGGAGATATAATTTAAGAATTATGAAGCTACCTGAAAAGAAATGGAAAGGTATGTGTGTGTGTGTGTGTGTGTGTGTGTGTGTGTGTGTGTGTGTAAATTTCTACCTCTCTCTCCTAAGATTATACTCCCATTTATCTGTCAACTATGTACCATCCTCAATTTATCCTTTGCCTTCTCAATCCAATTGGAAGACAATTTTTGCAAGTAAGCCGTCTAGTATAAAGAAGACAAGCATTGGATAGAAAAGAAGGCTGTGAATAAGGTGCTAAACATCTTGGAAAAGGCAAGTGAATCACATGGGATATAGGCAATAATAACCATGAGGATCTAAATTGACTATCTCATTTTCTACAGGAAGTTTTTCTCATTTTCATCCTAGAATCCTTTCCTTTTTAATTATTCCCTACTTATCCTGATGTTTGTATTTATTTAATAATGATTTAAAAATAGCTAACATTTATATAAAGCTTACTATATGCAAGTTGCTGTGCTAAGCAATATACAATTATTATCTCATTTGATCTAAACTGAAAGGTAGGTAGTGTCATTATTCCCATTTTACAGATGTGGATTCTGAGGTACAAAAGCTAAATGATTTGCCCAGAGTCACACAGTTGGTATCTGAGGCTGGATATGAAATCAGATCTTTCTGACTTCAGGCTCAATGCTATCCACTGTACCACCTTGCTGCCTAATACCTCTCATTAGATTGTCAGTTTCTTCATTGCATGGATTGATGAAAGCATGCATGATTGCATGAATTTTTTGTAATTATTTTTGTATCTCTAACACTTAGCACCATGGCCGGGTCTTAATACATGTTTTTTGACTGGCTGACTGGCTGACTGGCTGACTGGCTGAATGACAAGGAGAAAATTTTGCTTAGAGTAAATATAGCCAGGGAGGCAAGATTCCTGATGGATGATTACATAAGTACGGGCTCAAAAAGGCAATGAAATACAAGAAATAGTTTGACCTTAACTTCGGGACTAGTATGTTGGGAATTATGCAAAAAAATACAATCATTTCAAAATGAATAAATGGAAATGAATATACCAGGAATACTGAAAGTAGCCTGGAGTGACTAACATGTTATACTTTGTACATTGAAAATAATTAAAACAGAAATAACTACTAAACAGGTTGAGTTACTTGTATTTATATTGAATGTAAAATTATAATAAAATATTTAACTGAATTATAAATTTAAAAATTGATGCATTTTTTAAAAAGTATCCAATTTGTCAGAGATTTCTTTCTTTTAGCCTCCTCAGTCTCTTCTGCTCTCTGATAAATTCTCTCTCTTCTGAATTGCTATAGCATTTATCATTTTTGTCTCTGTCTCTCCTTTTAGTTCTCAATCATATAATTTCTTGCATTTTTAATTATATTTATCTTCTTAACTAAATTGTATGATCCTTGAGAGCAGAGGCTGAGTTAAAATACACTCCTAGTTAAGCAATATTTACTCTTAGGAGATTTCCATTATTTCTCCTTCCAACTCTACCACCACTTTCCCTGGATCATCATAAGACTGGGAAATAGGGGAAATAAAATTTGGGAACAATTGATTTGGCTTTCTTTACCCATATTATATAGGATCACTGCTGATAAAGAGGAATTCATGCAAGTTATACCATGTGAAAAAACAGAAAATGTCTAGGACCCTGATAACCCACAAAATACTAATTATATTTCCCTAGTCATTCACTAGTCAACAGCAAATTTAAAAGCCTTGATGGTGGTGGTATTTTTTTTTTGCCATTAATATATTCCCAGTTCATCTCTCAAATTTCATCTGCACATTGTCCCTAGGTTGAAATTTGTCAGTCTACTTAACACATATGAGTCTATTCTGATGGGAATTTGATATTTCTATGACTCATAATTAGTACAAATGGCATTTTCTGGCTCAAATTTACAGCAATGGATGTGATAATTTGCACTATTTATGCCCCAATGGAAGTTGTTATTTATCCAGGGCAAGTTGACCAGACTGAACAGAACTTGTGGTCTTCATCTGATTTATTTCAGAGAGCTATATAATTCACTTGCCCACATTAAGTCATTTTGGGGAAAAACAAGAAGATGGAGGAATGAATGAATATTTTAAAATCTACTGCTTTCTAAGTACCCTTGAACTCCTTTTATGAAAACTTTCATCTGACAATTCACATTTTATTAGTTCCTTCTCAGTGCACAATGAAATAGGCTGAACTGACTTTAAAAAGCACTTCATGTAATTACTAATGAAATATCAACTAAAAAGTTTGAAAAATATTTTATTATTCTCAAACTTTTGTACTGTTCTGTTTTTATATTAGTCAAGATTTATCTAACACAATTTATTACATGAAGTTAATATGACAAATCATTTGTTATGAAATATAAAATCCCATAAAAGTTGTTGATTTTTAAAAATAATTACATATATATATATAGTTACAAATTGAAGGCTCACAATTTTGAAGAACAATGTTGTTGTTGTTTTATGATTGCTAGATTTCTACAAATTCTTCCTATCTCTAAAGTTGATTGTTACTGATTTTTATCTTACTATTAAACATAATAGATACTCAATGTGTTATAATTAACATAGGAATGGAGCTTCATTTGCAATCATTTTAGTTATTATTCCTTATATTAATTCTATCTTTATTGGTCCTACTTCTAGGCAAGTCCCCATAGCTCTCAGTATAGGAAGAAATTATTGTGGAGAAGATAACCAGTTTACTCCCACCAGCAATAACTACTAATCAACTTCTTCCTCAAGATCCCTAGAAGTGACAGCAACCCCAAATACTGATCCTATATTCATCCTAGCCTTCATGGCCATTATCCCAGACAAAAAACAAAACAAAACAAAACAAAAAAACTCTCCAAGCCTGAGGAGAATGTTGGTGGAGGGAGGGGGAAGAGAGGAGTTAGAGGAGTCATCCTCACCAACTGTCAGTCACTTGCCACACACAAATCACATAAACCAGCCTAGGTCAAATAGCAGCATTTTGGGGAAAGAGACAGGAAGTTATAAATGTTACCATCCACCTTTCTTTAGATTTCTGTAAAAGCAGCCCAGGAATCTTAACCTCACAGCCTCAAGAATAGTAATGCTTGCAGCACAATGTCTATAATAATCATCCTAAGAAATAAATTCTGTGAAGAGAAAGGCTAGCAGTTAACTGCTCCTATAGGTACTGTAGCCAAAGCTACTAAAGAAAAAAAGAAAGCCCCGAGTTCGTAGTATTGTGAAATGGTTAACTGTCATGATTTTTGTCAAAGGAAATTACATTAATGAAAACATTAACACCTACTTTGCTCCTTTCTCCTAACTACCATGAAATTCTTCCATTTGACTTCCAGCTGAATCTTTCAAATATGCAGTCTCCCCTACTAGACTATAAATGCCAGGGAGAGAGCAGAGACACTCTTTTCTATTGCTATTATAAGTGGTTTAATCATTTTTACTTGTGTGACTCTTGGTGACTTCATTTGTGGTTTTCTGGGGAAAGATAGTGAAGTGGTTTGCCAATTCCTTCTACAAGTCATTTTACACATGAGGAAACTGAGGAAAATAGGATTAAATGATGTGAAGTCTGAGCTAACTCCCTAAAGGCCTCGGGATCAGCCAGAGTCAGGATAAGAAAAAGTCCTTGGTCTTTAGGGAGAGGAGTGAAGGAGACAGACAAACTGCCACAAACTTGCCATCAAACTTCCTTTTCCTGGTCCTGTTGCCCAGTGAAGTTTTCTGGCCTCTCTCACTCCCATCCCCACCCCACCCCCAATCCTTACCTACAATTCTCTTAACCTCAAGCATTCAACCAGCATTAACTGAGAGAAGAGCAATACCAAACATATGCTAACAGAGTCATTGTCCAATAGGTAATTAGCCTTACTCAGTTGTCTGATTCAAGCATACTTTTTAAGAGTTTTAGTCCTTTAAATCTCCTGCTTTCTTTTGTTTTAGAACACAGGTGGTCACACCATCCCTAACTTCTCAGGGAGGTGAGAACCTCAAAAAGGAGATGATTACAACCTCCCTGACTTCTCAGGAAAGGAGGTGAAAACACCAAAAAGGAGGTAATCACACCCTCCCTGACTTCTCAGGAAGAGAGATGAAAAGTACCAAAGGGAAGTAGGGAATCAAGCCAGATATTGTTAGTAGGTTTCTGGACTGAAGGGTTTTACTAGAAACAGAAAGCATGGGGGGTATTATACAAGCACATAGCAATAAAGCATAAGCTATTAGTAATGACTCTCACCATAGCCTGTGCAGGCCCAATGTGGTGTAACAAACATGAATTGTACATGCAAGTAGTGATATAACAAACAATATAAATGAACATGGTATTGTAAAAGATTTCCAGAAGTCCTAGAAGGAAGGTATGTAAATAACAATCACACATACACCTCTTTCAGCACCCAAGAGATAGTCCAAAATCCATCTATCGAGCATTATTTCATATGTCAGGGAATTCAATGATCCCTGCAAGTTTTTGAAGTCTTGCAACAATCTTTTTATGTGTTAGGGAATCCAATGATTCCTGCAGATTTTGAAGTCTTCCAACAGTCTTATACTGTCTCAGAGAATCCAATGATTCCTGAGGGTTTTCAAGTCCTGGATCAGTCTCATTAACAATTTTTGATGTCCATGAGTCAATAGCCATAACTGCCATGCTCTTTCAATGGTGGGCAAAATCAGCAATGAAACCACCCAATGTTTCTTGGGTCTTCTCCTTCATTTCAATCTCTCCATCTCTCTCCAATGGACAAGGCAAATGTGGCTCGTTGGTACCCCATCTGATTTCTTCTCCATCTGTAGAGATACAAACAAACTCTCCCCCACCCCCAAGCAGTTAACCTATCTGGTCCCTTCCATTCGTCACTTTCTGGATTTCTCCACATCACCTGGTGATTATCTAAAGATAGTGGAGCTGCTCCCACTGGACACTGCCCTTCTAGTGGATTATAAAATCTGTCTGTCAGAGGCAGTGCATCTTTGTCAAAAATCAAGAAATTAATAGTATAAAGAGCTAAATTTAGAAGTTCTCTGAGGGTTATCTGTGGCTCCCCCTTTCTTTTGCTTTTGGAGGAGTCTTGATGTCTCTGTTTCTCCTTTCTATTATTGCCTGTCCTTGAGGATTAAAGGGTATGCCAGTGGTGTATAAAATCTTATACTGTGCACAAAAATGTGCAAAATGTTTAGAAGTATATGCAGGTCCATTATCTGTTTTTATTGCTTATGAAACACCCATAATTGCAAATGCTTGTATAAGGAATTCAGTGACCCCTTGGGCTGTCTCTTTTGTTGCTGGTATTACAAAAGTGAGTCCTGAAAAGGTGTCTACCACAATGTGGATAAAAGACAGATGACCAAAAGATTTCTAATGGGTCAGATCCATTGGCCAAATTTCATTGGGTTTCAAACCACAAAGGTTCTTCCCTGGAGGGAGTGTAGGAGCAAGGAAAGGAAGCTGTACAGACTTTTACTATGCTCCTAACTTCCTCTCTTGTCATCCCAAATGGTAAATGTAAAGCTCAAGCAGCCTCTTGATATTTAAAATGAGATTTCTGGGCTTCCTGAAATAAAGGAGTATTGGTCAACATAGTTAGAAGGTTATCTGCCTTTGAATTATCATCAAAAATAGGACCTGGAAATTCACTATGAGATTGGACATGCAAGATATAAATCTTACCTGTATGCTTTCACACTTGTTCCTGAAGTTCCTTAAAGAGCTGATATATATATATTGGAAGCTACAAATTTTATTTGGGCTGTGGCAATTCTTTGTACCACACATAGTGAATAGATGAATCAGATATTATATTTATATCTCCTGGATAATAAGAGTTAAAATGATTGCATACAATTCATTCTGCTGAGTGGACTGATAAGGAGTTCTGACTCCTTTCTTTATAGTTAAGTCATGAGAGTATACAGCACAAATATTATGTTTGGATACATCTGTAAAGATAGTTGGTCCTTTAAGAGGAACTTTAGAAACCTTTTCTTCAAGAATCCATTGCCAATTATGTAATAGTCTGGTTATCTTTAATGGTGACCCATGTGTAAAATTTGGAGCCATGGCTAATAAAATTTGCCACTCTGGGACGGTTTCACAGCATACATTAATTTGTACAATAGTATAAAAGGTGTATATCTTGTCAGGTCTTATCCCAGATAATAGTACTTCTTGCCTAATGGCCTTTAGTAAAATTTTAGCCACAAGAACAAGGTGAGGAGTAAGGCTTTGTTCGGGTTGTGCTGCAAGATTCAACCACTCTTATCATACTGTCTCCTTGATAAAGGAATGCTGTAGGTGTCTCTTTTGTAGCAAAAACTGATATTTCCAAGGGTTTTTGAGTGACTCTTTCAACCCACATAGGATAAAGCCAGTTCAACTTCCCTCAAAGTCTCTTGAGCTTCTTTTGTAAGCTGGCATGGTGAGTTTAAAGAACTGTCTCCGCTTAAAATGTCGTATTATGGTTGCAATTGATAGGTAATATCTATTTATATGCATCTATTGGATATCTTGTATCGATTTCTGAAAGTCATTTAAGGTGTTTAGCTTCTCTGTTCTTAAGGAAAGTTTTTGTGCTGTAAGCACCTTAGGGCATACTTCATATCCTAAATATTGAAAAGGAACATGTCTTTGAATTTTTTCTGGAGCTATATGCAATTTGTAGTTCCTTAGTATTTCTATGGTCTTTTGTAGACATGGTTCTACCATTGGTGCACATCCCAATATATCATTCATGTAATGTAATAACATTACTTTTGGAAATGTTTTTTTTTTACTGGAGTAAAAGCAATAGCAACATACATTTGACACATAGTAGGGCTGTTTTTTGTTCCCTGTGGCAAAACTGTCCATTCATATCTTTTATAAGGCTCAGCTAAGTTAACACTGGGCACTGAAAAGGCAAATCTTTTCATACACTCCTTATCTAAAGGGAAAGAATAGAAACAATCTTTAATGTTTATAACCCAAAGAGGCCATTCTCTAGGCAACTGAGTAGGAGATGGAAGTCCAGACTGAAGAGTTCCCATAGTTTCCATCTGTTCATTTACTTTTCTTAAATCAGTCAACATCCATCATTTTCCAGATTTCTTTCTTACAACAAATACAGGGGAATTCCAAGGACTTAGAGAAGGTTATAAGTGTCCTTGGTCAAGTTGCTCCTGGACTATATCTAATAAGGCCTGAATTTTATCTTTGGCTAAGGGGCACTGTTCTATCCACACTGATGTATCAGTTTTCCACTGAATACTTGTTTCCCTAAATCAGTCTACATTCTGATGCCCAATGGAAGTCTCTGTTGCATTTTGGAAAAGGGGATTTGGGTCTTGTTCTCCCACCCTGTTTTCTCACTCTGTCTCTATGCCAACATTGAGCTTTCAGATGCCCTACTTTACCACATTGAAAGCATTGACAAGTCTCTCTGGAAGTCCCTCGCCAAAAGGAACCCTGTCTTCCTATGTTCGGATCTTGGGAAATCTGCATCATAGCCTGGCTATAAAAGATATTTGTGCCCACTGTGGCACAATGTCTTATGATCACCTCTAAAGAAGCATCCTTGTGTGGTCCTAGTATAATTCTTCTACAAACCTCATCAGCATTTTCTTTAGCAAGTTGCCTTATTATAATTTCTGTTGCTGCATTTTCACCATTAGTTTGTATGTGAGCTGTCTGCAGATGTCCCACAAAATCAGCACAGGGTTCATTTGGCCCTTGTTCTATTTTCATAAAGGCCTCTCCTTTGTCCTGTTTACTTGGGATAAAACTCCATGCTTTGATAGCAGCAGCAGCAATTTGTCCATATGCTGCTATGAGGTAATAAATCTGTACTGAAATGTTTGCAAAAGAACCTACACCTGTTAGTTGGTCATAGGTGATTGGAGTATTAACTCCACTTTGACTATTTCATTGGATTTGTAGCCTACAGAGCTCACTATATTCAGAAAGCCACAACAAGTTTTGTCCATTTCTAAGCATGTTCTTGCTATAGATTTCCAGTCACTAGGGGTTAAGACTTCATAAGCCAAATTCTGTAATAACATCTTAACATAAGATGATGTAGCCCCATAAAGAGTGCAAGCCTTTTTCAGGTCTTTGAGGATTTCTAGATCAAAAGGAGTGTATCTTTTACTTTCTTGACATGAAGAGTTAAACTGTTGAATTATAGTATACATTTCTATTCTCAAAGCAGCTGTATTCTTCCCTTCTTCTGTGGCTTTAAGTAGTGCCTTTTGCAATCTAGTCATAGGAGGCAGTGATTGCTGGGAGGGATGTGCTGGTGATAACATGCTCCTCCCACTAATCCTCCTCCCTCCACCCCGGAAGGTGAAGTTGATGAGGGGCCATCAGGAGTCTGCTCTGGTGTAGGAGGAGTTGAAGCTGGAATGTGAGAGTGAGAATCACCATACCCTTCAAATTCATTTAAGTCCCCATGCCCTCTGGTGATATTGCCATTAATCTGTCCTTTGTCTTCCTCTTTTTCCTCACACTTCTTCATCTGGTTGGTCTTAAAACTTTTCTTTTTTCCACAACTTGTGGGATTCTTTAAGGCCAATTGTATTAAGTTGTACATATAGAAGGTTTCCTTGGAAATTGAATCAGGACCATTATTATTATAATATTCACATAGATGATCTTCTACTAGTCTCTAATTATCTGCTTCTATTTCTTCTTCCTTGAAAAACTAAGGGGATGCACATTCTAATGTATCCATGAGTCCATCAATCTGTCCCCAAGTTACAATCAAACCTTGTTTCTTTATCAGTCTGAGTATGCTTCCTGTAGATCTCCTTTGGGGTGGGGTTGGGGGTGGCATGGGGGAGAATCTTTTCCTAATATCTGACCCATTTCAGCTAGAAAATGAGAGTTACCAGTTTAGCTCTTAACAAAGTAGGTTCCCTGTTTGTCTATTAAAATACTCACCCTATTTCCTGGTCACCTGGGACTTTTTCAGTGAAATTAGGGTCCTTGGTTCATACGTTGGGTACCAAAATGTGAAGTCCGAGCTAGCTTCCTGGAAGCCTCAGAATCAGCCAGAGTCAGGATAAGCAAAAGTTCTTGGTCTTTAGGGAGAGAAGTGAAGGAGACAGACAAACTGTCACAAGCTCTCCACCAACCTCCCTTCTCCTGGATCTGCTGCCAAGTGAAGTTCTCTGGCCTCTCTCACTCCACTCCCTAATCCTTACCTACAATTCTCTTAACCCCAAACATTCAGCCAGCATTAACTGAGAGAAGAGCAATTCCAAACATATGCTAATAGAGTCGTTGTTCAACAGGTAATTAGCCATAAGTGCTTGGTTGTCTGATTCAAGCATACATTTTAAAAGTTTCAGCCCTCCACAAAGTGACTTGTCACAGATCACACAGTTAGCAAGATTTGAACTTTGGAATATGAGTTCTTACTCTAGGCCCAGGTTTCTATTCATCTCACCACCTAGATGCCCTACTTTGCACTTAATAAGTGATTTTAAAATGTTGTTTTTATTAATTCATAGATATTTCATATGTGATGTTCTCTCTCACACATTCTTTCTTTCATATACATGTACAAATATATATACATCTTTCATGTCATGGATTATATAGGTCATGTAATTCAATCTCTAATAATACAAATAAAATATCAAATTTCTCTCTTGAGAGAATTGTGGCTTGCCCAAGGTCATATTGTTTGTTGCAGAGGTAAGAGTTGAATCCAGTTCCTATTATTCCAAATCCAGCTTATTTTCTATATACAAATACAAATAGTGCCCTATTCAAATAGATTGGAACATGGGTTCCTTAGAAGCCAAATTGTTTTACTAGGAAAGAATAAAGTAAAAAACAAAACAAAACAAAATTTGTAATTAATAATCTAAATAAACTAGGTGAAACCCAGAAAGCCTGTAAAGGGTTAAAGGAGACTGTGCCAATAAGGGTGGGTTGCTTCTCAGAAAGCCCCCACAGTTGTGAATCATAACATACTTGAAGGAATTGCAAATCAGCCTTTACTGAGGAAGTTGTTGCTTGTGAATTGGAGTGAAATAAATTGAAGGGAAGAGGAAAGAAATCAGAGACTGCATCTGCTTCTCAATCTTTTTGTATTGTTATCATCCTCTCACATGAAGGGATCTATTCTGCTGATCAGAATTAGATCTCCAGCAGGCACTAGCAGGTGGCTTCCATAACACCCAGCAGCCACTAGCAGATTGCAGTGTATGGACAATGAAGTATGAAAGAATACCATAAAGATCAGATTCAGATATACCATTTTTGGTATAAGAAACCTATGTATAAATGTGAACAACAGCAAAAATATGAATTACCTCCAATTTTTGAACCAGTTAAAAATTGAATATCTCCCTTTGAAATAATCCAAAATAAGCTGGTCAAACTAATTAACATTTATTCATTCTTTACTAAAAATTAGAGTTCAGATTTATCCTGAGGCTATTTATTATAGACTAATGGATAGAAAACCAGCCTTGAAATCAGAAAGAGCTGAATTCTACAAGATATTGACTCTGTGACTATGGAGTCACTTCAACTCTTCCAATCCCAATTTCCTCATCTATAAAAAAGAGGATGGTAATCAAACACCTACTTCCCAATATTGTTTTGAGAAAAAAAAATGAGTTAACATTTATAAAACACTTTGCAAAACCTAAAATGCTATGTAAATGCTAGATATGAATATGTGTGTGTGTATATATATATACATATACATATATATGTATATATATACATATATACATATAATAGAAGTTGAATAAATAAGAAACTAAAGTCTCTTTCTTCTTAAAATTGCTAATTCTATATTAAATATTTAAAGGACAAGTTTGTAAAATATCATTGTAATAGGATGAGAGGCAGCATAATGTAATACCACCAAGAACGTATGGGTTCAAGTCATGACTCTAATAAATATTAGCTGTGTGTGATGACCATGTTAGCACCCTGGATACCTTAGAATCAGCCGGAGTCAGGATAAGCAAAAGTCCTTAGTCTGTTTTCTTGGTCTTTAGGGATAGGATTGAATTGAATGGAAGCAGAATCTCCCCAACCTTCCTTCTTCGTCTCCCGCCCAGATAGTGACCCTAAGTCTTACTCCACCCCCAATCCCTTCTACAATTATCTGTATACACTAATTATTGAGCCAGCACAGGATAGTGGGAAGGGCCATTCCCCAAGCACATGCCCATAGAATATTGTCCAATTGGTAATTAGCCATAAGTGCTTGAACCGACCTCAGTGCAACAACTCAAGAGTTTCAGCCCTCTCTACAGCTGTGACCCTGGGCAAGTCACTGAAATTCTCCATACCCCTCAGCCACTCTTTAGGATTCTGATTTACAGATGAGTTTGTTGATGTTCAGTCATTTAATTTTGTCAAACTCTTCATCAGTTCACATAAGTCTTTCCATGACTTTCTGAAATCATCCTGCTAATCATTTCTTATAAAACAATAATACTCCATAATGTTCACATACCATAAATTATTCAGTGATTCTCCAATTTATGGGCATCCACTCAGTTACTTGTCACTACAAAAAGGACTGCTACAAACATTTTTTGCAAATGTGGGTCCTTTTCCCTTTTTATGATCTCTTTTGGGATATGATCTTTGGGATATAAAATTTCAAAGGATCCTTTTATAAACAAGTAATACACAGAAATCAAAATTTGAGAACCAAGATTAATTGAATGTGGTAACTTTTTCTCTACATCACTGACATTTGAAATGAAACATTTTATTTATGGTGGCATTTTTTTTATCTAAGTCATGATATTCTATCCCATCTAAAATGAAATTTCAAAGTATTGTTATCTTTATTTCTTTTCTTGGTGCACAAATGCTGAATTTTGAAGGTCAACTATTCTTCATTATTGGGTCATATTAAGCCTGAATGAAAGTAGGAATTTTCTCATATCTTTCATAAAATAAATAAGAAGCCAGTCCTTTTTAAGATAGTCAATATAGGTAGGGTGGGATTTAGATTTTAGTGGCCTTTAGGAACAATTAGACATTGTATCTCCCTACCATTGTATCTGTGAAACATGGGATGAGGAAGGGATAACTGATACACCCATAGCCTCTCCCCTCAATCTGATCTATTCTTCTAGATCTGAGTAGGTTATGGATTCCTACTTATTGGAAGTTTTTAGGCAGACTGTTTATGTATGTGGAGGAAAGAGAGGAGAAGGGATGGAGAGAGAAGTTGGACTAGACTGCTACTAAGATGCCTTCCAACTCCAAAATTTTAATTTTGTGACTTTGTGAAATGTTTCTAGGGCACCTAAGGTGATACAGTAATAGAGAATCAGACATTGGAGTCAGAAAAAATTCATCTTGAGTTCAAATCTAGCCTCAGACACTTATAAGTTGAGTTCTTGCTCTCAAAAAACTTGCAATCTAATGGAAAAGTCAAGACGCAAACTATTATGTCCAAAAAAGCTATTTACAAGATAAATAGGAAGCAAAGCACTAGAATTTAAGGGGATTAAGAAAGATTTCTTGTAGAAGGTGAAGTTATAGAAAGTGAAGAAACAGAGATTAAAAAGAAAAGCATTGAGGGGTAGGAGACAACCAGTGAAAATGCCTAGTTAGAAGATGGAGCATCTTGTTCACAAAATAGCAAGGAAACCATTGCCACTGGCTTGCAGGATACATGGAAGAGAGTGGGATATAAAGTAAAAGAAGATTGGAAGGGGGAAAGATTATGGAGGGCTTTGAACACCAAATAGAAGATTTTTCATTTAATCCCAGAAATGAAGAGAGCTATTGAAATTTACTAAATATGTTATGTCCAACTTATGCTTTAGGAAGATCATTTAACCACTGACATTTTGACAATAAAGATGGACTGGAGTGGGGAGAGACTTATGGAAAGGAAGCCAAACAGCAGCCTACTAAAATAGTTCAAGCATGAGATGATGTGGGCCTATACCAAGATGATGTCAAAGAAGAAAAGTCGGCATATACAACTTTGTTGTTATTCTTTAGTCCTGTCTTAATCTTGGTGACCCTGTGGAGCATACAATACGGTCCATGGAATAGATTTTTTTTTTTTTTGGCAAAGATATTGGAGTGTTTTGCCAATTCCTTCTCCAGTGAATTAAGGCACAGAAAGTTTAAGTGATTTGCCCAGGGTTACACAGCTAATAAATGTCTGGTTGAATGAATAAGTATCTGAATTGTGCTTTGAACACAGATCTTCCTGACTCCGAGTCCAGACACACTTAGCCACCTAACTGCCTCATGCAAGCTGCATTTCAAAAGTTAAATTGACAGGTCTTGCTAACAGACTAGATATGGGAGTCAGAGAGTAAAAAGTTGAGTATAACATCTAGATTACAAGTCTGGATGACTGGGAAGATGGTGATGCTCTTGACAGAAATAAGGAAATCTGGAAGGCAGGCGGAGAAGAGCTAATAAGAACAGTTTGGGACACATTGAGTTTAGAATGTTTACAGGATATTCATTTCAAGATGGTTAATAGATAATTGGAAGTGCAAGATTGGAAGTCAGGAGAGAAGTTAGACCTGGACAAGTAGACAGGAAAATCATCAATATAGAAATGATAAGTAAATCACTGAGAGTTGATGGGACAAAGTTAAATAGTATAGAGGAAGAATAGAAGGGGACACAAGACAGACTTCTGTGGGACATCCACAATTAACAAGCACAAGTTGAGAAGATCCAGCAGAGGAGACTGAGAAAGAGCAGCCCATTAGGTAAAAAGAGAATTAGAAGAAAGTAATGTCTCAACAATACAGAGATTAGAGTGCTAAGGAGAAACAAATGATTAATATCAAAGCAAGCAAAAAAATCAAGAAGGATAAGGTTTGAGGGAAAAGCCATTGAATTTGGCAATTATTATTAACTTTGGAAAGGACAGTTTGGCTTGAATCATGAAGTCAGAAGTCAGATGGTGGAGAATAAGAGAAAAGGAAATAGGGGTATGTATTATATAAGCTAAGAAGTTAAGCCATGTAGAGAAGATATATGGAACATAACTATAAAGAATAGATAAAATAAGTAAGAAAATTTTGAGAATGGGAAAGACATTAGTGTGTTTACAGGAAATGTAGAAACAGCCAGTGGATAGGAAGAGATTGAAGATTAAGCAAAAGAGTTGCAAAGAGGGCAATCTACTGTAGAAGATTAATCACTTATACATGTAGAAGGCTTTTCCTAGATAAGAAGGACTACCACTCCATATGTGACAGCAGTGACAGAGACAATTGCAGAAGGCATTTTCTTGATATGAAATGAGGAGGGGAAAAGAAGAAACTCTTAGCAAATTATCTCATTTTTCTTCACTAAAATTTGAGGAAGCTGAAAGAGTGAGAATAAGGGAACAATAAAAGATTTGAGAATTAATGAAAAGTTTTGAAAGCACTATTTCTGTAAATGGGAATAGTGAGTTAATTAGGGAAGTATGAAAGGATTGCCTTAAAGAAATGAGTGATAGGTTATGGTTTTGTAATTAAAGTTTGTAGTGGATCCAGTCAATATATTTTCATTGTTTTCTCCAGCTTCATTCAGAAACAAAGTCTATAGGAAGATGCAAAGGCAGCTAATAATAAAAATGATCCAAGAATAAGATTGGCAGGGCAAGTTTTGCAATGTGACAAGTGGGCAAGAGACTCAAAAGAAGAGGATATGTAGAGTTGAACTGGTACATCATGAAATCAAGATGGGAGGAAAAATGGAGAGAGCAGTTTAAAGTTGTGTAGGCACATTGGCCTGAGGGACAAGTGATAGAACAAGGAATTGTAGGTTACACTACGTACAAAGAACAGTGTTTGGGGTAACAAAGCAGAGAGAGGTGGAAATGACAATGATCAAATAATGGAATTTCAGGGTTCATAAACATGGAAGTAGAGCATTCAGGGGTAGTAGTGAGATTAAGTATATGGCTAAGGTAGTATGACAGAGTAAGTTACATGTTATGAATGAGTTGAGGAACTGTGAGGGTCAATACCTATGTTGAAGTTCCCTACTATGAAGACAATTAGAGAGAAAGTCAGAAAGGCAAGCACTGATCTCATTAAGGAAAATGTGTCATTAGATAATAGATATGCATATCACACCTTTTCTCTTTCTTTCTTTCTTTTTTTTTTTTTTTTTTTTTTTTGCTATCTAAAAACCTATTCAAGGAATTTCAGCTATATTTTCATCAGTAGAAGTAAAATTTCCTTAGTTGAAATAATGCTAGGGAAATGGTAGAGAAACTTTAGGATTCCTAATCTGAGAGACAGATAAAACCTTGATTTGTTGGCCTGCTAACAATTTAAATTTTAAATTAAAAAATTATTTTTTAAAAAATGTAGATCTGGGTTGCTTGGAAAATACCTTCTCCAGGCATCATGTTTAAAACCAATAGGAGGATTATTAGCATGAATGGTCAGATCATCATCAATAAACTTTAAACTACTAATATAAGAACTCTAGAATGCCAAAGACCAAACATAAAAGTAATGTTAATAGGAAGTAATTCATAGAAAATAGGAAACATTAGAATTCTGATTAGTGAAAACTTTCCTCATTGCCATTGCTCCTCTCTTAATATCCTTATCTTTTTCCAGTACAAGTATTTTGTCTGAATCAAATGCTGTACCCATCACCATAGTGCTTTTTTCTCTTCCTCTCCCAGACTCTGCAAAGAATTCAAATGAATTCAAACACAGCTTGCATACTAAGTTAATTAAACTTATTTCTGATGTGCATAATTTCCTGTGGGATATGCTAACTTACAACTCAGCTCAAGGTACTCTGTAAGTCCATACTCATAAACTATTGCTCATAAATTACCATCCAATATGTTGAATTTTAATAGTTAATTAACATAATTAACTTTAACCATAGTTTTTTTTTTTTTTTTCTGTAGTGACATTATAAAATAATAGTAATTAAATACTGCTCTCCCCTTCAAAAAACACTCACTGGAGTATACTTCCATAAAAATAGTGTCAGTGCAAAGAATGAACACAGATCCAGTTTATTAGTACAGAAACAAACAATAGAGAACATCTAGAGAATGATTCAGGAAATTCATATTTCTGACCCATCAAGGCCTCCATGCCTTTCCATAAGATCCTCATGCAACTCCCCCTAAGCAGTGAGCTGAGCAGATCTTCCATCTGGATTTTTCCCCTTATGTAGAACTGACTCTCTCCCAACTCAACTCATCACTATTCTTGTAGCTTGACTAACTGGTTTACTTCCTAGTATTCACAGTTAAAATTGCTATTTGTGAATTCCCCTACATCTTATTTTTACTTACTGTTTTGCTCCTTAGAATCTCGTTTCACCCTATAGTTATTACCTTATCTTCTCTCCTTATTCATTTATTCTTTATTTTACCTCCCCCACTCAACCCCCAACACCCCCCCACACAAAATCCCCAATCATTTCATTTTTAGGAATGCTATTAATAATTATGACAACTAATAATTATTAATATTAATTAAATTTTCATGTCATATGTAAAGTTTGACCTTAATTTCCTTATATTTCTTCTGTATCTTTTATATTTAATTTTTCTTTAAATTCTTGTCTTTTTTAATGGAAATATCTAAAAGTCTTTCAATTCATCAAATATCTATTTTTTTTTCACTCAGGATTATACTCAACTTTGTTGGATAAGTTATTCATAGATTTAATTCCAATTGTTTTGCTCTTCAAAATGTAATAGTTTAAAACATATGCTTTTTTAGTGAAGAAAAATCTCGATTGTTTTCCCACCACATTTGAATCAATTTTTTTCTTGTTGCTTGCAATATTTTTTTCTTCAATCTATGACAACTGAAATTTGATTAAGGCATTCCTGTAAATTTTCTTCATAGGATTAATGGATTCTTTCAATTTCTACTTTATCTTTTTGTTCTAAAATTTCAGGAAATTTTCCTTAAATTTTTCTTATAAAATTATATCCCGTTCCCTTTTTTAAAATCATAACTTTCTGTTCTCTATATCAGTTGTTGCTTAACTGAGAAATTTTAGATTCTCTTCTATTTCTCCAGTTTTATTAAAGCTTGGTGTCTTGCAATGTTTTTCAATTCCATTTGTGCAATTCTAGTTTTCAAGAAATCATTTTTTTTCCTGAAGATTTTGTTTTTCAGGGCAGAGCCAAGATGACAGAGAGTAGATAGGTCTTTGAGATTATTCTGGCTTCCCTCAGATCAATGCCAGATCAAGCCTCTGAACTGGTTTTGGAGTGACAGAACCCAAAAATATTTGGAGTGTAATAAATTTTCAACACAAGATAGTATGAAAGAAGAAAAAAAGTCTGTCTCAATCCAAGAGGGGTAGTAGCCTACAATGTTTGGCTATTCTGTCCTGATTCATAAGCCAGTGGATCAGCAGACTAGCTGAGAGGGCTCTAACACAACAACAGAAGGCAAATAGCAAACCCCTAAACCCGAGCATAACAACTGGGACTTGGCCATGCCCATTTAGCATGAAAAGGAAGCTGGCAACACCAACCCCAGAACAGCATGAAGCTACTGTCACTTAGAGGAAGCTAGGGACAATCTCCTATTTATCCTAAGAGCAAATCTCAACCTTTAAAAATTAGCAAAAAAAAAAAAAAAAAAAAAGGCAAAAAGAGCTCTAATCATAGATAGCATTTATGGAGACAGGGAATAACAGACTTCAAATCCTGAGCTCATTAAAAGAAAAACATCTCCAAATGAAGATGAAGTCTCAAAAGGTGATACAAGTTGGTATCTATCTCACAAAATTCTGCTAGAAGAATTCAAAAAGGATCTTAAAAGAGAGTTAAAAGAAAAATGAGGAAAGGAAATGAGAGTTCTGGAAAAGGAAAAAGGGAAATTGTTTGAAGAAAATCACTCCTTTAAAAATAGCTTTGACAAAATGAAAAAAGAAAACAACTCATTGAAAAGTAGAATTTGTGAAAGGGAAAAAAAATCAATGAACATAAGAACTCATTTAAAAGTTCAATTGCTCAAATACAAAAGGAGATAAAAAAGTAAATTGAAGAAAATAATTTACTAAAAATCCGAGATGAACAAATGGAAGTGAATGATTCAATGAGACATCAAGAATCAGTAAAACAAAACCAAAAAATAAAAAATAGAAGAAAATGTAAAATAGCTCATTGGAAAAAACAACTGACCTAGAAAATAGATCCAGGAGAGACAATGTAAGAATTATTGGACTACCTGAAAAAAAAAAAAAGCATAGACAACATCTTTCAGAAAATCATCAATTAAAACTGCCCAGATGTCCTAGAAACACTGATAAAATAGCCACTGAAAGAATTCACCAATCACCTCCTGAAAGAGACCCCCAAAAATAAAAAATCCAAAGAATATCACAGCTATCTTTTGGAATTATCAGATAAAGAAGAAAATATTGCAAGCATTCAGAAAGAAATAATTCAAATACCAAGGAGCTACAATCAGGATGATCCAGGACCTAAGAGCTTTCACTTACAGAAAATTCAACAAAAGTAAGCATTATCTTTCAGGGAAAAGATGGATATTCAATGAAGTGGGTGAATTTCATTTATTTCTGATGAAAAGACCAGAGCTGAACAGAAAATTTGATCTTCAAATCCAGAACTCAAGAAATGCATAAAAAAATTTTTTAAAAAGAGAAAAAAAAAAAACCTGTTTCTTTTAAAGGTGAAAAGGTTTACATCCCTATATGGGAAGATAATATGTTTAACTCTTCAAAACTATACCTCTGTTATGGGTATACTTAGAGGATATAGATATAATTTGACTTTATTGTGATAATATAAAAAAAGAAATGAGGTAGAAAAGGAATTGTACTTGAAGAAGAGAAAAGGCGAGGTAAAATGGGGTAAATTACATCTCATGAAGAAGCAAAAAAGACCTATTGCAATTGAGGGAAAGAATGGAAAGAGATGAGCACTGTGTGAATCTTACTGTCATTAGATTTGGCAGAGAGAGAGAGAGAGAGAGAGAGAGAGAGAGAGAGAGAGAATATCAAACATATTTACCTGCATAGAGAAACTTGTCTCACCTTATGGGGAAGAGAGGGAAGAGTAAAGGAGAAGGGAAGGCTAATAGAACTTCTCTTCTGGAGAACAAAAGTAGAAAGGGAAAGGGATGAGAAAGAGGGGATGTAAAAGGGGAAGGCTGTTTGAGGGAGCTGGTAGTCAGAAGCAAAACAGAAGAAAAGGAAGGAAGGGAAAAGGGAAAGGAAGGAGAAAAGTGTAACTTGGAGAAAATAAGGAGGAGGCAGGAAATATAGGGTTAGTAATTTTAACTGTGAATGTGAATAGAATGAATTCTCTCATAAAACAGAAGCAGACTGGATTAAAAGCCAGAATCCTATAATATGTTGTTTACAAGAAACACATTTAAAGCAGAGTGATACATATAGAATGAAGGTAACAGGCTGGAGCAGAATCTATTGTGCTTCAGCTGAAGTTAAAGAAGCAGAGTTAACAATCCTGATTTCAGATCAAGCAAAAGCAAAAATAGATTTAATTTAAAAAAAAACAAGGAAAGAAACTAAAGGATACCATAGCTAATGAAGTAATATCAATACTAACCATATATGCACCAAGTGGTGTAGCATCCAAATTCCTAGAGGAGAAATTAAGAGAGCTGCAAGAAGAATTAGAAAGCAAAACTATGTTAATGGGAAATCTCAACATTGTTCTCTCAGAACTAGATAAATTAAACCACAAAATAAATAAGAAAGAAATGAAGGAGGTAAATAGAATTGTAGAAAAATTAGGTATGATAGATCTTTGGGGAAAACTGAATGGGGACAAAAAAATATATACTTTTTTCCCCTTGGCAGTACATGAAACCTACACACACACACACTCACACACACATACACACACACACACACACACACACACACACACACACACACAAAAATGACCATGTATTAAAACTTCAAAATCAAATGCAGAAAGGCAGAAATAATAAATACATATTTTCCAGTGATGATGCAATAAAAATCACATGTATTAAAGGATCAAGAAAAAATAGGCCAAAAATTAACTGGAAACTAAATAATCTAATCCTAAAGAATGAATGGACGAAACAACAAATCACAGACACAATTGATAATTCCATCCAAGAGAATGACAATAATGAAACAACATACCAAAACTTATGACATACAGTCAAAGCAGTACTTAGGGGATAATTTTCATTTCTCCAGGTGTTTACATGAATAAAATAGAGAAAAAGAATGTCAATGAAATGGACATACAGCTAAAAAGGAAATATTAATAAAATTGAAAGTCAAAAAACTATTGAACTAATAAAGAAAACCCAGCAAAATAGATAAATCTTTAGTTAATTTGATTAGAAAAAGAAAAGAAAAGAAAAGAAAATCAAATTGTTAGTATAAAAAGTGAAAAGGATGAACTTTCCAGCAATGAAGAGGAAATTGGAGGAAAAAAATAGGAGTTATTTTGCCCAACTATGTCAATAAATATGATAATATAAGTGAAATGAATGAATATTTACAAAAATATAGATTGTCCAGATTAATAGAAGAGGAAATAAATTGCTTAAATACACCCATTTTAGAAAAAGAAATTGAACCAACTATTAATCAACTTTCTAAGAAAAAATCTCCAGGGCCAGATAGATTTACAAGTGAATTCTACCAAACATTTAAAGAACAATTAATTCCAATATTATGCCAACTATTTGGGGAAAAAATTCCTTTTCTGACACAAATATGGTGCTGATAACTAAAGCAGATAGGGTCAAACAAAGGAAGAAAATTATAGACCAATTCCTCTAATGAATATTGATGCAAAAATCTTAAATAAAATATTAGCAAAGAAATTACAGCAAGTTATCACCAGAATAATATACCATGACCATTAGACCATAATGCATATGATTATCTCAATAGATGCAGAAAAAACATTTGAAAAAAATCCAATAACCATTCCCATTAAAAATTCTAGAGAGTATAGGAATTAATGGAGTTTTACTTAAAATGATCAGTAGCATCTATTTAAAACCATCAGCAAGCATCATATGTAATGAGGATAAACTAGAACAATTCCCAATAAGATCAGATGTAGAACAAGATTGGCTCCCCTCATCCCCCCATCAGAATTATGTGATGACTGCATATTTTAAAATCAGCCTGAATCAGGAATTCAGGTTAGGGGAAAGTTGTCGATCTTTATTCTTAGTGAAGGTGAAGAAGGTTCGAAGGTGAAGGGGAATCAGAGGTGAATGGGGGGGTCACGATAGCAATGTGTGCAGCTGCAACAAAACACTAGCCAACAGTCTCTCTTTCTGCTTCCCTTTCCGCCCCCCTGCCTCCACCAACCAAAATCGTCATTTCCTGTACAACACATCAGGACTTGCACAAAGAGTGGGCGGGGGGCCATTCTTTCTCCAAGTATATATATATATAAATAGAGTATGGTCCAATTACTATTTAGCCTCACGTGTTTGGGATCTCAGTGCATCAACTCGAGCCTCAGCTCATTACAAAATTACAATGCAATATTGTATTAGGAGTGTTAGCTTTAGCAAGAGAAGAAAAATAAATTAAAGAAATTAGAGTAGGTAATGAGTAAATTAAAATATCAATCTGCTCTTTGCAGATGATATGATGGTATTCTTAGAGAATCCTGGAGAATCAGCTAAAAAACACTACTAGAAACAATTCACAACTCTAGCAAAGTTGCTGAATATAAAATAAATCCACAAAAATTATTAGCATTTCTATATGTTACCAAAAAAGTCCAATACCAAGAGATATAAGGAGAAATTCTGTTTAAAATAAATGTAGATAATAAGAAAATTTTAGGAGTCTACCTGCCAAGACAAAATCAGGAACTATATGAACACAATTACAAAATGCTTTCCATCCAAATAAAGTCAGATCTAAACAATTAGAAGAATATTAAGTGTTCATGAGTAAGCTAAGCTAATATAATAAAAATGAGAATTTTTCAATTAATTAATTTGCTGATTCAGTGCCATACCAATCAAACTGCCAAGAAACTACTTTATAAAGCTAGAAAAAAAAAATAACAAAGTTCATTTGAAAGAACAAAAGGTCAAGAATCCAAGGAAATTAATGAAAAATGCAAATGACAGTGGCCCAGCTGTACCAGATCTAAAATTATATTTATAAAGCAGCAATTATTACAAATATTTGTTACTGCCTAAAAAATACAGTAGTCAATCAGTAAAATAGGTTAGGTTCACAAGACATGATAGTCAATGACGATAGTAATCTAATGACTATGGTAAATCTATAAATTTGATAAACCTAAAGATGCCAGTTTCTGGGATAAAAACTCACTATTTGACAAAATTGCTAGGAAAATTGGAAAATAGTATGTTAGAAACTAGATATTGACCAACACCTAACACCAAAATAAGGTCAAAATGTGTTCATGATTTAGATATAAAGAGTGACACAATAAAGAAATTAGAAGAACAAAGGAGAATTTCACCTTTTTTGTAGTTTGCTTCTTTTTATTTTTTCTCATTGTTTTTCTTTTTGATCTGATTTTTCTTGTGCAACGTAATAAATGTGGAAATATATAGACAAATTGTACATGTTTAACATATATTGGATTACTTGCTGCCTAAGGGATGGGATGGGTGATGAGAGAGAAAAATTTGGACACAAGGTTTTGCAAGGATGAATACTGAAAACTATTGTTGGATATATTTTGAAAATAAAAAGCTATTAAAAAGGATTTTGTTTTTCTTTTTCTAATTGGCTAACTTTCTTTTCATAAATTTCTTGGATTGCTTTTTTTCTAATTTTTCCTTGTTCTCTCTTATTTGATTTTTGAATTCCTTTCTAAGTTCTTCCTAGATTACTTTTTGGCCTTGTAACTAACCATTTCATGTTAATGTAGGAGTGGCATCTTTTTAATTTTATTATCCTCTTCTGATTATGAAAGATGTTCTTTTACACCAAAATAGTTATCAGTGATCAGGTTCTTTTTTTCCTTACTCTTTTTTTAAAATTTGTATTGATTTTCTTTTTAGCAGCTTAATATTATTATCATCAATTTTTAATTCTGACTTGTGGATAATGCAGTCCTACATCTCAAGTCTCTCTTACTTCTATTTTCTGAATTCTGTATCGGGGCTCAAAGAGTAAAGCAAGTATAGGTCTTTCTGTGCACTTTATGAAAGAATTAAAAACCTTGTTATTTTTACCAATTATCTATTATCTTCTATAATTTCATCATTTGGGATAGTGATGGGAAGAGAGGATTTAGCTTTGGGGGGAATATTCTGATCAGCTCCCTCTTTCCCAAGTAAAAATTATAGTTTCTTCTTGGAATCTGTGATTACCATCCATAACACAACACAATCATAGAAGGACATTTTGTTTCTTACATTTAATAGATACTGAACCAAAAAGCTTCATGGACGCAATCCAAATCTTTTTAGAGTTTATCATTTAAAGTAAACAATATCAGTGTGTGTGTGTGTGTGTGTGTGTGTGTGTTTATAAAGGCAGGGAAATGAAAAAGTGCCTGAAATGACAGTTTTTTACCATATGCATTTATCACCAAATGTATCACATTTAACTCATGTGTATTTTTTATATATATTGTAATGTGAGAAATCAGGTGAATATGGCAGAGGGGAAAAGAGGTAGAAATGTGATCCAGTTGAAAGAACATTATGGTAACACAAAACTGGAAACAAAGAAGATGCTTTTTATTAAGTAATGGCTAAAAATGTGGCAAATAAATATGAGAATATGTTTCACTGTAAGAAATGATGGCTACAAAGCATTCAGAGAAGCATGTAAAGACTGCTACGAACTGATATAAAGTGAAATAAATGAAACCAGGAAAACCATTATATATGATGACAATAATGTGTCGGAGTTCAAAATGTTGGAGTTCTTGTTCTTCTCAAAACACAGCCGGTTTAGCTTAGAGCCCTCTGGATGTCTCCAAATCCTAGGGTTTTGTCCTTCAGCCTCTGCCTCTGCTTTCTTCTGCCTCCAACCAGCACAGAGATGGAATGAATCTCTTGTTTCTTTCACTTGGGGCTCAGCTAGCTTTCTGGTGAGTCTTTCAGACCAGCTTGGTCTCAGTGGGGGGCATGCAGGAGCCCAGCCACCTACCACAGTGGTGTGAATGAAGATGAATCTGGTTGTCCACTGAACTCTCGACTTGTAGCTTCTTCACTCTGAAGGGCTTCTTTGACTGACCCATTGAAGCTCTATTTATGCTCCTTCAAGAGAGGGATTGTGGGCTTTCTCCCATAGTGCTCTCTGGCCCAAAGAGCTTCAAGGGAGGTGTGAACTCACAAAGGTACAAAGTTTATTTTGTGAAGCTGGCATACTTGTGAACTCCAATGAGTAAAGGTGTGAACACAAGCCTTGTATTAATTAGTTCTACTTAGTACCTTGTTTCAGGTTCTGGCCCAAAACATCTTCTTGTAAGATTAGATCAACTCTAATTAGTTAGCAGTTTGTAAGGATTCCAACAATAATGTACATGAAAAAACACAGAAACAGAATTACATACTTTATATATTTATAACAACCAAGCTAGGGACAGCTAGATGGTGCAATGGACAGAGTTCTGGCCCTAGAGTCAGGAGGACCTGAGTTCAAATCTGTCTTCAGACATGTAATACTTACTATCTTTCTGACCCTGGACAAGTGACAACCCCACCTGCTTTCTCAAAAAAAAAAAAAATTCAACCAGGCTTATCCTCAAAGAACAGACAACAAAATATATCTCTCTTTGTGAAGGACAGGAACTCTGGGTATAGAATTTGTACTCATCAGAGTTGACTGACATGTTGTTTAGTTTTATTGAATTGCTTTTTTTTCCTTTTTAAAAATGTCACCATCATATGAGTTATTATTTTTTCTGATAAATCTAGCAAATGCTATCATTTCAATGCTGAAATGATAAGAAAGAGAAATTTTTCTCCAGCTAGTTTCATCATTAAACACATTCTTTAAGGCAAACTACATACAGAATTGCACCTGGACCTGGAAAGACTGATTGAGCAGACACAGTGCCTACCCTCTGAGCTTAGAATCAATGAAAGTTAACAAAGACACAGATAGATCACAAAAAAAGTTGTATACTTAGGAAATCAACCACTAAATAGACAGGATTCATTATCTACATCATATGTGAGTAGATGAGAACTAACCTGAGTAAATGGATACATCACCTCTATCATATAATATGTGTTGCCTTTCATTCAATCTTTCATTCAAAAAAAAATATTTATTGAGCCTACTATACACACTGTACTAGATGTCTTTCCAAATTCTAACTGATTTTTTCTAAGCCTTAAACTTTGTTTAAAAAAAAAACTACATGAGTATATTTAGTTGTAATAGTTCTTTCTGTGTCTGTCTGTCTTTCTGTCTTCCTTTTGTTTCCCTTTTTTTGTGCTTGGGACAGGAGCGGTAATAAAAATTAGCTAGGAATTTTGCACAATAAGAGTGAATCAAATTATGTCATTTGGATGCTACTAAAGCTATTTTTAAAAACATTGCTGATAGTGTTGATTATTGACCATTTCCTAATGTAACTTAAATTTCGTCTTGATACAAATTGAAGTTGCTCTTAATTTCAGTCTTGCCTTTTATGCTTACAAAGCAGGTATTGATTTTGATTAAAAAAACTATTCTCAACCATTTCTTGAAGAAAAACTTGGTTTTATTTTGAATTGAATGAAGAAAAGGTAGCAGGGAGTACTCTTGAATAAAGCAAAATTTTATTCTCTAAAGAAAGATGTAAAAATGGAAAGACAAAGATTTCTCTGACAGAATTTTACTCAGCATACATCAGGCTCTCGTAATTTCTAAAACAGTAATTCTGAAAGTGTATTCAGAGGCTATCTGGGGGGTCCCCTATATCTTTTCAAGAGGTCTAGGAGATAAAGATTGCCATATCATACTAAGATTTTATTTGCCTTTTAAAATATTCCTTCCTTTTCAACTACATATCTTTGAAACTGGCTTTCCTTCAAATAAAGGGTATCCCAAAAGTTTAAGTGCAGTTTTAAGCTTAAAACTTAAGCAAAAGTCCTTGATCTTTATTCTTTGTGGACCTGAATGGAATGGTGATACAAAGTGAGTGAGATGGCTACAAGAGTCCAGCCAGGAGTCACTCTGGCTTTCTCACTCCACCCTTTTTTCCTCCTCCAAATCTCTCTATAGGCCAACAGATGGAGCCAGCACCAAATGATGGGGCGAGCCATTTTCCAAACAAATGCTAATAGAGTATTGTCCAATTGGCATTTAGCCTGAAGTGCTCAGACTTCAGTGTATCAACTCAGTTTCAGCCACTTTTGGATTACCCTTTACTTTGACCAAATCAAAAGTCACAACAGATTGAATATAGAAGCTGATATAAGAATCCAGATGTTTTATTAAACAGATAAAAAATTTCCAAAAAAAAATAAAAAAAAAAAAAGAAATGCAAGAAATTTCATTCCTCACCTTTTCTTGTTTGTGAAAATTTTTTTTAAAAATGTTATTTATATTAGCATGTGATGGGTTAATTATTATTAAATTAATAAGTAAACATTTTAAAACCACGATTTTAATTTCTAATGTGGTTTTTAAAAAGTTATGTCACCAGATATAATTCATATAGATACAATCTCTTCAGAGACCTCAATTTTTTTTTTTATTTTTTTTGTTTTTTTTAGTTTACAAAACATATACATGGGTAATTTTTCCAACATTGACCTTTGGAAAAACTTTTGTTCCAAATTTTCCCCTCCTTCCTCTTATCCCTTCCCCTAGCTGTCAGGTAGTCCAATACATGTTAAATATATTGAAATACATGTTAAATCCAATATGTGTATACATATTTCTATAGTTATCTTACTGCACAAGAAAAATCAGATCAAGAAGGAAGGAAAACAAAAACAGAGAAAGAAAACAAAATGCAAGCAAATAACAACACATACACCTCTCTCTGGGTGTAGATAGTTCTCTTCATCACTGAACAAGTAGAAGTGGTTGAATCCTCTCATTGTTGAAGAGAGCCACATACATCAGAATTGATTATCAATTTTATGATCTATATGATTTTATGATCATCATATAGTCTTGTTGTTGCCATGTATTGTTGGAATCCTTACAAACTGCTAACTAATTAGAGTTGATCTAATCTCACAAGAAGATGTTTTGGGCAGAACCTGAAACAAGATACTAAATAGAACTAATTAGTACAATGCTTGTGTTTGCACCTTTACTCATTGGAGTTCACAAGTATGCCAGCTTCACAAAGGAAACTTTGTACCTTTGTGAGTTCACACCTCCCTTGAAGCATTTTGGGCCAGAGAGCACTATGGGAGAAAACCCATAATCCCTCTCTCTAGTATCCCACAATTCCTCCCTCTTGGATAAAAGAAACAGACAGAGGCTCTCGGTCAGATTTCAGTGGAGTTACTCCAGAAGCCCTCTCTCCGAGGCAAGGCAAGAGAGAATATATTTTCCACTTGGCTGGCTGGTCGCAGAAGAGAGTTCAGCTGTATTGGAGAGGAGTTGGTGGCTGGGCTCCTGCACTTCCCCCACTGAGACCAAGCTGGTCTGAAAGACTCACCAGAAAGCTAGCCGAGCCCCAAGTGAAGGAGACAAGAGATTCATTCCATCTCTGTGCTGGTTGGAGGCTGAAGAAAGCAGAGGCAGAGGCTGAAGGACCAGAACCTTTGGATTTGGAGACATCCAGAGGGCTCTAAGCTAAACCGGCTGTGTTTTGAGAAGAACAAGAACTTCAGCATTTGAACTCCCAACATTTGCACAGTATAAGATTTTACACACTACTGGCATACCCTTTAATCCTCAAGGTCAGGCAATCGTAGAAAGAAGAAACAGGGACATTAAGACACTCCTCCAAAAACATTTGAACCACAACAGGACAGTGTTGAAAGAGGGGAAAATTTGGAGTCATAGGAATGGATATGAATTGTATCTTCAAACATTTTACTACCCAGTTGATGTTGAGCTAGACTTCAAACCTCTTTGAGCCTAAGTTTTATCTGTAAAATGTTGGGAGTTCAAATGCTGAAGTTCTTGTTCTTCTCAAAACACAGCCGGTTTAGCTTAGAGCCCTCTGGATGTCTCCAAATCCAAAGGTTCTGGTCCTTCAGCCTCTGCCTCTGCTTTCTTCAGCCTCCAACCAGCACAGAGATGGAATGAATCTCTTGTCTCCTTCACTTGGGGCTCGGCTAGCTTTCTGGTGAGTCTTTCAGACCAGCTTGGTCTCAGTGGGGGAAGTGCAGGAGCCCAGCCACCAACTCCTCTCCAATACAGCTGAACTCTCTTCTGCGACCAGCCAGCCAAGTGGAAAATATATTCTCTCTTGCCTTGCCTCGGAGAGAGGGCTTCTGGAGTAACTCCACTGAAATCTGACCGAGAGCCTCTGTCTGTTTCTTTTATCCAAGAGGGAGGAATTGTGGGATACTAGAGAGAGGGATTATGGGTTTTCTCCCATAGTGCTCTCTGGCCCAAAATGCTTCAAGGGAGGTGTGAACTCACAAAGGTACAAAGTTTCCTTTGTGAAGCTGGCATACTTGTGAACTCCAATGAGTAAAGGTGCAAACACAAGCATTGTACTAATTAGTTCTACTTAGTACCTTGTTTCAGGTTCTGCCCAAAACATCTTCTTGTGAGATTAGATCAATTCTAATTAGTTAGCAGTTTGTAAGGATTCCAACAATGTATAATGATCTCCTGGTTCTGCTCATTTCACTTAGCATCAGTTCATGGAGGCCTCTCCAAGACTCTGAAATCATGCTGCTGGTCATTTCTTACAGAACAATTGTATTCCATAGCATTCATATACCATAATTTATTGAGCCATCCTCTAATTAATAGGCATCCACTCAGTTTCCAGTTTCTTGCCACTATAAAGAGGGCTGCCACAGACATTTTTGTATGTGTGGGTCCCTTTCCCTCCTTTAAGATCTCTTTGGGATATAATCCCAGTAGAAACACTTCTGGGTCAAAGGATATATACAGTTTGATAACTTTTTGAGCATAGTTCTAAATTGTTCTCCAGAATGATTGGATTCATTCACAGTTCCACCAATAATCTATCAGTGTCCCAGTTTTCTCACATCCCCTCCAATATTTGTCATTGTCTTTTCCTAAGCTAACAAATGCGTAGTGGTATCTCAGAGTTGTCTTAATTTGTATTTCTCTGATCAATAGTGATTTGGAGCATCTTTTCATGTGACTACAAATGGTTTCAATTTCTTCATGTGAAAATTGTCTGTTCATATTCTTTGACTATTTATCAATTGGAGAATGGCTTGAACTATTATAAATTTGAATCAATTCTCTATATATTTTAGAAATGAGGCCTTTATCAGATCCTTTGGATGTAAAAATATTTTCCCAGTTTATTGCTTCCCTTCTAATCTTGTCTACCTTAGTTTTGTTTCTACAAAAACATTTTTAACTTAATATAATCAAAATTATCTATTTTGTGATCAGTAATGATCTCTAGTTCTTCTTTGGTCACAAATTCCTTCCTCCTCCACAAATATGAGAGGTAAAACTACCCTATGTTCTTCTAATTTGTTTATAATATCATTCTTTATGTCTAGATCATGAACCCATTTTGACATTTATTGGTATACGGTATTAGGTGTGGGTCTATGCCTACTTTCTGCCATACTAGTTTCCAATTTTCCCAGCAGGTTTTGTCAAATAGTGAATTCTTATCCCAAAAGCTAGGGCCTTTAGGTTTGTCAAATACTAGATTGCTATGGTCATTGACTATTTTGTTTTGTGAACCTAACCTATTCTACAGATTAACTTTTCTATTTCTTATCCAGTACCAGGTGATTTTGATGACTGCTGATTTATAATATACTTTTAGATCTGGTACAGCTAGACCACCTTCATTTGCTTTTCTCTTCATTAATTCCTTTGAAATTCTTGACCTTTTATTCTTCCAGATGAATTTTGTTATTTTTTTCTAGGTTAATAAAATAGTTTCTTGGGAGTTTGATTGGTATAGCACTAAAAAGATAGATTGGTTTAGGGAGTATTGTCATCTTTATTATATTCACTGGACCTATCCAAGAGTATTTGATATTTTTTCAATTGCTTAGATCTGACTTTATTTGTGTGGAAAGTATTTTGTTGTTTTGCTCATATAGTTACTGACTTTCCCTTGGCAGATAGATTCACAAATATATTATGCTATCAACAGTTATTCCAAATGGAATTTCTTTTTGTATCTCTTGCTATTGTATTTTGTTAGTGATGTATAAGAATGCTGATGATTTGTGTGGATTTATTTTGTATCCTGCAACTTTGCTGAAGTTGTGGATTGCTTCTAATAGGTTTTTAGTTGATTTTCTAGGGTTCTTTAAGCATACCATCAAATCATCTGATACGATGCTTCTTTTTTGTATTTGTCCAAATGAATTTTTAAATAACTTGCTTTGTTCTATGGAATTTTTTTTTTCCATTTCACAAATTCTATTTTTAAGGAGTTATTTTCTTTTTCTGTTTCACAAATTCTGTTTTTCTGGGAGTTGCTTTCTTTTTCCATTTTATCAAATCTATCTTTTAATGAATTAGATGACTTTTCCAAACCCTCAAGTTAAGATTTGCTTTTAAGAGCAGGGAGGTTTTCCAAGCTTTCTTTACAAGCCTTAGTTTCCACTATAAGTAGTTGGGGCTACACTGGGTCAGTGCTGACTCACTTCCATTGTTGGGTGTGCGTGTCCAGGTCCTGTGAGAGTCTGATATTTTGGGATTCACATTTACTTTTTTATTTGTGTTGGGTGTTTTATAACTTCTCTGCTGATCTACTGGCTTTTTAGCCAGGACAGAGTAGCCAACACTGCTGCTGTAGATGCCTCCCTGTAGATTCTCCACCATATGGAGTCTGCACCACCTCATGGAATTCACACTGCCTCTGGAAGTTGCACCAGCCCCGGCCTCTGTGCTGTCTGTGCTGACATTTGTGCTCAGCTGCGTGTGCTTGACTGCCCCATCCCATTTCAGATTGAAGAAGACCTTTTCTGGTCTGTTTCCTCCTTCTAGATTTCCATCTCAGGGAGTCTGCACTGGCCCAGGACTCTGCCCTGTCTGCGCTGGCATTTGTGCTCAGCAGCTTGGGCTGATTCCTCCCTCTCATTTCCAATTAAAGGTCTGTTTCAGACCTTTTCTGGTGATCTTCAAAATTATCTTCTGCTGGTAATTTGTTGCACTCCCAATATTTGTGGATTCTGCCGCTAATTCAGAGGCTGGATTTGCTAATTAATCTGAGGGTTGTAGAAGGTCAGAAAGAAGTGTGCCACCCCAGAAATCTCTGAGACCTCAATTTTTAATAGTGTAAAGGGTACCTGAGACTAAAAAGTTAAGACTTCTAAAAAAGACAAAACAAGGCTTATTTACAACATATAACAAGGATCAAATTCTATCCCTTTTGGAAGAAACACATGGTTCATTGGGCTGAGTGTTCAAATAATTTTGACTCATTTTTAATGAAATATTTCACAGAAGGAAAGGCAGATAAGTAGCAAAATGTCCATTTGACAGTACTAGGTGAGGAAAAGCATCATTGCCTAATTTTTATTTTGGCAAGGAAAAATGCAGGACTCTGCTTTGCTTGCACATTCATAACTTTAATGCCATCATTAGAGTACTTTGACAAGAGAGAGAGGAGAGCAATAACCTCCCTTTTAAAGCACCAGCTTTACCAATTATCTTTAATCTTTTGTTTTTGTGCATAATCATAATTTTTATTTCCAGTCCAACTTGGGCACATTGGCTTTACTTCACCTAGTAATTCAGTAGAACCAAATTAAAAATGAAGTAGTTGTTTAGAACTGAAATTGAGAGGGAAAATGGTGTAATGATTCCCTTAGCATTAGAAATTGTATGAAGACTTTTAGATTATCTTCTCTGCTTTTCCCTTCTTTCCTAACTTCCTCTACTTTCACTTTCTGTCTAATCCCTCAGTTATGGATTGTCTTTCAGTCTGACTTTACATATCTTTTTCTTTGTAATTTTAACTTAATTGCTTTCCCAAATCATAACTTACTTGAAATCAGAAAGCTCCAAAGGTCTATTAGACTATAATACTATCTATCTTGGAAGAGTGAAAAATATCTTCATATTTCAAATGTATTCACTTTTCAGTTCACAGACTGAGAAAAGTTTTTAAGTTCTCAGTTAAGTGGTATATTTGTTGTAATATTGGTAAGTAAAACTATCTCTAAATACATCTCACCATGTCCTTTGGATAAAGAACACCCTCACCTGAAGTATAAGATAGAATAATCCCACCAACTCCCCACCATCCCTGAAAATGGGAAGAGTAAGAACAAAAGTGAAACATGTCTATATATTTAATGTCTCCTCTTTGATGTCTTCCTCTTTTCTACAGCCTTCAGGAAAGTAAGAGATTGCTGTGCTATACCAAAGTGACAAATCAATTAGCATTCACTTAAAACGGACAGTGCTGGCTCAGCTCAGCCCTCTTGGCATTCTTTCACCAGAACACATACAAGGGTCAGAGAGTTTTGGGGTTACCCTCATTATATTTATATTTCGATATTAAATTTAACAGAGATTTATAAAACACTTACTATGTGTAAAACATTGATTTAGGTTCTGAGCAAACAAAGACAAAAAAAAATTTAAACAGTGCCTACTTTCAGTGAGGCTCGGGGAATAAAACATGTCCATACAAAAGTTCAGTTTTAAGAGGAAATAAGTATAGATACTTAAGGGGATTAAGAAAAGCTTTATATAGAAGTTATGGTTTCTTTGAAATGATCTGGGGATTTAAAATGGCAAAAATTATATTATCAAAAATTTTCCTGATTTTGCTAGTAGAGCAATAAAATAAAATATGAAAAAGGATGAAGTGATTAATTTATTTTTCTTTCTCGAAAAAAAATCTCATTGATTAAATGTTTCTGCATGGATTCCTTCTAAAGATGATATGCTAGCAACAATTGTGATCTATGGATGTGAAAGTCTGAGAACAATTCTCTATCACCATGATTTACTTTTATTAGTATCTCTAGTCCAATCTAAAATTGCAACTACACTTTGAAACTTCATTTGAAGACTGAACATCAGTTTGAATCTTATGTTATTAAAAAACAAATTCTGTTTCACATGCCTATGGTATCCTAACCTGATCTGTCAATATCTATGGCATGGGATAATGGAAGGAGATGGGTTGGGAGTGAGAAGATCTGTATTCAAATTTTTTTTTTTTGCTTTTTACTACATATATGTAACTTTTGACAAATGCAGGGTTTCCCTCTAGACCAGTTGCTTCTAGATGCAATGGCCAATAAAGATGGAGGAAAAGAGAAACTCCTTCTCTCCAAAAAGTACTGTCAGCTTCAGACTCTCTCCAGAATTTAGCTATTTAAGATACTGCAAAGGTATGTGCAGTTTTTGCTCTTCACATCCACTAGCTCTGTTTAATATCACCATTAAAAAGGGGCTTTATATTGCATAAAGGGAGTTACAGATAGTTTTAACAGCTTCCTATCATATTAAAACTTATTATTGGTGACTAAATCTAGTAACTTTTAGCTGAGTTTAAGAATGCTATCATATTCTCCCTGTCCTCCATACATTTAAAGTTCACACGATCAGACTCCAGTTTGTTTTTTAAGAGTGATTACACATTACTCTTCATTTTGAACTATATGTTTTAAACAAAGTAGCCTATAGTATTCCTAGAATAAAACCTGTGTCCTACCTCAGTAATTTTGTTCATGCTTTTACCTATATATAGAATGTTCTCCCTCTTTGAATATTACCTTTCTTCAAGACTCAGCTTAAAGGAGACAGAGCCAAGATTTGCAGAGCAAAGGTAGGGACTCAACCAAGCTCTTCTCCAAACCCCTTCAAATTCCTTTAAATAATTATTCTAAATAAATTTTATAGCATCAGAACCCACAAAAAAGATAGAATAGAATAATTTTACAGCTGAAGACAACTAAGAAGATCAGCAAGAAAAGTCTGTTGCACCAGGGTGGATTCCTTCAATTTCTAGTTTACCCTCTAGTTCTAGGATATCAGTACAACTAACTTTGACAATTTCTTGAAAGATAATGTCCAAGTTCTTTTTTTGATCATGATTTTCAGGTAGAACAATAATTTTTTAATGATCTCTCCTGGATCACTTTTCTAGATCAATTGTTTTTCCAGTGAGATATTTCACATTGTTTTCTATTTTTTCATTTGTTTTAGTTTTATTTTATTGTTTCTTGATTTCTCACAAAGTCATTAACAAAGAAGAATATCATACACACCCAATTTGGGTATAGAAATATATCTTACTCTGCATGAAAGTAGGAATGGAAGAGTATATGAGAAGTAGAGAGGATAACAGAAGAGAGCATATTGGAGGAGGAGCTGGTCAGAAGCAAAACACTTTTGAGGAGAGGCAGGGTGAAAGGAGAGAGAGAATAGAATAAACAGGCAGGAAATACAATTAGCAATAATAAGTGTGAAAAGAATTGGGAAGCAAGTTCCTCTGAAGAAGGCCTCATTTCTCAAATGTATAAAGAACTGAGTCACATTTATTTTAAAAAAAGAGAGAGAAAGCCATTGGGGTAGCTAAGTGGTGCAGTGGATAAAACATCAACCCTGAAGTCAGGAGGACCTGAATTCAAATCTGACCTCAGAAACTTAACACTTCCTAACTGTGTGATCTTGGGCAACAGAAAAAGGAAGGAAGGGAAGGAGGAAAGAAGGAAGAAAGACTACTTTGGTAAAAGTACTTTTTTTCAAAAAAAGGAAAAGGACATGTGTGTACAAAAATATTTACAGCATTTCTCTTCTCAGGACAAAGAATTGGAAATTAAGGGATGTTCATCAATTAGGGAATGGGTGAATAAATTGTGGTGTATAATTATAATGGAATATTATTGTTCAACAAGAAATTATGAGCAGGATGCTCTCAGAAAAATCTGGAAAGTCTTCCATGAGCTCATGGAAAGTAAAATATACCATGAACAAAATAATAGCAATATTGTGGGATGATGAGCTGTGAATGATTTTGCTATTCTCAGCAATCCAAGACTATTCTGAAGAACTTATGAGGAAAAATTCGATCTCCTCCCCAGAGAAAAAATTGGTTATGACTGAATACAGATTGAAAGATACCTTTTTAAAACCTTTTTTCTCTTGAGGGTTTTTGGTTTGGTTTTCCATGGGGTTTTGGGAGGAAAGGGGGAAATGTTTTCTTTTACAACATGACTTTTTATAGCAATGCTTTGCAATATTTTACATGTTCCTTCTCAATGGGGAGAGTGGGGAGGAAGGAAGGGAGAGAATCTGGAACCCAACATTTTAAAAATACATGTTAAAAACATTGCTTCCCAGTTGCATGTAATTGGAGGGGGGGGGAGATTTTAAAAAGACAGTTCAAGTATTATCTCCTTCAAGAGACCCTTCCCCATTGTTAGTGGGCCTGATCATTCTTTGTGTATTTCGTGTTTATCCTGTGTTTTCTTATCTTTCAAACATTTGTAATCCAATAGAAAGTAAGCTCCTGATCCTAGGTACTATCCAGCTGTTGTATTTGTATCTTCAAGGTTTAAAAAACTCCTTAAGATATAGTGAATGTATAATGAATGTGTTGCATTGCACCAGTCTAAAATCATCATAAGATTAGCTGTAGTACAATACACATAGACACATGCATGCACACAATCACATGTCTATATATAAGCTATAGTTACTTTCAAAAATTTTTTGAATTGTAGAGGAATAGAAAATTTCCATCAATATATAGAGGTAAAATCATAAATCTTTAAAACACTAAAATATTAACATTTTGAAAGGTACAAATAGGTTGAGATAAAATACCAAAAATAAATTAAATTGGATATGATAACATTAATAAGCACAGAGGTAGCTAAAAACAGGAAAATGGAAGTGTTTTAATTGCCTTAACATGGTCAAAGTCTACCTCTTTAGTTAACAGATATATAAATAATTTCTTAATAACAACCAAATAAATCAGAAGTTCTAGGATTTTTCTTTAGGAATCACTTTTTGGATAGTCTTGTGGGTCTAAGTACCAAAATACTCAATCTTTTTGTTCTTTTGTTCACTGAGTTTTTAGATCTACAACTGGACACTATTAGCAAAAGAAACTTCATTTGCCTTAACCATAATTTCAACAACAAATTATAGGTACTTTTATAAGTAAATATTTCAACACAATCACTTCTATGCCCTATACTTTACTAAAAGCCAAGAGGAAGAATGCCATTGAATACTTTTTTTACCACAAATAAAAATACACAAGTGCTCAAAATTAATTCTAAGTCTAAAATGGATTAGATTAGATGACAATCCAAGTTTATGATTTTGGTCTGAGACCTGAATTTTTTTTTCATGAGCAATGTAATGTGCAACATTTATTTCAATATTTAATCTGCATTTTAAGCATTCTTTTCACTCTTCTAAAAGGAAGAGGGAAAAGAGGAAGAAGAGGGGAAAGAGAAAAAGGAGGGGGAGGAAGAGGAAGAGGAGAAGAAATTCCAGCATGCTGAGTAGAAGGGAAAACAAGATCAAAAATTATTTAGTATGAGAAAAAGCATGGAGGTGTCTTTTAAAGGAAAAAGTGAAGGCATCTTTTGTAGAGGAAAGAATATTCACAACCAGTAAAATCACAAAACATTCAAATCAATTACATAAGCATTTGGACAATATTGAGCACTAAGAATAAAAAGAGAAATATCACCTATCCTGGAAGAACTTAATTCTATTGGGAATAAAGGGAACATATATGCAGATAAGTAAGCTTTAAAATCTACAAAATATTTGAAAAAAAAAAAAACTTCCAAAAAGAGATTAAAGTACTAGAAACTTGGAGGATCAAGAAAGACTCCCTTTCGAAAGTATCATTTTAGTGGAACTTTGAAAAAACTTAGGATGTCCATGAGATTGAAATAAGGAAAAAGTACATAGGGGATTCATTTCCTGCATAAAAGTATAGAAATGATATGTAAATGAGATGGAATACTCCTCTGTTAATTCATCAGCATAATGATCAAAAAAAATTCCAGAGGAAAAGGTAAAGACTCAAATATAGCTAATGTGGACATTTGTTTTGATTGACCATACATATATTTGTAATTTGTATTATAATGGATTTGGGGGGCGGGGATTGTTCCCAAATATGGGCTGGATTTGGAAGAGGGAAGGGTCACAAGGAAGATTTTGGCTGATTAAAACAAAATGTGTGTGTGTGTGTGTGTGTGTGTGTGTGTGTGTAGTAAAGAGATGAGACTAAATGTGCCATGTATGTGGCACAAAAAAACAGTACAATTAGACTGGAACATAGAAAGTTTGAAGGTGAGTGACATATAATAAGCCCAGAAAGATAAAGGAGTTTATATTTTATCTTATAGACACATAGTTTCTTGAGCAGGAAGACAGCACAATCGTATCTGTGCTTTAAGAATTTTATTTTGGCATTGTGTGAAGGATAGAGCAGAAAGCAGGTAGTCTAGGCATGTAGATCAATTAGGAGGCTCTTGCAATAGTTCACATGAGAAGTAAGGAGGAGCAATGGCTATTTGAGTGGGGGGGAAATGTATGCAAGATATATTGTGTATGTAAAAACTGATATAACTTAGCAAATAAGTGGATATGAGGGAGAAAGGAAAAAGAATAACTGAGATTTCAAACCTAGTTGACTGTAATGATGGCAGTACCCTCAACAGAAACAGGTTAGTTAGGAAGAAAAGTGCATTTGGGAAACTCAAATTAGTTCTGTTTTAGAAGTGTTGAGTTTCAGAAATATATGGAATATCTAGTAGAAGGTATTCAATAAGTATTTGGTAGTTCTGAAATTTAGGAAAGAGATTAGATTTAATCATTTTCATAGAGATGATAATTGAACCCACACAAGGAAATGAGATTTCCAAGAAAAAAATAGGGAAAGAAGAAATTCCTTAGATATAGTTTTACATATGGGATGCATAAGAAATGAGACAAAAATAATAAGGAGATTGAGAATAAGCAAAAAATATAGGTGAGAGTTTCAAACTATTTCCATAAGACACTTAAAATCATTCCATTTCTCTCCATATATTGCATTAGACTTCTTCCACTATGTCTCAGCTCTACAACCCTAGAATTTACACATTGGAAGTAACCATAGCTCCTGGATCCACTCCTTCTAATTAAAAGGTTTTTCCTAGAATCTCCACTTAAAATGCATTTCATTCTTCTGGCACTTTAAACTCCATATTTTCTAAACCATACCCAGAACCACTACCTACCCTCCTCATACACCCCTAACATATACAACTTTTCAGTTTCCTTTCATGTATTGTCTTCTCTCATTAAAATGTAAACTTCTTTTAAAAAAGGTTTCTCTTTCTTTCTAGTTGCATTTGTATTTCCAAGTATTCGCACAGCTCCTGGCACATATTACAAATTTACTAAATGCTTGCTGTTGTTGTAGAAAGTTGGTGACTGTCCACCCATCTACATGTCATAGTGTATGTATGTATGTGTGTATATTAGCTATAAATGACATACATTTAAAAATAAGAAGACGAAAGAAAGAAAAAAAGAAAAATAGAAAGGTATAATAATATCAAAATCTTTTTCTAGAATTCATAGATGTTTGTGAGTATGGGATACAAATTTAATGTATATTATTTACCCATTTGCCATTCATTTGGTTTTAACTTGAACACTTAATTTTTATTGCATAAGGCCTCGTCTAGCATTACTGATTGATTTATATAGTACTCAGATAGATTCATAGAAATAACTATAATAATAAATTATTATTTATTATTATATATAATAAAATATAATAATAATAAATTATTATTAGCATTATGCTAAGTGCATTACTGATAGTATCTCATTTGCTCTTCATAACAATCCTGAAACGTAGGTGCTATTTTTATTCCCATTTTATAGATGAGGAAAATGTGACGTGCAAAGACTAAATGACTTGTCCAGAGTAACACAGTTATTAAGTATCTGAGGCCAGATTTGAATTTAGATGTTCCTGACTTGGAGTCCAATACTCTATCCACTGAGCCACATGAATAGCACTCAAATAAATATAGAAAGATTATGTAGATAGATACAGATAAAACAGATGTGTGTGTGTATGTATACACACATACATATACGTACAATTTGCATGTAAAATAGAGTTTATTCCTGTTGACTTGATGATAGTGGAAGGCCCATAAAAAAGAGAGGATAACAGATAAACACTAACTTGGAACACTGTCATTGGTTATACCTAAGAGAAAATGAATTTTGAAAAAGAAATGATAATGTAAAGAGAATTGAACAGTTGAAATATAGTTTCAGTATTTTGGAAGAGTTGACAATTGACAATGGCAACAGAAATTCTACTTAGCAACTTTTTCTTCTCCCTTTTCCAAAGCACAGAGATGAATATGACTGTGATTTATCTCACAGCTAATATTGTTAAATGTATATCTTTTTTGCTATTAAAAATGTGTAAGGCCAGCAGCTTTGCTGTTTGTCTAAGCTTGAGACTAAAAGAAAAAAAAAGACACTATATGAGAAAAGAAATTTCTCTGGTTTTCATAAACTAGAATGGTAATTTAAACTAATTAATTAATTAGCAAGGAATTGTATATTTAGAACAATTTATGAGTAAATTCAGATCATCCTAGCTTGTCTTTTAAGCTGATCAGAGAAAAGAATTTATAAGATAATGAATCAATAACAGACCAAGGGATAGAGATTCTTGTTCTATATTTTTAATAAATTCTCAGGTCTCAGCACTCCATTGTGATTCGTAGGATTAAAAATGCAAGTGTCTCACAAATTTTGCTATTGATTACTGTATTAATCTATATACTACAGTTCTACTAAAATGCAAGATATTCATTCCTAAACATGACAGTGCAATGCAAAAATTGCACAATAAAAACTCCAGGATTCATGAGATAAGTGGGGTCAGGGATACATAACATATTTCATATGAAAAAGAGCAAGGAAGGAACTGTTTCATTTTATATCTGTGCATCTAGTATATAGTACAACATGTGGCAAATAATAGGAACTTAATAAATGCTCATGGATTAACTATTAGCTGTATCTTAATATAGCTGTATATATTAATATATTATATTATTATATATTAATATGTTAATATAATATGATATATATACTTTATAATATTATAAATCATATATACATTAGCTATATACTATGAGGAAATCACTTAATCTTTCTGATACCCTACTAACTCTCTAAAATTATGTACTAAGTTATATGCAAGTAAGCTACATTGGTGAATGACTTTCCTAATATTATGATTTCAAAGATTCTTAATATATTCATATATACACTTGTGCACACTTGCAAGGTATATGAATGAAGGAGGAAATGGGGGGAAAAGAGTAAGACAGACACAGACACAAACACACAGAGAGTCTGTGTTTCTGTGAGTTTAATCTAAACAAGTGCTACAGGTGGACAATAAGTTGACCTCTAAATTGTATAAGAAAAGTAAATAAAACAATTTTATTTTGAAGTTTGAGCAAATCTTTCCAGTGATGCTATATAGCTGTGAACCACAGAACATCACAAGCTCAGAATAACAAGATAAGGAACCTAAAGAGCGATGGAAAAACACATGGCAAACACAGGTTGCAATATATGGTACTAATATCATACTTAGAGTACACCCTCCCAACTCACCCTCCTCAGACAAGGCTATCTAAGTTCAAGGTACTGTATGGGTTCACATCACATCCATTCCTATCCTGAGTCCACAATAATGTATTTTCTTTTTTGCTAGTAAGCAAAAGAAAATAGTTAATTCAAAGCAGACATTTGATGAAATTACATACCAATTAAATATTTCTATGCACATATCCATGCACTCTGTCCCACAAAAATATACATCAGTTGAAAAAGAACAATATATAGATAAAATGTATATTAGGATGAATATATATACATATACATACAAATGTACATATCTATACTTATAGAAAAAGTGTATATATATAGGTGTATGTCTCTGTGTCTGTCTGTGTGTTTCCTTATGACTCTCTCTGATGCTATTGGAGCCGTGGGTGTCACCTAGTAATATCATCATACTGGCCCCACTAAGTCTATTATTCATTAGTATAACATAATGTACAGGTCTATGCTTAGTAGATATTCACTGCCAGATAATCTCTTTTTGATATGTATTCAATACAGGGAATGTGGCAAGAAATATACTTTTGCCAGGTAATACCCACTGCTAGATTTACATAACCACTGTTTGACCATGTTCTGTTGCTCTAATGGTAAATTTGCTGGACATGTGGAGCTTATGGAGTTCTTCCAGCTTCTTTCATCAGATAGATTTTAAGTTGTTATCACTTCCATATAAGGAAAAGAGGAGATCTCTCATTGCTCTTTTAACCTAAAGCACTTAGTCATTTTGCTATGGCTCTTTTAAAGATTTAAGACAGTTATTGGAATCGGGTGGATCTTTCATAGCTTTTCTTCACATAAAGGAGAAGTAAAGGAGGATCTATTTTCTTCAGGTCTTGAATGTAATGGGCACTTCTTCTCTAGGAGACTCCTCATCCTAGGTACCAGAGTTTAGGATCACAAAACCACCCCAACTTTCTTCACCTTCAAGCATTATAATTTTCTTTTTTCCCCCCTCAGCTCCCTAGTTAAAAAGACAATGCCTCTGTTAGAATACTCATTTTGACCATTTTGATTTAGGGTTAGAAATTGCTTATGGCTATGCATATGACTTCTAGTTATTAAATGTACTCAGTCAGCATTAGTTTTCAAGAAAGGTTCAAAATTTATTTTGAGTCATGGACCTGTTGGTATTCTAGTGAAACCAAAAGATCCTATCTAAGGATTAATGTTTTTAAATTTATAAAATGGGAGTTAAAATCTAATCTAAAAAGTCCTTGCAATTGATTTATACATGAATCTGGTGAATTCAAAAGATTTAAATTTAAAATAATTAAATTTTATTTATATTGGTCATACTTACAAATAAAAACCTTAAAAAATTTAGGCCAATAAATGTTGACTTTGCTTTTATGTATCCAAATACTGAATGAAAAAAATGTTTAAAAGCATTCAATGTGGAGAATACTAGGAAGATGGCAGAACAGATTGGTAAATTTCATGTTCTCCAGATTTCCCTCACAAATAGAACAAATTTGTGCCTCAAGGAAAACATATTCTTAGGGCAAAAAAATCAAGATTTGGAACAGAACAAAAGTTCTTTACTATAGCCCAAATAAAATCCGAAGAAAGACCCTAGGCCAGCCAGAATTAACACATGTGAATTGGAAACAACTCCTCACTAGCTCAACATAAACATCAAATGAGGAGCCCTGACTCTATCTAGGTGTGCATAGAACCTCAGCAGAAACCATGGAGATTTTCCCCTCCTAGACAATGCAAGGAGTAGGTGTCTGGCATGGGGAAGACTGAGAGAACTTCAGCTGATTGGGAAGCAGGACCAGCTTTGCTGCAAAGACAACATGCTGGGTGAGAAGGAACCAGCACACCTGGTGAGCGCAGAGACAGTGTTGCAGGGACACTGATGGCTGTGAGCATTTGCAAGAGAGTAGAGGTCTTGCTTTGGGGATTTTGGTCAAGGGAAGAGATGAAGTTAAGCAAACCACCCTCTCCCCAAACCATGGTTAGACTAACACCTCTATTAATACATGCGTACACTAATACCTTAAAAAAAAAAAAAAAAAAAAGAACCAGTTAAGAAGACTCCAACCATAGAAACTTATTATGAGAACAGGGAAGACTGGGCTTCATCTTCAGAGTAGGACACTGAAGTAAAATATATATATATGTATATATTTTACCCCCAAAGAGTAATGTGAAATGGCTCCCTGCCAAGAGAAAATCTATAGATCTCAAAAAAGAATTTAAAAATCAAAGAGAGACATTGAGGAAAAAACTAACTAACTAAATAAATAAATAACATTCAACAAAAACTGGAAGATTATGGGGAAAAAATTAACCAACTAGAAAAGGAGACACAAAGTCTCAAAGATGAAAATAATTCTTTGAATATTATTATCAGACAAGGAGAAGCTGTGTGAGATTATAAAGAATGAGAAAACAGAACAGAATATGAAACATCTTATAAAAAAATGGCAGATCTGGAGAAGAAATCAAGAAGAGAAAATAAAAGAATAATTGAACTGCTTGAAAGTTATGACCAAAAGAAAAAAAAGAATTTTGACACAATAATGCAGGAAATAGTTCAATAATATTGTCCTGGAATAATAGAACATGAGGGAAAAGTAGAAATAGAAAAAAAAAATGCACCAATTACCATTTCAATTAAATCCTTTGTGGAAAACACATAGGAATATTATTGTCAAATTTTGAAACTCCCAAATCAAAGAGAAATTTTTTCAAGACACAAAGAAAAAAAAAATTCAACTATGCTGGAGCTACAATTAGAATTGTATAAGTTGTATCAGCAGCCACATAAAAAGACAACAGATCCTGGATTCATATCTGCCTACTGTCAAAAGAACTAGGGCTATGGCCAAAAATATATCCAACAAAATTATTTATAATATTGAATGAGAAAGCAGACATTCAACAAATGTGGATTTTCAGGACTTTCTATCAACCAAACCTAAATTTAATTTTTAAAAATTTAATATATAAGAACCAATATCAAAAATCAGTTTCAAAGAACATGACATAGACAAATTGATTCATGGTTTACTTTTTTAAATTTGGGAAACATATACCATATTTTTTAAGATTGACATCAACAATAGAGTAGCTCAAAAGAAAGATTGGGGCAGAATTAAGATAAAAATAATAATTGTGCAATATAAATGAGGTGAAAAGGAAGAATAGACATAAAGGAATTAGAGGGAGGAGGAGGGCTCATAATTCTGAAAATCCACTCACATGGGGAATGGATTTAATAGACAACACGACATCTATACTATTCTATACTAGGCACCCTCCAAAATCTATAAAGAAATAAGGAGGGAGAAATGGGCAGATGGGAAAGCAAAGGGTGAGGGAAGAAGAAAAGGGAGGGATCTTGGGGTTAGGAGAGGTTAAATAATAGCAAGGCAAGTTAAGAAACAGAATTAAAGCAAAGGGGCAACAGGGATAGGAAAATGTGTGTGTGTTTGTGTGTGTGTGTGTGTATGTATATGTGTGTGTGTTTGTATATATGTCTGCTTATATCTACATTTGTATACAGAAATATGTTTTTTAATTATAGCTTCCTTTGGGGTGGGGAGGAATGAAAGGAATGAAAAAGAATAAAGTAAATACGGTGCAAAGTAGAAACCAAAAGAACAATTTACAAGTGAAGAAAAAATGGAAATTCGTGAATTTCTTTGATATATGTGTGTGTGTGTGTGTGTGTGTGTGTGTGTGTGTATTTTTATCCTTAATCTGGAATTTGCCATGATGTTCTTCTGGGTACATGGCAATGTTCTCTTTTGTTTGTTTTGGTTTTTTTTTTTTTTCTGTTTTTCTTATTCAGTTTTTTAAATAAAATAAATTAATAAAAAGATATGTAATATATGTTTTTAAAGTATTAAATGTTTACTGTGTGCCAATTCAATACTGAATGCAAATATATCAGATCTTACTAGTTTCTCTATTTGCTAGAAGGATTTTATAATACTAATTCAGGAAGGAACATTTGTAAACATTATGAATAGCTTATTTATGATGACATACTTTTTGCCTATCCTGGATTTCAATCATCTAGTGATTTTTTGCTCTTGAATAGCATTGCAATATTGATTGTTTAATAAAAAAGAAAAATAAATGATGAAAAATCCCATGAGAAAGCTGTGAATATTTAATTGATTTAAATTGTCTAGGGAATCGGATTTTAACTATGAGGGTTTTAATTGTTTTTCTTTTTTTTTTAAATCAAAGCTTTTTATTTACAAAGCATATGTGTGGGTAATTTTTCCAACATTGATCCTTGCAAAAACTTTTGTTCCAAATGTACCCTTGTTCCCCTCACTTCCTCCCCTAGCTGGCAGATAGTCCAATGCATATTAAATATGTGGAAATACAGGTTAGATCCAATATATGTATACATATTTTACAGTTATCTTGCTGCACAAGAAAAATCAGATCAAGAAGGAAGAAAAAGAAAAACTGAGAAAGAAAACAAAATGCAAGGAAATAACAACAGAACGAGTGAGAATGCTATGTTGTATTCCACACTCTGTTCCCACAGTTCTCTCTCTGAGTGTAGATGGCTCTCTTTATCACTGAACAAGTGGAATTGGTTTGAATCCTCTCGTTGTTGAAGAGAGCCATGTCCACCAGAATTGATCATCTTTTTGTTGCTGTGTATAATGATCTTCTGGTTCTTCTTGTTTCACTTAGCATCAGTTCATGTAAGTCTCTCCAAGCCTCTCTGAAATCATCTTGCTGGTCATTTCTTACAGAACAATAGTATTCCATAGCATTCATATAATATAATATAATTAATCTAATGTAATGTAATGTAATGTAATATATAATATAATTTAATTTATTCAGCCATTCTCCAATTGATGGGCATCCACTCGGTTTCCAGTTTCTTGCCACTACAAAGAGGGCTGCCACAAACATTTTTGCATGTGTGGATCCCTTTCCCTCCTTTAAGATCTCTGTGGGATATAATCCCAGTAGAAACACTGCTGGATCAAAGGGTATACACAGTTTGATAACTTTTTGAGCATAGTTCCAAACTGCTCTCCAGAATGATTGGATCCATTCACAGTTCCACCAACAATGTATCACTGTCCCAGTTTTCCGACATCCCCTCCTGTAAAGGAACTCTTGAGTTCATGCACCAAGGTCGGACAACAGAGCACTTAAGGCTAATTACTGATTGGACAATATTAGCATATGCTTGGAAAATGGCCCACCCCACTATTCTGTGCTCGCTTGATCTGTTAGTGAATAGAGAGATTTGGAGGAGGGATTACAGAGTGGAGTAAGACAAGCCAGAGTGACTCCTGGCCAGGAGAGGAAGAAGAGATGTGTGGAGATTCCATTCCTCTCAATTTGACTAAGAACAAAAACCAAGGATTTTTGCTTATCCTGACTCTGGCTGATTCTAAAGTATCCAGGGTATTAACTTGGTCCTCACACTCTCCAACATTCATCATTTTATTTTCTTATCATCTTAGCCAAGCTGACAAATGTGTAGTACTATCGCACAGTAGTCTTTATATGCATTTCTCTGAACAATAGTGATTTGAAGCACCTTTTCATGTAACTACAAATAGTTTGAATTTCTTCATGTAAAAATTGTCTATCCATATCTATTGACCATTTATCAATTAGAGAATGGCTTGAACTGTTATAAATTTGAATCAATTCTCTATATATTTTAGAAATGAGGCCTTTGTCAGATCCTTTGGATATAAAAATGTTTTCCCAATTTATTGATTCTCTTCTAATCTTGTCTACCTTAGTTTTATTTGTACAAAACTTTTTGACTTAATATAATCAAAAATATCTATTTTGTGATCAGTAATGATCTCTAGTTCTTCTTTGGTCACAAATTCCTTCCTCCTCCACAAATATGAGAGGTAAAACTATCCTATGTTCTTCTAACTTGTTTATAATATCATTCTTTACATCTAGATCATGAATCCATTTTGACATTTATTGGTATATGGTATTAGGTATGGGTCTATGCCCACTTTCTGCCATACTAGTTTCCAGTTTTCTCAGCAGTTTTTGTCAAATAGCAAATTTTTATCCCAAAAGCTGAGGCCTTTGAGTTTGCCAAATACTAGATTGCTATGGTCATTGACTATTTTGTTCTTTGAACCTAACCTATTCTACAGATTAAATTGTCTATTTCTTATCCAGTACCAGGTGATTTTGATGACTGCTGCTTTATAATATACTTTTAGATCTGGTACAGCTAGGCCACATTTCGTTGAAATTCTTGACCTTTAGTTCTTCCAGATGAATTTTGTAGTTATTTTTTTCTAGGTCAGTAAAATAGTTTCTTGGGAGTTTGAATGGTATAACACTAAATAGATAAATTGGTTTAGGGAGTATTGTCATCTTTATTATATTCGCTTGACCTATCCATGAGCATTTGATATTTTTCTAATTGCTTAGATCTGATTTATTTGTATGGAAAGTATTTTGTTGTTTTGCTCATATAGTTCCTGACTTGCCCTTGGCAGATAGATTCCCAAATATTTTATACTATTGACTGTAATTTTAAATGGAATTTCTCTTAAGATATACATCTTGACCAGATCTAAAATTATATTATAAAGCAGCAGTTACTAAAACCATCTGGTATTGGCTAAGAAATAGACTAGTTGATCAATGGAATAGGTTAGGTTCAAAGGACAAAACAGCCAATAACTTTAATAATATAGTGTTTGACAAACCCAAAGACACCAGTTTCTGGGATAAGAATGCATTATTTGACAAAAATTGCTGGGAAAATTGGAAATCAGAATGGCAGAAACTAGGCATTGACCCACACTTAACACCGTACACCAAGATAAGGTCAAAATGGGTTCATGATCTAGGCATAAAGAATGAGATGATAAATAAATTGGAAGAGCATAGGATAGTTTACCTCTCAGACCTGTGGAAGAGGGAGGAATTTATGACCAAAGAAGAACTAGAGATCACTATTGACCACAACATAGAAAATTTTGATTATATCAAATTGAAAAGTTTTTGTACAAACAAAACTAATGCAAACAAGATTAGAAAGGAAACAATAAACTGGGATTTTTACAACCAAAGGTTCTGATAAAGGCCTCATGTCCAAAATATATAGAGAATTGACTCTAATCTATAAGAAATCAAACCATTCTCCAATTGATAAATGGTCAAAGGATATGAACAGACAATTCTCAGATGAAGAAATTGAAACTATTTATAGACATATGAAAATATGCTCCAAATCATTATTAATCAGAGAAATGCAAATTAAGACAACTCTGAGATACCACTACACACCTGTCAGATTGGCTAGAATGACAGGGAAAGATAATGGGGAATGTTGGAGGGGATGTGGGAAAACAGGGACACTGATACATTGTTGGTGGAATTGTGAACACATCCAGCCATTCTGGAGAGCAATTTGGAACTATTCTCAAAAAGTTATCAAACTATGCATACCCTTTGATCCAGGAATGTTTCTACTGGGCTTATACCCCAAAGAGATACTAAAGAAAGGAAAGGGACCTGTATGTGCCAAAATGTTTGTGGCAGCCCTGTTTGTAGTGGCTAGAAGCTGGAAAATGAAAGAATGTCCATCAATTGGAGAATGGTTGAGTAAATTGTGGTATATGAATGTTATGGAATATTATTGTTCTGTAAGGAATGACCAGCAGGATGAATACAGAGAGGACTGGCGAGACTTACATGAACTGATGCTAAGTGAAATGAGCAGAACCAGGAGATCATTATATACCTCAACAACGATACTGTTTGAGGATGTATTCTGATGGAAGTGGACCTCTTCGATAAAGAGAGCCTTAATTGATCAAAGATGGACAGAAGCAGCTACACCCAGAGAAAGAACACTGGGAAATGAATATAAACTGCTTGCATTTTTGTTTTTCTTCCCGGGTTATTTATACCTTCTGAATTCAATTCTCCCTTGTGCAACAAGAAAACTGTTCGATTCTGCACACATATATTGTATCTAGGATATACTGCAACCCATTCAACATGTAAAGGACTGCTTGCCATCTGGGGGAAGGGGTGGAGGGAGGGAGGGGAAAAATCGGAACAGAAGTGAATGCAAGGGATAATGCTGTAAAAAATTACCCTGGCATGTGTTCTATCAATAAAAATATATTAAAATTAAAAAAAATTAAGAAAGCATATTTAGATTAATAAAGAGGCAAGGTTTGCTTGTAACTTGGGGGAAGATTGGTGGACTCTTGGATACATTAGAATGCATGTCCCCTTCATTCTTCAAGGAAGAAGAAATAGAGGCAGATAATTGAAAACTACTAGAAGATCAACTATGTGAATACTAATATGATTCAGTGTCTAAAGAAACATTTTACATTTACAACATAATACAATTGGCCTTAAAGAATACCACAAGTTCTAGAAAAAAGAAAAGTTTTAAGAAAAGCCAGATAAGAAAGCGTGAAGAGAAAGAGGAAGAGAAGAGAGAGGTAATGGAAACATTGTCAAAAGGCATGAGGACTTAAGTGAACTTAAAGAATGTGATTCTCACTCTCACAGTCCAGTTTCAACTCGGCCTACACCTTAGAACACTCCTGATCCTCCTCCATCAATTTCACTTTCCTGGGTTGAGGGAGGAGAGGAGCAGTGATATCATCAGCATCCCTCCCCCCAGCAATCACCCCTCCTATGACTCCATTGCAAAAGGCACTACTTAAAGCCAAAGAGAAAGGGCAGAATACAGTTGATTTGAGAATAGGAAAGTATCCTGTGATCGAATAGCTTAACTCATCAGGTCAAGAAAAGAGATGATATATTCCTTTTAATCTAGAAATTATCAAAGATCTGAAAAAGGCTTGCATTCTTTATGGGGCTAAAACATCTTATGTTAATGTTATTACAGAATTTGGCTTTAGAAATTTTAACCCCTAGTGACTGGAAATCTATAGCAAGGACATGCTTAGAACCTGGACAAAACTTGTTGTGACTTTCTGAATATAGTGAACTCTGTAGGAGCCCAACAAAATAGGCAAATTGCAGTTAATACACCAATCACCTGTAACCAACTAACAGGTGTAGGTTCTTATGCAGATACATCAGCACAGATTAATTAACCCATAGAAGCATATGAGTTAATTTAGCTGAGCCTTATAAAAGATATGAATTGACACTTTTGCCATAGGGAATGAAAACAATCCTACTATGTGTGAAATGTAGGTTACTACTGCTCTTACTCCAGTAAGAAAAGCATTTCCAAAAGTAATGTTATTACATTGGATGGTATATCAGGATGTGCACCCGAGAAGCAAATGTTAGAAGCATGTCTACAAAAGACCATAGAAACACTAAGGAACTACAAATTGCATATAGATCCAGAAAAAAATTCAAAGACATGCTCCGTTTCAATATTTAGGATATGGAATATACCCTAAGGTGCTTACAGTACAAAAACTTTCCTTAAGAACAGAGAAGCTAAACACCTAATGACTTTCAGAAATTGATAGGAGATGGATGTGTCCAGTGTTAGGCTTGACTACCTATTAATTGCAACCATTATGTGACATTTTGAGGGGAGACAGTGCTTTAAACTCACCATACCAGCTTATAAAAGATGCTCAAGAGATTTTGAGAGAAGTTGAACTGGCTTTATCCAATGGTTGAAAGAGTCATTCAAAAACCCTTGAAAATATCAGTTTTTGCTACAAAAGAGACACCCACAGCAGTCCTTCATCAAGGAGACAGTGTAATAAGAGTGGGTGAACCTCCAAGCACAACTAGTACAAAGCCTTACTCTTTATCCAGTACTTGTGACTAGAACTTTATTAAAGGCAATTAAGTGAGCAGTACAATTATCTGAGATAAGACCTGACAAGATATACACCTTTTATACCAATGCACAAATTAATATATGCTGTGAAACCATCCTAGAATGGCAAATTTTATTAGCCATGACTCCAAATTTTACACATGGGTCACTATTAAAGATAACCAGACTATTACATAATTGGCAATGGATTCTTGAAGAAAAGGTTTCTGAAGTTCCTCTTAAAGGACCAACTATCTTTACAGATGCATCCAAACATAATATTTGTGATGTATACTCTCATGACTTAATTATAAAGAGTAGTCAGAACTCCTTTTCAGTTTACTCAGCAGAATGAATTGTATGCAATCATTCTAGCTCTTACTTATTATCCAGGAGATATAAATATAATATCTGATTTGGCCTATTCAGTAGGTGTGGTACAAAGCATTGCCACAGCCCAAATAAAATTTGTAGTTTCTAATATATATCAGCCCTTTAAGGAACTTCAATAGCAAGTGAGAAAGCATCCAGGTAAGATTTGTACCTTGCATGTCCACTCACATACTGGAATTCCAGGTCCTATTTTTCATGGAAATTCAAAGGCAGATCGTCTTCTGACCATGTTGGCCAATACCTCTTCATTTCAGGCAGCCCAAGAATCTCATTCTAAATATCATCAGGCTGCTCAAGCTTTACGTTTGCAATTTGGGATAACAAAAGAGGAATCTAGGAGCATAGTAAAAGCCTGTATAGCTTGCCTTCATTCCCATGCTCCTACGCTCCCTCCAGGGAAGAACCCTTGTGGTCTGAGACCCAATAAAATTTGACAAATGCATACGGCCCATTTTAAATCTTTTGGTACCATGTTGTGGTAGACACCTTTTCAGTATTCATTTTTGCAATACCAGCAGGAAAAGAAACAGCCCAAGTGGTCACTGAATTTCTTATATAAGCATTTGCAGTGTGCCACAAGCAATAAAAACAGATAATGCACCTGCATATACTTCTAAACATTTTGCACACTTTTGTGCACAGTATAAGATTTTACACACCACTGGCATGCCTTTTAATGCTCAAGGTCAGGCAATAGTAGAGAGGAGAAACAGAGACATTAAGATGCTCCTCCAAAAGTAAAAGAAAGGGAGAGCCACAGGTAGCCCTAAAGAATTCTAAATTTATCTCTTTATACAATTAACTTCTTGATTTTTGATAAAGATGCACTGACTCCAGCAGACAGATTTTATAACCCACCAGAGGGGCAGTGTCCAGTGTGAGCAGCTCCACTATCTTTAGATAATTGCCAGGTGATATGGAGAGGTCCAGAAAGGGTGAATGGAAGGGACCAGATAGATTAACTGCTTAGGAGAGTTTGCTTGTAGCTATACAGATACAGATACAGAAGGAATCAGAAGGGTGGCAACGAGCCGTATTCTCCTTGTCCATCAGAGAGAGACCAAGCAGATCCTTGAAACAAAGCAGAAGACCCAAGAAACATCAGGTGGTTCCATCACTGATTGTGCCCACCACTGAAAGAACATGGCAGTTATGGCAATTGACTCATGGACATCAAAAATTGTTAATGAGACTGATGGAGGATTTCAAAACCCTCAGGAATTATTGGAATCCCTGAGACACAAAAAGACTGTTGTAGGACTTTAAAAACCTCAGGAATCATTGGATTCCCTGAAACATGAAAAGACTATTGTAGGATTTGAAAACACTCATGAATCATTGGATACTCTGAGACATGATAAGATTGTTGTAGGACTTGGAAACACTCAAGAATCATTGGATTCTCTGAGACATGATAAGATTGTTGTGGGATTTGTTGTAGGAATCATTAGATTCCCTGACACATGAAGTAATGGACAACAGATTGGTTTTGGACCATCTCTTGGCTGCTGAAGGAGGCATATGTGTGATTGTATTTACATACCCTCCTTTTAGGACTTTTGGAAATCTTTTACAATACCATGTTGATTCATGTTGTTTGTTATTTCACTACTTGCATATACAATTCATGTTTGTTACACCACATTGAGCCTAAATTGCTGTGGGGAGAGTCATTACTAGCAGCCTGTGCTTTATTGTTATGTGCTTGTTTAATACTTCCCATGATGATGGATTTGGGTATACTCATTTCTAGTAAGATCCTTCAGCCCAGAAACCCACTAACAATATCTGACTTGACTCCTCACTTCCCTTTGGTGTTTTTCATCTCCCTTCCTGAAAAGTCAGGGAAGATGTAATCATCTCCTGTTTTAGTGCTTTCACCTCCCTTCCTGAGAAGTCGGGGGCGGGGGGGCATGATCGCCTCCTTTTTGGTGTTTTCACCCCCTTTTCTGAGAAGTCAGGGAGGGTGTGATGACCTATGTTCTAAAACAAAAGAAAATGGGAGATGTAGAAGGCTAAAACTCTGAATTAGACAAGAGAGCACTTAAGGCTACCTATTTTATGTGAGACAATGGTTCTATTAGTATATATTTGAAAAATGGCTCTCCTCACTATTGGTGCTTGCTAAATGTTTGGTAGTGAGATAATCATAGGCAAGGATTAGAGGGGAGAGGGAGAATGTCAGAAGCACATGGCAGCAGGATGAGGAGGAGAGAGGCTAGAGATTGCAGCTTGCCTGCCTCCTTCACTCTCCTCTCTCCCTCCACCAAAGACCAAGGATTTTAATTTATCCTGACTCTAGCTGACTCTGAAGCCCTCAAGAAAGCTAGCCCATACTCTACAAATGTCTATCTTCTTCCCTGAAAGAAAATGCTCAGTTTAACATTCCAAGTTTTTCACCTTTCTGAATATCAGATTACAGGCCCTTTGATCCTTTAAAGTGGAAGCTGATAGGTCTTGAATAATCCTTATTGTGGCTCTTCGGTATTCGAATTATTTCTTTCTGGAAGCTCGCAATATTTTTTCCTTGGTCTGATAGTTCTGAAATTTAGCCATGATATTCCTTGGGGTTTTGATTTTGGGATATCTTTCAGGAGGTGTTCGGTGAATTCTTTCAATGGTCATTTTAGCTTCTGATTCTATGTCATCCAGGCAGTTCTCTTTGATGATTTTCTGAAAAATAGTGTCTAGGCTCTTTTTATCATAGATTTCAGGGAGTCCAATAATCCTTAGATTATCTCTCCTAGATCTATTTTCTAGGTCAAGTTGTTTTCCCAGTTAGGTATTTTACATTTTTTCTGTTGTTTTTTTTCAATTTTTCGCTTTTGTTTGACTGATTCTTGTTGTCTCACTGAGTCATTCATTTCCATTTGTTCAGTTCTGAATTTTAGTGAATTATTTTTTCATTTATTTTTTTAACTTCTTTTTGTATATTTGTACAATATTTTGTATATTGAATTTTTAAATGAGTTGTTTTGTTCTGTAGATTTTTTTTTCCATTTCATAAATTCTGTTTTTAAGGAGCTACTATTTTGTTTCATAAATTCTGTTTTTTAAGGAGTTTTATTTTTTTGTTTCACAAATTCTGTTTTTAAGGAGTTGTTTTCTTTTTTTGTTTCACAAATTTTGTTTTTTAGGAATTATTTTCTTTTTCTCTTGCACAAATTCTGTTTTTCTGGGAATTGTTTTCTTTTTCTATTTTATCAAATCTATCTTTTAATGAGTTATATGCCTTTTCCAAACCCTCTTGCAAATTTTTCATTTCCTTTCCCCATTTTTCTTCTAGCTCTATTTTAAGATCCTTTTTAATTCCTTCTAGGAGAGCTTTGTGTAATGGGGATCAGGTCATATCATCTTTTGGGGCTTTATCTGGAGACAATCTGCCTTTAGTCTCGTCAGGGTTTGAAATCTGTTCTTTTCTTTCACCATAAAAGCTTCTATTGTCAGAGTTCTCTTTACTTTTTTACTCATTAAAATAATAATAATAATAATAAGGTCTGCTTTTAGAGTAGGGGAGGATTTTCAAGCTTCTTCTACTAGTGGTGGCTTCTTCTATAAGTGGCCATGGTTGCTGATGCTCATGGTGCTGCATAGTTGTGGCCAGGTCCTGTGCGATTCTATGAGTTTTGGGGTTCACTATTTACCTTTTATGTTTGTATTGAATGTTTAAAACTTCTCTGTTCACCTACTGGTTTTCAACCAAGGCAGAGTGGCCAACACTGCTATAGATTCCTGGAAATTCCTCCCTGTAGATTCTCTGCCACATAGAGTCTGCCCCTCCCCATGAAGTCTGCCCCACCCCAAGACTCTGCACTGTCTGCATTTGTGTTTGTGCTAAACCTGCTTCTGATTGGTTGCTTCCCTCCCATTTCCAATTGAAACAGACCTTTTCTGGTCTGTTTCCTCCTCAGTACATTCTCTGCCATGCAGAGGCTGCACCGCTCCACAGAGTCTTCACTAGTGTCTATGCTCAGCTGCTTGTGCTTGATTGCTTCTTTCCCATTTCCAATTGAAACAAACCTTTTCTGGATATCTTCAAAATTATCTTCTGTTGGTAATTTGTCACACTCCCAATACTTGTGGGTCCTGCCAATCCACAGCTAATTCAGAGGCTGGATTTGCTAATTAGTCTGAGGGTTATAGGAGGTCAGAAAGAATAGTGTGTTTTTTTACCATCTTAGCTCTGTCCCTCAGCCTCAGTTTTAATTATTTTTTAATTATTTTTTCCTCATATTTCAGTAGTTTTTTGCTTAATTCTAAAGACAACATAATGTAGAAATAAATAACAAACATTGGCAATGTTGATCTTATATGCTAACATCATGATTGGCTCAGTTATCCAAGAAAATCATATAATGAATTTTGTGAGCCAATTGCTTAATTGACTAAACACTCTTGTTTTCCATAGTCTCTGAATAGCAAACATTCCATTCCTATCCAAAGGTCTATCTCATTACAGAATGGACAAATGAAAAATAAATTTGTTCCTAAATGAACCATTATAGTCAATTTAATTTCAACCACATTTGATTTTAAAGTTTATAAAGAATCTTTCTAAAATTAATTTTTCTGCCTTAGTAAATAGACTACATTGAACATAGTTTATACTTTCTCTAATAATTCTAAATCTAAAGTATTTCAGGATCATCATTATAAATACAAATATTAGAGATATTAGTATTTATATTAAAAAAGGAACAGACAATTAGCTTACCTGTGGATCAGGAAGTCCAAAAGAAATAAGGTCAGTATCAGATTCTATGAGTACTTTGTTCCAGTTCTGTGTAGGAATGTGACCTGGCATAAAAGTGATAGATTAGTTTCAGTGAGATAATTCCAGTATGAGTTCTAATCAATTCAGTAACTCAATAACCATTTTCTAAGTACCTCAACTTTTAAGAGTTGCAAGATACAGAAGACAGAGGGATCTGGACTAAACTTATATTGATCCTAGAAAACAGCCTAGAAGTTGCTTTTAAAATGTATCATTGGACATTGGAATTTTAGCAAAAATGAGTTGGGGGGGGGGGGGGGAGAAGGGCGCAACTAAGTGATGCAGTACTAGCCCTGACGTCAGGAGAACCTGAGGTCAAATCTGGTTTCAGACACTCAACACTTCCAAGCTGTGTGACCCTAGGCAAGTCACTAATCCCCAGTTGCCTCAGGAAAAAAAATTAGTTCAAAGGGTTTGTCTAATCCAAGTCTTTAATTAAATGGATGAAGAAATATATAAAGTTCTATAAAAGCTATATTATTTTTAGTCTGTAATTACTTATATCTAAATATGTTTTCACAATGACATTCCAATACTTAGAAAAAGGATAGAGAAGAAGATAGATAAAAATAAGAAAATATTGAAGAAATTCACAAGTCAACCATTCTGTAAATTACTAAAAAAATCTAAAACAAAGAACAAGACAAGAACAAGAACACTTGAAAAACAGTGAGACAAAACTATATAGCAAAGTTAAACAAAATAAATATAAAAAGTCACATCATTTGTTTTAGTTAGAGGAAAAAAGGAATTTGAAATTTAAAAAATCTTTTACAACTATGCATAGTGGAATAATTCTTAATTAAAGAAGGAATAGAGATCACAAAAGCTAAAATAGCTAAATTGAATACATTAAATTTGAAAAACTTTTTGCACAAGCAAAACTGACATGGATAAACCAATAAAATACCTAAAAAGGGAAGAAAATTAATGTTTTCATCCTTCTGTTAAAAACCTAATATACAAATGTAGCAGGCTGGAATTCTGAAAAGATATACTTGAATCACAGCATGGTGCTTTTGGCTGCACATGCTCAATGTGGTGTAGTGAGGTAATCATACTGAAGGATTTAAGGGCTGAGGGAGGGACACAGATCTCTCTGGGGCGCAGTGCTCTCAGCCACACCTCTCAGCCAAAGAAGACTTCAGACTCCAGACTCCAGAGTCTAGACTTCATCTTTGACCAGTCACGTATCGGCCCTCCTGCCTCCTTCACTTCTCCACCTAAAGACCAAAGTCTCTGGCTGATTCTGAGGTCCTCCAGAGAGCTAACCCAGACATTACATTCTGGAACTTAATGTGGACTAAGAACCTACACTCAACAGTTCAACTGATGTGATCATAAGGTCAGTGGAGAAGTCCCTGTGACTAGGAAATAGGATGAGTAAAAAATAGACAAGCAAGAAACTTTGTTAAGAGCTAAATTAGTCACTTTCATTTTTTAGCTGAAATGGGGCAAACCAAGAAAAAGAAAAGAAAAGAAAAAGAAAAGAGCCTTCTTCACCCCAAGGGAAGTGTGAAAAAAACATAGGTTAATAAAGAACCAAGGTTCATATGTGGGTCAGGATCAGATCCTTGGAAACATTTGAGTACACATCTCCATGGTTCTCTAAGGAAGAAGGATTAGAGTCAGATAAGTGGAAACTAGTGGGAGAGCAACTATTTCAATATTATGAAAATAATGGTCCTGATTCAATTCCTGAAGAAACATTTTATATATATATATATATATATATATATGTATATATATATATATACATATATATATATATATATATATATATACACACACACACACACACACACACACACACAATATAATACAATTGGCTTTAAGGAATTACATAAGTTTTAGAAAAGGGAAAAAGAAGAAAGAGCAAGAGGGGGAGGATACTAATAAAGCAGCTGAATTATGGAGAGTTGAATCTTGAGTATCATGCCAATAAATACAGCCAGACAAGGAAGTGTAAGGAGAAAGAGGAAGAGGGGATGGGACTGACAACACAGCTAGAGGACATATGTGAAGTCTGAGTTAGATCCCTGTTGACCTCAGGATCAGTAAGAGTCAGGATCAGCAAAAGTCCTTGGTCTTTAGGGGAAGAAGTGAAGGAGATGGATGAAAACTTCAGGAGCTCTCCACAACTTCCTCTCTCCTCCTTCTCCACAGCCAAAGTGACCCTGGCTTGTTTTATTCCATCCCCTAATCCCTCCTACAATTATCTGTATACACCAAAAGATGGAGCCAGCACAGAATAGTGGGAAGAGCCATTTTCCAAGCATATGCTAATAGAGTATTGTCCAATTGGTAACTAGCCTTAAGTGCCCAGTTGTCTGATTCCACTGCACTTATTCAGAGTTTCAGCCCTTTACAGACGATTAGACCAAGTCAAGTACCATACCAGCTCCATCACTGACTGTGCCCACAACTAAAAGAGAATGACAGTTATGGCAATTGACTCATGAACATTGTTAATAAGATTGCTGCAGGACTTCAAAACTAGCAGGAATCATTGGATTCTCTGACACATGAAGTAATGGACAATAGATTGGTTTTGGACTATCTCTTGGCTACTGAAGGAGATGTATGTGTGATTGTTATTTATATACTTTCCTTCTAAGACTCATAAACATGTACATCCATGTTGTTTGTCATATCACTATGTTGATTCATACTGTTTGTTACATCACTACTTGCATGTATAATTCATCATGTGTGTTCCATGTTGTTTGTTACATCACTACTAGCCTGAGTTATATTACAATGTGATTGTGGAATATCTCCTGTGCTGATGGATTTATGATTTCCTGTTTCAATTTCAGCTCAGAGGATGCCTGCTAACAATATCTGGTTTGACTCCCATTTCCTTTTGGTGTTTTCACCTTCCTTTCTGAGAAGTCAGGAAGGGCATGATCACCTCCTTTTTGGGGTTCTCATCTCTCTTCTTGAGAAGTTAGGGAGGGCATGATCACCTGTGTTCTAAAACAAAAGAATGTGGGAGATGTAGCGGGCTAGAACTCTGAAAAGGTACACTTGAATCTAAGCATGGTGTTTATGTCTATGCATACTCAATGTGGTGTAATGAGGTAATCATACTGAAGGATTTAAGGACTGAGGGAGGGAAACAGAGTTCTTTTAGCCTGCAGCACTCTCAGCCAGAGAAGACTTCAGGCTCCAGACTCTAGACTCCATTCTCCATCTTTGACCAGTCACATGGCAGCTCTCCTGCTTCCTTCACTTCTCCACCTAAAGACCAAGGACTCTGGCTGATCCCAAGGTCCTCCAGAGAGCTAGCCCTGACATTACATACAATATAAAGAACTGATAGATAAGACTAAAAGATATTCCCTGATAAATAACCTGGCAAAAAACATAAACAATTTTCAAAAGAAATAGCTAAATGTAAAGTAGCTCCAAATCAGTAATGATAAGAGAAAAGCAAATTAAGACAATGGGAGGCAGATTAGAGGTAGTTACTTGCTCAAGGTCATACAAATAGTAAATACTGAGCATAGATTTGAACTCAGGTATTCCTGACCTGATGCTGCATCCATAGTGCCACTAAGCTCCCTCAGGCATTTACTATCTGCCAGACATTATGTTTAACTGCTTTACAAATATTTTCTCATTTGATACACAAAACAACTCCATTCTATAATGAAAAAAAAAAAAAGAAGAAGAAGAAGAAAACTGAAGCAAAGAAGTTAAGTGACTTGCCAAAGTAACACAGTGAGCGAGTTTCTGAGGAACTCTGGTCTTCCTGACTCCAAGGCCAGTGTTTTATCCACTGAGCCACTCAACTACCTCATGCAATACTATTATTGGTCAAAGACAGAAAGGATATATATAAATATATATTATATTCATCACAATATTTGTAGCAACATTAATTACATTATAAATGAAAACAAAAACTGGGAAACAAATTGAATATTCATTGTGAAATGACTGAAGAAATAGTGTTATATGAACATAATGCCATATGATTTTGTACTATAAGGTATGATAAATCTGAAGAATTCAGAGAAATATGGGAAAACTTATTTGAATATATGCTGACATATCAAAGAAATCAGAACTTGGAGGACAATATAAAATGAATACAATCATATAATCAAGAACAGTACCAAAAGGTAACTGCACTCAGATAATTGTAATAATCAATCTTGGCATCAGATGATTAGATGACAAAAAACACTTATTGCCTCCCAAGAGAGAGTTGGTCTACTAAGACCTAGGAATGGAATGGAATATCACCTGCTATAACAGATATAGTAGCCTTAGAGTGCTAGCTTGGTAGTCAGAATGACCAAAATTCAAATTCTGCCTTAGACACATACAAGCTATATGAACCTAGCCAAGTTCCTCAACTGCTTTCAGATTCAGTTTTCTCAATTTTGATGTATATTTGAGAATAGTACTTATTTCACACGATAGTTATAAATATCAAATGAAAAAATACATATGTAAAGCATTTTGTACACCTTAAAATGTAATTTGGATATTAGTTTCTGTTACTCCATTATATGAGAAGCCCCACTTGAAGGATTATTTTGATCATACACATTGCAAACAAACAAACAAACAAACAAAAAACTAGTTTTTCTACAAAAATAACACATTTTTTAAGAAAAAAAAGAAGATAGGAGATGAAGTAAAAGAGGAACAAGGCAAAGATAATATGCTTTGCTGAATTGAAAAAGGAAATTTTCCTTAATATCTGAATAGTTGATGAACAATAATACTACTCACATTAAAATCTGGCAACTTCCTTTTGGTAATTAAATTACTATTGAGTTTAATATTCAATTCTTCACTTCTATTGTTCATTCCAAAAATCTTAACTTTATATTTCACCTTGTTTCTGAGCTGACATATCTAAAATTCTCACATTCCTTCCTCAACTTCAAAAATTGTTTTTTAAAAATGATGAACATATTTTGTTTTTAGCATTGCAATCATTGACAATAACTTCCTTCTTCCCTGAGAAATTCCCCTGAGGTGCCTCCTCCCTTGGAAAGGAACTAAGGAGATCACCATACACTCACTTCTTGGGAAGTTTTACATGGACTTCTGCAATCCATTCCCCCTTAATGGACAAGACAGGATCTCCTTTCTCCTTCATTTTCTTCTTTTTTTTTCCCGCCTGAGGCAATCAGGGTTAAGTGACCTGCCCAGGATCACACAGCTAGGAAGTATTAAGTGTCTGAGGCCAGATTTGAACTCAGGTTCTCCTGACTTCAGGGCTGGTCCTCTAAACATCACACCACCTAGCTGCCCTCATTTTCTTCTTTACAATGCTATTTCTCCATAATTTTTGTGCCTCATGGGAGAGCCTCCTTTACATACATTATTTTCTTTTCTCAATACCAAGGTGGGTGGGAATATTTCTACTGTGCCCTTTGTCTCTTTCCTCTCATTTCCATCCAGGTGACTCTCCTAATTTTATCCCCCTCTCCTAAAGAGAGGGACTGCACCTATAATTCCAATAGTATAAGGAGCTTCTGCATGATAAAACACCCTTTACTATTATAAATCATCAACTTCTCTGTCCTTTGGAATCATAGAGAATCACCTAAATCACAGAGATTAAGTGACCTATCCAAGGATATACAAGCCAGTATGTGATAGAGAGATGATAAGTGAACCCAATTTTCCTTTACTTCGAGGCAAGCTTTTTCTAATATTTCAATCTCTCTTCTCCATTGCACAAGCAGGCTGCCAAAGTTTCTTTGCCTTAAAGTATTTATATATCAATTACCCTAGTCAAGTCTGGTTCCTTTTGAATAAATTACTTAAATTCATTCTTCAATATGAAAGACTATTTTTAATTCATATTTTAATCAATTAAAAATGGTAAAGATATGGTCTATTGTTCAGTATGACTAACATTGCTTGTTCCCATCTAATACCCTAATAGAGGTATATTCAATTCATGCACTTAGAACTCATATTAAGATTTTTGTAGGGGTGGGAGAATAGACATATAGGTCAGTAGTTGGTTTTTAGTTAACTTTTCTTTGTATTAATGAAGGTAGAAGTGCGGGAGCAGAATAAAGATACAAAGAACAAAAATGAAATGTCTTTTTTGAGAAGCTACAAGTAGGCCAATGCAGCTAAGTCAGAGATTACATTAATGAGAGTAAAAAATAAAAAGGCTGGAAAAATTGAAAGGGGCTGGATTATGAAGAACTTAAAATATCAAAAAAAAGTATTCTGTATTTGATTCTGGAGATAACAGGGGGCCACTGAAGCTCATTTGGGGAGGAAAGTGATATAGGTAAGACATATGCTTTAGTAAAATCACCTTGACTATTCAATGGAGAAAAACTTGAGGAAAGGAGACCAGTTAGAAGGTTACTGCAGTAATACAAGGAAGAAGCAATGAGGGTCTGAATTAAGGTTATGGTTATATGGGTGGAAAGAGGGAGATATATACAGGAAATATTGTAAATTTAGAGAAGAGTTGGCAACAGAATAGATATGTGAGAAATGGAGAGGAATCCTGGAAGACTGGGAAGATGGTGGTGCTGTTTATAATAAAAGAGAAGTTTGAAAAAGGGGAGAACTTAAAGATAAAGGACATTTTTAATGTTTTGTTTTGCATTTGGGATTTTTTTTTGGACTTGTATTTGAAATGAATAGCCAATTTGATATGTCCAAAAGACAACTAAAGATGTTTCACTGTACTTCAGCAGAGAGACTAGAGTTACATAGAAATCATGTTCATAGAGATAGCTATTGAGCACATAGGAACATAGGAGCTGATGAAATCACCCAGGGAAGTGGTATAGCACAAAGAGAAAAGGAAGAGGAAGACAGACAGTCAGGTAAATGGGTATGACATAGATGAAGAAACAACAAGAAGCCAGAGTGATTGGACAGATAGAAAGAGAATCATGAGAGGGTAAAGTAATGTCACACAAAAAAAGTTAAAAGGGGATGAATGTTGGAATCTTTACAAACTGCTAACTCATTAGAGTTGATAGATTATTGATCCAATCTTACAAGAAGATGTTTTGGGCCAGAACCTGAAACAAGGCACTAAGTAGAACTAATTGATACGGGGACTTCCGGCCAAGATGGCGGAGAGGAAATACACTTCTGTGTAACCTCCGTGTTTTTCTCTCACTATTCATTTCATTTCATGCCTCTGAATTAATGCTCGACTGAAAAAAAACCATACAATTACTTACCAAGAGAAACCATCCTTGAGACTCGTCAAGAAAGGTCTGTTTTTGCGCGAGGGCGGGGACGGTATTTGGAAGCAGTCTGCGGGCAGCAGCTGCAACCAGAGCACAGATAGCAGCTCAGAACCGGGTAGAGCGGAGAGGGGGTGGGGCGCGATCGCAGCCGTCTCTGTGGGGAGAGCTTTGCTACAGGAGCAAGTCAGCAGCCCAGCAGAGAAGCTAAAAACACCGGGGGTGAAGAATACAACCCCAAACAGCTGGAGTCTCTCAGGACCTGGCCACCCCTCCCCCACAGTGTCTCAGCCCGCTCGGATCTCAGCGCGCAGGCGCCATAGCACAGTAGGACCCGTGCCTCACGAATACCCTGCCCCTCCCCCAAAGAAAGCAGCCTCCATTCAAGGGTTTTTTTTCTTCTGTTTCTTTGATAGTTTGTCTTTGATAAATAGACAGAATGAGCAAGAAACTGAAAAAGAATTTAACCCTGGACAGCTTTTATACAGATAAAGAGCAGACTCCAAACCCTGAGGAGACTAAAAACAAACAGTCCCCAGGTGAATCCCCAAAGGAGGAGATCATATGTTCCTCAGCACAGATGAATCTCATGGAGGAAATTAAAAAGGCTCTCACAAGGGAGCTAGAAGAAAAATGGGAAAAGGAGAGGGAGGCTCTGCAAAAGGAGAGGGAGGCTTGGCAAAAGAGCCTGGAGAAGTCAGTTAAAGAGAGAGTGGATAAAGAAACCAAATCCTTGAAAAATAGGATTGGTGACCTGGAAAACAAAATTGGGGAAATGGAAAAAAATTCCACAGAACAAAAGAACTCAATTGGACAATTAAAAAAAGATCTTAAAAAAGTGAGTGAAGAAAATACCTCACTGAAAATCAGGGTCGAACAATTGGAATTGAATGACTCGAGGAGACAAGAAGAATCAGTCAAGCAAATCCAAAAAAATCAAACAATGGAAAAGGATGTGAAATACCTTCTGGGGAAGACAACAGACCTGGAAAACAGATCCAGGAGAGACAACCTGAGAATCATCGGACTTCCAGAAAAGTATGATGAAAAAAAAAGCCTGGACACTATCTTCCAGGAAATTATCAAAGAGAACTGCCCAGAAGTCATAGAAACAGAAGGTAAAATAGACATTGAAAGAATTCATCGATCCCCTACTGAAAGGGATCCTAAAATCAAAACACCAAGGAATATAGTGGCCAAATGCCAGAACCCTCAGGCAAAGGAAAAAATACTGCAAGCGGCTAGAAAAACCCAATTCAAGTATCAAGGAGCCACAATAAGGATCACCCAGGATCTGGCAGCATCCACATTAAAGGATCGAAGGGCCTGGAATATGATATTCCGAAAGGCTAAGGAACTTGGTATGCAACCAAAAATAACTTACCCAGCGAGATTGAGCATCTTTTTCCAGGGAAGAAGATGGACATTCAACGAAATAAGCGAATTTCATCTATTTCTGATGAAAAAGCCAGAACTTAACAAAAAATTTGATCTACAAGCACAGAACTCAAGAGAAATCTAAAAAGGTAAAGATTAATCTTGGGAACTATATTTCGGCTGTAAAGATGTATAAAGAATACATGTATACCTTGTTCTAGAAACTAGATGTGGAAAGGACATTGTACTAGAAAAAAGGGAAAGTGGGGGTACTACATTTCATGAAGAGGCAAAGAAAACCTAGTATATCTGAGAGAAAGAATGGAGAGGGATGAAAATAGTGAGTATTTTACTGCTTTCAGAATTGGCATTAAGAGAAGAATTTTAGACATATTCAATCTATGGTGAAACTTCTCCCACCTCATTGAAAAGTGAGAAGGGAAAAGTGAAAAAGGAGGAATAAGTTAAGTGGAAGGGAATACGGTAACTGGGAGGGAAAGGGGCAAGTTCGGGGGGGAACTCTAAGGGGGGGGAGGATACTGAAAAAGGGAGGGCTGTGAGAAGCAAGGGGAGCTCACAAGCTTAATACTGGGAAGGGGGGTAAGGGAGTAAGAAGGGAGAAAAGCATAAACCGGGGTTAACAAGATGGCAAGTAATACAGAATTGGTCATTTTAACCATAAATGTGAACGGGATAAACTCCTCTATAAAGAGGAAGCGGTTAGCAGAATGGATTAAAAGCCAGAATCCTACAATATGTTGTATACAGGAAACACACCTGAAGCGGGGTGATACATGCAGGTTAAAGGTAAAAGGTTGGAGCAAAACCTACTATGCTTCAGGTGAAGCCAAAAAAGCAGGGGTAGCCATCCTGATCTCAGATCAAGCTAAAGCAAAAATTAATCTAATCAAAAGAGATAAGGAAGGGCACTATATCTTGCTAAAGGGTAGAATGAATAATGAAGAAGTATCTATATTAAATATATATGCACCAAGTAGTGTAGCATCTAAATTCTTAAAAGAGAAATTAAGAGAGTTGCAAGAAGAAATAGACAATAAAACTATAATAGTGGGAGATCTCAACCTTGCACTCTCAGAATTAGATAAATCAAACCACAAAATAAATAAGAAAGAAGTCAAAGAGATAAATAGAATACTAGAAAAATTAGATATGATAGATCTCTGGAGAAAATGTAATGGAGACAGAAAGGAGTACACCTTCTTTTCAGCAGTTCATGGAACTTATACAAAAATTGATCATATATTAGGACATAAAAACCTCAAACTCAAATGCAGTAAGGCAGAAATAGTGAATGCATCCTTTTCAGACCATGATGCATTGAAAATTACATTCAATAAAAAGCCACAGGAAAGTAGACCAAAAAATAATTGGAAACTAAATAATCTCATACTAAAGAATGATTGGGTGAAACAGCAAATTATAGACATAATTAATAACTTCATCCAAGAAAATGATAATAATGAGACATCATACCAAAATGTATGGGATGCAGCCAAAGCGGTAATAAGGGGAAATCTCATATCTTTAGAGGCCTATTTGTATAAAATAGAGAAAGAGAAGGTCAATGAATTGGACTTGCAACTAAAAATGCTAGAAAAGGAACAAATTAAAAACCCCCAATCAAACACTAAACTTGAAATTCAAAAAATAAAAGGAGAGATCAATAAAATTGAAAGTAAAAAAACTATTGAATTGATTAATAAAACTAAGAGTTGGTTCTATGAAAAAACCAACAAAATAGACAAACCCTTAGTAAATCTGATTAAAAAAAGGAAAGAGGAAAATCAAATTGTTAGTCTTAAAAATGAAAAGGGAGAACTCACCACTAACGAAGAGGAAATTAGAGCAATAATTAGGAGTTACTTTGCCCAACTTTACGCCAATAAATTCGACAACTTAAATGAAATAGAAGAATACCTCCAAAAATATAGCTTGCCTAAACTAACAGAGGAAGAAGTAAATATCCTAAACACTCCTATCTCAGAAAAAGAAATAGAACAAACTATCAATCAACTCCCTAAGAAAAAAACCCCAGGACCAGATGGATTTACATCTGAATTCTATCAAACATTTAAAGATCAATTAACTCCAATGCTAAATAAACTATTTGAAGAAGTAGGGATTGAAGGAGTCCTACCAAACTCCTTTTATGACACAGATATGGTACTGATACCTAAACCAGGTAGGCTGAAAACAGAGAAAGAAAATTATAGACCAATCTCCCTAATGAATATTGATGCTAAAATCTTAAATAAAATATTAGCAAAAAGATTACAGAAAATCATCCCCAGGATAATACACTATGACCAAGTAGGATTTATACCAGGAATGCAGGGCTGGTTCAATATTAGGAAAACTACTAACATAATTGACTATATCAACAACCAACCAAACAAAAACCATATGATCATCTCAATAGATGCAGAAAAAGCATTTGATAAAATCCAACAGCCATTCCTAATAAAAACACTTGAGAGCATAGGAATAAAAGGACTTTTCCTTAAAATAGTTAGGAGCATATATTTTAAACCTTCAGTAAGCATCATATGCAATGGGGAAAAACTGGAACCTTTCCCGGTAAGATCTGGAGTGAAGCAAGGTTGCCCACTATCACCATTATTATTCAATATTGTATTAGAAACACTGGCCTCTGCGATAAGAGTCGAGAAAGAGATTAAAGGAATTAGAGTAGGCAATGAGGAAACCAAACTATCACTCTTTGCAGATGATATGATGGTATACCTAGAAAACCCCAGAGATTCTACTAAAAAGCTATTAGAAATAATTCATAATTTTAGCAAAGTAACAGGATACAAAATAAATCCCCATAAATCCTCAGCATTCTTATACACCACCAACAAAATCCAAGAGCAAGAGATACAAAGAGAAATTCCATTCAAAATAACTGTTGATAGCATAAAATATTTGGGAATCTACCTACCAAAGGAAAGTCAGGAATTATATGAGCAAAATTACAAAAAAGTTTTCACACAAATAAAGTCAGACTTAAATAATTGGAAAAATATTAAGTGCTCTTGGATAGGCCGAGCAAATATAATAAAGATGACAATACTCCCTAAACTAATCTATTTATTTAGTGCTATACCAATCAGACTTCCAAGAAAATATTTTAATGATTTAGAAAAAATAACAACAAAATTCATATGGAACAATAAAAAGTCGAGAATCTCAAGGGAATTAATGAAAAAAAAAATCAAATGAAGGTGGTCTAGCTGTACCTGATCTAAAATTATATTATAAAGCAGCAGTCACCAAAACCATCTGGTATTGGCTTAGAAATAGATTAGTTGATCAGTGGAAAAGGTTAGGTTCACAAGACAGAATAGTCAACTATAGCAATCTAGTGTTTGACAAACCCAAAGATTCTAAATTTTGGGATAAGATTTCATTATTTGATAAAAACTGCTGGGATAACTGGAAATTAGTATGGCAGAAATTAGGCAAGGACCCACACTTAACACCACATACCAAGATAAGATTAAAATGGGTCCATGACCTAGGCATAAAGAACGAGATTATAAATAAATTAGAGGAACATAGGATAGTTTATATCTCAGACTTGTGGAGGAGAAAGAAATTTGTGACCAAAGATGAACTAGAGACCATTACCAATCACAAAATAGAAAATTTTGATTATATCAAATTAAAAAGCCTTTGTACAAACAGAACGAATGCAAACAACATTAGTAGGGAAGTAACAAATTGGGAAAACATCTTTACAATTAAAGGTTCTGATAAAGGCCTCATTTCCAAAATATATAGAGAACTGACTCAAATTTATAAAAAAATCAAGCCATTCTCCAATTGATAAATGGTCAAAGGATATGAACAGACAATTTTCAGATGAAGAAATTGAAACTATTACCACTCACATGAAAGAGTGTTCCAAATCACTATTGATCAGAGAAATGCAAATTAAGACAACTCTGAGATATCACTACACACCTGTCAGATTGGCTAAGATGACAGGAAAAAATAATGATGAATGTTGGAGGGGATGCGGGAAAACGGGGACACTGATGCATTGTTGGTGGAGTTGTGAACGAATCCAGCCATTCTGGAGAGCGATCTGGAATTATGCCCAAAAAGTTATCAAACTGTGCATACCCTTTGATCCAGCACTGTTTCTATTGGGCTTATACCCCAAAGAGATACTAAAAAAGGGAAGGGGACCTGTATGTGCCAAAATGTTTGTAGCAGCCCTGTTTGTAGTGGCTAGAAACTGGAAATTGAATGGATGCCCATCAATTGGAGAATGGCTGGGTAAATTGTGGTATATGAATGTTATCGAATATTATTGCTCTGTAAGGAATGACCAGCAGGATGAATACAGAGAAGCTTGGAGAGACCTACATGGACTGATGCTAAGTGAGATGAGCAGAACCAGGAGATCATTATACACTTCGACAACGATATTGTATGAGGATGTATTCTGATGGAAGTGGATTTCTCTGACAAAGAGACTTAACTGAGTTTCATTGGAGAAATGATGGACAGAAACAGCTACACCCAAAGAAGGAATACTGGGAAATGAATGTGAACTATTTGCATTTTTGATTTTCTTCCCGAGTTATGTTTACCTTCTGAATCCAATTCTCCCTGTGCAACAAGAGAACTGTTCGGTTCTGCAAATATGTATTGTATCTAGGATATACTGCAACATATTTAACATATATAGGACTGCTTGCCATCCTGGGGGGGGGGGGGAGGGAGGGAGGGGAAAAAACGAAACATAAGTGATCGCAAGGGATAATGTCGTGTAAAAATTATCCTGGCATGGATTGTGTCAATACAAAGTTATTATTAAATAAAATAAAATTTAAAAAAAAAAAAAAAAAAAGAACTAATTGATACAATGCTTGTGTTTGCACCTTTATTCATTGGAGTTCACACATTTGGGAAATTTCAGGGTTTAGAATGAGATATCTGAATTCACACCTCCCTTGAAGCTCTTAGGGCCAGAGAGCACTATGGGAGAAAACCCATAATCCCATTCTCTCAGAAGAGTCATATATAAGCCAGTGAAGAGTGATTCATTCCAATATTTTCCACTTGGCTGGCTAGTAGCAGAAGAAGAGTTTTGAGAGGAAGAAGCTAAGAGTAGAGAGTTGAATGGGAGATTGAGAAGGCTTTTTGTGGTGGCTGGGCTCCTGCACTTCCCCCACTGAGACCAAGCTGGTCTGAAAGACTCGCCAGAAAGCTTGCAGAGCCCCAAGGGAAGGAGACAAGAGATTCATTCCATCTTTGTGCTGGCTGGAGGCTGAAGAAAGCAGAGGCAGAGGCTGAAGGATAATAGTGAAGCCAGATTGTAGAGAGATTAGAAAAGAAGAGAGGAAGTGGAGGCAAGAAATTGAAGTAATTTCTTCACTTCAGTGATAGCTAACTACCTACAGGATCTCTCAAACTTTTACTTAGTTTTTCTATGAGGAAATGTGAATATGTAAGCAGCAAGGAAGGAACCAGTCGAATGGACAAGACTGAAAATAAGAGTGGAAATGTAGAGAAAAGTTAATTTGCAGAAGAAGGGGATGGTGTAATATCAAAGCGCATATAGAAAGATTTGCCTAGAGGAGGAGAAGGAATGCTTCTTTAACTGAATATAGAATGAAAGAGGAAATAGTAATGGAAGAAATCTGAGAAAATGAGAAATCTGAAACTATTGAGGAACATAGAAGAGGGAGCTCTTAACAGATGATGTCATTTTTTGTGTTTATTAAGTAAGAAGTGAGGCTCTTGACCAAGACAATAGGGAGAGGAGGTTTGATTAGGAATAATTCTCACTTCTAGTGACTTTTCTGCTAGAGCTTTTTCTGTCTGTCAAAAAGGAGTCATTTTTGTGTGTTTAGTTATCCTAACCAATGAGTCAGTGCTTTTCTTATAGAAAGCTTGCAGCATTTAAAAACAAAAAGGCTTCTATCTATTCATTCAGCCTTTAGTCTCTTTCATTCCTTTTTCCTGAATAATACTTTCACATATATTCTTCACTATTCTCATCTTTCCTTACCTTTATAGCAGTGTATATTGATTTAATTAGAAGTTTGTTAAAATAGGTATCTGCTTCATTGGTGCTTTCCACAAAAACTTTTGGGTTTTATACAGTGTTTTCAGATATACTTCAAGGGATCTGTAAGTTTTCAGTTCTTCAAAAGTGGTAAAGATCTAAAGAGAGGGGTGTTTACTACTTAACTGTGTTCTTGTTTGTAAGTAATCACAAGCACTCTTTTCTACCTTACAACTGTGAAGATGTTTCCTGCTCCACTGCAACCTTAAATCTCTGTTGTGCTATTATTCTTTCTCATTGTCACCCAAGACTGATTTGGATTCAAGTATGAGTAAAGAAATAGAGTCCTGCCTCAGTGCTAGCTAACCTTCTGACCAGCTGTTCAACTTCATTACTTTCTGTGTTCTAAAATCTTTAGAGGAAGCTGCTACAGCTTCTAATTCTTTCATTCCCAAAACATGCTCCGGGTTTGTTGGGTCTGGATCTTTTCTACTATGACCTGTGCTGGACTGTGTTCCACTCTTAATCAGATGTTTGAAACCTTTCCTGTTGAACCCATCCTTTTATGGGTTCTGCTGCTCCTGGGATTATTTTAAGGCATTATTTAAAAGTATTTGGAGGTGATTTGGAGACATCTCAAGTGAGTTTCTCCCTTTTCCCTACAGTTTTCACTTTGCTTTTATCTTGCTTTTGATACATGAAGTCAGAAAGAAAGGAGCTATAGCTAACATAGAAGCATCATTCACAAGTATTCTGATAGTGGCAAAGAAAAAAATTAAAGAAATGCATATATATACATCATATATATATATATGTGTGTGTGTGTGTGTGAGTGTGTGTATGTATATATATATATATATATATATACAATACATATATATAGTATATGATATTTTGTGATCTCATATTACAGCACTGAAGATACATATTTACAAAAAAAAAAAGCCACCATAAAAATGTCAGCTTATTCATTAACATTGGTTGCTAAGAATAAACAGATGGAAAAATTCCATGAAAAATCTGGTAAGAATTCATTGATCAACTTCTGAAAGAGAACCCAACATCAGAACTCCAAGGTATATTGTAGCTAGATTGCAGAATTTTCAGTTCAAGTTAAAAATATTGCAAGCAGCCAGAAAGAAACAATTTAAAATTGAGGAGTCACAATCAGGATTACCTAGCTGCTTCCAACTTAAAATATCCAAGAGCCGGGAATCTGATATTCCAAAAGGCAAAAGAACTTGTGTTGCCAAGAATCAACTTGGCAACATTGAGCAGGGAAGAAGATGGACCTTCAATGACATAGGTGAATTTCATTTATTTCTGATGAAAAGACCAAAGATGAACCAAAAAAAAAATGATGTCCACATACAGAACTCAAGAAAAGCATAAAAAGATAAAAAAGAAAATAACTCTTGAGAATCCTATCTCTATTATGAGTATACTTAGAGCATACAGGTATAATTTGATTTTATTGTGATAATATAAAAAAGAAACTAGAGTTGGGAAGGGGATTGTACTAGAAAAAAGTGGGAAATGGAGGTAAAATGAGGGAAATTATATCTCATGAAGAGGCAAAGAAGACCTGTTATAACTGAGGGGGAAAAGGGAGGGGTATGAACATCATGTGAAACTTACTCTTATCAGATTTGGCTCAAAGAGAGAATATCAGACATATTTAACTTCACAGAGAAACTTGTCTCACCTATAAGGAAGTGGGAAGGAAAGGGAAAAGGAAAGAGGGAGGCTAATAAAAGGGAAAACAGTAGTAGAGGAAAGATATAGAAAAGGGGGAGGGGCTGTAAAGAGGGAGGGCTGTTTGAGGGAAATGGTGGTCAGAAGTAAAATACTGCAAAGGATGGAAAGTACAACAAGGAAAGAGAAAAGCATAACTTGTGATGAATAAGATGGCAGGATTTTCTGCCATCTACAAAATTAGTCATTTTAACTGTGAATATGAATGGGATTAATTCTTCCATAAAATAGAGGTATATAGCAAACTGGATTAAAAGTCAGAATCCTACAATATTTTATTTACAATAATTATATTTAAAGCAGAGTGATATATATAGAATAAAGGTAAAAGGCTGGAGCAGAATCTATTATGCTTGAGTGAAGTAAAAAAAAAAAAAAAAGATCAAGAAAAAGCAAAAATATATCTAATTAAAAGAGATAAGGAAGGAAACTATATCTTGCTAAAATGTACCAAAGATAATGAAGTGATATCAATACTAAACATATATGCACCATATGATATAGCATCCAAATTCCTAGAGAAGTTTAAGAGCTGCAAGAGGAAACAGACAGCAAAACAATACTATTGGAGGATCTCAACCTTACTCTCTCAGAACAAGATAAATCGAACCACAAAATAAATAAGAAATAAGTTAAGGAAGTAAATAGAATTTTAGAAAAGTAAGATATGATAGATCTTTGGAAAAAATTGAATGGAGACAGAAAGGGGTATACTTTTTTCTTGGTAGTCCATGGATCCTATGATGGCATACACTCAAAATCTAATGCAGAAAGGCAGAAATAGTAAATGCATCTTTTTCAGATAATGATACAATAAGTATGTAATAAAGTGCCAGGGAAAAATAGACCAAAAATTAAGTGAAAACTAAATAATCTGATATTAAAGAATGAGTGGCTGAAACAACAAATCATAGACACAATCGATAATTTCATCTAAGAGAATGATAATCAATATACCAAAATTTATGAGATGCAGCCAAAGCAGTTTTTTATCTCTAAATGCTTACTTGCATAAAATAGATAAAAAGAAAATCAATGAATTGATCATACAACTAAAAAAGGTAGAAAAAGAACAAATTAAAAATTCCCAAGTAAATACCAAATTTGAAATTCAGTAAATAAAAGAAGAGATTAATAAAAGTTAAAGTCAAAAAACTATTGAACCAATAAACAAAACTAAAAACTGGTTTTATGAAAAAAACAAAAACAAAGTAATTAAACCTTAGTTAATATGATCAGAAAAAAAAGAAGAAAATCAAATTGTTAGCATAAAAAATGAAAAGGATGAACTTTCCACCAATGAAGAGGAAAATGAGGTAAAAAATAGGAGTTATTTTGCCCAACTATATGAAAATAAATATGATAATCTAAGTGAAATGAATGAATATTTGCAAAAATATAGATTGTCCAGATTAATAGAAGAGGAAATAAATTGCTTAAATAGTCCCATTTTAGAAAAAGAAATTGAACAAACTATTAATCAACTCCTTAAGAAAAAATCTGCATGGCCAGATAGATTTATATGTGAATTTTACTAAACATTTAAAGAAAAATTAATTCCAATATTATGCAAACTCTTTGGAAAAATAGGAAGAGAAGGAATCCTACCAAATTCTTTTTATATCACAGACATGGTGCTGATACCTAAACCAGGTAGGGTCAAAACAGAGAAAGAAAATTATAGGCCCATTTCCCTAATGAATATTGATGAAAAAAAATCTTAAATAAAATATTAGCAAAGAGATTATAGCAAGTTAATCCCAGGATAATATATCATAACTGAATAGGATTTATACCAGAAATGGTAGGCTGGTTCAAAATTAGAAAAATCAATAGCATAATTGAATGTATCAATAACCAAATTAACAAAAATCATATAATTATCTCAATAGATGCAGAAAAAGCATTTGACAAAATCCAAGACCCATTCCTATTAAAAACACTAAGAGATTGCTGATGATATAACGGTATACTTAGAGAACTCCAGAGACTCTACTAAAAAGCTATTAGAAATAATCTACACCTTTAGCAAAGTTGCAAGATACAAAATAAACCCACATAAGTCATCAGCATTCTTATTTAGCACTAACAAAATCCAACAGTTAGAGTTACAAAGAGAAATTCCATTTAAAGCAATTACTGATAGTATAAAATATTTGGGAATCTATTTGCCAAGGGAAAAACAGATACTATGTGAGCAAAGTTATAAAACACTTTCCATATAAATAAAGTCAGATCTAACCAATTGGAAAATATTAAATGCTCTTGGATAGGGTGAGCAAATATAATAAAGAGAACAATTCTACCTAAACTAATTTATTTCTTTAGCACTATACCAATCAGACTCCCCAAAAACTATCTTAATGACCTAGAAAAACTAACAACAAAGTTCATATGGAAAAACAAAAGGTCAAGAATTTCAAGGGAATTAATGAAAAAAATCAAATGAAGATGATCTTGCTGTACCAGATTTAAAACTATATTATAAAGATATAAAACTATATTATAAATATAAATGGTTACCAGAACCATTTGGTATTGGCTAAGAAATAGACTAATTGATCAGTGGAATAGGTTAGGTCCAAAGGACAAAACAGTCAATAACTTTAGTAATTTAGTGTTTGACAAACCCAAAGACCCCAGATTTTGGGATAAGAACTCACTGTTTGACAAAAACTGCTGGGAAAATTGGAAATTAGCATGGCAGAAACTAGGCATTGACCCACACTTAGCACCGTACACCAAGATAAAGTCAAAATGGGTTCATGACCTAAGCATAAAGAATGAGATTATAAAAAAATTAGAAGATCATAGGATAGTTTACCTCTCAGACCTGTGGAAGAGGAAGGAATTTATGACCAAAGAAGGACTAGAGATCATTATTGATCACAAAATAGAAAATTTTGATTATATCAAATTGAAAAGTTTTTGTACAAACAAAACTAATGCAGACAAGATTAGAAGGGAAACAAAAAACTGAGAAAACATTTTTACAATCAAAGGTTCTGATAAAGGCCTCATTTCCAAAATATATAGAGAATTGACTCTACTTTATAAGAAATCAAGTTATTCTCCAATTGATAAATGGTCAAAGGATATGAACAGACAATTCTCAGACAAAGAAATTGAAACTATTTCTAGCCATATGAAAAGATGCTCCAAATCATTATTAATCAGAGAAACACAAATTAAGAAAACTCTGAGATACCATTACACAGCTGTCAGATTGGTTAGAATGACAGGGAAAGATAATGCGGAATTATCTATGTAGTGTGAACCACTACACAGAATTCCCAATCCCTCTATTTTTGTCTGTCTGCATTTTTTATTTCCTTCACAGGTTAATTGTATACTATTTCAAAGTCTAATTCTTTTTGTGCAGCAAAATAGCTGTATGGACATGTATACATATATTGTATTTAACATATACTTTAACATACTTAATATGTATTGGTCTACCTGCCATTTGGGGGAGGACAGAGGGGGAAGGAGGGGAAAAATTGGAACAAGAGGTTTTGCAACTGTCAATGATGAAAAATTACCCATGCATATATCTTGTAAATAAAAAGCTATAATAAAAAAAAACACTAAGAGAATATAGGAATAAATGGAATTTTCCTTAAAATAATCAATAGCCTCTATTTAAAGCCATCAGCAAGCATCAGATAAAATGGTAATAAATTAGAATCATTCCCAGTAAATTCAGGGGTAAAACAAGGTTGCCCACCATCCCCACTGATATTTAATTTTGTATTCAAAATGTTAATTTGGGCAGTAAGAGAAGAAAAAGAAATTAAAGGAATTTGAATAGGTAAAAAGGAAACCAAATTATTACTCTTTGGTGATATGATATGATAGTTTACTTAGAGAATCCTAAAGAATCAACTAAAAAACTACTAGCAACAATTCACAACTCTAGAACAGTTTCAGGATACAAAATAAATCCACATAAATCATCAAAGAAATTCCATTTAAAATAACTGTAGAGGGACAGCTAGGTGGTACAGTGGAGAGAGTTCCAGCCCTGAAGTCAGGACCTGAATTCAAATTTGGCCTGAGACCTTTAACACTTCCTAGCTGTGTGACCCTGGGCAAATCACTTAACCTCAATTGCCTATTGGGCAATAATAATAATATTATTCATTATAATAAAATATAATAATTCATTTTGTCAATAAATTAATATTTATGAATATTATAATAATATATACTAATAATAAAATAACTGTAGATAATATAAAATATTTGGGAGTCTACTTGCCAAAGCAAAGTCAAGAACAATATGAACACAATTACAAAATACTTTCTACACAGATAAAGTCAGATTTTATCAATTGGAAAAATATCAATTGCTCATGGGTAGGCCAAGCTAACATAATAAAAATGACAACACTACCTAAATTAATCTTCGTATTCAGTACCACACCAATCAAAACTTCCAAGAAATTACTTCACAGAGATATAAAAAAATAATAACAAAATTCATCTGGAAGAATAAAAGGTCAAGAATTTCAAGGGAATTAATGAAACAAAATGCAAATGAAGGACCTAGCTATCCCAGACCTAAAACTGTATTATAAAACAGCAGTCATCAAAACCATTTGGTACTGACTAAGAAATAGAGTAGTTGATCAGTGGACTAGATTAGGTTCATAGGACAAAACTATCAATGACTAAAGTAATCTAGTGTTTGACAAACTCAAAGATCCCAGCTTTTGTCATTAAAAACAAACTATTTGACAAAAACTGCTGAGAAAATTGGAAATTAACATGGCAGAAATTTAGGCATTGACCCATATCTAAAACCCTATACCAAGATAAGATCAAAATGGGTTCATGATTTAGTGGCCAAAGAAGAACTTAAGTACATTACTGAATGCAAAATAAATAATTTTGATTACATTAAGTTAAATTTTTTTCTGTACAAACAAAACCAATGCAGATTAAATTAGAAAAAAAAGCAATAAACTGGGAAAACATGTTTACATTCAAAGATTCTGAAAAAGTCCTCATTTCTAAAATACATAGAGAATTGATTCAAATTTATTAGAATTCAAGCCATTCTCCAACTGATAAATGGTCAAAGTATATGAACAGGAAATTTTTAGATGAAGAAATTAAAATCATTTCTAATCATATGAAAAGGTGCTCTTAATCACTATTGATCAGAGAAATACAAATAAAGATAACTCTGAAGTACCATTACACACCTTTCAGATTGGCTAAGATGACAGGAAAAGATAATGACTAATGTTGGAGGGTATGTGGGAAAGCTGCAACACTAATACATTGTTGGTTAAGTTATGAACTAATCCAACCATTCTGGAGAGTAATTTGGAACTATGCCCAAAGGGCTATCAAACTGTGTATTCCCTTTGATCCAGTAGTGTTTCTACTGGGCTTATATTCCAAAGACATTATAAAGAAGGGAAAGGGAATCACATGTGCAAAAATGTTTGTGGCAGCCCTTTTTGTAGTGACAAGAAACTGGAAACTGAGTAAATGTCCATCAGTTGGAGAATGGCTGAATAAATTATGGCATATGAAGTGGTATAGAATATTATAAGAAATGATCAGCAGGATTATTTCAGAGAGGCCTGGAAAGACTTATACGAACTGATGCCAAGTGAAATGAGCAGAACCAGGAGATCATGATAACATGGCAACAACAAAACTATATGATGATCAATTCTGATGAGCATGGCCCTCATCAATAATGAGGTGATTCAGACCATTTCCAATGATCTCATGCTGAAGAAAGCCATCTGCTCCCAGAGAGAGGATAGTAGGAACTAAACATAGTATTTTCACTGTTTTTGTTGTTGTTTGCTTGCATGTTGTTTTCTTTCTTATTTTTTTTTTCTTTTTTGATCTGATTTTTCTTGTACAACATGATATTTATGGAAATAGGTATAGAAACTACATATATTGGATATATATTTGCTTCATATTGGATATTGGATCACTTGCTGACTGGGGGAGAAGGTAGTGAGAAGAGAGGGGAAAAATAGAACACAGGGTTTTATAGGGGTGAATGTTGAAAAATATCCATATATATAGTTTGAAAATAAAAAGCTATAGTTAAAAAAAATTATTGAACTGCCTGAAAGCCATAATCAAAAATAGAGCCTAGACATCATTTTTAAGAAATTGTCAAGGAAAACTGCCCTGATATTCTGGAACCATGGTAAAAATAAAAATTGAAAGAATCCAACCTTTACTTATTGAAAGAGATATCAAAATTAAAACTTCCAGGAATATTATAAGCAGATTCAAAAGCAACCAGGTCAAGGAGAAATAGCCAGAAAGAAATTCAAGTCTTCTGGTACCACAATCATTATAATATAATATTTAGCAACTTCTATATTAAAGGATTGGGGGGCTTAGGATATGATAATCCAGGGGGCAAAGAAGGTAGCATCATAGCCAAGAATTCTCTACCCAGCAAAATTGAGTATAATCCTTTGGAGGGGGAGGATATTTTCATAGAGGACTTTCAAGCATTCTTAATGAAAAGACTAAAGCTGAATAGAGAGAATTTTACTTTCAAATACAAAACTCAAGGGATGCCTAAAAAGGTAAACCGGGAAAAAAATATCATAAGGGACTTAACCAGGGTAAACTGTTTACAATCCTACCTGGGAAAATGGTACTTGTAACTCATAAGAATGTTCTCATCATTAGGGCAGTTAAAAAATATATATATAGACAGAGGGTCCAGGCGAAAGTTGAAAATGGAGGAATGATATCTAAAAAAAAAATTTAAATTAAAGGGTGAGAGGGATGTACTGGCAGAAAAGGAAAGGGGGAGATAGAATGATATAAATTATCTTAAATAAAATAGGCAAGAAAAAAAAAAAAACTTTTGGAGTGAAGGGAAAGAGGAAGAAAGTATGGGAAAGTGAGTGAACCCCACTTGGCTCAAAATTGGCTCAAAGAGAGAATAACATACATATTCAATTAGATATAGGAATCTATTTTACTCTATAGGAAAGTAGGAAGGGAAAGAGATAAGAGAAGGGGATGATAGAATACCCATATGGCAGGGGGGGAAGGAAGGAGGATTAGTTAGAAGCAAAACACTTTTAAAAATAACAGGGTGAGAAGACAGTGACTATAATAAATAAGGGAGCAAAAGGATGTAGGGAAATATCAATAATAACTGTGAAAAAATATGCTAGTTTCTCTGATAAAGGTCTCATTTCTCAAACACAGAGAACTGAATCAAACATTAAAAAAGAGCCATTTCCCAACTGATAAATGATCAAAAGATATGAACAATTTTCAGATGAAGTAATCAAAGCTATCATTAGTCCTATGGGAAATTAAAAGTCTAACAAATTATTGATTTAAGAAATGCAAATTAAAGTAATTCTGAAGCACTATCTCATATCTATAAGGTTGGATAATAGAACAGAAAAGGAAAATTGCAAACAGTGAAGGGAATTTGAGAAAAAAAATGAAACATTAATACTCTGTTGGTGAAATTGTGAATCGATTCAACATTCTGTAAGACAATTTGGAACTTTGTCCAAAGGATTACAAAACCATCCATACTCTGATCTAGCAGTACTACTACTAGGTTTGTATCCCAAGAGAATTTTTTTTTTAAAAAAAGAAAATAACCTATAAATACAAAAATATTTATATCAGCTCTTTTCTAATGGTGAAGAATTGGAAATTGAAGGGTGCTCATCAATTAGAGAAGGGCTGGGAAAAAATATATCTGATTTTGATGGAATACTTTGTTCTATAAAAGATGATGAACAAGATGATCTTAGGAAAAAACCTAAAAAGACTTACATAAAGTGATGCAAAGTGAAATGTACTGTGTATAAAGTAACAATAATACTGTAAAATAGGGGTCCTCAAACTTTTTAAATAGGATGCCAGTTCACTGTCCCTCAGACTGTTGGAGGGCCAGAATATAGTAAAAACAAAAACTTTGTTTTGTGGGCCTTTACATAAAGAAACTTCATAGCCCTGAGTGAGGGGGATAATCGTCCTCAGCTGCCACATCTGGCCACAGGCCATAGTTTGAGGACCCCTGCTGTAAAATGATAAGCTGTGAATGATTTAACTATTCTCAGCAAAACAATGATCCAAGACAACTCTGAAGAACTTATGATGAAAATTTGTTAGAATCTTTACAAAGTGTTAACTCACTGGAATTGATAGAAAAAATGCTTAAGTTTACACCTTTGAGAGTTCACACATTAGAGTTCACAAGTCTGGGAGATTCACAAGTTACACCTCCCACAATCCCACTCTTGGAGGAGGAGTCAACCTTTGGGTTCACACCTTTAAGAGATAATATATAAGAAGGTCTTAGAGCTTCAGTAAGTGGGTGAAGTAAGTTAGTTCGGGAGATTGACAGAGCCAGAATTCAGTCCAGGAGATTCAGAACTGGAGATTCAGAGAGAGCTGGAGGCTGAAGCTGGCAGAGGCAAAGGACAAGCTGAAATAGCTCTTGGAACCAAGCAGAGAGGCCTGTAAGAAAGCTAACCAGGCTATTTTGAAGGAGACAATAAAGGATCTGAACTTTTAACAGCTGGCTGCATTTGGAGTGATTATTGATTTGAACTGAACCTAAGGCTGCCTCCAGAAGCCCCCTGAGAAATCTGTTCCCAGAGAACCATTGTATTTTTGAAAAGAAGAGAACGCTACATTTTGGCACCTGAACAGGGACTGACAGGACCCTGATTTCAGTGGAAAAGCCTCTGATCCTGATCTCAGTGGAAAAGTCTCCGATCCTGATTTCAGTGGAAAAGCCTCTGATCCTGATTCAGTGGAAAAGTCTCCTCAAGCCAGAAATTAGGGTGAGTACAACAAATAAATTTTGTTAAAGAGCTAAAGTAGAATTTTATCTAAGATGGGGCAGATGTTTAGAAAACAGCCTGTTTCTCTTCAAGGAAAATGTTTGAAACCATTACCAGACTTATAAAAAATCAAGGTTTGATTATAACCTGGGAGCATATCATTGATCTTTTAAAAACTGTACAGTACACATCTCCTTGGTTCTCTATGGAAAAAGAATTGGATCCAAATGAGTGGAAATTAGTAGGAAAGCAACTAGATAATTACTACAATTCTAATCCAAACTCAATTTCCAAAAATACACTTTATACATACAATTTAATACAACTGGCTATAAGAAATTATAGGAGGAAAAAGAAGAAAGAGCAAGAGGGGGAGGTACCAACTAAACTAGGTGAAAAGGATGAAGAATCAGATTCACAGCAGGAGAAATTAGATCATTCCTCATCTCATGACCCTCCCCCCTCAATTAACCCTTCATGGGTGGAGGGAGAAGGAGGAGGAGGAGAGGCAGTAATACAATCAGAACCACCTATTAAGGAGCCTGTGACAAGATTAGAAAAGACATTAAGGCAAAAAATGAAGGACAAGATGTATCTGATTTTATAAATGCATACTCTGTGATTTAAGAGCTTGACTCTTCAGATCAAAAAAGGAGAAGATGCACTCCTATTGATTTGGGAAAAATTAAGAATTTGAAAAAGGGTTGCACTCTTTATGGGGCTACATCATCTTACATTAAAATGTTACTAGATAGTTTGTCTTATGAAATCTTAACCCCAAGTGATTGGAAATCCATAGCTAGGACATGTTTAGAACCTGGACAAAACTTGTTGTGGCTTTCAGAGTATCATGAATTATGTAAGAGTCAAGCCAGATGCAATAGGCAAATAGGAGTTAATGTACAAATAGTTTTTGACCAACTAGCTGGAGTTCCTTTCCTGGACAAAAGGATGGAGGTAAAGCCTTCAAAAAAAAAAAAATAGAGCAAGGTCCCAATGAACTTTTTGCGGATTTTGTGGGACATCTGCAAACAGCTGTAACAAGAACCATTGGAGCAAATGCAGCTACAGAAATAATGACTAGATATTTGACTAGGGAAAATGTCAATGAGATGTGCAAAAGAATTATATTGGGACTAAACAAAGATGCTCCTTTAGAGAAGATCATAAAGCACTGTGCCACAGTGGGCACAAATGTTTATACCCAAACTATGATGAATATGGGAAGACAGGGTTCCTCTTGGCAAGGGACTTCTAGAGAGAGTCAACGATGTTTTCAGTGTGGAAAAGTTGGACATCTGAGAGCCCAATGCAGATATGGAGATAGAGTGAAAAGACAGGGTGAGAGAAAACCCCAAATCCCATGTCCAAAATGAAACTGAGGCTTTCACTGGGCCTCTGAATGTAGATTGACCCAGAGAAATGAGAGGCAGGGCCCAGCTCCAAGATATCAATCAAAAGATAGGTGGGGCATGATGGCAACTAAGATTACACCCAGAAAGTCTTTAGAAGGTCAGGACTCTGATGTGATCAACCAGCCTAAAAGTAATCACATGGTTGAAAGAGATTACAATTGGGGAGATACAGGCTTTTTAACCCAACAAGGCAGTGTCCAGTGTAAACAGCTTCAATGTAATTGTCAGATGAGGAGGAGAAATCCCAAAAGTGGTAAATAGAAGGGAATTAAATAGGTTAACTGCCTGGGAGAGAGGGTTTGCTTGTATTTCTGCAGATGGAGAAGGAATCAGATAGGTACCAATGAGCCATATTCGCCTTGTCCATCAGAGAGAAACAGAAAAAGAGAAAAATCTGGAAACAAAGGAGAAGACCTAAGAACAAAAACCAGCAGGAATCTTTGGATTCCTGTTGCAAGAGTTGAAAATCTTCAGGAATCATTGGATTCCCTAACACAAGATGAGACTGTTTCAGTTCTTGAAAACCAGCAGGAATCATTGCATTCCTTGAGATGAAAAATTGTTGATGAGATTATTGCAATACTTCAAAGCTTGCAGGAATTATCAGATTCCTGGCACATGAACTAATGGACAATAGATTTCTTTTGGACTATTTCTAGGACTTATGGACATCTATAAAATCTCATATTGATTCATGTTATTTGTTACATCACTTCTAGCCTGTGTTATATTGTTATGTGCTTATGTAATTTATGTAATTATGTGTAATGCCTCCCATATTGATAGATTTATGTATACCTGTTTGAAATGAGCCCCTTTAGAAACCCGCTAATCTGATTTGATTTTGCATTTCCTTTGGTGTTTTCATCTCCCTTCCTGAGATGTCAGGGAGGGTGTGACCACCTTCTTTTTATGGTGTTTTCACTCCCTTTTTTGAGCAGTCAGGGAAGACATGGTCACCTTTTTTGGGGTTCTCACCTCTTTGAAAAGTCAGGGAAGTCATGACCACTTTGTGTTCTAAATCAAAAGAAAGTGGGAGATGTTAGAATCCTTACAAAGTGTTAACTCACTGAAATTGATAGAAACAATGTTTAAGTTTATACCTTCGATAGTTCACACATTAGCTCATACTAATGTATGAGAGTTCCCAAGTCTGGGAGATTCACAAGTTGCACCTCCCACAATCCCACCTTTGGGTTCACACCTTTAAGAGATCATATATAAGAAGCTCTTAGAACCTCAGTCAGGGGTGAGTGGAGGAGATTGACAAAACCAGGATTCAGTCGGGAAAAGATTCAGAACCAAGATTCAGAGAGAGCTGGAGGCTGAAGCTAAGTTGGAAGAGGCAAAGGATAAGCTGCAAGAGCTCTTGGAATCAAGCAGAGAGGTCTCAAAGAAAACTAACCAGGCTATTTTGGAAGAGACAGTAAAGGATTTGAACTTTTAATACCTGGCTGCATTTGAGGTGATTATTGATTTGAACTGAAACTAAGTCTGCCTCCAGAAGCCCTTCAAGAAATCTGCTCCCAGAGAACGATCATATTTTAGAAAAGAAGAGAACACCACAAAAATTACTAACAATTCCCAAAGAAATAATTAAAGATATCTGAATATAGATTAAAGCATATATGCATACATATATACATATATATTTTTCACTCAGTCTCTGGATAAAATCTCACATTTAGAATAATAAAATTAAAATAGTCTAAAAATGGTCTACAGCAGGAGGATTTTCAACTTTGTATCCATGGACCACCTCTTGGTAGTACAAATTTATAGATAAGGAAAAAAGTACACACTTGTTCTAACATCTAATTGGAAATTTACTAATTCCCTTAATCATAAGTGCAGACAACAAACTGAGATAAGACAGTTCATACCAGACTGCTAAGGTGATTCATGACAAAAAGGATTAAAGAACCTTTTGTTTAAAACTGTGTGATTCTCTATCTTTTCCATCCTGAAACTCCATCATTGACACTAAAGAAAGGGAAAGAGGATGGACAAAACTTAGGGCTATTTTTTTCATTGTTTTGTGGGTTGTCATGACCCCCCCAAAAAAAATATCATTACCAAGGGGCCAGGCTCTATCATGAGCCTCTCTGTACTTAGCTGGATTTATACTTGAAAAGCAGACTTATACTATTGCTGGAGCCACAATGTGGTTTGTTTCCTCTGCCAGAGCTTATTATTCTCTGTTGGCATAGCCTCCAAAAACACAGATCATCTCTATATCATGATGAAGGATCAGGATAGAATTTTATAGAGATTATTAGATTTAGTATATTAAAGTCAACTCAACAAATGTTTATTATTTGCACATTAGGCAAAATGTATGGTAATAGATAGTGGATTGCAAAGATAAGATAAGGTATATTCTTTTTTTTTCAAGCAGTTTACAACCTAATATGGAAATAAAGATATTGAGATAAATAAAGATAGATGTAATAAAGAAAAAAAATCATAAAAAGTGCTATGAGAATATTTGGTATGCCATTTATTCACATGAATAAAAAACAAATAGTATACTTTAAAAATTAATTTACATATGGTAAATTCAAAGACTTTCAGTGTTATTTTAATAAGAATCAAAGCCAGATTTTTGTTTATTTACAAAGAGCATCAACTCCAGCCAAGTAGCTAAGGATATTATTGTTGTTTTTAATATCAGATTTATTGCTCCTCAACTTCTTCCAGTGCCTAATAAAATAAACTCATATATGTGTGTGTGTATGTATATATATATATATAATATACAAAGAGAGAAAGTTATCTATATATCTATATATGTATACAAATAAAATAAACCAAGCAGGATAAATTTTATTTCATTATTATTCATCAAAATCAGACTGATTTTTAGTGTTATTATCCACATGACTATAATATTTGTGTATATTCTGTTTACTTGGTTTTGCTTTCTTTATTTCCAATCACAAGCTTTCATCATCTCTTGCCTAGATTATCTCAAAAGTTTCATAATTGTTCTCCCTGGATCAAGTTTTTCACTACAGTAGTCTACCATAAAAACTGCTGCCAAAGTAATTTTCTCTAAGTACAGATATGACCATGTGTATCCCTGCTTCAATCAATTCTAGAAACATCCTATACAGCCCTATAAAACATGAACTCAGCCTACCTCTTCAGTCTTACTGGACATCTACCACTTCTTCACTCTGTGATCTCATCAAACTAACATTTTTCTCTTTTACTCATAAATGATGCTCAATCTTCTGTCTCTTTGCCTTTGATCTGGTTGTGCTCCAGTCCCTGAAATGTATTCTCTCATTTCTTTTGCCTCAGAGTGGCTATCTCTAAGATGTAACCATCTTCTAAATAAAATCTTTCTTGATTCCCACAATTGTCAGCATTCTCCATATTGTATTTATTACTTCTATTTTTATCCCATACTTGTTCTATATGTAATTTTTGTATTTCTTTTTTATGTTTTTCACTTGTATCTCCAGAACCCAAGCACAATAACTGGCACAGTAGGTGCTTAATAAATACTTGTTGGTTGATTATTTAATGTTTGTTAAAAGATTGTATAGGGAAAGGGATTGGAGTTGCGATTTCACTGGCAGAGAGAATTACTGATGAAGAAACTTTCTCTACCAATGCTTCTGTAGCCTTCTCTGTGACGTTTTCTGTAATTTATATAGTCTTAGAAAGTCAACGAGAACATTAAGAGATTAGGTAATTTGCCACAGGTCACAGAGCTAGCAAAATCAGTAGTTGAATTCAGATTTTCCTGATTTCAAAGCCATCTCTCTATCCAACCTCTATGAGGTAACTGGCCTTGTGGGTAGAGTGTTAGCCTTGAAATTAGAAGAACCTGAATATGAATTTTGCCTCAATTACTAGTTGTGTGACCATAAGTGAGCCATTTAACCCTTGTCTGTGCAAAATGATACCTGATCTATGGTAGTTTGGGTAGAAATGAGGACAGAATAATGCAAAAAATATGGAAACTATATCATTCATAAGATCTGAAAACTAGCCAGCGTAGGGAGGAGCTTGGGTCTATGAGAAAGGTGTCATCTATAAAAGTAAAAAAGTTAGGACTAAAGTTCTTAACTTTGTGAAAGGCTGGTGAAGGCTATGAACAATCAAAGTAATGGTTTCTAAATGAATAAAATAAATTTCATAAGATCACAAAAGAAACCAAATATATTAAAATGAAAATGTATTTTTCCCATTGGAATCATCTGAAATCTATCCACAGACTGCTCCCAGGTTCATGGACTCCAGGTTGAGAATCTCCAAGTTAGAGGAAAATTCAGGTTCAACAAGAATATGGTTCAATTTTGAACAAGGTGAATTTTGAAGTTCCAGTGGGGCATCATCCCAATAGACACAGAGTAGACAGTTGAAAATATCAGGCTAAAACTCTAAGGAGCTTTGCAAACCAAGATATGAGCCTTGAAGTCACTCGCCTAAAAAAAGTCATTTTAGTGGATGAAAGTGGATAAGATCATCAAAGGAAGAAGCACAGAGGGAAATAAGAAATTTTACAGCCCCACCCCCACCACTATGCTTAGGGGGCAGAAGGAAGCTAATAATAAGAAAGGCATAGAATAATCAGAAAAGAAGGGGAACAGTCCCTAAGGGACTAAGGGAGGAAAAATAGACCTGCAGGAGTACCCTGATAAATACTACCAATAAAAAGCTAATACTAATATATTAGTATTTATGTTAAATAAATAATATTAAAAAATTATTAACATAATGTTTTCATAAAAAATGTCTTCATAAAAGATCATATTATAAACAAATTAGAGAAACAAGGAAATATGGCCTACCAGATCTATGGATAAAAGACAATTTTTATCAACAAACAAGTGATACAGAAGATTACAGATAGTTTACAAAATTCAAAAAGTTTTTTTAAATTTAATAAAAATGGGGAAAAGTCACTGCAGAGAGAATTTATGCAGGAAGTTTCTCTGAAAATGTCTCACTTTTAAGATAGGAACTAATTCAGATTTATAACAATAGAAAAAATAAGAATAAAAATATTTTCTAAGAATGTGAACAGTTCTCAATGTAAAAAACAAATAAAAAAGCATCAGGCTTTTTATAACGACATAAACAATGCTTCAAATCACTAATAATAATGAAAAAAACATAAATTAAATCATTTTAAGGTTCCTCCTCACAATCATTATATTAACAAAAATGATGGGAGAAAAATAAAATGACAAATATCAGCAAGACTGGGGGGAAAAAAGGCACATTGATGTATTGTTGGTAGATCTACAAAAGAATATAACTAATTTGGAAAATAATTCACAAAAAGTTACTAATAGCATAAGCCTTTTAACTGAATTATACCACTCCTAAGTCTATATCCTAAAGAAATAAAACAAAGAGGAAAGGATCCTATAATATACAAAAATCATCATAATATATGTATCCATTTTTTTTCACATTTATGTATAGGTATCTAAAACCATGGACTTTATTAGTGTTAATGGAGGGTCACACATGTACAGATTCTACTAGTTTGATAAGATATAGTCTTTACATGGAGAACACTAAGAAGCTGCTTTTAAAAGAACAGAGGTAATGTTTGATGGAAGTTCCTTTGAAAAATTGAAGTATGCATGGATATTTCGTAACTACTTCAGGATGAACTAACTGCCACATGAACAGGAGGCATATTTTTCCACTGTCTTTATAGCTTAACTTGCCGGTATCTTCAAAAAGGGATTGACTCAGCTCTGACCCTCTCTTTCTCTGCATTGATGTATAAGGAAATGAAATAACTTTTTTTTATTTGTGGAGCTGGGTGAGACTAGGAGGTAAGGGCCTTAGGACCTCCTTCCCTCTTTGAAGCAATATATCACTAATCTCCAAACCCTACCATTGAAATATGGGGCCATTTTGGTCTTTTCATCCATTTTTTTCATTTAGTTACAAGGAATGAAATTTCTAACACTGAGAGTTTCAAAAGATAGGACAGCAATTCATGAGAATCTGGAAGTTGGAAACAAGGCTATGTTTTGGATGCAGTGCAGCACCAATGCCTTGAGGAATAAGATATGATCATGGTGGAGTAACTTTCAGGATCCAAGACCAGAGGAACGACTCATCTTGCAGTTATGCTACCTTTGTACATAGACTTGGTAAATTATGGGCATATCAACGTATTTATGAAGGGGAATTCCTCCAGGATGGAGAGATACAAGGAAAAAATGCTTATTCTTCCTCTATTTTTGAAATAAATATCCCTGTGTTATGTGGTTAAATGTAATAAAGACAAGACTAATGTTAGGCTTCTAAGAATAGTAGCAACACAGATGGGAGAAGTTGGAGAGGAAGGAGGTCAGACTTCAGCCAAAGTTGGTAGAAAAAAGAAACCCCATCCTTTTGCTAGTATACTCTGGAAGAAGGTGATCAGAGTGTACACATTATACATACTTTCTTTGAAAGATATTTTCTCCTGTGAATTATTGAGAATTTCATTTTTTTTTCCTCTTCATCATGTATGATATATAAAACAGTCAGAGCTCTGACATAACTTGAGCTGACTACATAGACTCTGGGAGTTATATTTCTCCCTTTTCTTGGAAAAGAGAAAGCTAAAACCATTCTGTTGGGTTTTATTATTGGTAGATGTTTGTTTTAATTATGTGCTTTGCCCAAGTGACTGGAGTGCCAAAGAAAAAAGATTTAAAAAAAAAAAAAAAAAGGAATTGGTGGTCATTACCTCCCTGCCAGATATTCTCTTTGGCTATTCTCCATTCCTAGAATGATCTTCCTCGTCCTTTACTCTGTTTATTAGTCTCCTTTGTTCCAATTAAAATCCTTTCTTTTAATAGAAAACTAAATCTAGAGTCTTTTTTCTGTTAAATTACTTCTTATTTATCTTGTATATAACTTGCTCCTTATATATTTGTCTGAATGCTGTTTCCTTCTCCCCTACACACATTAAATTGTAAGCTCCTTGAGCTATGGACTGTTTTTTGCCTCTTTTCATATTCCCAGCATTTAGAACAGTGTGTGGCACTCAGCAGGCACTTAATAAATGCTTAGTGATACTTTTTAAGCATTTTTAACAATATGATTTGTTCTCAAATAAATCATCAGAAAGGATATTATCCCTTTTGAAATTTCTGGGAATCTTTCTGTTATATTTTGGCAATTCAAAACTTTTAATCAAAATAATAAGTTATTATTGTATCGCAATTTATATGGAATTGAAGGTTTATAAAGTCCCTTATATAAATTCTTATTTCATCCTCATAACAAAAATATTTTATCTCTAGTTTATACATGAAAAAAAAAGAAGTATGAATAGTTTAATTTACTTCCCCAGGGTCACATATACTTAATAAGTGTTAGAATCAGGATTCGAACCCAGATCTTCTTAACTAATTGGAATTTGTCCTTCCAACTCTGGGAGTTCTGTTCTGGGCTCTGGAACTTCCACATTATGCTGCTTTATCCTGTAACTTTTCTCAAAACCTAGCTCCTCCTTGCCCTGGAACTCTTCCTACGGCCTTCACAACATGGAACATCCTTCTATAACCCCTGATGCCTTCTACCATTGATGAGTTTCTTCTGGAATCTCCATTTTGTACAGGGGACCAGGCTAGAGTTCATCCTCCTACTAGCCCCTCCAGTCTTCTGGACTTTAAAATCTAAAGTTCAAGTCATTTCAATTCAATGCAATAAACATTAAGCAACTACTAAACATAAGATTAGATCTCTAGTGAAAAGGATAGTATATCTGTTAAGGAAAAGGATAATCGATCTCCTGATGAAAAGAAAAAATAAATTGTGTTTGATAAACTTTCATATAGTCTACAGAAAGATACTACAGGATTAGTAGATGAATTTATTATGGTTAGTGCCTCCCTGCTAATCCAAGGATTGTGAGCAGCAAATTCCAGGTAGAGGGGACAGTGCCTGCCTACCTGCAGATTCTGCCAACCTACACTCCAAAAGGAAAGTGGGCCTGAAGATCTAGTTGGGGATAGAGAGATTAGTTTCAGCTAAAATGAGAAGAAAGAAAAGGGAGAATTGAGAGGAAGACTAGAGAAGGGGACTCTTCAGCACTTGTCCTATCCAGCTCTCCTATACCTAAATGGGTTCTGGGCAATCAAGAAATGAAAGATGAAAGAATATTCTGCTGGCAAGTTCCAATTTGATGCTGGGAAAGAGTCAGTACTGGCTTCCATTTGTAAGTGGATAAAAGAGATGTTGTGGAGATATAATATATAAGCCTTGGCAAGGGATAAGATATAGAGGGAAGGATGGAGGAAAGAGAAGGCAGAATAGATAACTAAAGTTCTGCTGCATTACTCTTTTTTCATGAGGGAGATTTTAATTAGAATCCAATTACCACCATGAGTAAGGGGAGGTTAAAGTAATAGCAAAGCAAGTAAGGAGCAGAATTAAAGCAAAGAGTCAATAAGAATAGGAAAGATTTATATGTGTGTGTAAACTATATATCTACATATATATTCATAAGTATATCCTTTCTTAACTATAACTTGCTTTGGGGTGGGGAGGAGGAAAAGAGGGAAAAGAATACAACATAAAAGGTGAGCAGCAGAGAACAAAAGAACAACTTATAAGCAAGTAAAAAAAATATTAACACTTGTGAATACAATTCTTTTACTAATATATATATATATATATACACATATATACACACACACACACACACACACACACATATATATGTATATATATATATATACTTTCTTGATCTGATAATTTGTTGTTATATATTTTTAATTCCCCCCATGTTCTTCTAGGCACATGCCAATGTTTTCTTTTGTTTTCTTTCTTTTTCTTTTTTTTTTTCCTATTCTGTTTTTTTTTAAATAAAATAAATTAATTTTTAAAAATAATCCAATTACCAACCATTCTTACTTTTTCCTCCTACTGATACCTTTTCTATTCTGTCCCTACCCCCATTAAATTTCAGAGCTTGTTCTAGAATTTCCACTTCTTTATCCCTGCTACAATCTTTCATAATGGATTGACAGTCTTTCTCCCACTTCTCTGAGACCCTCTGGGCTGGTGTTCCTAAACTCCGTCTTATAGAGTGATTACAGAAATGATTGTCTTTGAGAAAGAATGAGAAACCCAGATGAAACTTAGTTGAATTTGATAAGTGCAGCCCTACCAATTTTATTTCATGGTTGTCTCTTCCTGTGTATCTGTTTTTCTTACCCAGTGTTGTGTGTCCTTGGGTATACTTTGTATTCTAGATGATGTGGCATACTGCCAAAAGTTTTAGGCACAGAAGGTTCTCAAGAATTGAATAATAAGTACCATCACAAGGTCAATGACACCTTTGTCCCTAACACTACTTTTTGAGATTGCCCTACTCATATCCAATTCATTCATGAGTCAAGATATCACTCTCATGATGTCTTTAGTCCTCATTGGAAACAAAGGATGAGCAACAGCAAGGATTCTACATGAAATTTCTATACAGAGGGAAATACTTCTAGAGGAGGTATTGTGAGTTAAACCTTTTTACCCATATTTCTTAAATATGTACCTCACTAAAATGAAGATGTTCTAAATTTAAGTTTAATCTTCCCATGGAAGGAAAAGGAGTGAACTAGGTTCTTAGGGGAAGGGTTTGTATTAATTGTCTTCATCGTGCTATCCGAGAGTAGTAGTCACTATTTTCTGGGGATCCAATCTGCCAATTCAAGCAGAAGTTGGGAAGGATATTAGTTTTTTTTTTTCCTTTTCCTTATTCTCCTCATCTTACTCTTCATCCTTCTTCTACTTCTTCTTCTTTATTTGCTTTTATTAACTTTTTCAGGAAACTGGGAAATTTTACTTTTTGCCCTGCATAGTTTTCAATAATGATTACTTGAAATATAGTTCTGAAGAGACATGCTTTTAAAAAGTCCATTGTGTTTTAAATGGAGCAATTTGACTCTTCCTTCAAATTCAAAACATTCTGGCTATCTCTGGGTGTCCAATAATAGCCATAACCCAATCCTCTATGATGCATTGCTTAAGTTTTGATGGCTTACAATGAGTGTAAATAGTAATCATTTTCTGTTCTAGCCAAAAACTCTGAGGATCTATCCCTTCCATATTGATATCTTTCTGATGGCAAATAGGGCTATCATTTGTCTCAGATCTTACATAACCTTCAGTCATTGAATGTTTGTAGCTTCAAACAACTGAAATTTGAGAAAGACCTTAATTTAGAAAGGCCAACATCACTCACTGCATCCTGGGCTATCACCAGTAGTCTTGAACTTTGTCTTTCCACTGGACTTTTATGACTCTGAAGAAAAGAGTGAGACTGACAACTTTGCACAGCTCTGGCCCCACTCTTATCCCATTCACACACAAGTCCAGACATCACCATCATAATGTCATTGGTCCTCTTCAAGAATGAAGAATGAACAACAATAAAACAACAACTTTTAGAGTCCTCATCTTTCAAGATGCTTTCAAGAAGCTTCTATTTTCTGATAATTTTGAGTCAACACAATACCAGCTAGACATAAGCTCTCTCACTTGTCATTTGCTGATCTAGATTACCATCAAGTTTTCAAGTCTGCACTCTTAAAGGATAATCTGAAATCAGATATTCTACATTCTGAGTCCTATCGACAAAGCTCAAACCCATATACTTCAACTATATTTCAACTACATATATATATATATACACACACACACACACACACACACACACACACATATATATATATACACATAGCATTCTTTTCCATGGTTCTCCTTACCACAATTTTAAAAAATAGTATCCCTCTTCTTTACCAATGGCAGCCCCTTTTAAATATATTAATGTCCACTTCTCATTTTCCATAGTTCCCTCCCTTTGAACCACAGCCCCAATTACAAGTTGCTATTTAGATCACTAAGTCTTGAGTCAAAATTCCAGGTTTCCCTCTGAAAAGGCAACGTAGACTACAAACAACTAAGTTATGGCCACTTATTGCTGCAATTTGAAAGAAAGCTTTCTCGGTATATTCATCAAGTTTGAACCTGAGGAAACTCTTTCAATTTCTGTAACTCATTTCAGTTTTTACATAGAAAGTTTCAAGGACTAAATGACTGAAAAACATTAGTCATTTAGTCTTGCTCCCAAATTGAGAAGCCAGTCCCATTTTTAAGATTCAGTATAATATCTTGGGAATCTGCTCCACCCAAACTTGCATTCTAAGGTTACTGTCTTGCTTCCTGTTTTCCCTTAGAGAATAGTTCTAAATGAAACTTGATTCTATAGCACTCTAATTAGTCATATATGTATATTTTTATATGTATGTATGTATACATATATGGTTCCATATATATTATATCATTCATATATATATACACACATATATATATATAAATTATTAGAGTGACAAAGATATCTTGGACTGTTGTTTAGATAGACCAGTGCCCCACAGGAGGTTGCAAAAACCTTATACTGTTCACCGGTTTTATTCAATAAATTCTCCTTCTCTATCCCACTTCTAATTTTTTAGGAAGAAAGGGGATTAAGGAGGATAGCTTGATAGCTTCTCTGTGTGCAAAAGAAATACAATGTATGTAAAGAATCAAATGCATCCAGTCCAGACATGTTAATTTCTGGAATTTCATCATAATTTGGATCAGGTTTGAGCATTCTCCAATGTAAATCACAAAAGGATTTTTATCTTTCAATTACATGGTTGATGTTTTCTTTTTCTTTTTCAGAGTCTCACATATACTGTTTATTCCAAAGCTTTTATTACAAATATGTATATAATGAAGATGGTCACTAGATGGTTGCAAAGGACAGTGTCATTAACTATGAAACATTAGGGAAAATTATACAAGATTAGACATGATCCTTGAAAGTCAAGTATTAGAATTAATAGAGGAGAACAGAACAAAATAATTAAAACATGTCTAAATTATGACATTCTCTGTAAATTCTATCGCATCATACTTGAATACTATGAAGTATTAAAATGTAACTATATTCTTTGAGAGGCTATATATATATATGAAAATTGAAGAAAGGGAAATTATTTAAGATTCTACTCCTAGCCCTCTTGCTCCAATTTCTGAATATTTATAATAAAAGTAGGTTTGTAGATGGAGACATCTGGATAATTACTTGAACTATCTATTTTGCAAGTGTAGTAATCATAAATAATTGCTCATATGTAAGATCATCAAGCCCAATTCCCTCATTTCACAGAAGAGGAAACTGAAATAATTTGCCCAGGGTCATACAAATAATAATTCCTAAATGGTAAAATTCAAAAACAAGCTCTCTGAGTTTCAGATATACCTACAATAGAACCACTTCTAGATACATCTACCTATCACTTTAACTGCATTTTGTCAATATTCTTGCTCCAAAGAAGACAAACAAAGGTTACCACTAAATTAGGATTTGTTTCTGAAGGCAGTATAGCACCATGGAAAAAGCATTAGAATGAAAGGCAAAGGACCTATTTTGAATCCTGGCTCCATTATGCACTACTTCTATGATATTCAGCAAGGCCCTTAGCCTCCTTGAGACTCAGTCTTCTAATTTGTCAAGTGAGAAAATTGAACTTGAGAGCCTTTATGGTCCTTTCCAGCTCTAAATCTATGATCCTACAGTTCTATATGTCTGAAATTATTGGGTCAAGTCAAATAATTGATTTAGTTCTCTGTAGATTATAAAATGTTTTATATCAGTGAGTTACCAGCATTTTTATCTTCAATTGATCCAGATTTGGCACAGGTGAATTAGTAGTAAAGGATTGGGATCTGTCAATAAGTAATGCTTTACAAGTGGTCAGTTATTCCATGCTCCAAAGATTTGTTTATACTGAGTATGAATATTAGCATAGTTTGAGAATACACACTTTTGAAAGTCACAACTACTTTTTTAATGGTTATTTTAATAACCTTTTCTGTGAAATGGCTTCTCAATGTTAATAGGATATAGAGAGAGGAAGCTCATTTAATTCACTCTCTGTGAGGATTGTTGGTAAGTAATTACTTCATTAGGTAGGGATTCAGTAAGTAACTGTTGAATAAATGAACAAATGAATGAACCAAAGTATTTTCTTTCATTGGAAAGAAAGTTTGTGAACAGTAGCCCTACTCTGAGTGTCAGCAAGAGACCTAGTTACATATAATCTGACATTTTACTGGATGATTTTTACATTTCTCCATGGATTTAGGGGAAGTTTGATCCAGAAACAATTCAAAATGTCAAAAGGGCTACTTCCAATGCCTTTGGGTCCTCGCCCAGTTTTAATTAAAGCAACATTTTTTTAAGCCATTTCTTTCTGTCCTTTGATGTAGTATTTGTTTGTTAAATACTTGCCCAATTTACTTTTTTCCCTTGGCTTTTTTTTCTCAACTTGATTCTTGAAGGTAAAAGTTTTTATTTTTTTTTTCAGGCGTTAGTCTACCCATTTATTTTTCACACCCTTTTAGAATCAAATCATGAATCACTGATTAGTCACGAAGCCTAACCTGTGAACATTATTGAAAGAAAGAGGGGAAGATGCAAGTAGCCAGAAACCATCATTCTGTTCTTCCCCAATCACTTGAGATCATCTCAAAAATCCTGGGAAATAGATTCTACTTACAAAAATAGTTGGAGATCTTCTTTAATAAAATGTTTCCTGAATGTTTGCTTAAAAAAATAATAAGCCATTCTAGCAGTTTTCACTTGATTGCTAAGACTATCCCTAATTCTATTCATCTATCCACATTATTAATAATTTTACTAGAAAAACTAGTATAAAAAAAAAACTTTGTTGTGATTCTAATGCAAAAAAAAAAAAAAAAGTTGCTAAATGAATCCTTGATTCACAATCCTGAGCTTTATGCATATCCCACTTCCACTATCTAGTGGTAGGTAGATGTATATCCACTTATATAAATCTCACTGGTATTTTGGAAGTAGATAGATCTTAGAGGAAAAGTGTTCACTGTAATGAACTGCTTGGCTCCCTGCCCCTGTTCCCTCTAATCTTCTCAGCTGGAGCCACTTAACTGAGGCAGCATGATGTAGTGGAAGGAGAAAGGCATTTGAATTCAGAGGACCTAGGTTCATATCATTTTAGATTTGTATTTGGAAGGCAATTTAATAATTATCTAATTCAATCTCCAACATTTTACAGATGCAGAAACTGAGGCCCAAAGGTTATGTTTCAGCTAAGACCATGTAAATTTCAAATGACTGAAGCAGGATTTCAACACCAGGTAAAAATTCAGGGCTGTCTCAAATAATCCCATCATGATATTCAAATCCTGAATCTTCTATTTATTATCTTGTATGACCTTAGCCAGGTCATTTCCCCCTTGTAGGCCTCAAATTTTCCCATTTGTAAAATGAGGAAAATACTTTCAATTTTATTAACTTCTCCTTTTAATTTTAGAATTTCAAGTTTAGTATTTGATAGGGGAGGGGTTAATTTGCTCTTTTTCTAGCTTTTTAAGTTGCAAGCCCAAATCATTGATCTTCTCTTTTCTCTATTTTATTCAAGTAAGCTTCTAAAGATATAAAATTTCCCCTTATTACAGCTTTGTCTGCATCCCACAAATTTTAGTACATTGTCTTATTGTTGTCATTCTCTTGGATGAAATTATTAATTATGTGTATGATTTGCTATTTTACTCATTCATTTTTTAGGATGAGATTATTTAGTTTCCAATTACTTTTTGGTCTATTTTCCCCTAGTTTTTTGTTGAATGTAGTTTAAAATGAGGAAAATAAATTAAACAGTCTCAAAATTCTTTTCCAGGTCTGAACTCCCATTTGTAGAACCTCTTAATCCCCAGATCCTTAGAAACTTATTTTGTCCCAACTAAATCTTCCTGCTGGTCCTTCTTTTGGCTAAGTACTTCATTCATTTTCCCAATGATTGAGTTCCTATGTCTTTCATACCTGATTGCCCTTCTAGTCTTCCAGTCTATTGTAATTTTCTTCTGCTTAGACTTTGAGCTCTGTCTCTTTTCCCTGTAGTCTGATAACTAGCATTTGATCTACATTCAAAATCAATTCAATATTCAATTAATAATATTTTTAAAAGGAGAAAGAACTCAAAAGTAACAGCATGATCTTAAGAAACCTGCAACTAATTTAATACAGAATATAAGACAAATATAAAGATTACTATAATACACATTAGAATATAAAAATATATTTTTGTGGTGGCAAGAAATTGGAAATTGAATGGATGCACATCAATGGAGGAATGGCTGAATAAGTTATATGAATGTAATGGAATCCTATTGTTCTATTAAAAATGATGAACATGCTGATTTCAGAAAAGCCTATAAAGACTTATATGAACTGATTCTGATTGAAGTAAACAGGATCAGGAAAACCTTGTACACAGTAACAGCAAGATTGTATGATAATCAAATATAACAGAATTAGCTCTTTTTAGCAATACAGTGATCTAAGACAATTCCAATAGACTTGGGATGGAAAATTCCATCCTCATACACAGAAAGAACTATGGAGACAATGTGAATCGAAGCATATTTTCACCTTTTGTTTTGGTTTGGTTTTTTCCTTTCTCATGATTTTTCCATTTTTTTCTGATTTTTCTTTCCCAACATGACTCATATGGAAATATGTTAAAAATGATTATACATGTATAATCTATATCAAATTGCTTGTTGTCTTGGGAAGAAGGGAAGTAAGAAATGGAGGGACAAAAAAAATTTGAAACTAAAAATCTCACAAAACTGAATGTTGAAAACCATCTTTACATGTAATTGGAAAAATAACATACTATTAAAATAATTTGTAAGAAGACAAAAAATAATATTGAGCATAGGAGAGACACAAACCAAGTGCTATACGAATTCTGAGGAGGGAAAGATTACTTTTACCTAGGTAGAAGCAGGTGAAACATGAGCTAGCATTGAAGGAGATAAAAAAGAGGAAGGAAGAAATGCATGGAGTGAAAAAGACTGGAATAAAATTAGGAAATAGTGACTGGTTATTTGGCTGAAGCATACAATACATGGGGGGTACAGTGTGTGGTATAAAACAAGGCAGGAAAAGTAGATTGCGACAAAATAGAAAGCCTTGGACACCTGGATAATAAATTTTAACTTTATTTAGAGTATAACAGAGCACTACTTAAGATTTTCTAAGCATAAGTGTGATATAAGAGCTTTACACTTTACACTTTGTTCTATTAAATGGAGAAGTCATAGTAAAAAAGTAAATAGTCACGGTCTTTTAACTTAGGTTTGACAAAATGAATTAATTTCAATACAATATGAAAACACTTAGTACTTGCAAGGCACTGTGTTAGGTGCTGAAGATCTAAAGAAGAAAAATTACCATTCCCTGTATCAGGGAGATAAGCACATGAACCATGTACAAGGATGTACACAAGTGGTTATAATCCTGATTATAAAAATATTAATAGCAAAGGAGAAATTGGAGTGATCTCAGAATCATTTTTACCTAGGAGGATCAGAGAATTCTTTATGGTGGTGTTAGCACATATGTAGAGACATGACAGGACAGAAGGATATTAATATGTGGGGCGGAAGATTATTTTCCAGACACAGAAACTGTTATAAACAAAGCTAAGATCAGAAAACAAAATAGTTCTACTTGGCTAGAATGTAGAATGCACCAAGGGAATTGTCAAAAAATAGAGAGGTTGGAAACTTGAGTGTAAATGCAAGGAGTTTTTGTTTCCATTGACAATGAAGAGCCATTAAAAGTTTTTGAGCACAATAATGATATGATTTGGCCTGGAGATGTTGGCATTGATGTTTATGATGAGGTCTAAATGGAAGAAATTGGAGGCAAGAATGCTAGGTACCGAACTTTTCCAATAGTTCAATTGAGAGATATAAATTGTGTAGAACTGGTAAAAGTTGAAAAGGATAGAGAATATGAATATGAAAGATGCCGTAGAAGGAGAATCAGTAATATAGGATAGGATTTGGGAAATGAATTAAAAAGTCAGGAATTATTTCAAAATCTGATTCCAAAAGAAATGAGAAAGTCAATTGAAAAGGCCAGTTTAAAAGAGAAGATTATGAGGTGAGATGGACAGGTAAAGTTCAAGATGTCTTCAGAATATCAAAATGGAAATATCTAGCAGGAAATTATTTATGTAGGACAGGAGCTCCAAATTTATTTGGAAGTTAAGAAAAATGGAGAATTGCAAAAATCCTCAATCTGATAAATATTGAGAACCAGAAAAGAATAATATCATGGAAGCCAAAGAAGAAGAAAGTATCAAGAAGTTGATAGTAACATGCTACAGATAAATTAAGAGGAATAAGGACTAAAAAGAGGCAATTAGATTCATCTTGGAGTTAGCATTTCTGCTTCTCGGGATTACTATCTTTCATCAAGATATCTAGAGTGCTATCAACTACAAGAAACTGTTGCCAGTCCTCCAACTGTTAGTGAACTTATCCTCCTCAAATATCTTAGATTTACTTATTTGTGCACATATTGCATCGCCCCCCTTCTCCCATAGAACACAGGAACTTTGAGCACAGGGACTATTTCATTTTTGTTTTGGATTTTTATCACAATACCTTGCATATAATGGGTCATGAAAAATGCTGCACTGAATAAAAACCGAAACATACAATGAATCACTTTCTAGAAGTTGGTCATGCAAAGGGAAAAGAAAAGTGAAACTATAGATAATGGGGTTAATTAAAAAATATTTTTCAGGATAAAAGAAAAATAAGTATATTTATTGGCAGATTGGAAGAAGAAGGGACTAAGATTAAAAATATGGAAAGAGAGAAGATGAATTGTATAAAATCTTGGAAGGCATAGACTGAGAAGACAGCCTTGGAAAGGATTGGGAATAGCTCTTCATTTGAGAAGGGATATGGCATGGAATGAAAGTTCATATCTAGAGATATATTTGGAGAAAGAGAGTAGAAGTTCACCTCAAATGGATAAAGAAAGGCCTGGATTCAAGAAGACCTGAGTTCAAATTTGACTTCAGACCCTTGCTAGCTGAGTGACTCTGGGCAAGTCACTTAACCTTGTTTGTTTCAGTTTCCTCATCTATAAAATGAGCTCTTTACCTCTTTACCAAGAGGACCCCAAATGGGGCCACAAAGAGTTGAAAAACACTTGAAAGACACTGAAAAATAATATAAACATGGATACTGAAGTATCTGTGAAACTGTGTAGTATAATGGAAGAGCATTAGACTTGGTCCCATGTTTGAATCCTGTGTTGACATTGGCAGCTCTGTTTTCATACCTATAAAAATGATATAATATAATATATATTTGATATAATATAATATAATGATATATATTTGCACTATCTACTTTAGAAGTTTTTTTGTGAGGAAATTCCACTCTGACCCTTAATGTAAAATGTAAATACAAATTTATTATAAAGGATGGGATATAGAGGAAGATTCCAAGAGAGTCAACTTTCTCAATGGAGAAAGAGATATTACCTTGAAATTATAAGATAATAGTAATAAAAAATACTGACAGTAAAATAAACTGGATGTTGTAATATTCAAAGGTAGTTCATGTATTAAGTGATCTTTGAAGACTAATGTCCTAAAAGCTACAGGAAGCAAAGGATATGGTCTTACAGGTATTTCCATTAAAGAGCATTACTAGAAATATAAAATAGTCAGTGAAAAGGCAGGTTTCAATTAATATAATGAGATAAAAGGAGTGCAAGAAGAAAAAATATCTAGGATAGAAGGAAAGTTAATTGTAACAAAATAGTTCAATTAAATCATGGAAAATGTTATAGAAAATCATGAGAAAGAAAGAAAGAAAGAAAGAAAGAAAGAAGAAAGAAAGAAAGAAAGAAAGAAAGAAAGAAAGAAAGAAAGAAAGAAAGAAAGAAAGAAAGAAAGAAAGAAAGAAAGAAAGAAAGAAAGAAAGAAAATCATGTCCATTCCTTGCATACTAAAATCTTGACTTTGTTTTTATATTTGGACATCCAGTATTTGGTCTGGCCTACAAAACTGCTTGCTCTTCCAGTCTGAACTTATCTGGCTTGATCCATCCTACTACCTTCCATCCCCATTTCTGACCCTTAAAAGGGGATAAGCTAAATGGAAGGTTCCCTGAGGTTCCACATGCAAAAGAAATACAAGGGACTTTCTTTAATATTATTTTTTCAAAGACACATATTTTAATACCCCAAATACATAAAATAGATTTTTATTTCTCATTTAGGTTGACATGAGTAGATCAAAGTTGACATGAGATGAGTAGATCTCTTGTGAATATCACAATGTGATATCACAATGTGATCACAATGTGAAAAAATTTTGCAGAATCTTCCTAGAGATCACAAATACTTAATCCTAGTCCAGCCTCCTCTTTGAAAAATTCCTCATAAATTAATTTTGAGAATTATAATTTCGTATTGAGGCTTCTCTTATAAATCTCTTCTGAAAATATTTTCACCTTTCTTAAAAATGACTTAACTTTTTCAATAAGCAAATAAACTAGTAGGGCATAACCATGATACTACAGCACAACAGAAACTGTGGTACATTGGAAAGACTACTTCTTTGGGAATCAATGGTCTAGAATTCAAAATCTGCCTCTGAACCTTACTACTTATATGACCTGGAGCAAATAACTTACATTCCTTATTCCTATATTTCCTCATCTGTAAAGTAAGCAGATTGAACAAGAGTGTTTCTGAAACCCCTTCCCACAATGGATCTATAATATATTGAAAATCTCAGCAATGCAATAGGAACCAGATATCTATCTTATTCTATTCTTCTAGGAAACTTCCACTGACTCACAGGACAGATGGGAAAGTAAGGTTTCAATTATATCAGATTAGGTTCTAGCTTTTTATACTTAATGAATACTATTAAATATGTAAGTGACTACATGCATATTTCAGAATATAATAAATATAGCAGCTTACTTTCTTTTCTTTTTAAGAAGAAATGGAAAGATATCTTAATATCCTAATATGCCTCTCCCCCAAAATTAAAAATGTGTTCCCATAATGGCTGATTTTCTTGGGCTATTAAATGTTATGAACCATGGATTATCCTGAGTTAACTACATATCCTTTCCACTCTTCCATAACTTATTGAGGTATCCCTGGGTTGTACCAATCTATATTCTCAAAAACATAAAGGCTAAAAGTCCTCTCATTTAAGAGTTATTTGATAAGATTTTGGTCAAATTACTTTTCTTTCTGGGCATCAGATACTCATCTGCAAATTGGAGGGAGGGGAGCAAAATGTTGGACTAAATAATCTTGAAAGTCCTTTATAGCTCTAGATCTTCAAATTTAAGGATCCTGCAAGGTAGAAAAAAGGAAGGCTAGACACAAAATTGTCAACATTGGACTGAAGTTCAAAAAAAAAGGAAAAGATTCCATAAGGTATAGCTAGGTATTTCCAAAGCATGCCAGTATCTTCAAAGAAAACTCCAAATTTGGAAAGAATTGGACACAACTGAAAAATGAACAACAATGTGAACAAAGACATAAAAATAGGAGAGGGGAAGACAAAAATTAGGCACAGAGTGAATAGTCTAAATGGACTAGAATGTAGAGAGAGAGGAAATAGTATTAAAAATGATGAAAGGATAAGTTACAGTCAGATTATGGAAAACTAAACACAAAGAGAAGTAGCTTACTTTTTATTTAGTATGTAGGCAATGTATGGCTTTAAAGGTTTCTGAACAGAGGAGTAACAGAAAGTAAAAGGAGGCAGACCAATTCAGAAAAAAAGCTAATTATGATTCAAAATAGAATGGTTCCAGTATGAATGGAAAAAAGCATATGGATGCAAAACATAGTTTGGAGGTAGAATTCTCAAGACTTGTTGCAAAATTATTTCATGTGGAGAATTAAGAGAAGGGAAAAGTAAATAAACAAGCAAATGTCAGAAGCCTGAAAAGATGATTTGGCTATCAAAAGAAATAGAGCTATGAGAGAGATGGGAGAAAAAAAGGTATTTGTTGGGGTAGGAGGAGTACAAGCCTGGACATGTTAAATTTGACCTAGAGAAGTCACATCAGATAAACTGAGATGGCTAGTAACTCCATAAAAGTGGCACCAGAATGTAGGGGATAGAGATATATACAAGATATATATATATAGATAGATAGATACATACATACATACATACATACATATATATAGATAGATACATATATATATATAGAGAGAGAGAGAGAGAGAGAGAGAGATACAGCTATAGATATATATTTCTTGAATGAATAATATGCATAAAATATACTTTGAAGCCCTGGAATTCAATAATATTTCTAAGAGAAAGAATGTAAAGGGAAATGAGAAGAGAGTTAAGGACAAAACATTAGGGAATACCTATAGGGCGGGAGGGCAATACAGCAACAGACAAAAAACAAGTAGAAGTAGAGGGAAATCATAGGAGGATAGTGCCATAGGAGGCAAGAAAAAAGGGCTTTAAGGGAAAGAGTTCTCTACAGTGTCAAATGCTACTGAAAGTTCAAGGAAAATGAGTGCTGAGAAAAGCCCATAGGATCTAGCAATTAAAATTCCATTAGTGACCTTGAAAGAAGTGAATCAAGGATGGGAGCCAGATTGCTTGTTGTTGAGTAGTAAGTGGGTGGAAAGGAAGTGGAAACAGAGTACAAACTACTCTTAATAAAAATTTAACAGAGAAGGAAGAAAAGAAAGATGATAGTCCAAGGATACAGCAGTGTCAAAAGAAGGTTTGGGATTTTATTTTGTTTTTCTCCTAGTATAAGGGAGACTTAAGCACATTTGTAGACTTAGGGAAAAGGTTCAGCAGTAAGGGAAAAACTGAACACAGATGAGAGGATGTATGATTAATAAAAACAACTATGACCTTAGTGATGCTTGATAGAGTTTATATTATTTCACATTCACTCTCAGATCAACGATTGCTCAGCATGATGACAGATGCACTAGACCCCAGAACTAACAATTCTATACTCCCTGTTTCTATCTCTGCTTAAATTGGTTGCCCATTGACTCATCCCACTGAGTTTTTGGCCTCTTGGGGATGCATTTAGTGTCCATCATCCTTGCAATGTGACCAGCTACAATACTTTTACAAAGACATTTTACACATGGTTCTTTCCACTGCATGCTGGTTGATGATGAGCTGTATAATTCAAGGTTTTTCTTGGTCCAGTACTGTGATTCATAGATTATCTCTGGCAGTACTGTGGAGTTCACAATCATTGCTATACTGTGGAATATATTGTTACTGACCATCAAAGGACACTATAACTATTTCATAAAGAATTTTTCTTATACTATTATTATTAAAATGTTTTCTATTCTTTCTCTGCCAAATAACATGGAGATTTACTAGGATAATGTCCATCAGTATCAGCAGCTAGTATACTGTATGATGTTTTTAATTCCAAGATAATTGTAATTATATAGATCCCAAGGCATTTGGAATTGTGTTCACTTTAAAGTATGATTTGTACATCTGTATATGCTGCAATTGAAGAATAATGATCACAATCACACAACATATAACAGAAGATGAACCAGCAAAGAAAAAAATAGAGATTGATTCTCCCCAGTTACTATACTTAACAAAGGATACTTTCCTTTTAAAGAAATTAAATAATTTTTAATGAAATTACCTAGGTTTCATAAGTCATTCCTTTAAATAGACCAATTTAAAAAATTTCTCTGATACTTTGATTCATTCAAGATGTTTAATTAAATTTGAACCAGAAATCACTGACCACCAAAAAATTTTAATTGATTATAATAATTTTTATTTTTGAAACTCAGGAGAAATATTACCAGCCTCCTGGATATGCCAATGATGGGAGAATAGAATTCTCCAAAAAACAAGAAATTGTAAAAAATATACATGTAATAAAAAGTACATGTTAAGATAGTGTCTCAAATAGCAAAGTAAAAAGAGTAATTGAGTTAATTTTTTTAATCAAGTATTTAATTTCCAAAAAAATGCTACCAAAATATTTTTGTCAGGAGGAAACACAATATCTACATTACCAGTTGCATTTGCATGACCCTCCATGTAATGTTTTAAAATGATTTTGTATGAAAAGAACATTATAAAAAATTTTCTATAATGAGAGGCAGCATGAATCAATGGATAGGAAGTCAAAGTATTTTTGAAAAGGAGCTAGGTTAGAGGCTTACCTCTGAAGGATGCTAGCTCTATAACCCTTGCAAATCATTTAACCTCAGTGTGCCCCCAGGCAACTCTCTAACATTCTAAATTGCAGATTGGTTACCTCTTTGCCCGGATAGAGTTTTCTAACTAGAAGTTTCCTATATCGAAGAAATCAGAGGTCCAGTTAATTAATTATATTTCTTATTTAGACAGTGAATTCTGGAAGACTTGAATTCAAACTTTAAAGTGAACATAGTTCCAAATGTCTTGTGAGCTAAATGATTAGCTGTATGATTTTAGACAAATCACTTAACCTTATTTTCCTGAGTTGTGAAAATCAAACAAGATGATAATAAAGTGCTTTGCACCATGTCTGACATGTTTTATAGGTACTTAATAGATATTTGTTTCCTCTTCCTTTTTCTTGAATAACATCCTAGCATTTTCACAAGAATCAAAATCAAATTCTCTGACCTACAGTTGAAGATTTCACTCTGTTCCCTTTTTTTGAAGATTGGGACTGTATTTTCCATACCCCAGTCCTGAAATAACTTTTCTTTCCTATCGTTTAAAATATCACTTACAATTATCAGCAATCACATTTGCCAATACCTTCAGTATTTTTGTAATTAATCCAGACCAGTGACCTTGAATTTCTTTAAGTACATATAATATTCCTTTAGCAGCGCTATTCTTTTTTGTTCTTTGTTCTTGAAAAGGACTATGACATCAGGGATGTGATACCATGCAAGTGAATTAGAATACATGTAAAGTCACCTGCCTTCCTTTCTCCTCCAGAACTATCTGGGTCCAGAGATAACATATAGATCAAGACAACTGGAAGTGGCCCTGGGTATAATGGGAGACTTTTTATGCTAAGGTATTCAATACTTCTCAATTTCACTGAAGCTGTACTTTTTCAATGATCAAGGCTAGGTAGCAATTGAAGCAAAGAATCTTCTTTTTCACCTAGTCCAAAAGAAAAATCTAAATAAATAAATCTATATACTTTAAAAATCAACTATGTATTAATCATAATTCTTCTGTACATCTCAGTTATTCCTTTGGCAGAGAAAAGAAGCTCAATAAGACTTTAGTCTTTCCTCTTTACTTGGGCATAATTATGGAATCCCTAATACAGAATTTTTAAAATGTCTTTTCATCCTTAATTTTATTTATCAGACCCAGTTTATTCTGTTGTTTAATAATTCTGACATTATATTCTGATAGGACCATACTGAGCCTTTGTATTCAATCTCTGTTACTTTACCCAGCAACCCAAAGTTGTTACTTACTTTGTTAATAGAAGTAATTCGGCTTATGATGTCTGGTGAGGTTGAGGTAGTGACAGCTATTGAGTTGTTTGACTCGTTAGGTAACTATTGTGTAGGTCAGGATTGAAGTGGGGTGTCTTTATTATATGGTTGTGGGGGTTGAGCAATAGTATTGTTAGTTTGGATTTTGTTTATTACTATTTTAGTAGTTTTGGAAGTTATTCAGGGTCTTTAGTTAAATGATTAGTAGAACTAATGTTATAGAGATTATAAATGATAAGAAGTATGATCTTCTACACATCTTGCAAAATCTAATTTGATTGGAGAGTTCTCTGTGGATCCATATTATTCTCTTCTAACAACTTCCTTTTCCCCTTCTTACTAAATTTTCTCCTCTCTGTGTGCAGAATTTTATTATTGATAAACAAATTTATAACATTCTGGGCTGATTTTCCCATAGAATTTTCATTCACAGGGTCTTACTTTTCCACATTCTTGGAAATCTCCTTACTCCAAGACAAGTACCTTGGCTTTCCTCTGCTGTTCTATCACCAACTCAAAGAGGAAGTGATTGCCCTATTAAGGTTTCCATCATTTCTACATCTTAAAATCAGTTCTTCATTATTTGTGAGAAAAAGATCCAGAAGACAATCCCCTTCCTCTCTTGGTGATAACTTGATCTTTTTAAGGATGAAATGATTATCAAGTATTCAACATTGGATAGAGAAAGAACAACAGATGTTCAGATAATTGAAATCCTCCATTGCTACTATTGTGTGTATATGTGGCAAATTTGTAATATACCCGTTTTTCCCCGATAATAAGACACTGTCTTATGATTTTTTTTTGGACAGAAAACCATCAGAGGGCTTATTTTCAGGGGAGGGCTTATTTTAATGAACATTGGCAGGTAAATGTGAACAAAAAAAGTACCTTTATTCAATAATGATCATGTCATCTTCTTCAACATCGTCATAAGTGTCCATACCCTGAATTCCGTCCTGGATGTCTTGCGCCTCTATTTCCTTCAGAAGAAATGGACCCATTCTGTCATGTCCAGCAATATAACTCTCTTTAAATGAACATGTCTTGTCCAGGTAACCTGCTCGTAGTGCCGTGGCGACACAGCTGTCAGTAATTTTATCCCATGACTTCTTCACCCAAGTCACGACTTCTTGCAGACAGGGCTTCACAAAGTTTCCACGCTGATTTCTTTCCATTCTATTTTCAATGTAGTCATTGACTTCCATGCGCAAATGGTCCTTGAATGGCTTGTTTATTGCAATATCAAGGGTGTGGAGATAGGCAGTCATTCCTGCAGGAATCATTACTTGATCTGTTCTTCTCTCTGCAAGGAAGTTCTTTATTTCTTTAGCATGGTGAGTGCTGGCTAAGTTCTTCTTTTATCCTCCATCATGCCCCCTGAGTTCTTCTTTTATCCTCCATCATGCCCCTTTTATCCTCCATCATGCCCCCTCACTCCCACTTACATACTGGGTTTTTATGTTGTCCTGCCTCAGCTCTCCTCCTCGGCACTGCTCTCAATGGCGCCAGCAAGCAAATCACTGGGGAAGAACAGGATGACGCGCTCACTGCTGCAGCTCTGATTGGATGCAGCTCGGAGCGCAGCATGCATTTCACCCGGGGGATGGGGGGAGGTGGGCCGGTGCATACAGAGGGTACCGTAATGTAGTGTATAGCGCAGGGGATCACCTTCACTACAGTAGCAATCTCAATAGGGCTTATTTTCAGGGGAGGGCTTATTTTAGAGGAATCTTACACAGTAAGGGGAGGGCTTATTTTCGGGATAGGTCTTATTATTGGGGAAACATGGTATTTCCTGGAAAAAAAAAATCTATTCTCTCTCTCTCTCTTTTTTTTTTTTTTTTTGTCCAGGCCATATACAGTAAAGCTTCTATCTGCTCTTTTGATCTTCACCCAAATGCTTCTCCTAAATTTTGGATTCTTTAATTTCCTTCTAAAAGTACTCTTTCTGTGACAGAGGGCTGGTGAGCAGGCATTTTCAGCTGAAATAATGCCCTATGTAAAGGAAGTCAGAGATCACTTCTGGAGAGGCACATAAAAGAACCTTAAAAAGATCTGGAGTATGCACTAATGGGTTCTGATCTGCTAGCCATGTGATGAAGAGTCCCTTTGGTTATGAAATCATAGTTGGGATGAATTCCAAAAGGCACTAGATCCTTTGTCAAGGTCCTTAAGATTGCAGAGGTTTTCTAAAAGGAAGATGAATCATTGGCAACCTCTGGTTAGGGAAGAGGAAACAGCTTAGGACTTCAGTGGATAAAGTTCTAGGCATGGAATCAGGAAGACCTGACTTGAAATTTGACCTCACACACTAACTATGTGACTCTGGACAAGTCACTTAATCTTGGTTTGCTTTAATACATTGGAAAAAGACATAACATATCAAGAAACAGCAACAGGGCAGGAAAGATACTTCTATTTTTGCTATATTAAGAAGTTTCATTTTATAAAAAATTAATTTAGTTTAATTAATAATAATTCAATATTAACTAATTAAATAGAGCTGAGGTGTCAATCACTGAAAGTGATAGTATGGAGAATATATGAGGATGAGGCCTTTAAGCTGATAACATTGGAGAAAGCTGCCCTAGTTATCAGAAGTACTTTTAGAACCCTGAAATAGAAATGTAGACAGCCTCTCTCTGGGAGTGCAAGACCAGAATAAACACTGTACTTCTTAATGTACAAGGCCATCTTCTTCCAGCCCCTGCCTCCAAAATTTTATAAATTCTATTTTTTTTATTAAAGTTTATCTCTTTCTAGCATTGTGTTCAAGTACTAGTCTCATCCTACCAAGTTTCCATAATACATACAAAGTCAAATTTTTCTTACTGGAGTAGACCCTCTAGTTTACCATTTTTTACTACCCAAATTATGTAAATTTATGTATAGACATCTGAGGGCATAAATGTTATTATTGGATTTTTGCTTTGATTTGCTGACTGTGATCTTGTTAGTCTGCTTATTTTGTGTTTTCTCTCAGAACTCTCTAAGCTATCTTGTTTGGTGTCTATGTAGGTGGTTTTCTCTCCTCCTTACTCTTTTTAAGTTTAAAGCTTTTAGACCTGTGAGACACAAAGTAAAAAACATTCATTCTTACTAACCTTCATTAATTGAACCCTGGCTGAAAAATCTCATGTCTATGACAGTTGTGGTTCATAAATGCAAATCTCCTTCTCAGATACCATCTTTGTAGCTAGCTGTTCTGCTCAAAAACCAAATACTCTACTCACTGACTTTTCATGACATTGCTCTCCCTTTGTTCTCCTCCTATCAGTCTTTTTTTTATCACCTTTGGAGGATAGAAATATTTGACTTACCCAAACATGTATGTATTCCAGAGCTCTGTGTTGAGCCTTCTTCTCTTTTCCCTTTAAAATCTCACTTAGTAACATTATAAATTCTTATAGATTAAATGATCATCTCTCTCCTGAGCGGGATCTAGTTCTTCATCTCCAATTGAGTATCTTTTAAGACTTTTGAACTCAATGTTATCCCAAAACAGAATTCATTATCTTTTTCTTCAAATTCTTCTCTACTTTTTAATTTCTCTGTCTTTGATGAGAACACTATGGTTTTAATGGAATCCCAAGTTTACAAGCTAGGAATCAACCCTAATTCTTCCTTCTTCCTTATCTCTCAAACGCAATTGGTTACCAAGTCCTGTTGATTCACTTTCCACAGTGCTCATGAAGGAACTGAAAGTTCCTTAAAAGCAAGTATATTTTATTCCTTTTATCTTCAGTGCTTAGTACAGTGTCTAATATATAGTTGTTGCTTAATAAATGCTTATTGGTTGATTGAATATACTTCATATCTGTCATTTTCTCTCCTTACATTCTCTGTAAGAAATTATTAAGTCATAATCTCATGGACCATAGCATACCAGGCCCTTCTACCCTCCACTATCTCTCAAATTCTTTCAAAGTTCATATTCTTTCTTTCCATGATACTATTTAGCCATTTCATCTTCTGCCATTCCCTTTTTCTTTTGCCTTCAATCTTTCCTAAAATCAGTCTTTTTCAATAAGTCCCATTTTTTCATTATGTGGCCAAAATATTTAGATTTCAGCTTTGGAATTTGAACTTTCAACAAAGAATCTGAATTAATTTCTTTCGATACTGACTGATTAACTCCTTAATGTCCAGGGTTTTCTCAAGTCTTTTCCAGCAACATATTTCAAAAGTGTCAATTCTGTAGCACTCTGTTTTCCTTATAATCCAACTCTCACAGTCCTACATTGCTACTGGAAATATGAATCTTTGTAATATCTTCATTTTTTAGTCTGCTATTGAAATTTGCTTCCAAGGAGGAAATGTCTTTTAATTTCATGGCTGTAGGTTGCCATCTACAGTGATTTTTAAGCTCAAGAGTACAAAATCTGACACTGCTTCCATTTTTTCTCCCTCTCTTTGTAAGGAAGTGTTGGGAACAGTTGCCAAGAAATTAGTTTTTTTGTATTTTTTTAATATTAAGCTACAAGTCAGCTTTTATGTTCTCTTCTTTTACCCTCATCAAGAGACTTCTTAATTACTCTTTACTTTCTGTCATCAGAGTAGTATCATTTGCATATCTGAGATGGTTGATATTTTCTTTTTCTTTTTTTCTGAGGCAATTGGAGTTAAGTGACTTGCCCAGGTCACACAGCTAGGAAATGCTAAGTGTCTGAGGTCAAATTTGAACTCAAGTCCTCCTGAGTTCAAGGCTGGTGCTTTAAACACTGTGCCACCTAGCTGTTCCAGTTGATATTTTCCCCAGCAACCTTAATTCCAGTTTTTGATTTATCCAACCTGGCATTTTCTAAGCTGTACTCAGTATATAAGTTAAACAATTAAGATGATACTATCTGACTATGTAAAACCCCTGTTCAGGAAGTTCTAATAGATGCTAAGGTATGGAACCACACCAAGAAGGAGTACAGAGGCCACCTTGACCTTTGATAAACAATAAGTTTTCTGTCACATTGCAGAAACGACCTTGTTGAGCAAGGAGTAGTGATGCATGGCATGGGAACGGGTTTAGCCTGAGGATCACATTTAGTTGCTTGTGAACAGGGATGCCTTAACAGGGCCTCTTGCTGGTGAGCTAGCTGCTGAATTGCTGGATTGGCTCTCCTTCCATTGGCAGATACCATGCATGTGCAAAACCCATGAGCTTCTTCTCTGAATAGTGACTGTTCACACACTGATTACACTTGCAAAAATGTATATCAACAAGCTGTACAGCATTATAACCTGGAGCTCTTTTCCTATTCTATGAGTCTTCTGCCTTATTCATCTCACCTCTGAGATCAAAGGGCTCATATACTTTGAGCTCTTAAGATGGCCACAACAACTGGCACCCAAACACAGACTTTAAACAGTGCCAGAGTGATCACTGCACAGGCAAGCACTGCTACATGGTCAAGACAACCTCCAAGAGGACTCCAGAGGACAGCCAGTCGAGTTGTGCTGTTTCCTGACCAAGTAGAGTGCAGCAGAGACAGTTAAATAATTAATGAGACAGAAAGTAGGCATCCTACTCCCTTCAGACAGGGAAGTATATGTCAGGACTATATATAAATGTATAAAAGAGCAGGGGTGTACAATTCAATTAGGAGAAATTAGAAAATTCTTGAACATTGCTTACAAAGTTTCTCCATGATTACCTGAGGAGTAATGTTATAATTATAAGATGGATTGTTTTTAGTGTACAGCTCACTGCTTATGATAAGCAATGCCCAGAAGAAATACAAGAAAGCCATTTTACTATATATAATCTCATTAAATAAAGTCTGAAATCAGAACCAGATAAGGAAGTTAGGAAATTTACAGTTGGAGCACATCTCTTAGTAGTAGATATCCCTTTCCTGAGCCTGAGGAGGACGATAATGAATGGCCTCCCACCCTCTACCATCTTTGGCCCTGCTTTATTCTTGTGTCTATCTGGATTATATCCTTGCAAAGGCTCTCCTAATGTAAAGCCTGAGAATGAAATTCTGATGACAGAATTTTTAGAACAGACTTAGTTGACAGCCACTCAGGTTGCTCCAGGAGAAAACATGAACTTATACTTTGAGCAACTTAGTGCCAGGAGTAGGAGGCAGTAAGAAGGCTTTGATGTCCACTGAATCAGTAAATTGGCAAAAAAAAAAAAAAAAAAAAAGGAAAAACAGGAATCATTTTCCCTTTAATAAGAGATGGCTTACATATTAACTTATGGAGTAGAGATATTTTATACCATTTAGGGATGAAAATCACCACAGATTTTTAGGAAGGGTCATTGCTGCTGCAGCTTCCACCACTCCAGAAACTACCAACACATAAATAGGGATGGAGCAATAGCCCCTGACTAAAGGAAAAAAAAAAAAAAAAAACAGTTGCTCTACATCAATCAGTACAAGAACAATTAGAATTAGGACACATTGAGGAAACAAACAGACCATGGAAATCACCTGTATTTGTTATAAAAAAAAAATTCTGATAAATAGAGAATGTTAATGGATTTGAACAAGCAAACTCAATCCTGGAAGATATGGAAGCAAACTCAGACAGGTTTGCTATCCCCAAATATGATCCCCAGGAAATGGTCCTTAAGGATAATAGATATTAAGGATTGCTTTTACTCTATTCCTCTTCACCCTGAGGACAGGGATAAGTTTGCTTTCTCAGTACCAACATATTATTTTCAATACCAATATATTAACCCCAGAGGTGACAGGCCAAATGAGATATGACAAATGGATGTTACACATTGGGAAAGACATGCATTCATGTTATAATTGATGCTTATTCAGGCTTTGTATCTGTATCCTCTCAATGAGGGGAGGCTGCTTCACATGTAATAAATCACTTATTTCACTGTTCTGTCTCTATGGGTATCCTACACACTATCAAGACTGATAATGGACCCTCATATACTTCAAAAATATTGAAATGGTTAGTACAGAAATTCTATATATATCATAATTTTGGAATTCTTTACAACCCTATGGGACAGGCCATTGTAGAAAGGATTAATCAGACCCTGAAGAGATTTATCAAAAAACAAAAAGAGGGAAAAGGAGGTAGGGTCACTCAGAAAGATATAGATAAAGCAGTGTACCCAAAGATCCTAAATTTTGGGATAAGAATTCTTTTTTTGACAAAAACTGCTGGGATAACTGGAAATTAGTATGGCAGAAATTAGGCAAGGACCCACACTTAACACCATATACCAAGATAAGCTCAAAATGGGTCCATGATTTAGGCAGAAAGAAAGAGATTATAAATAGATTAGAGGAACATAGGATAGTTTACCTCTCAGACTTGTGGAGGAGGAAGACATTTGTGACCAAAGATGAACTAGAGACCATTACTGATCACAAAATAGAAAATTTTGATTATATCAAACTAAAAAGCCTTTGTACAAACAAAACTAATGCAAACAAGATTAGAAGGGAAGCAACAAACTGGGAAAACATTTTCATAGTTAAAGGTTCTGATAAAGGCCTTATTTCCAAAATATACAGAGAATTGACTCTAATTTATAAGAAATCAAGCCATTCCCCATTTGATAAATGGTCAAAGGATATGAACAGACAATTTTCAGATAATGAAATTGAAACTATTTCCACTCATATGAAAGAGTGTTCTAATTCACTATTGATCAGAGAAATGCAAATTAAGACAATTCTGAGATACCGCTACACACCTGTTAGATTGGCTAAGGTGACAGGAAAAAATAATGATGAATGTTGAAAGGGATGCGGGAAAACTGGGACACTGATGCATTGTTGGTGGAGTTGTGAATGAATCCAACCATTCTGGAGCTCAATCTGGAATTATGCCCAAAAGTTATCAAACTGTGCATACCCTTTGATCCAGCAGTGCTACTACTGGGCTTATACCTCAAAGAGATACTAAAGAAGGGAAAGGGACCTGTATGTGCCAAAATGTTTGTGGCAACCCTGTTTATAGTGGCTAGAAACTGGAAAATGAATAGATGCCCATCAATTGGAGAATGGTTGGGTAAATTGTGGTATATGAATATTATGGAATATTATTGTTCTGTAAGAAATGACCAGCAGGATGAACACAGAGAGGCTTGGAGAGACTTACATGAACTGATGCTAAATGAAATGAGCAAAACAAGGAGATCATTATATACTTCAACAACGATACTGTATGAGGATGTATTCTGATGGAAGTGGATTTCTTCAACAAAGAGAAGATCTAAGTCAGTTTCAATTGATCAATGATGGACAGAAGCAGCTACACCCAAAGAAAGAACATTGGGAAATGAATGTAAACTGTTTGCATTTGTGTTTTTCTCCCCAGGTTATTTTTACCTTCTGAATCCAATTCTTCCTGTGCAACAAGAGACCTGTTTAGTTCTGCACACATATATTGTATCTAGGATATACTGTGACATATTTAATATGTATAGAACTGCTTACTATCTGGGGGAGAGGGGAGGAGGAAGGGATAAAGTCAGAACAGAAGTGAGTGCAAGGGATAATGTTTTTCAAAAAATATATATTAGGATGCTTTTATAGATCTTTCTCCATCATCCTTTCAAAGGTTGCAGCTCAAGAAATGACTTTTTCTAAAAGACAAAAATGGGGAATAGCTAAAGTATAGGACCCCCACCAAGAGGGAGAACAGAGGCCACCTCGATCTTTAGTGTATGTTAAGTTTTCTGCCATGTTGCAGAAATGCCCTTGTTGAGCAAGAAGCAATGATGTACAGCATGGGAACAAGTTCAGCCTGAAGGTCACAGAGTAGTTGCTCATGAGCAGGGATACTTTAACAGAGCCTCTCACCTATGAGTGAGTTGCTAGATTGCTAGATTGCTGGATTGGCTCTCTTCCCATTGGCAGATACAATGCATATGCAAAGCCTATGAGCTGCTTCTCTGAATAGTGATTGGGGATTGCCTACTGTTCACACACTGATCAGGTTTGCAAAAATGTATATCAAGAAGGCTGTATGGCAAAATAAACTGGAGCTTTTTTCATCCTCTATGAGTCTCCTGCCTCATTCATCTTCCCTCTGAGATCAAAGGGCTCATGTACTTTGAACTCTTAAGAGGGCCACAACAACTAGCTCTTTTTATATATAGGATAAAATACAAATAATACTGGCTTTTAAATCCTTTCAAAATCTGGGGCTAATTTATTTCCAGGCTTACTACACATTATTCTCTGTTACCAAACTTACTTAATACTGTTTCTTATGTATGATATTCCATCTCCCATCTCTATGTCTTTGCATTTGCTTTCCTCCATACCAAAAATCGATTAACCACTCAACTCTACTTTGGAAAATCATAACATTTCAAAATTCAGCTCATCTTAATCCTCCCAGTTGCTAGTCCCTTCCCTGCCACCATCCCTACCCCCTTCAAATTATTTGCAGCTATTTTGTATATTCAATACTCAGCTCAAAGAATAAGAGGGTCAGAGTTCAAAGCTGTAGAGCATTGAAACCATCCATTTACAACTATTTGGATTTCCTTTGGTTTGGAAAGAATGATGAATTTCACCTTACTAAGGAAGAAAAAAAGACTGATTAAATACTTGACTTTGAAGAACATAAGTGCGGAAGAATGTTGGTGGCTGGAGTCAAGAAAGCATCCAAGCCAGAGTTATACACAGAATTTTCTCAATGTGTGTTGAGCTGTGGACTGGGAGGCTGTATTCCCTGTATTCCTGCTAAGAAAGAATTCTGGGAAATAGGGACAATCCAGATACTGTGAATATCCATTGGATATTCAGGAATGTATAATTATTGGCATGGCTGACTTAAACATTATGCCTATTCTTCTCTGGGAAATAGGGATACATTTTGCATTTACCTGCTTATTGTTGATTTCTGCCTTTTCCAGTTTTTCTCATAGGCAGGACTGAAAGAGAAAGCAACCACATGGTTTCTTTTCTTCCCACTATTACTTCTATAGCTAAGTAAAGCTGCCAGTCCCTTTAAAACTGTTCTTTAAGCAATACCATTTTAGATTTTTTCTTGTTTTGTGTGTGACACTCTATTAAAAGCCAGATAGCTATCTAATCTGTGCCAGTTCTGCTTACTTGAATGAATGTTGAAGACTGGGGTGGAGGGGAGAGAAAATTCAAAGGTAAGCAGATTTTAATTTATTGTGGATTTGTAAATCCAAGTTGGAGCTGCCAGAGCAATCTGGTGTGGAGTTTGAGAGCCAATATTTAACTGAGATGGAAGTTCATTATTTTCATAAGATGCAATCAGTTTAAAAAAAAAATTCTGGAACTGGTTAAGCAAGGATATTGGGGAAGCAACTATTTTGACATGAAAATCAAACCCCGAAATAAAAGCAAGCTACTAAGAGAGTGCTACCTCCATGAAGCAAAGTAGAAGTGAGCTAGCTCTCCACTGGGAAAGCTAGATGACATGATAGAACACTGGGTTTAAAGTCAGAAAGTCATCTTTCTGAGTTCAAATCAGGCCTCAGACACTAGTTATGGGATCCTGGAAAAGTGACTCACCTCTGTTTGTCTCAGTTCCCTCATCTGTAAATTGAGCTGGAGAAGAAAATGGCAAACCAGTCTTAAAAAAAAAAAAAAAAAAAAAAAAAAAAAAAGTGGTATCACTGACAGGACTAAAACTCTCCACTAGCCCAAGTCAAGTGGTATTTGATAGCTCAGCATATGTTGCTTTCCTGACAAGTTATACATGGGAGCTCAACTTGAATCTGATAGATTAATGTTAATCAGCTCTGTATGCTTATTTCCTTTTGGAGGGCCTCACATATTGAGCTAATTTGAATTTGTTTACTTTATTTTTAAATTATGTTGCTTATCCTATCAATAGGTGACTTTAGACCTCCATTTGGAATGTTCTAAGGTTTTGCAGAATTCCAAAAAATTAAAATAGAGTGTCCTTTGTGTTGCAAAGAACTCTGGAGAGATCATATTCATATATATTATCCCATGAATTGTCCCGGATCTTTTGGGAATGGTAGGAATTTTTACTCAGAACAGTTTGATCGCTGTACCACTAACTTTATGGACATCAGGACATCAACACCATGAGATATAGGGATGAATTCCCCTTTGTAATGTTCTCACCAAAATGTAATGTTCTCTTATTAGGTTTTCTCAGGGTCTCTGGGAGCAGCCTTCGTTTCAATTCAGTAATCACCACAAGTATAGCCAAGTGTTAAAGTCCAAATCCTTTATTATCTCTTTCAAAGTCTTATCTCCTTCACCTGGGGCTTGGTTAGTTTTCTGGAGGCCTTCCGGAGTCTTGGTTTCAGGAGAGAAGTGAAGGAAGAGAGCCTGCCGTCAAAGTGGTGTGAGATGGGATGAATGAATGTGGCTGTGAGTCCCCACTTATATACTCCACACTGAGTATAAACCAATCATTATATCACTAGGAAACCATTATTTGTTGTAGGATTAAATCAATGCTAAACTAGATTTAACCATTGTCTCCTCAATTCCACTTAGTACCTTGTTTCAAGTTCTGGCCCATAACACCCCTTCTCATTTCCCCCTTTTCAGCCCTCTTTTGCAATTGATTCCTTCTATTAGAATGCAATATCTTTGATGACAGGAATTCTCTCTGTCTCTCTTTGTCTTTCCCTCTCTGTCTCTGTCTCTATCTGTCTCTCTGTCTCTGTCTCTCTCACTGTCTCTCTCTCACTCACTGTCTCTCTCTCTCTCTCTCTCTCTCTCTCTCTCTCTCTCTCTCTCTCTCTTTCTTTCTTTCTCTCTCTCTCTCTCCCCTTGTATTTGTTATCTCCAACACTTAGCACAATTCCTGGAACACATTCAGTTCTTAACAAATATTTGTTGCCTTTCTTTGCCTTGCTTGAAGTGGTTGACTTTAAGATAATTTCAAGTCTCTAATCACTATTGAGAGTTCCACATGTTCTATGGTTTCCTCTGGATTATACTTTCTCTCTAAGACGGGAAAGACATTTTTTTTTCTTTTTTGCAAAGCTGTTTTTAATATATTGTTTTATTTTTAATTTTTGTCATTTTTTTAAGAGTTTGGAGTTAGGATAGACTTTCTAAAAACTTTGAGAACTTTATAAAATGTTTACTTTTTGAATTTGTGGCTTATTATTTGTGGTGATTGTCACCTTTAGACCCACTGCTTTTAATGTTTCCTCCCCCCCCACCTCCCACCCCCCACTCCCCGCCAAAAAAAAAAAAAACAACTGTTTATTTGTGAAATTTTCCAAGAATTGTACTGAATATATTGCTAAAATACTCCATGACAATTATGATGATATTAAGAATCACACCTCAATTGAATTATATTGAAACTCTTTAATGCAAATTAGAGAAAGAGGCCCTTAAAAGAACAATGGTGAGCCTCCCCAAAACCCCAGAAAACTTTCCAAAATTGAGAATATGGATAAATGGATTATATTTTATTTGTTGGAAATAGAAAATATTTAGGGGGCAGACATTTTATAATCTCCAATGGACTATTTGCAGTTTATTTCCTAGGACAATTCCAATAAATGCACTTTGGTTCAGCAATTAATATTTGTTTTGGAAAATACAATAGTCCCTCATTGGTCCCTGTGATAAGAGGGTAGAGTTTAGCCAATGAGTATTGACCACTGAGCAATAAAAAGCTACCAATATGATAATCTTTAAAAGAAATAATTCCTCCTCTCATTCCGTCAGTTCCTTACTTACTTGCTTTGTACTAAGGCAACTTCACCTTTGGACTTACATTGACAAAGGACAGGAAGTCTGTCTTCTATAACCCATTAGCAGTCAGGGCTACTTGTTTAGCTGGCAGCAAAAATATATACTGCCTAGATGAGATTGAAACTAGACCTCAAGTTCCTAGCTGTTCATTCTTTCCCTGAGTCAGCATCTTCATAAGTTCAAGAATTTGAAAAGTCCTGAGTCCAGGTTGACTACAAGAAAAAAAGTGATCTGGGAGGAGAAAAGGACAATCGAGACAATAAGCCATGAATGTCTGGTTAGACAGAAAGTTATCATGAAGGAGAAGTAATATATATATAATACACATATACATATATATAAGCACTTTACAAATATTATCTCATTTCATTCTCATTACAATCCTGATGGGTACAATCCATCAGAATTGTAATGAGAATGAAATGAGATAATATTTTATTATCCCCATTTTCACAGTTGAGGAAACTGACACAGGGAGCATCACTTGCACAGAATCAAATAGCTAGTAAGTATCTGAGGGTGGATTTGAACTCGTCTTCTTAACTCCAGGTCCAGCAAATAGTAGGTATCCTGAATATATTTTTCTCACAATGATATTCTAAAATGAAAGTGAGATTCCCTGATTCACAGTTCAAATATATCTTGTCTCAATCTTCTAGGAAGTATATAATGCACAATGGATTACTACTTTGAATTATTACTCTCTCCTCATATACTCCCAATTCTAGTTCAGATCTTCGATCATCTCTTGCCTAGAAAATACTGCAATGACTTCTTAATTAGTTTTGCTTCTCAAGCTTTTCTCCACTTCAGTTCATATCATACATAACTATAATATGATTTTTCTGAAGGTCTAAACATCACTCTCTAGTACAATAGCCCCAGGAGCTCCCTATTACCTCTAGGAGAAAAATATAACATAAAGTCTTTCTTTAGTATCTGATGTTTAAGAAGTTTGAGAGAATTTCTGTTAATTAGCTATTTTATTAATAATTCTATCATTTCAATAGAAGAGGTCAATGGTATTCTTGAATGCCAAATACCCTCATGACAGCAGACTCAAGGCTTAAATGGACTTAAGAAAGTGTGTCTTTCAGAGTGTGGCAATCAACTATGATTGTTTAACAAGTAATGAGTGCAAATAAATATTACAACAAGGAGCTGAACCTACTCTAATGAACTCTAATTCTTTCATTTACTTCTAAATGATCCCCAGCTTTGGACAATCTAATAAAATAATTTGTTTCCACCAAAACTTGAGTAGAAGAAAAGGATTAAATTCCTTATAAAATTAGGTGGAATCTGACCAAGCTTACTGAGGAAAGTTAAATTCAATTTCATTATCAGTAATTACCTTTAAGAGAGTGAACTTTGAAATGAGAAGTATTAAAAAGAGAAAACTCTGAATCTTCCCAAATCATTGGTTATTAATTGGTTTTTCATGAATTTGTTGCCCTTCACAATTTGGCTTCAAACAACTTTTCTAGGTTTATTAGTTAGTAAACACTGATTAAGTGCCTGCTCTGTACCTGGCACTGTGTTAAAGCACCACAAACATAAACAATATGAACAGAGATAACCCAAGCCCTCATAGAGCATATAGTCTAATGGGGGAAGTCAATACATAAAAGGAAGCTAAAAAAAAAGCAGGGGAGGAAGGAACCTATAGAGGGTAGTTACATAAAGCAGAGCAGCTGGTGAGACATGAAGAGCAGGTAATTCTGAGCCATCTATAAAGGTTTTGGGAGGAGTGTTTTGCTCCATTTCTCAGCCCTCTAATCACCTTAATCTCTTTCATGTACACTACAGTTAAGACAATGTGGCCTCAAAAAACTTTCCTTTCTGGCCTTCCCATGCTTAGAATACATTCTTTTCTTGCCCCCACCTTTTAAAATCTTTAGTTTCCTTCACAGTTTAGGAATGACTACCAAGAATATCTTAAAGAACCTCTGACAAATAGCATCTTTCTTTGGTTACCTGAACAGGCAAGAATAGCTCGAACCATAATACATATATAGAAAAGCATCCCACTGAACTTTTGGATTAGTACTTATAGCACCCATTCAGTGAGATATTTGAAGCATCTTTATAATAGCAGAATTTCTCCTTAGAGTGAGGTGAAAAGAGCAAAAAGAATTAGGCTGAAAAAGAAAATCATATTTAAGGAGATGAATTCATATATTAAAAGGTCACTTCATTTGCCATAACTGAATTATTTTATTAACAATCTAAAATGTGGCTCCCATACATACCCTACAAAATTTTTGGAATTTTTCAATTTTTCATTAGCCCTCTTTGGTTGATTTTTGGGAAATTATATAATAAGTTCCTTTACATTCTTTTTTTTTTTTTTTTATGAAAGACAACACAAAAACCACAGAGATAAATAACTTGTTTCCTAATCCTTTAAGGCCTTTTAACCCTAAGGGAGAGAAGAAATAAGTCTGAAATATAAAGTCAGCCATTTCTTAATAGTCCTTATATTATTTAAAAATACAAACAGAAACACAAATGCATTCTAAATAATGTCTAAAGTCTCTGCCAGTTCTAAATTCTATAATCCTAGACAAAAAGCACTATCTACCAACATACTGCTAAACCCCTTCTGTAACAAAATGACTTCTTTTATCTTAGATCCAAATGTAGTTTATTTTTCATGTAAAAATCATGAGACTGGTTTTATTTGTTTGGTTTAGTGAAAAATTTCATCTTATTTACCTATATTTTGAGTATCTTATACACACATATTGATGAAGAAAAACTGACTTGAGGCCAAATGGAGAGGATTTATTCTTATGTGAATTCATGAAAGGAAGCAAGGGTTGGGGTGATCTGCTCAAATTCTTGCTAAAGTCTGTCACCTGCTGCCATAACAGAAGGTCAGAGACCCCAACTGTGATTCTACCAGTGGAAAACAATGTGACAAACAATGCCATCTGGGAGGACTGCCACTAGCAAGTTCATATTTGGCTCAGGATGACTGGAAGTCACACTTGAAATGTGGACATCTGAATTGAAAGGGTTATATTTTCACTGTGTAGCTGCCTGACATTATCATAAACTCTTATTTTGAGTGAAAAAATTAAGTATCCCAAATTGACTGATCCAGTCTAAGTATTTCTTCTTATTACAATCAACTAAAGAACTATTTTGACTAAAGCTATTTAAGGATAGAAGTATGCTTCAAGAAATGTGCTATAACTCATCAGTTACATGGAAATATATAGCATCGGCATAGACAGCATGAACATACATAGTCCCTCATATATCTGAGGAACTAAAAACTGCATATCTATAAGGAAAAGTCTGTCATTCTCTGACATACACAAACACACACACACACACACACACACACACACACACACACACACACATTAACCAAAATCCTGTATAAAGACTATAAGTAATTCTCTTCAAACAACAATCATCTCCTACTCCCACCTCACATCTGATATTTAGTAACTATGTGATATTGGGCAAGCCTTTTAATGGATTGATGTTCTAGGCAACTCTCAAAGACTGTATCAGAGAAGGTACCAAACTTGTGGTTTCATTCATGTAGGGAGTTTCCTGGTGAGGGATCATTATCCTCATATTAAAATTAAATATTTAATCATAATTAATAAAATTCACCAAACATTCTTTTTTTCTTTCTCTCTTTTTAAAACAAAGAACCTAGAATCAAAATGCTAGACGGGTCCCTAGATGCTATCTGATCCAAAAATGGGAATAATGAGGTCCAGAGAAGTTAAGGGAGCTTAAACTCACATAGATTGGCATTTTTATTCATCCCCTAGCCTAATGGCAAAGCTGAGATTTGAACCCAGATTACCTTAATCCAAATCCAGGGTACTTTCATCACATTGGCTTTTATAGAGATATAGAGATAGATATTATGGAGTCTTCCTGTTATCTCCAATGATTCTTCCACTATTTGAAAACCTTTTGAATCTAAAGATGTAAAGGCATCCTCAATAGTTAAGCCTAGAATTGGTACTTTAGACTATAGAGGCTGTAACTTTTTTTTTTCAAGCATCAGGAATAAAAAGTCATAAAGTAATAAAAGTAGGGAGGGGGAGAAGGAAGATAAACCCATTCAGAAATTTTCAAGTGATAAATCAATCAAACTAAAAAGGAAAAGCAATCAATTAGCATTTTTAAGTGTCTATTACATGCCAGGCACTGTGCTAAACATTAGGGACACTGAGCTCATCTCCTTCTCTCCCAAACCTTCCCCTCTTTTTAACTTCCTTATTACTGTTGAGGGAATGACTATCCTTTTAGTCTTCTGGGCTTTCAACCTAGATTCATTTTTGACTCTTCACTTTATTTCAACCGTCACCTCAATATCATCTATTGTTAAGTCCAAATAGCTCTTGAATAAGCCCCCTTCTCTCCTTAGACACAGAAAAAAAAAAGGCAAAAGACAATCCCTATTCCCAAAGAGCTCACATTTTAATGGGAGAAACAACATGTAAAGAAATATATGAGAACAAGATATACACAGGATAAATTGTATATAATCAACAGAGTGTATGCACTATGTTTAAGTCAAAAGCTTCTTGTAGAAGGGGCTTTAACTGAGACTTGTAAGAAGCCAGAAAAGCTTTGAAACAGAGATGAGGAGTGTTTCAGGTAGAAGGGAAGGCCAGTAAAAATACATGGAGTCAGGAGGCTGATTGTGCAAGGAATAGCAAGGAGACCAGTGTGACTGGATTGCAGAGATCATGGGGCTGGTGATATAAGGTATAAGAAGAATAGAAAGATAACATGGGATCAAGTTACAGATAACTTTATAAGCCAAACAAGAGAATTTTATATTTGATCTTGTAGACAATAGAAAACCATCACATTTAATTAAATAATAAGGCTGATATAGTCAGACTTGCACTTTAGGACATTTGCACTGTGACAGTAGAGCAAAGAATTGTATTGAAGAGACTTTGAGGCAAGGAGATCAAGCATTAGGCTATTGCAATAGTCTAGGAATGAGATGATACAGTATTGCATCAGGGTGGTAGCAGTATCCAAGGAGAGAAAGGGACTTATTCAAGAGATATTAGGACTTAGAGCTTATGATATTGAAGTGAAAGGTGAGAGAAAGTGATTATTTCTTAAGAGCAGAAATGTGTTGGATGGAACATATCAAAATTCTAGGCTTCAGTTCCCATAAGGCAGTGGTGCTAATAACCTCAATAGTAATAAGGAAATTAGAAAGAAGGAAAGGTTTGGGAAGGAAAAATGAGTTCAGTGTTGGACATCTTGAGCTTAAGATATCTATCATACAGGTTGAGATGTCCGATAGGCAGTTGGAGTGATATGGGAGCTTAGGAGAAAGGTTAGGATTGGGCAAATAAAAGTGATCACTGGCATAGAGATGAGAGGAGAATCCATGAGAGCTGATGAGATTATCAATTGAAGTACTATAGAAGGAGAAGAAAAATGGGTTCAGAACAAAGCTTGGCAGGACAGCCAACAAAGGAGCTTTAGAAAAAAGTGAGACAGGAGGATTAACAGGAGAGAGTAGTGATCTGAAAAACTATAGAGAAGAGAGTATCAGGAAGGTGATGGGGATTGACAGAGTCAAAGGTTTGGAAAAGTCAAAAAGTATGATTGAGAATAAGTCATTAAATTTTACAATTAAGATTTTATTGACACAGTGACCCACTGTCCCTCTGCTTCGCCCTTTTCCTCCTCTGCTTTTCAGAATCTTTACCTTTCTCTCTCCTACCCTCTTCTTATTTCTTTCTTCTTCCCTTCTTTCATCTCCATTCTTCTGTCCATCCTCTCCTCCCAAGCCTAGATGATGCAGTAGTGAAGAAAGTCAGAAGGCCATGGAGCCTGCCAATGCAAACAAAAATAAGGCTATGCCAGGACATAATCTCCACATGTCCAAGATGGCCATATATTTGACAAGAAAGCTGACAGTCAACAAGGAAGATTATAAATTAAGTAGCTAGAAATGAAAGATATTGCAGTAAATGTAAGTAGAAATCTAAAAGACTTAAACCAGAAATATGGAGCACTTCAGTCTTATCTGCATCCATTCACTTTAATTGAAGAACAAGGGCTCTTAAGCAGTAGCCTACAAGTTGGATGCATATTCAAAGAAACTAGAAGCAAAATACAAGTTAGAGAGAGAATGAAAAAAATTTTTAACACAGACTTAATTTACTACAAGAATGTTTCTTAAGAGTAGAAATGTATTGGATGGAACTTATCAAACTTCTAGGCTTCAGTTCCACAAAAAGTAGTGGTGCTATGCTATCCAGGGTTGATTGTGTAACTTTGACTACCCTTGATGGTTTTCTAAAATTGTGCCCCACAGAACTCTACCTTATCATGGGCTTCATTGTATACCTTAAACTAAGGCTCAGAAATCAGGATCAATCACAACCAGAGTAAACACAAATGAGATGCTCTGGTCTCCCTTCCTTCCCCTCCATCTTTGACTCTTTGTTTTGAATGTGTCCCATCCTTTCTAAGCTGTTCTTGAACTTAAATAATAAATACCAATTTGTGACCAAAAATATATTATTGATAACTTTGGAAATGAGCAATTTCAAAGGCCAAACTAAAGAATTAAGAACAAAACAAAATGAATCTGAAAGGCAGTTATTGATAAGTATTTAGTTAACATCAAGAAAGAAAGAACACCAAAGAGGCAGAAATGGCCAGGTGGGAGACAAGATAATTATCCCCTATCACCTCCCAACTTTTGAATGTATCTGGAAGAGGTCTACATATTTCACCACTGACAAAGAAGAGAGATTGGAGCCTCAGACATCAGCTCTCAGCTCATCTGACAACCGGGGACTTTGTCATCACATAAAACTAGCAAGGACTCATATATGTAGAGAAGCCAATCTTACCCCGCTTAATTTCAACAAGGGTAGTTATAGCCAAGCAAGGGATATGTAGAGATCTTTAAATAATGACCCCTGGAGATCAATTTACCCACATTATACAGATAAATATTCAAAAATGACACAGAATACTTTGAGCAGCACACTGATAATAATTTCTTTCTTGCCTTCCTAGTGGGTCTTAAAGTAGAAATGGTTGCTGAAGAAATAGATTAAGATTTAAACTCTGGGTAGAAATTCTTTAGCATTGTGTTCTTAGAAGATAAGGAAAAGAAATGAGCTGACTAGATTTCACTCTCACCATCTCCTCAGCTCCAGCACTTTAACCACATACATCTTTTCTCCTCTCACTTTTGAGTGTGTGCACTCATTTGATCATACATTTTGCTTTCCTCTCTTGTCTGGCACTCCCAAAACTGGACCTCAGAACTAGTTGATGTCTTCTGAATACCTTCTCACAATTAAGTTCAGGGGATCTTAATTTTTTTTTTCTGTCATGAATCCCTTTTGCAGTCTGGCAAAACCTTTGGATCCCTCCTCAGAACAAGATTCTTAAATACTTAAAATGTAAATTTCATTAGAGGGTAGTGAAAATAAAAATATTATATTTTCTTCATCCAAGTTCTCAGACCTCATGAAATTTATCCATGGATCCCTGAAGGTATGTTTCAGATAATCAGTTAAAGAATTTCTGATTTACCCCACAAGGACTCTCTATTATTGTAGGAAGGTTCTTCAAAGTTTTTGTGATACTGGGGACGTACTCCAAAATCTATGCAATCATGAGAAAGTCCTTCTGAACTTTCTGGGGCTTCACTAACCTGGTTTTAAACTTATTTAGAATATTATAAAGAATTGCAATTAGTGTTTAGCAACTTATTCAAGGGTACTGAAATTCTTGGAATTAAAGCAGGGGACTTTCTCCCTTTGGTCATCAGGAAATCTCTGTCTCTATATATTGTATATTCAGTCCTCTAATCGCCTCCACTAACCAGTGTAACCTTATTCCCTCCCCCTTCTCAAGGATATCAAGGTCTACATCAGGACAGTCCTCTTCTGGGGTCAACATTCCTCCAAACTATTATAGAAAACTGGACAGACTTTCTGCTAGACAAATTGTTCTCTTTCCCAGAGAGCTGATGTTGATACTGACTGCTGCTATGTTTCCCAACTGGTTGTTGTTATATATATATATGGAATGCAAAACAATTTAATTTTTAAATTCCTATTATGCTTAACACCAGAATTATAAAGTGTCAAAAAGACAATGTTTTCAAATCTGCTTATTGTAAGAAAGTGTAAATGAATCTATTCACCACCCTCCTAAAGCTTCTGTGTGCTATTTGAACCCCTTTTATATTTCAATCTGTTTCTGTAGGTAGTTGAATATTAAAGATAGCTGCTTCCTTTCCCAGCAAAAAACAATACATGGAAAATTTTTTAAATTTCTTCAAAATCATGGGTTAATAAAAAATGCCATGGTTACAGTCCTGCTTAATGTTTTCTATGAAAAATTTCTGATTCAGAAACAATGTCAATTCTTGATGAGGTTATACTTAGTGAAAATTTAGCTGCTCACCTCTGGGAATACCATTTGAAACCTGATGTTTGAGAATTTATTCTTAGTATGATTAAATAATTTCCAAATGGCCGTTTCAGGCTGGCAAAGTTTTCCTATCATTATTTTGTTATGTTATGTTGTTTGAAAAAGAACTTTGCCATCCTTCTCAATCCGATCATGGGTCCAATGGTAGGTCCTAAACTAAAACATTAAAGGAAACAAATCATACATTGTGTGTGTGTGTGTGTGTGTGTGTGTGTGTGTGTGTGTGTGTGTCAAAAGTTTCAGCTAAGTCAAATATTCAGATGAGTTTTTAAAAGAAAAAATAAGAGAAATCCCAGCACTCTTTGGAGTACAAGTTTTATAACCCTTTGCAAGAATTATTTGTTTTTAACATGTAGTTTCAATAATATAGGTACATGATTCCCACTCAATGAAAAACACTTAAGTCAGAAGTACTATATGTACTATATGATTAGTATACTGAATGCTCTTCAACAAACTTGGAATAAGAATACATTTTTTTTATTAATCTTGAAAATGATCATGGAACAATGGTAATTGGCTAAATAAGACAAATATATAAAGTTTACTTAAGTCAACTAATTTCTGTTGATAATATCAAAAACATTGTTAATCATTCAAAACATTTAGCATTTATATATATAGTAACCATAAATGCCAGGTTTTTAAAATCTATTCTATCTGATTTCAAGAAAAGAAAGTATACATTTAATAAGGCTTTGAAAAACTTTTCTTTTGCATAACATGTGACTCAAATTTTTCATGAGAGAATATGGTCACTTTTTATTTTTGAAGCAGAAGAGTTCTGGGTTCATATATCTGTCGATGAATTCTCAATGTGGTAATGTCCTATGCTTAAATAAATCAGCAAGTCATCCATAACATATACATAAAGGAAAATGTTAAATATTTGATTCATTTACAATTGCCCCTCATCCTAGGATTTAGTTGTCATTGTGTAAATTTCAATTAGTAATTAAAGCATTACATCTCACTTTTGATATTTTGTCATCATGACTCAAGAATAGTCTCTCCCTGGAACTTCCCATAGCAGCTGAGCTTCCTTACACTGAAACATCAATCTTTCTCTGCCTTCTTTCTCTGAAACATCTCTCCACCATTCCAACTTCTTTTGGTGAGTTCCTCCCAAACCTCCAGTTTGGAAGGATACCCAAACTTCATTCCCTATCTGGCTCTAGCTTTCTGAACTTCAACACGTTGTATCCATGCTGGGCATAATCCCTGCTACTTTCCCCACTATGTTTCTGCTTTTATATATTCTGATTTCTCCATCAAAAATGTAAGCTGCTTGAGCAGAGATTTTTTCTCTTTTTGTTTTGATTTGTATCTCAAGTACTTATCACAGTGTTTGGCACATAGTAAGTGCTTAATAAATTCCTTTTTTCCTGCCAGCTTCACAGAATCAACACACACAACACACACACAATTTAGCTAGAAAAAAAAAGCATGATGAAAAATTTCTATATATTTCTATACCATATTATATGAATCTATATTCAAAGGAAAATAGTTTAGAAAAAGGCTACCCATAATGTATATGAGTACTTAACAGATTCTGTTTGTAAGCCATACTCCTAAAGGTGTATTTTCTGTAATTAAGGTAGGCTTGTACTAATTCATATATGTACTTGTCCAGACCCTATTGTGACTAATATTTGTTTTATTCTTTAAGCTTTTCAAGTACTAAAGAATGTGTATCAACAGAACAAACAATGCCAACAATTCCTATTACAATTAGATATCTATGTTTACATAAACCAACAGGTTAAAAAGGATGAAGTTGAAATCATTTAATGGTTCTTTATGAATAAATGTAGTTTTATGGATTCAACAAAATGATACAATTTCATCTGTGGCCCTCAGTTCTGCTGAGTCTTCTTTCTATGACTTCTAAGCCCCAGAAGTCTGAGAGATGAAAATTCTCATATTATTAGCTTCCAGGCCTTGTCATCTTTGGTCCAAAGGTGACATGTGCATATCTGTCAAGTAAGATGATCAAATGTACCAGGAAGAATGTTCCAACTTGGTTAAAACTTTGACAACAAGCTTGAAGTACAAACATATTAGGAAGTCAAACTTGCCAACCACATTAAAAGGTTCCATTTGCCTTTGCAAGAGAGGTCACAAGAAAGTAGCTTTCTTTGACAATAACCTTGTTAGTATTGTGCCCCAGCACAAAGAAGTAAATGGTGGGATAAGTAAAAAATAAACTAAGAACAGCTGTACTTCACCAACTTGAAACACAAGTACTATTTTTGAATCATTAAATTTTACAAGTCCATTGCCCCTTGAGTACTTAAGAGCAATTCTAGAGTTTTCCATTGTATTTTCCCAGAGTGCTCAAAACTGTTTTCTACACAAAATAAACATTCCATTAATGTCACTGACTGACAGAGAGCATTAATGGAGGTCTTTTCTTCTTTCTCTTCTGAGGGAAGAATGTGCCTAAATTCAAGTACACCACTACAACTGCCCAAAGAAAACACACTCATTGCACTTCCTTGTGAAACAGATTCTTTGATAACCAGTAAGTCATTTTAACTAAGCTCTGGGCTGAAAGATTTAAAAATAGACACATAATAGTTTTCAGATGAAGCACAGATCTGTCAGCTATAACACATATGGTAAGGTTTAGGTGAGATCCAGAAATATTTCCTAACTTGATGTAACAAAATGAAAAACAGTTTTAAAAAATTGTAATTGTGTTTTGACTAGAAAATTAGATTAGAAAACAGAAAAAAAAAGTTTGTTGAATGAATGAATGATAAAGCTTTTTGAGAAACTGTCAAGAAAGATGAGTTTAGTAATAAACTTCTATTACTTGAAAAATATAAGAAGTAAAGGGGAAACCAGTTATTGCTATTGTTGTTTTAAAACAGGTTGTAATAATTCAAATGTGAAGTATTTATGGCTTACAGAAGAAATCTGGCAATAGAGATTGAGAAGAAAAATATCCTAGAAATGTGATTTAGGAATTTAAAAAAGAGACAGAGAGAGAGAGAGGAATTTGTAAATCAACATGGGAATGGAAGGGGAATCACAAGCCAAAGTCACATGAAATAATTATCTCCTCTAAAGAAGGCAGTTCATTGTGAGGAGAGGAGGTCAGGAGGAAAGAAAAGACAAGGTAGTTATGAAATACTCCAGCAAAAACTTTTCAGCTAGGATACAGAGCACCAGCTAATACTTTTATCCTTCAAGCCTGTTTCCAAAGTTTTAACCAAGTTGGAACATTCTTCTTGTTCTGTTGTCTCTCCCATTAAACTATGAGTTTTTTGAGAGTGGGGACAATATTTTACCTTTCTTTGTATCCCCAGCAATTAACACAATGTCTGACATATAGTAGGCATTTAATGAATGTTTACTGACATTCTCTTTCTGGATATAGCTGGAATATCAATTTTTTATTCTAGCATTTTTTAAGCAGAAGTGCCCATGGAAAATATCTAAGTTGAACTCTTAGACATCTTTGAAGAGAATCAGGAACAGAGCCAAAATCCCTTGCACTTTTTAGACAAATTTTGAGTATACCTAACTACCAAGAAGGAAATGTTAGAAGAGTATAATATTAATTAATATTTACAGGTGTACTTTGTACATTTCCTCCAGAGAACATCATAGCACCTTGGATTTGGAGCTTTCAGAGGCCTAGAGGTCAAGATCAGCCCCCACAAAATAATGCTCATCTACAGGTTTGAATTTTTGTCACATGGAAGAAGCACCCCATTTCTTCTACTTAGCCCTGGAGAGCAGAACCAGAAGTGAGAGCTAGAAATTGAAGAGGAGCAAGTTTAATCTCAGGATAAGATTTTCCTAATAGCATGAACTTCAGTTCATCCTATAGGTTAAAAATGTCTTCATTAGGAATTATTAGATTCACCCTCATTCTTCAAGCAAAGGTTATATTACTATTTGGGAATGTGGTGGACAGGTTAGGGCTTGGTCAGGTGTGAGCTGGATTGGTTGCCCTTTGAGATTCCTCTCTACTTAGAGATTCTATAATCCTCCACTAGTATAGATTACTAATGAGTCTGGAATTTATCATCTTAGAAAGTTGTATGGATATACTAAAAAGAGTAAATGGGCAAGTAATCAAACTATGTTTATCACAGGAGAGACTTGAACCTAAGCAAGATTCCAAAGCTAGCTCTATTCACTTCAAGGTTACTATAGAGAAATAAAAGCCATCACAGCATGAAAATATTTGCTAATAAAATGACCACATATAAAATTAGTCTCTACTCAAACATTCCTCCCTGATTAACACTAGTGTCTGTCATCTTGTCAAAGATTTAATAGATCGGCTATCCCATTTGAAAAGAGAATGATTTCAGTATAAGAACCTTGGAATCCAAACTTGAAAAAAACTGTTAAATATTTTTCAGCAATGACCTTCTTTGTGATAATGTTGCTTAAGTCAAACAAAGTGACAAATACATTGTGCCATCATATAATATTGTTGGGAAAATATTAAAAATCAATACTTGATTCATTCTTTGTTCACACTAGCAACTGATATGTAATTATGAATATTATTTACATTTTGTCAAGTAAAAATAAAAATATTTTATAATTCTTTGAGATAAAAAAAAAAAGATCAGCCCCCACATTCTGCATATGAAGAAACTGAAACTTAGGTTTACCCGAAGTCACAAAGCAAAAATGAGATGAAATCTGGACCTAGACCTAATATCCTGGCCACATCACCATGTTGCTTCCTCCTTTTCCTTTTTCTTCTTCTCAGGCTCCTATTCTCTTCATTTTATAGTTTGCTTAGGACATAACAAGTGGATAGAATGATCAACACTATAAATTATATATTGCAAGTTATAGTTTTAGGTTTTTAGACAAAATTAAGCAGAGAGAGATGGGACAGCTAACTTAGATTGCCAGACGTAAAATCAGAAAATCTCATCTTCCTGAGTTCAAATCTGGCATCAGATACCACTAACTATGTGACCCTGGGCAAGCCACTTAACCTTCTTTGCCTCAGTTCTTCATCTATAAAATGAGCTGGAAAAAGGAATGGAAAAGCACTTTAAGATCTTTGGCAAGAAAACCCTAAATGGGGTCAAGAAGAGTTGGAAACAACTGAACAACAAAAGCAGAGAGAATAATGAGTTATTTGTTGTAATGATTAGTTGTTTTTTACTTACTCTTATTTCCCATAGGCCTGGAATGAAGGAATGAATCTTTTAAATGAAAAAATAATAGCAGATCACATTTATATAAATTTTAAGGCTAGAAAGTCTCCTCCCAAAAATTATGAGGAGAAAATACAAGTATTTTTCCATAGAAAAATAAGCCAGTAAAAGTTAAGGTAAAGATTATTAAAATTTCATTTCATTGGTGTACTTTTCATCTTGTTATTTTCTAATTATCATAGTTTATTTTCCCTACATTTTAAAAGAACTCACAGTCTTTTCAAGTTCTTTAGTCATAGCTGCAAAAATTCATAGACCTTGTTTCCTCAATAAAACCATGAATTACTAGAACCTAGAAAAGTGCAATAGAAATTACTCTGGAACGTGGGAACTGAGTGCTACTTTGTGTGAAAGTTAACCCTTGGAAAACAAACCTCTACCTTTAAAATTCAGGAGCAATGACCTCAACCAGACGCTGCATCTAACACTATTTCTGAAATACTCTGTCTATTGTTTGTTTTTAACAAGGAATCAACAATAAACAGCAACCAATCCCTTTTCCTCATTATCCTGAGCAGAAAGCTCCTTCCCAGTAACTTTTCCCCTATTAATCCAAGTTCTGCCCTCTAAACATATCTACCCTCCATTTAGTGGCTTTCAAATATGTTAGAAGGAAGAAAAGAAAGGAAAGGATAGGAAAAAAAGAGAGAGGAGGGGAGGGAGGGAAGGAAAAGAAGAAAAATGAAAAATTTATTAAACATCTAACATGTTCCAGGCACTATGAAAAGAATCTGCAAATATTATTTCATTTGATACTCAAAACAATCCTGGAAGGTAGATATTATTATTATCTTCATTTTAAATGTGAAGAAACTGAGGCAGAAAGAGTTGATTGATTTGCCTAGAGTCACATAGCTAGTAAGTGAGTCCAGATTTGAATTGTAGTCTTTCTAACCCTAGGTCCAGTGCTTTATCTACTGCACTATCAGCTGCTTCACTTATCTAAAGTTAGTGATCATCCTGTTTACTTCAAGTCTTCATTTTTCCTAATTAAACAAATCCAGTCCCTTAAATCAGGGCTGCTTCTTAAACTTTTTTTTCCACTTGTGACGCTTTTTTGCCCAAGAAAATTTTATGTGACCTCTAGGTATAGAATTATATAAGTATTAACATCAAACATTTAGTGATAAATCATAAATTTGTGATCCCCACATTCAATTACAAAACCCATATTGGGGTCACAATCCACAGTTTAAGAAGCTATGCCTTAAACTGAACCTTGCATGTAGTCATTTAAAATTCCATTGGTATTCTGGTCACTCTGAGGCTTAAGAACCATCAATCACCAGAATTATGCAGCATCCAAAATTATCAGAAATATAAATTTATGAGAAATGAAAACATTCAGGAAGTACTCCTCTATATCCTTTATAACCAAGAGGTTAAAAGAGAGAGCATTGGACTCTGGTGTCTGAAGGCCTTGGAAGGATGGATGGATCAATGAACAATGAATCAATGAATGAAAAACCATTTACTAAGCACTTATTATATTCCAGACACTAGACCAACTTTGGACATATTAACACAAAAAGCAAAGTAGTCCTTCTCTATAAAGTCCAGGCTAACTCTCTGAAGGGCCTCAGGATCAGTCAGAATCCAGATCAATCAAAGTCCTTGATCTTTAGGGGGAGAAGTGAAGAAGGCAGGCAAGGTGCCACACGGCTTGCCAAAATGAATCCTGGACTCTAGAGTCCAGAGCCTCAAGCCTCTCTCTTCCTCATCCTGCAGCAGAGTGACTCTGACCTCTCTCCCTCAGCCCTCCAATCCTTGCCTACGATTACTTCACCACCACACATTCAGCAAACATCAACGGTGAAACGAGCCAACATATCACCATCTCATCTAAATATATGTATATATATGTACATCAAATAGGTAATTAGCCTTAAGTGCTCTGCTGTCTGATTCAAGTACACGTTTTCAGAGTTCCATCTCTCTACACTTGCCTTAACAAAACTTATATTCTAATAAAAAAGGCAACACTTAGAGGGAAGTAGTTACTAGGAAGGTGTGTTTTATTTTGAGAAGGCACAAGGATTATATGACCATTCCAGGAATGATAACATTGATTTTCATTAATATAGGGGTAGAAATGGTAGTGAGGGTACACATCCTGACATGACTTGATGACAGCAGAAGAGCATGTTAAGTTCTTGCTGTGGTTAATTACAGACAAATTTTTAGTATTCAGGATCCCAGGGTGGAAACTAAAGTACTCAGAAAGCATAACAAGAAGAACTGCCAATATTATTTTCCCTACTTAATAGTACTAATCCCTAGTTAATATTACTAGCTCTTGCTATGTAACCTTAAACATTACCTCCTTAGGCCCATTTCCTTAAATGAAGTGATTAAACTAGACTTTCAAAGGCCCTTGAAGTGCCTTCATAAGCTCTTGAGGGCAGAGATTGTTTCATTTTTGTTTTGTACTCTCAGCACCAAAGATACTGTCTGGCATATAATAGGCATAAATGCATGTTGATTTGCCTATTTCCATCAAAATTGACTGCAAGCTAATTTTACAAATATAAAGAATTTTTAGAACAAATCCTCAAACCAAGAGAAATCACACACACACACACACACACACACACACACACAAACATTTGATTTGAAAATTGGTTTTGTTCTGTTTCAGAAATCATTATATATATATATATATATAATTTTTAAAAGGACATTTAGCTCTATTAATTCTGGCAAAATGGCCACACTATACACTTTCTTCTTGATCATAAACACATATCTGTCCTTAAGATCTACATAAGGCATCTTAAAAATGTTACCTAATCCACAAGATTTTATGACATGCTATATTTGAAAATATTTTCCTTTTCTCTAGATTTAGTTTTATTTTCCCATTCTATTTGCTTTCATATTTTGGCTTAAAAGATGGGGAAAGGGGTGAGATTTATTTTTTAGTTGCTTCTCTGCTCTACTCTGCACAGGACAAAATGAGAATGAATTATCAAGCTGTAAATATATTCAAAGTGACTCAGAAAAAAATATGATATGCAGATAACTTGCTAATTAACCCATAATTTAGGCACCCAACAGTTTAAAAGCATTAAAATCTCTACAACATGAAGACACAGTCAAAGCTGCTTGCTCAGAATTCTTAAGATACTACCACCCCCTCCAAGCTTTTTTCTTTCCCAGTTCTTCATCCACAAAAGGATGTATTAATTTGGACTTTTTTTTTTATTTTTCAATTTGTACTACTGAAAATGGAAGGAGGGATATGTGTACAGAATGAATATGCTATCAAAGAATTCTCTTTAATGGATTATAGAGGAAAGCCAGGAAATTTATTTTCATAATTTTTTCAACTGGTGTTCCAGGATTAGAAAGCAGATTCTAAAATAACAGGAGAATGAGATCTCTACTGTCTTCTTTTTATAAAGTAAAAGCCATCTTTTGAAATGGCTGGCATCTTATCTTTAAGTTTATTTTTCTTATATGTTTTCAACATCCATGCTCAACAGCAAACCTCTCCCACTCAGTGCATCCAACAATAGCATCCAACCACAAATGCTGAAATTGTGAAGGGGATAATATGCTTATGATACCAAAACAGCAGGGGGCTATGCCACCTCCACCTCCTTCTGAAGAATGAAACTAATACAATTATGTGAAGTGTTGAGAATAGGTCTGTTCAGATTTGTTCCCATGCAAGAAATGGCACTATGAAGGAGGGAAGATACAAATTCATTTGAACACCTGTTGTATATGTTCTACTTCACTTTCTCTTGTTTTCTGAATAGGAAGGCTGGGATTTGGGGTTTTGTTTTTGTTTTTAAACTTGAAATGATGGAAGTATTCAGAAGATAATTCAGAAGATGATAAAATCAGGAGTCCAAAAGACTTTTAGTGTTTCCTTAGAGGTTAAAAAAAAAAATCCAAAGGAAACCAGGAATACCTTTGGATTAAGAAAACAAAAACAAAAGCTAATTTTTATTCAGGTTCCATTTAGTTTAAAACTAAAAGTCATGCTCTGATTAGGGAGAAAGAACTTACTTTTTTGGACGTTGAATGGTGGGTTCTTAGGTAGACAGAGCAATCGTTATGGAAAAAAAAACAAAAAAAAAAAACTGGAATTGTACTAGAAGACCTTAATGCTGACATACCTTTTCTGTACTATAAATTACCTCATTCATATAAGGAGGAGGGGGAAATCATAATGCTGCTTCACCTGCATCAAAAGGAGATGTGAGACTTGAATTCACATTCAGGAAAGTATTCCCAAAAAAGTAAAGGAGCAAATGTGATTCTAAAGAAACTTTATTTTACATAGTGAAATCATATGCAATAATCAATTTTCCAACATTTTAAAAAGAATTCATTCACCCAGCAAAACCTGACTCATTATCTTCAAACTCTATTAATTGGATTACAGGAAGTGACCACAAATGCTTATACTGAGTACAGTGAAAGTTTCAAAACCTTTCAAACAAGACCGTTCCATTTATTTTCCTCCTAGAGGAAATCACCTCATCATTACAATGGTAATGTAGCAGAGTAGTTTGGCACTTGGCTAAGTGTTGTGGATCCCTCAGAAACACTACAGAAAGAAAAAAATTAGACTTTGCAGGAGGCTTGTTTCTTGGAGAAAATGAAAGAACTAGGAAATCAATTGCAACATTGTATTTCATAGTACAAGTAGGAAAGGAAAGTGTAGAAAAGGAAGCTTAAGAGGGAAGTTGGGAAGCTTTCTGCTATCCAGTTTCACTTATAATACAAGTTTCTTACTTTTCAGTAAGACTGGCTATTTATTGGGTAATTTTATGAATTTCAGCTGCTTTGGTTATTGTTGCTGGTTTTATTTTCTTTCTATATCTACAGGAATTAGTATTAAATAGGACGAAAAACATTTTTCATTAAGGAAAAAAAAATGACACAAGAATAAGACATTTCTATTTTAAATTAGACCATTTTTAGTCTTTGTAATTTACTTCACAAACTTTAAAATATCCTGTCTTGTACAATATACATAGAAAAGCTCTATGCATCTTTTTTAAAAAGACATTTTATTACATTTTGTCTCCCTTAGCATAAGAACAGAAGAAATGTCATGAGTCAGACCACTGGCCTATCATTAATATTTTAGTAGAGGTATCAAGGGGCATTGTAACCTAAATATCTTTAACTTCCCAAAGCAACATTATGAATAAATACCCACATATTTATTTCAGGTAACATATCTACATTTTTCAGACAAGTACCATTTCTTAGTATTTTGTGTAATTTTGCTATCAATAATGTGCTTTTTCACTTTTTAAAATTTTTTTCACTTTTTTATTTTTATTAAAAAACAGAATAAGAAAAAAGAAAAATAGGAAAGAATACAAATCAAAATAAAATGAACAAAAGAGAGCATCATAACGTACCCAGCAAAATCTCATCAGGGAGAATTCAAAATGTATAACAACGAATTACCAGTTCAATAAAGTATGTATATTAGTAGAAGAAATTATGCTCAGGAGTGTTCATTTTTTCTTTTCTTCCTTGTAAGTTGTTCACACACCTTTTATATATACTTTATTCTTTTTTCCCCTTTCATTTCTCCCTACCTCCCCCAAACAGATCATAGTTAAGAAAAGAGAAAGAGATAAATAGATAGATAGATAGATAGATAGATAGATAGATAGATAGATATATTTCTGCTGACTTCGCTTTAATTCTGCTGCTTAAATTGCCATGCTATTATTTAACCTTTCCCCCACTCCATGGGTCCCTCCTTTATTTTCTTCCTTTGCTTCCCTGTCTGTCCATCTAATCCCCCCCCTTTTTTTTAAGGTTTTAAAGGAGTGCTATACCCTTCATTGCTTATATGTAATTTTGCCTATTGAAGCCATTTTGGAAGCAGGTTTTCAGAACTAAAAGCCCTCCTCCTCTAATACTTCTTTGTCTATTCTTACTCTCTCCCTCATTTATATAACATAATTACTATTTTTACCTAAAACTCTGACCAAATCTTTCTTTTGAGCTACTCTATTGCTGATGTCAATTTTAAATATATGGTATATATTTCCTATATTAAAATAATAATAATAATAATAATTTGTCCATGTTAAGCTCCCTGAAATTGAACTTTGATATTAACTCTTACATGTTAAATTTTCTATTGAGTTTGGGTTTAGTTGGTAGAAAGTCCTGAAAATATGCAAGTTAGTTTAATGTCTATTTTTTCTCACTCAGTATTACAGATAATTTTGATGGAGTTAGTTTTTTTTTTTTTTTCAGCTCTAATTCTTTTGATTGTTGGTAGATATGATTCTAGGACCTATAGTCTATTGTTGTAGCTTCTGTAAAATCCTATACAATTTTTTTCTTGGAACACTGGGAAATGAATGTGAACTACTTACACTTTTGTTTTTCTTCCCAGGTTATTTTTACCTTCTGAATCCAATTTTTCTTGTGCAACAAGAGAACTGTATGGTTCTGCACACATATGTTGTATTTAGGATATATTATAACATATTTAACATGTATAAGACTGACTGCCATCTAGAGGAGGGAGTGGAAGGAGAGAAGGAAAAAGTGAGTGCAAGGGAGAATGTTGTAAAAAATTACCCATTCATATGTTCTGTCAATAAAAAGTTATAATTAAAAAAGTTTTTTTCTTGTTTCTTGAAAATTTTTCTTTTTGATCTGGAGGTTTCAAAATTTAACAATAATATCCCTTTGTGTTTTCCACAAAGGATCTCGTTGAGGTGGTGATCAGTGGATTTTTTTTTTCTATTTCTACTTTTCCCTCAGGTTCTATTATTCCAGGACAGTTTTCTTGGATTATTTTTTGCATTATTGTATCAAAGATCTTTTTTTTTTTTGTTACAACTTTCAAGTAGTCCAGTTATTCTTATATATTTTTCTTCTTGATCTGTTCTCCATATTATTATTATTTTTTTTTGCTTCACATTCTGTTCTAATTTTTCATTCTTTATAATTGGTTTTGTGATTTCTTGGTCTTTCATAGCTTCATTGGCTTCCTTTTGCCCAATTCTAATTTTCAAAGAGTCATTTTCATTTTTGAGACTCTGTATCTCCTTTTCAGTTGGTTGACTTTTTTTCATAATCTTGGTTTTCTTGAACAGTTTTTTTTTTCTTTTTTTAGTTTTACTTCAATATCTCTCTTTTGATTTTCAAATTCTTTTTTGGGGGGGTTCTATAAATTATTTCTGAGAAGGGAGCACATTTCACATTACTCTATGAAATAAAAGAAGCTTTTTCTTTTACTTCAGTGTAAATCTGAAGATGAACCTCAGTCTTCCCTGTTCCCATAGTAAGTTTCTATAGTTGGATTTTTTCTTCTTTGCCACTTCATTTTTTTTAAAATAAGTGGTATTAGTTTAAGCACCTCTAATCGTGAAGTGGAGGGGAATGGCATCCCCAGCTTCACCTTAGCTCTCCCCCTGATCTGGAAACGAAAAGCTCCACCCACCCGCAAATGTCTGCAGCCAGTAGTGTCTCTGCCCCCTGCCTCTGCACTCACCAGGTGCGCAGGTTCCCTCCAGCCCAGGGCAGCATCCCTGCAGCACAGCTGGGCCTGATGTTCTTAAGCAGCCAACTTGTTCCCTCAGTCTTCCCTGACTCAGAACCTGAACTCCCCAAGTCTAAGTGGTGAAAGTTTCTGTGGTTCCCACCCAGATAGCCCCAAGGTCTCCATTTACCCTTTCCACAGAGTTAGCCTGAGATGTTTGCACTTCACAAGAGTTAATCTTTGGTTTAGTGTCTTTCTTCAAATCATCTTGGGTTATATGAGAAGACCCCTATTCTTTCCCAACACTTCTTGATTTTTCATGAGTCTATATTCATACTAAAGTGCAAATATGTTCTATTTGTGGGGGAAATCTGGAGAGCTTGAAATTTAACAATCTACTCCACCATTTTCAGAGAATCCTCCCCTAGGTCCTCTTCATGCTTTGAAAGATCACTTTAAGCTATTAGAAGTGATACAACTAGTTCTAACATTCCAAGACATGCTGAACAGTTCAGTATTCACTAGAGAAAACTCAAATTATATAAACTATCTTTTCGAATAATTCAGTGGAATCATGAACTTTACATGATCATAGAACTTTAAAGCTAAAAAGAATCTCAAATATCACTAAGTCCAATTCACATCTGATCAAGGATCCCTTTACAACATAACTGACATGGAGTTTTCCAGATTTTTCTTAACAATAAACAATAACAGTGAATCCAACATTTTTTCAAACAGTGTGTCCCCCTTCAGGTTGTCAGGAAATTTTTCTTATGCTGAGCCTAAAATTTTCCTGTTTGCAACGTCTTCCTATTGTTTCTGGGATAAAACAAAACAAATCTAATCCCTGTTTCTCTGCATAGCTACTCAAATCCTTGAAGACAGCTATCATCTTTTAATACTTCTCTACTCTAGGAGGAACATCCCCAATTCTTTAAATGAATTTGTAGATCCTGTAATTTGAGGGCTCTCCAATTCTCTCCTTATTCTCTTCTAAAAGTTCTACACCTTAACAATATCCTTCATAAAAAGTGGCACTCAGAACTGAACACAATAACATATGGGATATTAAATGTGATATCAAAGAAAAGTAATGTCACTATTACCTGCATAGGTCTGAACACTAAGCTACTCTTACTATATCCAAAGAGCACTATTAACTTCTTGTGATATGCTGTGAATGACTTCAATATATTATAGCCCCTACATCTTTTTGAGATGAACTTCTATCCATTCACTTTTTTCTGGTCTAACACTTGTAAAAAACTGATCTAAGATGGGAACAGAAAACAATGACCCATGGGGCCAAATCCAGTTCACAGTCTGTTTTTGTATAGTTCATGAGCTAAATTTTATTTAAAAATGTAAAAAGCTTTTTTTTTTTTTTTTAGTTCTTGGTCATACCTTCCCCAAAACACACACTCACACACCTACACAAAACATCTACACCTACACACATATATAACCACAACAGCAGACAGTGGGCTAGATTTTGGCCTGGGGACTTTAATTTGCAAACCCCTGATGTAAGTCATTAAAGAATGCAAAATAGCACAAAATCAAGAGACAGATTCCTAGAATACACTATAAGACAAGTTCCTCAAAATTGATAATAATGTATTCTTTTGGTCTGGCCTTTCAAACAGATCTGAACCCATTTGAACTCTATTCTCTCTAAGTTAACCATAAAGATTTTATTTTTCTAATATTTAGATGAAATACATATCCCTCATATTTAATTAGAACAGAATGTGAAGCAAAAAAAAATAATAATAATATGGAGAACAGATCAAAAAGAAAAATATATAAGAATAACTGGACTACTTGAAAGTTGTAACAAAAAAAAAAAAAGATCTTTGATACAATAATGCAAAAAATAATCCAAGAAAACTGTCCTGGAATAATAGAACCTGAGGGAAAAGTAGAAATAGAAAAAAAAATCCACTGATCACCACCTCAACGAGATCCTTTGTGGAAAACACAAAGGGATATTATTGTTAAATTTTGAATATATTATATATTAATATAAACCACCAATCTTTTCTAATACTGTGCAATTCTTAGTATATTTTCTTCCGTATGCATTCCATAAAGGCTTTATCCGATATGCATCAGACTTTCTGATTCTTTTAATTTAATAGCCATTAATTTAATTTAATGCCATTATAATTCTATGTTTGTCTCTGTTATCCTTGACTCTCACTACATAATTAGTCAACTTCTCTTTCTGGTCATTGACATTCTTAATAATGTCTTTTTAAATTGAAGTTCTCATGAACAAATTATTGCATGTATTATCTAGACTGGGTTATGAAATTGGATGGACAGCCTAAAGACCTGAAGAGTCAATAAACTTGTCTTGAACAAATACTGCTTATAAACAATGAGTTGAGCCCCAAATGAAATAGGATAGAATCAGATTGGATCATATTAGGAAAACTGGGCAGTGCATTCCGTAATCTCAAACTATTTTTGTTCTGCTATGAAAGTCCAACTTTTTAAAACTAATATTCCTACAGTTATATTGTCTGACTGCTTGTTTCCAATTGCTTTTAGGAGCATCAAAACTGCATGTGACCCAAATGACTATGGAAAAATGCAGTAATTCCAGATAGGCTGTGACATATTATCATTAATAATATGTTTGTCACAAACACTTGGGAGCAATATTGATATTACAAGTTTTCTGTTACATATATATACATATATATATATATGTATACATATATATAATATGTGTGTATATGTATGTGTATATATATGCATGTGTATGCATGTGTGTATACATACATACATACATATGTATGTATGTATACACACACACAAACACATTTGTTGAAGCAATTGAAATTAAGTGACTTGCTCAGAGTCACATAGCTAGGAAGTATTAAGTATGTGAGGCCAGATTTGAACTTAGGTCCTCCTGACTTCAGGGCCAGTGCTCTATTCACTGTGCCATTTAGCTGTCCCTTATATTTTAATAGGTTAACAAAATTTATTATTAAGTACAAATAAACAAACAAACCCACAATTATCATATTTTCCCATACTTATCTAATAGAAATATAATGCACATCTATAAAGATCAACAACACAGAATATCATTAGAAGGAAAAACATATTTTATTTCTTTTTTAAAAAGAATACCTTTTGTATTATTTTAATATATGTAAAAACGATAATCAGGAGAAATGAAGAAGCCAGTTTATGTAGATATAAGGCACATATCAAGCAGCCAAAAGAAATATTTCTAGCAAACACTTCTGATTGGAATAGGATTATTACACTGCCAGGATCATTTTTTCTCTCTTTCTCTTATGAGAAAGGATATTGTCAATGATCCAAGAGATGAACTCAGAAAAAAGTTCTTTTCTCCAGACAAGTTGTAAGCAGTTCAAAATTTGCTGCTAGAGAGAGATAAAAGACTAGATGGAAATCACCTAGAAGGGGATTGGATGTAAAGTTGTCTTGAAACTCCAAAGCATATCAGAGCATAAATATACCTCTGAAGTTCTATCTTCAAGTTAAGAGATATAGAGTGAACTAAAACTAGTTCCAACCTACGGAAACATCAAGGTCATACTGAGAAATCATTGAAATATCTGAAAATTTATAAACAAGGCATCCTTATTCTTGGCTTCTCTAAATTTTGCTCTAAATTGAGCACATCAATGCTTCAGTTATAAAGATATAATATGTTTTCCCCAAAACAAAACAAAACCAAACAAGAAAATCTATATAAAGACAACACCTTATTTCCATTCATTTTAATGGAGAAAATAAGAATTTTTCTTGAATTTTCCTCTAAATTAGCTACCCCAATTTTTATCAAAATAATGAATTCACACACAAAAAAAAATCTGTTTATTTGGAGCAACTAGGTGGTGCAATGGATACAGCACCAGCCCTGAAGTCAGGAGGACCTGAGTTTAAATCTAGTCTCAGGCATGTAACACTTCCTAGCTATATGACCCTGGGCAAGTCACTTAACCCCAATTGCCTCCGCAAAAAACAAAACAAAACAAAAACCTTCATTTAACAGTGCTTATGAAAAGAGAAAAAGATTGTAAAAAGAACATAAAGAGTTAAGGAGAAGATAATGATAAACTGCATGAATTTATTAAGTATCTACTATTTGTCAATAATTGCTAAGGTATAGTGATACAAAGTCAAAAAGCAAAATAGTCCTTGGTTTCAAGGAGCTTTTATTATGCTGGCAAAATAACACATATAAGGAAATGCTATATATATATAACACATATAAGGAAATGCTATATATATATATATATATATGTGTGTGTGTGTGTATATATATATATATATGTATATATATGTGTGTATATATCTATCTATCTATCTATATATATATATATATATATATATATATATATATATATATATATATATATACACACACACACACACACACACACATACATAAAATAAATCCAGGAAGAAAGCATTAATAACTGTGGCCATCATGAAAAGTCTCTTTTAGTGTATAACACTTGAGTCAAGGTTTGAAGGGAATTAGGTATTCGAAGAGGCAGAGATGATAAGATTGTTTCAGGCCCAGCAGATGGCCTATGAAAAGAGAGAGAAAGGAGATGTGATGCCATATAATGGGACCATAACAGGTTCTTTACAATTTTCAGTATGGACTTTACAATCTTAATTTCTTGAATACAGGTAAACCAATGCATTATATAAGATTTGTCAGGATTCAATACAGACCCACTAAAGAAATACAAGACTTTGGCCTATTACTATGCTTTATTCATTTTACTTTGGTAAATATATTTATGCAGATTTAACTCAATTATTCCACTTAATTACTGAGAAGATATTGCAGATATTCAATATTTGTTATGTGTGTGTTTATATGCATACCTATGTATTTAGATAAATGGGTAGTTGGATAAGTAAACAGGTAGGTAATTCACCTTACAAAATGGAAATCATCTAATTCAATAATACTATTCTGTGGATATTCCCAGATTATACAATTTTCTCTACTCTAAATACAAAATTACCATTCCAAGGATGATCGAGGGTTAGCAAGATCTAATCCATTTTGAGAAGCTGTAATTGGTCTCCTTTAAGTCTGAGAAGGCCCCTTGAAAAGGCAAGTAGGTGACTTGAGTTCAAATCCAGTCTCAGATACTTATTTGTTGTGTGATCCTAGGTAAGTCAGTTAATATCTACCTCAATTTTTTTCATGTGTAAAAAGGGGATGCTAGAATAGTAGCACTTACTTCACAGGGTTGTTATGAGAATAAAATTAGTTAATATTTGGAAAGCACTTAGCACAATGACTGGTACACATTCAATTCTTTTTTAAAAAATATTCATTACCTTTCTTTCCTCCACTCCCCCCCAGAGATTAATGATGATATGGCTTCATCTCAGTTCTGAACTAATGTAGCATTCTTATTTCTACAACTAGTCTTCAATATTCAGTTGATGCTCCAACAGACCACTATTTCATCTTCAGGAATGGCAGCCTGGACTTATGGTAATATATTTTCGTAACAATCTTTACTTGTTTTTAATAATTGGATAAACTATATCTAATAAATAGCCAAGATTTTGCCATTATACTCATGCATTGACATAAATAATCTAAAGTAGGAATCAAGGAGAGATAGAGATACCTACTTTATGGAAGTATTTGTCTATAAGGACAAGAATCAGTCAGTATAATAAAAAATAGATTAAAATGACTATTATCCATTGTAATAAAAATCCATGGTGTCCATAAAACAACAGAGCTTATTTTCATGGTCTATTCATTAATATTTATGCTTAGTTATTTTAATAACATGTTAAACTTTCCTTGACATATAAAATGGGAAGACATACTATACTTTCTTTGACTTAGCTAAATACACAATAATCCATGTACCACTATCTAATAGGTAGTAGTTTATTTTAATTTTAGGTATACTAGGTAGGAAAAAAAATTTTTTCCTTGAGTACTACTCTTAAAATATCAAATCCAAAGAGTGATTATAAACATCACATGTAACTCATGTTATTATTGATTTTATGTTTTAAGTTACACTTTAAATTTTCTTTTTTTTTTCTGGACTTACAACGTTTTTTTTTCTTTTGTGCCCTAGGCAAATGAACCCCTAACTGTAATGGTTTTGTGACAGTTGACTTATTTGACATATCTGAAATAAGAGGGAAAAGGTTAAGAGGGATTCTCAAGAAAGCAGATGTTATAAACTTGTGACACAATTTCATCAAGGCCAAAATCTTAGACTACTTACATCTTGGCCTAGTGTAAAACAATTTCCCAAGAGCACATACAACACAGGGTAATAGAGAGACAGAGGGGAAAATATTCATACATCTGGAGTTATACTGCTGAGTTACAAAGGGTCTCACCTGCTTACTCCCTCTTTTCTGACAAATATATTCACAAACAGCTTAATGACTCCACCTTCTTATTGTGGTAACATGGAATAGCATGAGTCATTGAAAAAGAAGTCCTACTTCGTAATTTTATCTTTGCATTACAGGCAGCCCCAAAGCCGGGGAAAGTATATCAATTAGAGGTGTTGGCAGAAGGCCAAAGTAGCCTAATGTCTTCACTTTCTTTATAATAATGTAACTGATATCAGTTGCTCATCAATGAATGACCAGAACAAAACTATTATTTTATGCATCAGAACAAGAGGTGCTACAAAGGCCCCCAAAATATTTTTAAATGTTCTTATCCTTGCTAGAACTTCAGAAGTTACAGCTAGATTTGTGTGTGCTATATTATGAATTCACTATTTCCAAATATTCTATGTTAAAATAAAATGTGTAATTCCAGATTTCTCTCCATTGATTCTTAGCTTTGTTCAATCAAAACCTGCTTTCTTTTCATGTCACTGACTTCTGAATTCCTAAAAAAGACATCATAAATCTAGAGTAACTAGTATAACTAGACTCTATTCTAGAAACCAGAAATACTATTACTCAAGTCAAACAGAATGTTGTGGAAATAGTATTTAATTGTCATTTGGAAGAGGCTATTCAGAATAATCATTTAAAGAAACTCAAGATAATGTTTTCTCTCATGACTGGAAAGTCACTGGAAGAGAACCTTTTCCCCCTTGATAAAACTATTGTAGCCTTTATCTTGTAAACAAGATGAAGAGGATTTATGTGAAGAGACTTTATTTGGTAAACTGAATGAACTAAATTATTTGGGATTGTATTCTTAGAAGTGAAGTTACATGTAGTTACAATGAATGTTTGAGATAACGCTGGCTGTAATCTTTCTCACAGATAAAATACAAATATCATCTATATCTATTTTGATATTTATGTCATTGTTAATAAATTATAAAATAATAAATATAATATATAGTAAAATATAATTATAATTAATAAATTATAAATACATAAATTCAGTAATATTTATTTATCCCTAGTAGGTTAAATGATTATATATTTGTATATGAATAATTATTATAGAAGGAGGTTCTCTGGTTTTGAGATAAATAATATTTGATAAGGAAGGAGTTCTGGGTTTGCTTATTTAATTAAGAGAGACAGTAAAATTTTTCTAATTAACCAAAAAAAAAAAAAATACTATGTGTTAGCCTGGATGTTGGGGCGATAAGCATGCCAAGATGTCACTGAAATATGAAGTTCGTTAACCTGTGTAACTTTGATACACAATATCTTTATGTTTCTCTTGAAAGAAATTTCAGATAAAAGAACTCTATATAAACAAAACTTTGATTTCTATTGCCAGTCTCTGTTGCCAGTCAAACTTTCTCAGTTTCAAAGTCTACATTAGCTTCTTCAATCCAGGGCAACTATCTTTCCTAATTAATCATTTTATTCTATACAAAAAGTTTTACACAAATAACTCACCCAATTTGCTAATTAATCCTTAAAAATTTTTTTCTAAAACTTATGAATCCCAACAGAGACCATCAGGTCACATCCCTAAAATAGGATCTCTTTAAATGAAGTAAATATATAGGTATATAATGAAAAGAAATTAGGCAAAATCACATCATCCATCTATCTATCTATCTATCTATCTTGGTATAGATATAGATTACTCCTACTAAAAAGAAAGCCCCTTCTGCCAGATCAGCAGATCATCTGCAATTTATTATAGACTTGTACCTAGGGTCAATGTGAGGTTAAGTGACTTACAGAGGTCACATTTCAAGTGGTTGTCAGAAATAGGACGTGTATATAGGCCTTCTTGACTCAGAGGCTGGCTCTCTTTATAACTTCATTCATATCTCCAGAGACTGTCTTGATAGTTCATATTTATATATAGTATTTAGCACAGTGCTTGGTACATTGGAAGTACTTAATAAATGTTTTCCATACATTAATTCTCTGACTATGCCCCTTTTCTTCCTTTCCTCCCTTCCTCTCTCTCTCTTTCTCTGTTTCTCTCTGTATCTCTCAATCTGTCCCTCTCTTTGTCTCTGTCTTTGTCTCTTTCTGTTTCTCACACACACACACACACGTAAACTTCACAAAGTCCTACTCAATTCCTCTTCATGGCATAAAGGGACTATGTATTCTTGAAGGCTATGTCATCAGAACAAGGCTTTGGCAGCTTCTACCATCCTGGAAATGCTTCACAGATGTTGTCTGCTTTCCAAGAACAAGTCTACCTAGGCATAGAATGGCTTATCATTAGTAGGCTCTAGGTAATTATTTCTTTAGTCAAACCAACTCATATACCAATGAAAAATACAAACTATATTTAAATCTTTTATGATCCCCTTATAATTTTAAAATGAAAAGAGCAAAAGAAAAGGACACTGAGGGACTAAAGATCATAATTTTTAGACTATATATAAACATTGATTTAACTATCAATGTATTCAGTAGAAGGTCCTTATCCAAAAACTAAATGAATCTATTAATGGAGAAACCAACTCAAAATAATCTTGATATTCTCATTATAAATTAAATTAAATGACCAAAGGAAGTTGTAGTTAAATGGAATGATGGCTCACAGTTTCCAGTGATGGGATAGGCAGAGTTGACTTTATTATGTATTCAAAATCAAAAATAATAATTTCATGAGATACTTGCCATTTTGTATGACAATGCTCTTATGGAAAACATTTGCAAATAGATCACCATAAAAAATCATTCTAGTCTAAATACTAACATTTGATACAATGGAAAAAAGAAGGTAGAAAATTCCACATTCCATTATACTTCCAAATTAAAGCAACATATACTTTAAACATGTGACTTCAATAAAAAAAAAAATGAACATTAAAAAAGACAGTAAAAAGATGTTAGAAATCATGACTCAAAAAGGAAATAAGGTATCTAAATATTTATAGACTATTCAGAAGCATCTTATTTATTTATCATCAATATGTTCTTCAAGAAGAAATTAAGGAGATACTCTAGAATACTAAAATTTTATCAATGCATATCATTCTTTCCATAGATTTTAACCCATACATGCCTTCTAATCTAATTCAGCCTTTGATTATATGCTTCCTTTAATGTTCCACAAGGATCTACCTAATGTACTAGAGACATTCTTCTGAATATCTTGGCATTGCATGGATAGCAATGGAAAACACAGATGCAAACTCTTCACTAATAATTTTTTCTAGTTACATGGCTGTTCCACCTCTGTTTCTAGTCTTATACTTCTGGTGATATGCTTTATAACATTTCTCTTCATGGCGATATATTGTAGACTATTCACTGCCAGCATGTACTTCATGATTGCCTTATGAGTGATCCACAAATTTAATTTTATGGGTATTCTAAGACTACTACCCATATAACATCAATAGAAGAATATTAATGTTTAAAAGATAGACCTCTTTAATTATTTCTTTTGTCTCTATCAAGTTTCTTTATTGTCTGTATCTATTTTCTTTTCCCTTTAAAAGAGTATGGGTAGTCTGCTTTTTTCCCCCACTCAAATTATTCCCTCCTAGGTGTCCTTTTTTTCACTTAAATTACTTCCTAAATATCTTTACTTTTATTAATATTTATTATGCTTGTGGATCTTAATTCCATTCCTTTATGTATATTGATGTAGTTAACTATTTCCTACTGAACATTTAGGTAATTTCCAGTTTGTTTTTGTTTACTATTGCAGTTGCAAAGAGAAATCCATCTCTTCAGGCATATGTAAACACACATTTTTCCCAGTACCATCACTGCTACTGGAAGACTGGTGGTAAAAATTATCTTCTCACACCTACCTGTACTTTTGAAGATGTCACTAGAAAAAAGTTTCTCAAATATTGAAAATTTCAGCCATGATCAAGATTAACTGATTTCACCTAGTCAATTACTAGAAGTTTCCTGCATTCTATTCATCCCTTTCAGTTGCTTTTAAACAATGACCCACACTGTTTAATCTCATTTTTGGATTATTTTCTCTCTTTTCTTATTCATATTCAAGTGTTTTTATGTCATCAACATTTCATTCTTAAGAATATTCCAGCTCTCTTGAACCTACTATTGGATCACTTCAATGAGAAATAAAGCTACTTAAGAAAATATGCATAATACACACAGAAAAACATCTTGGGTAGATAGTCTAATTAGGCTGTTGATCAGTGCATATAGGAACAGTGAGGTGACACTATGACTAGAGTACTAGGACTGAAATCAGGAAGATTATCTTTCTGATTTCAAATCTGGTTTCAGATACTTATTTAGCTATATAACCCTCTATAAGTCATTTAATCTATTTGCTTCAGTTTCCTCATCTGTAAGATTACCTGGAGAAAAAAAAAATAACAAACCATTCCAATATCTTTGCCAATGGGGTCAAAAAGAGTCAGACATGATTAAAAATAACTGAATAATCAGTGCGTGTATGTTGGACAAGCACTGCATATAGGTAGTGACTTGGGCCCAAAATCAGAGAGGAAACAAAGAAATTGAATTTGCAAAAACTGCAATAATTTTAATGGTTCTAATCTCTTCCCTCACGAAAAAAAAAATTAACAATATTCTCCAAGATAGAGGTGTCAAACATGTGGTCTCTGTAGCAACAACACTCTGTTGCCAGAACCAGATGAAAATGTAATTGGGAAACATTTAACAAAATAAATAAAACCACAATAGAACACAGATGCTGTTAATATGTAGCTTTCTGTCAATATGAGATCAATTGGCTCTCTATTATATTTGAATTTGATACTACTGTGATACTTTATGGTTCTGAATGATACAATATAAAGAGTGATACTCTGAATTAAAAGACATCACAATCTTCTAAGAATCAAAATTGCACAGGAATCAAAGGCAATAATGTAAAGGTTGGGGGGGGGGTGGAGAAAGGGGGATGTGAAAGAGTAAGCTACTATAGCTTATAACCAATGATGAATTATACACAGGAAGGGATATAAAGGACATTATTCAGGAAACATAGGATTATAAAATAAGATATACCTTGTACACATTAACAGCAACATTGTACAATGATCAACTATAATTGATTTAGCTCTTCTTAGCAATACAAAGATGCAAGACAATTTCAAAAGACTTGTGATAGAAAATGCTGTCTAAATCTAGAGAAAGAACTGATGGAGTCTGAATGCAAGTCGAAGCATACTATTTTCATTTTTTTCCCCCCCGGACTTTTTTTTTTTCTCCTTTTGATCTGTTCCCCACAATATGTTTACTGTGGAACTATGTTTAACATGATTGTACATGTATAAACTATATGCTATTGCTCGGCTGTCATGGGGAGGGAAGAGGGAGAAAAATTGGAACTCAAAATCTTATAAAAAATGAATGTTGAACATTGTTTTTACATGTAATTGGGAAAAATAAAATACTATTACATAAAAAAATGAAAATAAGACATGCATATCATGTAATAGGAATTAAAGATAGCAAGTAGATGCTAGAAAACTACTCTGGCAATCATGATTTTTTTTTTTTTTTGAATCAAGGACAATTTTTAATATATGTTAAAGCTTCTGTACAGAGATTATGGGAGTACATGGATAAGACTGCACAGGATATGAAAGCATAAATAGATTGTAAAATTCAACTCATCAACAGGGAAGAGGGTTGGTTTTATCTCATATACTACAGCAACAGAAAACATGATTTCATGGCATATCTGGTCATTTCACTGTAATCACAAAGGGAATCAGCAAACAGATCAACATGAAAATTATTGAAGCTTATATAGTCACAGAGATGAAGAATATTATGAAGAACCCAACAAGATCTCTCAAACTAAGCCAATATATGTTCCACTATTTTATGACTTCAATGAGAAAGTGAATACAGGTCAGGATATTGGAAATTTGGTTGGAAAATATGTTTCAAGATCCAGAAATTAGAGATCAGAGCCTTGTAGACTATTTAGTACCCTCATTCCTACACAGCTTAAGTTTTTTTTTTTCAAGAAGACAGATGGAAGGTACTAGCAAAACAAAAAATCATTAAGAAAGGAAACTGATTTTATTTTAAAAGACTAGAAATAAGTTGATATAAAAGTACTTATTTGCATATATTTACCAAAACCTTATTACCTAATGTATTTTTCACATGACAATGATTCTTGAATTCAGGGCCTTGAAAAAAATGACTTTATATAATTTCTTTTATGGGACAATCATCATATAATTATTTTCCTTTTATACAGTTGCCAGGAAGCTTTGAGCCAAAATCTGTATTCAACTGCAGTAAAATAACTCATCATAGGTACCAGGTAACATTTATTTTTCTGATCTTTATTTGGTATTTTTTCCTGTTCCATTTTTAACTGCCTTGTTTTATATTGTTTAATGTTATAAACTGATTAAAAATTGCTCTAGACAGTGTAGTAGTACAAATCCTAAGTAAATCAATTTTGTAATTAGCATCATGAAACTCCTTTCATAGAATGAATAAAGATGTCTTTTCACAAAATCTAAATTAAAATTTAAATTGAAATTAAATTGAATTAAATTGAAAGGATTGAGGTTTTTAATTTTCAACAAAATAACACAGGGTTGGTCAACCAATCATATTTTGCAAACCAATATAAAATAGAGCATCAAAGTCTATCTCAGTTCTTCCTCTAAGAAAAATTAAGTGACACCTCATCTGTACTGCAATTAGGACAAGGAAGGCATTGTATACAAGAATGATCTCAAGCTTAAAATATACCTCTACAAAATAGAAAATATTTAGCAGTGGCATAAAAGCATAGGATAATACCAGTGAGTACAGATATTATTAAGAAAAGGAAAATTTGTATTAGTTACAGAGGGAAACTATTCTTTTTCATTCACTCATACAATGTCTTATCTTCTGTAGCCATATTTTCATAATAATAATAAGTACAGATACCCAGCTAAAGAGGAGGAACTTTATCCTCTATCTATTGCATTCTTCTTAATACATAATACAATGCTGGATACCCAGCATATACTTGAAATAAACTGAGTGGAACCACATAAATCTGAATTCATCTCATTCAAAATTCAGCATTTTCAGAAAGTTTTTCTTAAATGTTTATTGATGCTTTTTACTTATACATCAGAGTCATTTCTGGCAATACTCCCTCTAGAATTAGAACAAAGAAAAACAAGTAAGCAAAAAAATTGACACAGAGAACTTATCACTCAAATTTCAGTGTTCTTCTTATTTTAATTGTTTAAATCATTGTGTATATAGTTATTCTAGGCCAGCTTATTTCACTTTGCCTTAGTTCATAAACATTTCCCCATATTTCTTTGAATTCCTCATTACTACTTACATAACAGAAATATTCCATAATATTCATAGTAGGCAGGCAGTTTATTCAGCCAAATTTTCCAGTGAGAAAGTTCTTAAAGAATTTTCAAGAAGTGCTATTCTATCAAATTATAGTGATTTTTAAAATAATATGTTGATATTTTACAATGTTTTATTCACAGGGAGAATGATAAAAGTAGACCAAGAGTAAGAGATCCCATGTACTCATACAACATTGAATTTATTTTAAACTCTCTACGTAATATTGCAGCTGAAGTTTAATTGAATAATATTCAATTTTTTTTTAAAACTGGATGTTTACTTTATGTAAAACATTGTCTCAGTTACTTTGAGAGATATAAAGATGAATATGGCATAGTGTCTCTTTGAGAGACTATAATCTACTAAGGAAGATGACAAGTATACACATAATTAACATACGATTAATATCCTAGGAAAGATACAAAATTTTTTGAGTTCTTTTGGAAGTATTATGACTAAGAAATCAGGGTTCAGAAGACCAGAGTTCTAATCCCATTCATCACTTACAAACTAGGCAATCTTGACAAAATCACTAAGGTTTTCCAACCTCATTTTCCTTACCTGTAAAATAAAGGTATGCAAACCCTGCCTAAATTCACTAAACTGATATGAGGATTAAATTGTTTTTAAAGTATTGAAATATTTTGAAAACTGTGAAGGCCACACACAGTGTTTTTAAATGAATATTTAATGATTAGAAAAAATTAAAGCAGAACAAAATTTCAACAGGATTCTCTTCATTCACTATCGATTACAAGAACCCTTTCTATGCAAAATAAGTGATTAGCTTCATATCTTTATATGAGGGTTTACATTTATTTATTTTTCCCCCAAAAGATAATTAAATTGAGAGTAGAATATATGTCATTTTCCCTTCTGAATAACTTCCTCCTCTAGGAATACCCTTAAGGTTTGATTTATAAAAGAACTAAGAGGCATGATGAATCCTTGCTGAAAGTAAAAGAAAAAACACTTCACCATTATCCACATTTCAATTGCTTTTATAAATTTCTACCAAGTGGACACCAGGTCCTTGTCTTGAGCAATGGAAAGGATCTTCCAAATCTACCCTAATCATTTCTCTCTTCTATTTCTATTTACAAGAAGTAAAATACTTCCCCCCCAAAAAAGAGGGGTGTGTGTGACATAATAAGGAAGGGGAAATTATTCTGTTAAACATGATAAATTGCCATCTTAGAACAGTCTGAAAATGGTGAACTCCCTGAGGCCTATTAATAATGGTATAAATGTTCCTGTGAAATCAGTGAATATATTGTATTGAGCTTAATTATATTCCCTATCTTTTTTCAGTATTTGACATACAGAAAAAGTTGGCTACTTCCATAATATAGGTGCTGTTCACTAAAAACTTTTACTGTTCTTCAGATTCACTCTGTATTAAAAATATTCATGGAAGATGATACAAAATTATCTGTGGATCAGATTTGGCATACTCTTATTGTCTGGTAAGACTGAGAAAGAATGAGTTTCTGTACACAAGGGAAGTCTTACCCATAGTCAAATATTTCCATTTTCAATAAAGAGCTAAATACAGTCATGAACTCTAATTTCCTGGACCCCACCCAGCCAATATTTCTATTGAGAAAGAAATATAATACCAAAGTATATAATGAGAGACAACAGGCCTTTGTGATCTAGGCCAAATTGAGGGACTTTAAAAGAAAGCTAAATGATGAAGTAGATAGAGCTTAGGCCTTGAAGTCAAGAAGACTAATATTCCCAAAATCAAACCAGGCCTCAGAAGCTTTCCAGTTATGTGATGCTGAACAAGTCACTTAACTCTATTTGCCTCAGTTCTTCATTTGAAAAATAAGTTAGAAAAGGAAATGGCAAATCACTTAAAATATCATTGCTAAGAAAACTTTAAATGGGGTCATGAAGAGTTGGATACAATTGAAAAATGATTCAACAACAATAAAGATTAAAAGGTGTTTATCTCTATCTTGCAAAGTCCAACTCCTTAAGTATCATCTCACCTGCTAAAGAATAAATGATTAAACAATTCAAAACATTTATTAATCACTTAATTTATGACAGGCATTATGCTCTTCACTGGGGATACAAAGAAAAAATAAAAACCATGGTCAAAGAGTTTATAATATATTTGATAGACAAGAAATTATATATGTGTGTGTGTATATATATGGATGAATGTGTGGATTAATGGATGAAGTAAGCATAAACACTAACAAAAGAAGGGGATCAGAAAAAGGCTTTATATAATAGGTGACCCTTGAGCTGAGCTTTGAAGTTGATTTAGAAATTCTAAGAGAGAAGGTGAAGGATACCATTCTAAACATGAGAAAAAAGCCTTAACAAAGGCACAGAGGCAAAAGATGTGATGTAACATACAGAAAGGGAATAATAAGAAGGCCCATTTGGCTTGGAATATGAAGAACATGATAAAGAGTAAGGAGAAACAAACCTGTGAAACATTTTGAAGGGCAATATCATCAGTGAAATCGTAGAATGTAATTAACAGTAGCATAATTCCATTACAGCAAATGTTTTGTAGACCATGACTAACTGTGACTTATCAAAGAAGGCACAAATAAAAATAATTCTCTAAATGTCCCCAGTATTGCAAAGAAAAGAGCCTTTCTTTATTGAAAATATGATTTAAGGGCTGTGTCTTTTCTGAAATTTTTACTTAGGGATTGAGAACTTAAAGTATACTCTGCATTCAATCTTAATAGGAAAAATTGAAGTAGGATAATTCTTAAACAGGAAAGACAGAAGAAAAATATTGTGTAGCTTTGTGCATCTGGAAAACAATAGCAGCATATAGGCCAACCCAGAATGCAGCTAGAAGGAAGAAAGTGGCCTTTTTTTTTTTTTTTTTTCTACAAAGGCTTCAAGCCAATTATAACCATGAGACAAAGTCAACAATGGTAACAGGTTCTGCAAATTCAACTGCAGATTGCAAATTTGGGTTACACCCCCAAATCAAAAGCCAATCTCCAAATCTGCCTCCAAAGAGAGTTCTATTGAACACAAGTATTGGTAGCAAAGTCAGTATTGTTTTGTGTAAATGTGAAGGTTACTCTTTCCATGATGCACTTAAGTTATGCAGTGGATAGAACACTTTGCCTGGTGTCAAGAAAAACCAAATTCAAATCTGACTTCAAAACACTAGCTATTTGAGGCAGATCAAGTTAATTAATTTTATTTGCCTCAGTTTCTTCAATTATAAAATGAGTTAAAGAAGAAAATGGCAAATCCTAGTAAATTTGTCAGGAGAACCCCAAATGGAATCAAAAGAGCCATAATTGAATAATAACAATAAACTCTTTCCACATTTAATCTTAAATTACATTTATGTTCTCTATATTTTGATCTATTTCAGTATTTTGAGGCTTAAGGATACAAATTCAAAAACTACAAACGTTCATATAAAAGCATAGAACCTTATTCAGTGTCATATACAGAAAAAAAACATTCTTGATACAAATGAAAATATATTTATTGCATATTCCAACATATAGTATTTATATATATACATATGTATTTACGTGTTATGTAACATATATAATACATATGTAACATATAGTGTGTGTATACATACATGAGAGAGGGGAGAAGGGAAAGGAAGGAAAAGAAAGGGAAAAGGAAGTAAGGGGAGAAGTGGAAAGAGGAGAGGAAGAGAAAGGAGGGGAGGAGGGAAAGAGACTTAAAGGGAGACAGACAGACCCTAAGTCCAGTTTAAACAGGAAGATGATTAAGTTTAATCATCCCATTTAGGAATTCATTTGTCTTTGGCACAGATATTCTAAGTGGAGAATAACATATTTATTACTATTGTTCTCCCCTCATGCTTTGATCAGATCATTTTAGAGTCACTCTAACACTAGAAGAGGATTAAATGGATAAAATTCATTAAATCTCTGGAAGACTGGGCCCCTTTTGTAAGAAAGCATTTAACAAGAATGGTTGACTACCTACTTGTCCCCAGAGGGCACACCAGGCCTTAGGCATCAGCACTTTTCTTTCTTAAAAGAGTGGAAGCTTTACCCCAGAACATTGTCTTGTAAAAGAATCTGTTTTCTTTTAAACAGAACTATATAGTCTTTATGTGCCACACTGGACCAGTATGCTGAAATAGGCCACGTGCACCATAATACAGTGGATGCATATTCAGCAATCTGAAACAATTATTGGGAAAGATTGTCACAGTTTCTGGGTAAGTGAATAAAGCAGAAGGGCTTTTTTTTTTTTTTTAAGCCAAGTTGTGTTGATGGCTGCACAAAACCGGACGCTTGCTGAACTTTGCACCTTTTCTTGAACCTCTCTGAGGGAAAGCTTTCTATGGGGAACACTGCTGGAGTTTTGTTTATTCGGCTTTTTTCTTGAAAGAAAATGATGTTATTTTAACACGCGGAGGAGGGGATGGGGGAGAAAAAAAAAAAACAGAACATTTCTTGTAGCTGCTTATGAACTCAAGAGTCTCCTGAGCAAGTCTTAAACAGCAGAAAGCAGGGTTGATCTCCTAAAGCCATCAGGACTCCTCGCTCCTCCTGAGCGCTTTCTACAGAGTGCTCGGCTCCAGATCCCTATCTCGCCCCCGGGTTACTCCCACCCCGGACCCTCCACACAGTGGGCGCAGACCCAAACGCCAGCGAGCAAGCTTGGGAACCCTCTCGGGGAGAGGGGTGGGGCCGTGACTCACGCGCCGTCGCGCTCCCGGACTAAGAAGCGGCAACTCCAGCTGTGCTTGGTCGGGGACGGCTCTGGTAGGGCGCATGCGCTCTGTTTGCCTTCTCCTCCTCCCCCTCCCCCTTACTCCCTCCCCTCTATCCTTCTGTCTATCTCTCTCCCTCTCTCCCTGCCGGCTGGGTGCTGAAGTTGGGCGGATGGCAGCCAACCTGCTCCGCTAGAGGACCAAGCAGCCCAGTCTTTCCCCCCGGACCTTTCGGTGCTGTGCCCACACCTCCAGGCGGGTGGGTAAGACATTTCCTTTAAAGCTGAACGTTGCTAAGTAAATGGCATCAAAATGTCTGCTTTATACCGATGGATGGAATTTAAAAAAAAAAAAAAAAAAAAAAAAAGAGGGGGGAGAAAAAGAGGGGGCGGAGAGTACAATTGCAAATATACCGGTGGGGCGGGGGAGCCTGCTTGATGCTGGGGTCCTCACCGCTACTACTACTTCTTAAGGAGGGCAGAGGGGTGAACCGAGGCGCTGGCTTGGGAAGTTGAATCTTAAAATGTTGCTGCCATTCCTAGCTCTGCCTGTCCCCTTCCCAGCTGGTATGCGGAGATGGGGTGGGTATCCTGGTTTTTCAGGGAACCCCTCAGTTGTGTCCCCGCTGCTCTGTGAAGCGATGCTGCTGCTGTTACTGCTTATGTGAGGGCTAAGCCGACGGCAGTAGCAGCAGGCAAGGTTGCTATCATCAGGGAATGGGGCAAAAGGGGTTCGGGGGTGGAAGGAGATGAAAGGAAGCGAGAAATTTCATACTGATTTTTATTCCCTCAAAGAAATAAGAGTGGAATTAGAAATGGCAAGCAGACAAATAAGCTGAGTATGTTTGTGTGTTTTCTTGATCTTAACCTTAAAGGGGAAAAAAAAAGCAAAAAACAGTGATTCCGTGGAAAAGGTGTTTAAGAAAAGGGGGGTTTGTACAAACGGATGCCTTATTGCAGTGGTGAAATATAAGGTTTTTTGGGTGATTCTTTCTCTTGTTCTTCTCTTTAATAAAAGAAAAAGGAGTTCATATGTATATGGCATGGAATAAATTTTATAGAGAACGGCTGCAAGGAAGGGGGTGAGGGTGAGGAACGCCCACTAAACCTATAGCCGCTGCTCGGGTGGGTGTCTTGGAGGATCCTTGTTGTGTATCATGGTGATTCTTTTTATTAATGATGGAAATCATAATTTAATAGCTATCTCCTCTCAACCTTTCCTCTTCTCCCTCCTTTTTCATTTGCTGCGGCAGTAGCAGGGTACAGGGACTTGGCCGCTTTCTCCTTCTCCCTTACCTCCCTGTGTCTGAAAAATGTCGGAGGACTTGAGGATGGAGGAGGGACAGGCACTGTCCAAGGGAAGCCGCAGATGGTTAGCTTGCTCTTCACAAGCGGGAGCACTCTAACAGCACATCTCCCACATCCAGCAATAACTTAGAAAGAGATCTAAGCTCACAGAAAGGGCAGGGAAACCCTTGGCAAATTTGTACCCACAGTGACTGGACCCCACCCAAAATCCCTCTCTTTCACTACAATCTAGAGGCCAAGACTCCTGGCTCATTTGGTAGAACCTTAGAATCTTCCAAGGAAAACTGAACCTTGCTCCTCACAGAGTTTTCTTATTTTTTGAACCCTTCAAAATACTATTCATTTCCTAAAGATCTCCCCAATAAGATTTGTCTCCAGAACTTTGCAGTTCCCCCAATCCAGCTAGGGTGGTAGTAGTGGCATGTGTATCTCTCTTGATTTCTTCCTCTTGGGACATATACCACAAGTAATAAAAAAAGAAATCCTGTGGTTTGGTGGCAACATAGAGCTAACCATTCCTGAGACTGGAGTTCTTTGCATTTGAGGCATTCACAGGATGCCTGGGTTTTGTTTTTTGTTTTTTTTTTGTTTTTCAATTTTTAGACCATAGATTTGCATTTGCAAATGCTTATTTGTGGGGAATTGAGAAATAGTTATTTTGACTTTTTATAATATAACATTTTGTTCATCTGGACTTAGATTTGCTACCAGCTTTTCAAAATACTGTATTAAATGCCACCTGTTAAGTGTATTTGAAGCATCTGAGAAACTGTATTAGGTAAATCATTTTATTTCAGAAACATTTATGATAGATGAAATGCAAGTAATCATGATACCAAAATTTAATAATATGTACATATACATGTATATATATAGCCTGTTCTTTTGAAGTATTATAAAATTATTTGGATGAATGAGAAGTTTTGTCTACTCTTTAGATAGTTACTAGCATCAAAAATTTTCATTTGTGTGCATGACATTGAAAAATATATTTATGAAAAATGTACTTAGGGAAAGTCAGGTTCCCTCATTTTTAGAATGTTTAGGTTTTGTGGTATGAACTGTTTCTTAAAGTATGTCCTCTTGACTCTTACACCTAATTTCAGAGAGTTTAGTATTTATGAATTCATAATCTAGAAGATTAGTTAAACTCTTCCTTGCCCATAGTACAAATATTGTATGGGTATGAGCTTTGCCAGCTCTCACCTTGTTTTAATCCCTCATCTGTATCACTGTGAGAAATAGACTATGACATGGGAAAATGAATTTGGAAGCCTTCTCCAATTTCTAGACCAATTTGCTTTGAGTTCTCTTAATAGTGCCTATTTTAATTTTACTTATTTAAGTCATTCCCCACTGGATAATAAAACATACTTTTTTAGGTTCTTGGTACTAAAGGCAGGTTCTTGGTACAAAAGGACAGGCTTCCATCTCATCACCAAAAGAATAAAGCATTTCTCGAGCATTCTCTGTGTACAAAGCAGTATGTTAAGAGCTGGGAATGAAAATAGAAAATTAAGAATCTCTGCTCTTAAAAAGCTCACACTAATGGGGAATACATATGGAAAGTTTCAGTTGCAGTCAAGTGGAAAGATCCCATGATCCCTATGGATACAGCAGCAAAGCTATCAATGAATGCTTCTTCTTTGATGTCACTTTCACTCACAAAATCATATCAGTTTCTGATGTTAAACTATTTGAAAGTGCCGAGAATTTTTGTGGCAAGAACTCTCTTTTCTTGGTGTTCAATAACTTACTGTAGCACCTGCAGAAGCAGGCTGCATCTCCACAGGGGTTGTATGACTGAGGGCACTGGGTTGGAAACATTGCTCTTCACTGGGTTCTTGGGTTCAGGCCCCTGGATTGTCTTCATTAGGGTCAGAGGGGAGATGGTGGTCAAGGTGATTGGTGTCAGTGCTTTCAGTTGTCTGATGCATATTGCTTCCTGTATCTCCTGAGAGTGTCTTGCTGCTTCAGGTAGGCTGGCTTGTCTGCCATGGGGGTGGTAAAGGGTTGGGTTGGCTGGCCCTTTTTCTATAGAAGTTGTTTCCAGTCTTATGGGTGGGGGATGGGTAGTTGTGGTGAGGCTTAAAACAAGACTTGTGGTCTGGGAACTGCTGCCACCCCATATGTTCCTGTGCCTATCTGCTTTGATGATATTTGACCAGCAATTGTTGCTGGTAGTAATGAGGAAGGCAGCCCCACTCCCCACAATGATTTCTCTTCTCAATCATTAATGCCTTCATTGCTTTTAGAATAATTTAAAAGTGGACCCTCTTTTCTTTTTTTTCTCCCCTTTTTACTAAAGCCTGAGGGATTAAGACCAGAGGTGGGGGAAGTTGAAGAAGGGAAGAAATCCATTATACAATCCTACTCACCTGACTGAATGCATTAAAATAAGCAGAGTGGCCATAAGTTGTCCAAATCCCAAATGTCCACATTCCAACTTGCCTCTTGATCAAGGTTGAGGTTCAATTTGCCTGAAAGAAAAGAAAATTAGAACCACATCTATAGGGAACTATTTACACTTTGGAGCACATGGGACTTCTTAGAAGAGAAGATGATACCATGGCTAGGAGGAGGAAGAAAGAGGAGAAGTGTACAAGAGATAAAAGCAGAAGAATAAGAGGCAGAGACAAGATGCTGGAGTCAAGTCAGGGATTTGCCTAAGTCCTCCCCCAAAGGCCTCCAAAACCCTATGAATAGTGACTAACAAAATTCTTGAGCATCAGAAGCTACAAAGGGACAGAGTAAAACAATTTTTCACTTCAAGACAATTTAGGAGGTCATCAGGAAAGGTCTATTGCATCAGGTGAGAGAGAAGCACACTCCAGTGCAGACTGGATCTCAGCAAACCTAGAACAGACCTGTGGTGACTGACTCAGTAGCAACGTAGTAGTTTCTAGACTTCTCAGCCCACAGACAAAAAGGGGATAAAATAATTGATCGGAAGATTATAAGGGTCTCTTTGCTGTTAGAAGCAGGACTCTGTAACATTGCCTATATGTAAATTTGGAACGTAAGTCTGAGGTTTGGTTCCAGTACAAGGAGGAGTCCTAGCATAGAACAGCTTGAGGCAACAGAGGAGCAGGAACTCTGGTTACAATTCCAGGGTTGACAAGAGTAATATGCACACTTCTTCTTAGATCATATCACCTTTGAAGATTCAAAAACTTACAGGTCCCCAGAATAATTTCTAAAAAAGCTGCACAAAAAACCTGATGCTTGGGACAGTGCCCCTTCTACTTGGGAAGCAGAGCCCTACATTAGCATAGAGTTAAAAGTCAAGAAATGGCAGGAAATGAGCAAACAATAGAAAAAGAAATTCTGACCATTGAAAGTTACTATGGTGACAAAGGAGATCAAAACACACACTCAAAAAAAAAAAAAAAAAAACAAGATAATAAAATCAAAGGTCCTACATCTAAAACCTTCAAGAAAAATTATTAATTGGTCTAATGGAAGAACTCAAAAATGATTTTGAAATTCAAGATAGGTAGAGGGAAAATTGAGAATCATGAAAAAAGTGTCACTATCTTGATAAAGGAGACACAAAAAAAGATTGAAGAAAATAATGCCTTAAAAAACCAGAACAGGCCAAATGGAAAAAAGTGGTTCAAAGAACCACTGAAAAGAAGAATGTCTTGAAAAGCAAAATTGGCCAAATGGAAAATGATAATATAAAAATTCATTGAAGAGAAGAAGTCTTTAACCAGTAGAAGTGACAAAATGGAAAAGGAAATACAAAAACTTACTAAATAAAATAATTCCTTATAAGTCAGAACTGGGCAAGTAGCAGCTAATGACCTTATGAGAAATCAAGAAACAATCAACAAAATCGGAAACATGAAGAAATAGAAGAAAATGTGACTCATCTCATTGGAAAAACAATTGACCCAGAAATAGATTCAGTAGAGAAATTTAATAATTATTGGATTACCTGAAAAAAAAAAAAAAGCCCAGATATCATCTTTCAAGAAATTATCAAATAAAAAAAATCAACATTCTAAACCAGAAGATAAAGTAGAATTTGAATAAATCTATCAGTAGGTTATCCTCCTGAAAGAGATCCTAAAATGAAAATCCCCAGGAATATTGTAGTCAAGCTACAAGTCAAGCTAACACAAGATTCAGCAGCTTCTACATTAAAGGATTGGACGATTTAGAATGATATTCTGGAGGGCAAAGAAGCTTGGATTACAATCAAGAATCCCCTATCCAGAAAAACTGAATATAATCTTTTAGGAGGGAAAATTGGTATTTTATGAAAAAGAGGACTTTCAAGCATTTTTCATATAAAGACTAGAATAGAAAATTTTACTCTCAAATAAGAAGTATAATCCTTCTTATACTTCTCCTCTTCTATCTTACTCTGTTGTGAAGACGACTCTTGATTTTCTAAGACCACAGGCAGGAAATGCAACAAAAGCTCTACCATGCTGGAAAACTCTGATAATGGGCCAATGAATGATTTTTTCGTTGTTGTTGACCAGACATCAGCGTAGCAAAGTATTCTGAGATTCATCATCAAAAATGGCTGGCTAGTAGTGTATGAACTTTGTTTTTACTTCAATAGTAGACTGTCTTATAAGACAGGAGAGTACAATCTGTGTTGTTGAAGGAAGAGTCCACTTTGAAGAAAACCATAGATTCTTAAAGTATTAAAATATAAGATACGATGTAAATATGTTATAATTCCTTGAAAGAACTCTTTCCATTATTAGTTTTTCTAGATCTATGAAATATCTCCTTAACAATTTGGTAAAGCATTTAATCTCATAAAAAGGAAAAGGAAATATAAATCACAACTCTAAAGTTTTAAATCACAACAAAAATGGGATTGGTCAGCTCACCACTGATACAATCATTATGAAAAACAATTTGGAATTATGCTTTAAAAAAAAGTTACTAAAATGTTCTTTCCCTTTGACTAAGGCATTCTACTTCTAAGCTTGTACTGTAAGAAGGGCGTAATTTAAAAATAAAAACAAAAGCAAAACAAACAAACAAAAAAACAACTCATATTTACTGCAGCTATTTTTAGAATAGCAAATAACTGGAAACAGTGAAATTCATTGATGAAGAATTAAATACCAGAGCATTAATATAATGAAATATTATTATGTAATAATGAACAATGAATATGATGGGAACACCTCTAAAATGATAAAAAGTAAAGTAAGTAGAATCAGGAAAATAACATATACAAGAGGTGAAAAAATCCCAGCAACAACAAATAAATTGAAATAGAATGCTATAATTACTACTAATATTAATATCATTTTTAAAATGTGTACTATGTGATAGATACTGTACTGAATATTTTGCAATTATCATATTTGGTCATCACAACAATACCCACCAGGAGGTAGATGCTATTATTATCCCCATTTTACATATTCAGAAATTGGGATAAATAGGGTTTAAAGGGGAATAGGAGAAAATGCCTTCAAAGGATGATTCTTTGAAGAAGGGGGGAATGTGGATTTGGGATACTACTTATCATGGTGGATTTCATTGATTGATGTGCTGCTTAGCTCTGCTGAAGAGTGTGTATGTGTGTGTGTATCTTCTTATTTGCTATAAGGAATGGTTCTTCAAGAAGGGGTAAGAAGAGATTTATGTTGGGAAATGATGTAAAAAAGATTATCAATAAAAAGAAAGAGAAAAAAAAAAAGCAAAGGAATCTTTCTATCATTTCTGCAGAGAATCTTTTTTTTTCCCCCCCACCAGCTTACATCTACTTACAGTAACAGTAAGGGCATCAGTTTAAGTGTGCATGCAAAGACTATCAAAAATGCAATAAATGAACTTAATGTTACATGACATTAAAAGCACTGCACTCTATCTGTTTACTATGATAAAAGTCAGGGATGATAAGTACATATAAATGCATCCTTGAGTTTAAAAAAATTCATATCATCTCCAGGGTTGTCTCATTATCCTAGACCATCTGAAATATTACAAATTTCTAACAGAGAAAAACACAAACTTTTACCACAGAGGCAGCAAGATCATTCTACATGTCACAGTGACTAAGGAAAAAAAAAATCATTCAATACTTTTAACAGCCAAAAAAAATTATTTTGCCAAATTAATAAATATCATGAAAGTCTTTTAATATTCTAAACCATTTTTGCTTCATAGAAAATACATGCTTTTATTAACTATATCAATTTTAAGTACTAAGGACTGGTTTTTAAAATTAATTCTATATGAATTCTACCTATGTTGATCAAGAAAGAAACTTGGAGAATTCTTGACATTTTGTGAGGACACTTTTAAATTTAAACAAACAAATGTAGACAAGCAAAAAAAAAAAAAAAAGCGCTTTGTGACACAAAACACTGAACTAACTCACTCTACCTGAGCCAAGACACTGGCTCAATTGGTACAGAACAGAATAAATAACTCTAAAGTTTGGAGACTAAATTAGTGTATTAAAGCTGCCATGACTTCTTAAACTGGCTGCTATTATACCTATTTTTCCTAATTTGTGAGGGCCTTTAGAGGAAATCCAAAATCATTAAGTATTTGATTTTTACTATTCCCCTTTTGGATTTTTAGATATGAAACTACATTGAGGAAGTCTAAATTTAAGAGTTGACAGATTTGTCTCTAACCAGGGGTTATGGTAAAGTAGTTCTAAGTCTCATAAGAGTTATGGAAAGAGGATTAGTAGTTATGAATAATGAGTTATAAGATTTTCTATCCATAAATATGAATCTTTTATTTGAATGAATTTATAATTTATACAGTTATAAAAGCATATCAAGCTGGAATTTTAAAAAAATTCTTTGTCTGCAAAATCTCAGGAAAAAACAAATCAGATTCCCATCCTACACATTACCAGGAAACCTACATATGTTCTAAATTGCTAAAGGTACCTATAGTTTAAATGGCTACTTCTGTACTCCTAATTAACATGCCTCTCCAAAAAATGTCAGGAATTTAGTAAATTTTCACCAAAGGCTAAAATGTTTAGAAACAAAACAACTATTAAGTATGATCATTTTCAAAAGTTATTTGAAGGGCAGCTAGGTGGCGCAATGGATTGAGTATTGATCCTGAATTCAGGACCTGAGTACAAATTTGGCTTCATATACTTAAAACTTCCTAGCCATGTAATCTTGAGGCAAGTCACTTAACCCCAACTTCCTGCCAAAGGAAAAAAAGTTATCTAAAGAAAAATAAAATTTAAATTATTATCCAGTGAGTTTTAAACATCTAATATAGTAAAATCTCATTAATTCCAAATCTACCTACCCAGAATTTATAATACTTTGGAGCTCTTTGGCTAAAGTTTACTACCTTTGAGGAAAAAAATTGCTAAACAAAACATTAATTAAAAAAAAAAGATTGCAAGGGAAATGAATAGTTTAATTACCTGGGGGGGGGGGGGGAAGGGGGAGGGAGAGGAGGGAAATTTAAAATATCCATTATAGAAATAAATTAGGGTGCTAATTTAAACTCATTTTCATTTATCCAAACAGGGTCTTGAAGAATATAAAATTTGTAATATTTTGCTAACTAAATTTGATTTACCATCTCATATATGCATGAAAAGAATAAAACTAGTCATTCACAGAGGCTTCTCCTAATTACTCCAATTTGTATCCTTGTTGACAATTTATTCTTCAATATTCAGTTACATAATGACTGGAAACCCATAATTTTTTGAAGGTGGATTTTGGTTTCTAACCTAAATTATAAAATTGTAGAACTACTTCCATGAAATGAAATTCTAAAAATCTGAATTATTAATTAATATTTTGTATTTGAGAAATATCAGCTCATCTGATTTGCTTCAAATTGAATATAGTTCTCCATGGAGATGTTTACTTTTATATACTGGGTAATAGGCCTCTCAAAATCCTATTCTGGTTGTTTACTGGAAAAGACTAGTAATAAAAGTCACTGGGTAATAGTAGTACACTTTTACAAATATATACTCATTCAGGGCAAATGATGATACAGAATTATATATTTAGAGCTGAAAAAGGATTTTTGATCTTTTCTATCATGATTCCATCACTTTACAAGTGAGGAAATTGAGACCTAAAAAGGCAATGTGACTTGCCCAAATTCAAATAGATAGGAAGAATTGAGATTTGCACCTTACCTTTCAGTTCTCTTGAGTTAAAATTCAGCACTACTTTACTCTCTTCCTCATTATTTTATTTTATTTATTAATTTTTGCTGAGGCAATTGGGGTTAAGTGACTTGCCCAGGGTCACATAGCTAGGAAGTGTTAAGTGTCTGAAAACACATTGGAACTCAGGTTCTCCTGACTTCAGGGCTGGTGCTCTATCTGCTGGCACCACCTAGCTGCCCCGCTATCCATCTTTTCTTTGTTTCTTTGTGGGTTATTCATTTGCTCTCTGCTGTATACTTTATTTTTTTCTCCCTTTCATTCTTCCTATCTTCCCCAAGCAAGCCAGTTAATTATGGGATATTTATACATAATTACATACATATATAACTACATATATACGTATATATATGTATATGTACATATATACCCACACCCCATACATATATCTATATACACACATATATACACAATATACATTTATATATACACCTAGACATGCATTTAAAACAAGATTAATATGGTTGACATATAGAGTACATTTCTCTCTTAATTGAATCTTTCAGTTAGACTTTGTCTAAGATCAGTGATTACTACCCCTACTTTTTTTTTCTAATAAATTCTACTCCTGATCCTTGTTATTGTGTCTGTATGTATCTCTTATTTCTATTCCTCCTAACTCTTCTACTTTAATTCTCCTCCTTAATTTGCCTTTATATTACTTAATCTCCTATCTTCTCCCTTATACCTTTTCCCTCTCTCTTTATCCCATTTCCATTAGTCTACACCTTTTCCCTTCTTTTTGGAAACTGCATCCTATCTTTCTGTTAGGTTAAGGCTTATTAAATGTTTTAAGAAAAGAGAGACAATAAAAATCCAAGGAACATAACTAAATCTACTTAAATAGTCTGGAAAGATCTTTCCTACTTTCCTACTTTCCTACTCTGCCCAGGATGAGTTGACATAATTCTTTGACTACAGATATTTCCATTGAGATTACCTTCAGTTTATACTGAATAAGTCATATATGTACAGTTTTTTACTCGTCTAGAATGTAACCTTCCTGAGGGTTGGGACCATATTTTTGCCTCTCTATTCCCAACACATAGCCTAACACATGGTAAGTGCTTAATAAATGTTTGTTGGTACTTCTTTAATTTCACTGGATCCTCTCTTCTCTGTTATGTGGTCCAGGATGACATAAATTTCCTCTACTAAGTCTACTTCCTACATGCCAGTATGAGATTCTATACTGAAATGTTCTGCTTATTCTAAATGGGCATTACCTGACCAGCCTTAATTCCAGGGCTCCCCAACCTCCATGACAGAAGTAACCAACCTACTTTAAGCCAATGATCAATAGTCATCTTTTAGAGGACTTTATTCCTGTTTCATCCCCTTCCTCTCACTCTCAAGGTATTGAACAGTTTTTTTTTTTCTTTTTTTTTCAGACTTTAGCCAAGAGAAGGGAGGGGAGGAAATGGGACCGAGAAAGAATAGGAGAAAAAGAATGAAAGATAATTGAGAGGGGGGAGAAAGAGAGAAAAAAAGGAAGAAAGAGACAATGAGAGAAATCAAGAGAGTGAAAAAAAAAAGGAAAGAAAGACAGGAAATGAGAAAAAGAGAGAAAGAGACAAAGTCAAAAAGGCAGACAGGAGATAGAAACCTAAACTAATATAATTTATACTGCTTTGAGAGGCATAATATCTAGTGTTAAGAAGGTAAGAGTTCCACTGTGATCTGCCATGATTAGACCACATTTGAAGAATCACATTCAGTATTGAACTCCTTTTAGAAAGGATGCAACATGGTAAAGCAGAAAGAGAAATTAATTTAGAGCTAGGACATCTAGATTTGAAAGCTGGCTTTGCCACCTAATACTTGTTACCTTGGGCAAGGCATCTACCTTTCCAACCCTCAGCTCCACACCTGTAAAATGCAGGTAGGGTTAACTAGCCTCTAAGATCTTTTCAAACTTTATTTCTGTGATCCTATGAAGGGTATTGTGCTGTGCAAAATATGGAAGAAGGCAATGATGAGAAGCATAAAGATCATGTATGAAAGTTGAAGGGTCTGAAGATTTTTCACTTAGAAGAGAGAAGACTGTCAAACAGGAGAGATGTTTTTAAAGTTTTGAAGGGATTGTCATGAGAGCAGCATTAAATGTGTTTATTGTCCCTAGGGATGAGAAGTTACAAAGAAAAAAAATACATTTGATATAAGGAAAAACTTAATGATAATTAGAGCAATCCATTAGTAGAACAGAATGGGATGCTTTGGGGAAGTACCAGAGGCTGAATGACTACTCTTTTTTAGCATTCCTATAGAGGGGATTCTTGGGAAGACATGGACTGAACAAGACCAGAATTCTTAATTTTCAGTCTGTGAACTTATTTAATATTTTGATAACTATATTTCAATAAAAATAATTGCTTTCCTTTGTTATTATTTTTACTTTGTTTTATACTTTTAAAAAACATTTGAAGAAAAGATCTTAAGGCTTCATCAGACTGCCAAAGCAGCCCGTGACAAGCAAAAAAGTGAAGAACCCCTGGACTACATGGAATTGGAGGTCCCATTCCACTCTGAGATTCTATGATTGAATCATAGCTCAGGTTATTCCTCTGAAGGGGTGTGCTTTCAAAACTCCAGGAGTTCATATGAAACTTTGCTCATACAATATCAAAACTATTGTGTCCTTCCCCCCCCCCCCAGAAAAAAATAATAAATCAGTGTTTTGTGTCACACAAGATTTCATGGGAAAAATTGTTCGGGCTTTAATTGACTCCAAGCTCAATCTGAATGAACAAGAATAAAACAAAAGAAAACATGACGAAAACTTTGATTGCATTATAGTAGAACTACAAAATCTATACTAAAGAGTGATAGCTCCTTTGGCCTGAATACAGACTGAACATGTCTGCAGTTTTATGTCCAGCTCTATGTTTCTGAAGGATATAGACAAAGTAGATAGTAATGTCGTGTGAAATAATTGAAATCTCTAGAGGATATCAGCTAAGAGAGGCTATTTTACATGCTAAAGGAAAATTGATATGACATAAGGAATAGTCTTTAAATATCTGAAGGAGTTTGCAAAAGGAAATAAGAAGAGATTTATTCCCTGTTGCTCTGGAAGACAAAATTAAGACTAATAAGTAGAAGTCAAGAGGCAATTTAGTGTAATAAAGACATATCAGGTCTTGGAGTCAGGAAAATAGGAAATTCAGGTCCCACCCTGTCATAAGCATTTCTCTTCCTGAGCTGCTAACATCTTCCTCTCAAAGAACACCTTCCATCCACTCGGTTTGTATGTACTTAAATATTTATGTCTCGCCTCCCTCGTTAGTATATAAGCTCCTTGATAGTTTTTACCTTTCTCCATATCTACAGCACTTAGAACAGTACCTGGTATCTATCAGACACTCTACAAATGTTTAATTTGACTTGAATCACAGTGCCCCAGGCAACTATCTTAAGTTTATAAATTGCAGAAAAGTTGCTGATTACATTCATAGAGACAGTTCTATGAAATCACAGATCTAGTTAAAAAGATACAAATTATAAAACAGATTCTTGCTCTTCAGTGATGAAAAAGCTATTATCATAGCTCACAACTATTAAAAAAGACTTCCACACAAACTATTAAATTCCTTATTATGTATGTTTAAAAACACAAAATAAAACAAACTCTTAATATATTAGGTTGAATTAGAGCAATAGTAATTGTGTTGAGTCAATAAATATGTTAAGATCACATCTGAAGTACCCTGTACAATTGTGATTACCACTTTTTAAAAAGGACATAGAGGAATGGTATGTGGTCAGAGGAAAGAAACAAGGATGTGTCTAGAAATTATCATTTGATAAGTGGTTGAAGAAAGTTATTTGTAAATCTATAGAAAATATGATTTAGAATTGTTTTCTAGAATTGTGTGATTGTCATATATGAATCTGTCCTATATAACACAAAAAGTCAGAACTAGGACCAGTAGGTAGAATTCAACAAGAGGACTTTGGGGGATTAACCAAATAAAGCACCTTTTAATGATTATAGCTGCCAATAAGTGAATGGCTTGCTTCTCCAAGTAGTAAGCTCCATGTGCCTGGAAATCTTTAAGCAGATATTGGATATCTGCCAGGGATATTGTGAAGGGGACTGCTAATTTGATTGGGGAGGATTTATTAGCTAAACTCTTCCATTTCCAATATTCTATGATTAAAGTAATAGAATACCACGCAAAAGTGCTATACAGTACTAGTATTTTACAAATTGAACCAAAATCAAGAGTCCCTCTAGGATGCGTCCCCTGCTATAATCAATCTGTTGCAATCCAAAAAGGCAATTGATGTGGGGAGAAGACCAGACAGGAAACTAATAATTTAAAAGAAGAAAAAGAAAGACCTGAGGTCCACACATACACAAAATTGGATGGCGAACCCTGGGTATTATCAAGTTGGACAAAGCAGGTGAGCCTACCTTTCCCCAATTGTATTTACTTCCCTCAAACTATGATTTTTCTTTTTTGCCTTCAAGTCTCACTTGAAGTTCACTTGAAACTAATTTCACCAGTATAAAACCATTGGCAGAGCTGAGAAAACAAAGAAGCCATGTGATTTGCCTCAGGCCCTGTACCATCTAAGGATAGCTGAGAATCTTCACGCTCCCTGAAGTGTGAACCATAAAGCTGTATCTGTCTGCCTTAAGCAGGGTTCTTCACCTTTTGTGTATGGTGGACATCCTTGGCAATCTGGTGAAAGGTATGGGCCTCTTCTTATCAGAGAACGTTTATTGTCTGCCTTCATAATGGAAAAAAATGGCAAATTTCAATGAAAGGTTAATTAAAATGAAGTATTTTCTTCAGTGTAAGGTCACCTACCTCCTAAAACCTTGGACTCCCAAGTCTGTAGACCCCAGGTTAAGAATCTCCAGTGTAAAGATTTATAAATAAGCCATTCCTTTAAGAAATAGTTAAAATTTCTAGTGAGATAAATATCACAAACCCTTTCCCCACACACTATTCATCATATGTGTGTATGTATATACATATATGTGTAGGTGTATGAAGGCTGAAACAGATACTCTTTTCTGCTTTTTAAATGTAAGTATTATCCTAAGTGTGGAGGAGGAAAGACTTTATACACAGTGACACCTTTAAGTTCAGCCCAAGGTGATTTATAAAATCAGAAGCTCATTTATATTGAGTCCAAAAAATTGGGATGAATTTATAAGATCTGTGACAGTTCAAACTCTTCCTTTGGAGAACCTAACAGTCAGCTTCTGGCTCTTTATAGCAGTGGAGTACTAGTGTCTTTTGAATAAATTAAGTCTACAGTCATTCTAAAGCTGTATTTTAGTAACTTCATTTAATAACTTCAATGCTTCCTTCTACCTCTTGCCTTTAATAGAGCTGTCACAATGATTCTAGATCCAAATGAACATAAAGGAATTGTACATTTGTTTGTTACTTTTGCTAAACTATCCTGTGTTAAGAGGGGAGGAGGGGAAAGAAGTAAACTCAATCTACCAAAGAGACAAAGAGAGGAAACCAAAGTTCTAAGTACAAATTGGATAATTGTCCTATTTAACAAAAGGTTGACTGTGCCAAAATTTACAAATAGCACCCAGTAGCTATGCCTTATCTTAGCCTTGCATCTATCATACTAAATAATTCAATTTGCTGCATATAGTAAGCACTTAATCATAGATATATTTTCAAATAGATGTTTTATATAAACATTTGAAAAAAAAATGGATCTGTCTTCATCTTTTCATCTCTAGGAAGGGGAAAAACTTGCTTCATACTTCAGTTTAACAAAAAGTGTACTAAATTATTACTTTTCTTTTATAATTTTTAAATTGAAATGAATTAGAATCCTAATATTGGGCATACACATTGAAATCCAAAAGAAAAAAAATGGGAACGGATTTTTTTAAAGAAGACAAGTAATTGTTCTAGCTTGGCTATTTTAGGAATAGATAATACAAACTATAAGAAAGTTTAACTCAATTTATGGAGCCTATTTACCTCTATACAGGAGCCTCAAATTCAGTTTTTGAAGAAATTTCAATCTAGAGTTTGTTGATTAATCTTAATAAAAATGTGGAATTTCCCCAATATAATTATAACATGTCCCAAAAGTTTTAGTGCAGGTTTAAACCATTGAAACTTAAACTTGTAGTAAAACCATAATATCTGTAAGCTCATAAAGCTTAAAACTTCATTAGAACTTTTGGGACACCCTATGTTTATTTATGTTCATTGCTATTGAAAACCACACCAAAAAAAAAAAAAAATCCTTAAGCTATATTAGGGAAGGTTCTCTTGAGCCTTATTTTTTAAAGAGTATAATAATGAGGAATTAGCTGAATAATCTTGGCCAAATTTTCAATAAGAAAACATAAAGGAAATAAATAGCCAAATGAAACATAAAAGTCAAGTAAATATAATGAGGGGAGGACTAAGAATAGAAACTGAACCTGTGTTTTTATTGGCATAGAGAACTCTCAGATGAGAAAACTGTCTGTGCTTGTTGGGACCCTTTTTTTCCATCTTAAAGTGTTGCCTAGAGTACCAGTTGCATACATGTTAAATTTAAATAGAAGTGGGGGTCACTAATTTTATATATTATAGTCACTGAGGGCCACATATTTACTTGGTTTTAAAATGTAATGTTATCTATGTTTTATTGTGTGTGGGCTTTTTTGTTAAAAAAATGATAATTGTTGTTTATTCAGAAATTATACCAGCTGAGTATCATTAGCACCATATAGTACAATTTGAAGCTCTTGTATTTTAAGTACTGATCACACATTTAAAACACAGTTATAGCAAGGGGTATGTAATCATAATACCACAAGGGGATATAATTATGGCTGTTTCTTTAAAAATATTGAAGAATTTAGTTACCACAAGAAAAATCTGGTCCAACTTTGTCCTGAAGGCAGTACTAAACATAAGTTCTTCATATTTAGGATCATATTTATGACCAATTCAGTTGTCTTTCTAAATGGGAATTTTTGTTTAAAACTTAAAGCTTTTTGTAGGATATCCTAAAATCCTGCAAGATGTGAGAGAGAGACACAGACACAGACACACAGAGATAGACATACAGAAACAATGCAGACAGACAGAGAAAGACAGATACACGCACATACACACATACGGAGAGAATGGGAAGGCTACATTTCTATGCAGTAGTAACGTAATGACAGAAACATCTGGTCAGACATCCGATTTATTGTTCTTGAAATCTGGCTATTCTGTTTGTGCTGAGTATGTTTCAAAATGAGTGTGGATCTGTAGCAAAAGACAAGAGTAATGGATGGAAAGCTAGTCTTAAAGTTAAGGAAACATTCCTTTCTCTTTGCCTCTTGGAATCCCTGTTTTACTTCAAGACTTAGTTCAAGATTTTCTTTTTATGTGAAGCCTTTCCTGATGTAAGTGCCTACACTTTCTAAAGTACCTTCTTAAATACATACTATGAATTCTCTATATACTTGTATATGAATAGTATGTCTTTCCCCCCTCCCCTTTAGAATGTAAACTGCTTAAGGGCAAAAACTTATCTTCACCAGTAAAGCAAGGTGCCAGTCACCTAGTAGAATGCTTGATAATGCTTATTGATCAACCCATCCAGTCAATCAGGACAAAGTCAGTTCTAGAGTGACATTAAGTAAATAACAACCTTTTAGTGTTTCAGTCAACTCTCCAAGATAATAAATTGTAGATATTTTACCTAAAATTCCTTTTGCCAATAAAATCACAGGTCTGGAAAACCTCCCTCAAAATGGATTTATACCTCAGTGGAGTCATTTTCATTTCCTACTGTATCTGCTTCTTGCTACTGTGAAATCTAATTTTGGCTACTGAATATGCAATATTTGAGCTAGTAATGTCTTAAGAGTTGTCATTTCTTTTTAGGGAAAAAAATACTAATAATAGCATTGAATATCACTTAAAGGTTTGTAAAATAGTTTACATGCATTATCTCATTTGTCCTTCACACCAACTCTTTGTGGTAGGTATTTTTATTCTCTTTTTACAGATGAGGCAACTGAAACTGAGAAAGGCTTAGGGACTTATAAAACTACTAAGTTTCTGAGATGAGATTGGAACTGAAGTCTTCTTAATTCTCAACCTGGAACTCTATCTATTGTACCACCACCAGAAAAAATAAATAAGAAGGAAAGATATATTAGGGATTTATGGACTAAGAAAGATGTAAAACCCAAAACAAGGACTGAACTAAAAAGCCAACGCAGTATGGGAAAAGCCCAAGTGAGGATTAAGATTGGGCACAATAGTATATATCAACGCCATTAGTCAAGGTTTCCTAGTTCCCCCACTCTTTTTTAAGAGTGAATCCTTGTGCTCAGACATCTTCATTTCATTTTTGTGTCCTTTATCTTCCCCTTCAGAATGGCTTTAAAGTTGAAGGCTTGTTATATATTATTTAAAAATAGTTCTAAGTACTGATTGCACATTTAAGATACAGTTAGCTATAGAAAGAAGTATGTAATCATGATATTGTAAGGAGATATAACTATGATATATTGTTGTATCTTTAAGAATGTAGTTACATCAAGAAAAATCTGGTCAGGATCATAATATAAAATCATCTTTTAAGTACTTCAAACTCTTTACAGCCTGCCCCTTTTCTATTTCTCCAGCCTTATTATCCATTATTCCCTTTCACGTGTTCCACAAGTTAATCAAAGTGGCCTTATTTAATATTTCTTATAATTGTCTGTTAATCTCTTATTATATCTTGCCTGTGGTTTCCCCTCCTTCCTGGAATTCTCTTCTCTCTCTCTTTTGCCTTTTAGAATAAACTCAAACAATAATGTTCTATGTGAATCTTTTTTCCTGATGTCCTGATTAGTCCTTCCACTTGTGAGTATCTTCCCACCTTTATCCCACAATAACAATTTCTTTCTCCTTTCATATAGTTGATCTATGCTTATATATGCACAAGCTCTTTTCGCTCTGTAGGTTAAGCTCCTTAAGGTCAGGAAGTGTTTCATTTTTGCTTTTGCATTCCACTGTGGTGCCTAATGGTATAAGGCATTTAATAATTGTTTGTTGAATGACTGAAAATTTAAGTATAAAAATGCTCAAAATTTAATATCCCTTTTGCTGTACTGTGCAAGAAAGGCAGTAATCATCAGAATGGCAAATGTACTACTTAATTAATTAGTTGAACATTTTGCTGTTTAAAGAAAAGAAACTTCTCTGCTGGCATTTGTTAAAAATTATTACAAAAGGGGGTTTAAAACTGGCTGTCAGTCAAAACAGGTGCTACCTCTATGCCATTGGGGTTTGATTGATTTCTACTCTCTCCATCTTATAAAAATGTGCTTTTTATTTAAAAAAAAATGAAAACTGAGGATAAATACTAATCACCTTCTAAAATTCAATAGGAAAATTGGGACCTTTGAAATGCAAACAAAAGTAACAGTGACATTTTCCAATAGTCTTTTTTGCTTTGTTTTGTTTTTTTGTGGGGGTGGTTAGGGGAGAGAGACTCCATTGTAGAAATATAAACCACTGGTTAAGGTTAAGGAGTGAGAAGGAACAAACAGGAAGTTAAAGTACAAATAGTAGAAAGGAAAGAGGAAATGAATATTAAAACACAAAGCAGAAGATTAGTAGGCCTTTAAAATTTGCCTTTATTTCTGATGACTTGTTGCATTTGTTATGCATAGTAATATTCTGTGCTACAGAATAAGGAATGTAGGAGGCTAGTGAAAAAAAGATATCACTTAAAGAAGTTCATTAAGTGACTGAAATGTCCCCAAACTGCCAATAGTTATTTCACTGTAAGATTTTTAAAAATTTTTACTTGGCATAGTGTTTAGCCTTTAGTCTTCTCCATGAGGATCAAAAATTGGAGACAAGTATTAACTGTTTCCAGAAGAGTGATATATGGAAGAGGCAACCCCCACATTGTAGAATCTCCAAACAATGTTAAAATTTTATTGATTCTGATATTATTAAAATGATGATATGAGCTGATATTAAGGTCATTTCAAACCAAATGAGAAAATACAAAAGTTAAAAAAAATTGGCTCATTCAATTATATGTTTTGAGGGTGTTCTTTTATGAGAAGTTGTATTTTATTTCCTCTAAAGCAAGCACTAAATATACATATGTAGATTATAACTTCACTAAGACTTTTAAAACATATAAACACTTTAATAATAATGAGGTCTTTTCTGGTTTGCTACTTTTTACTATTGATTACCATAACTTAAGTTTTAGTTGTTTATCCACTATTCTAAAAATAGTAGCTTTTTTTTTAAGCTGCAAAGAATCATTCTATTTGATGAGTGACAACTTTTTCATGAAGAATTATTTTTGTCATAGAAATGTTCTTGTTAATATCAAATTTTAAATTTGAAGGAAAGATTATATACCAGTGGCATTCATAGTTTAGGTTGAATGGATTAAATTAAGCAATTTACTTTTCATGTTTCATTTTGTATATGTTTACTTTCTTAAAAGCTTTGTATTGATGGAAATGTCTTCAAAAGTTGTTGGAAGCTTCTGTAAGATAAAATGATCTCTGCATGACATAAGACACTGTTCATTTGAAGGTTGGCTGTACTAGTTAAGAGAACAATAGACTTAAAGTGTCTTAGAGAGTGAAATGATTAAGAAGACCAGTTTTATTACTATTATGTTAATATAAAATATCTTACTATAAAAACCTGTTAACAGTTTCACATAGTCTTCTGTTCTTTGTATGCTAAAATCCCCATATTGAAATTTTAATTAAAAATAATAAATCAATGAATTATTCAAGGTGTAAGAGATAATAGATATTTTCAGCAAATATTTTACTCTCACTAAACTACTACTAAGCCTGTTTTGGGGGAGTTCTGTGTTCAGTTATCTTATCTGAAAAAGAAATAGCCTTTTACAATCATTCTTCAATTTGTCTTTCCATTTTTTTTATTTGAGAGACAATCAGAGTTAAATGACTTACCCAGGATCATACAGTAGTATGTGTCAAATGTCTGAGATAATTTCAACTCTAGCCCTCCTGATCCCAGAATAGATGCTTTATTTATTGGGCCACCTTGCTACCTCTCAACCTGCCCTTCCAAGTCAATTTACTTTAAGACACTCTACATCCCAAACCAATCTACTTGATGTCTGTTAACAATATTACATTTGCCCTATTTATGGTTTTACACAAGAAATCTCCTGGGATGCTTGGACTATTATCCCTCCTTACTACCACCTCTTCAGATTCCTAGCTTCCTTCCTTTCAAGGTGGTTAATGATGCTTTCCCCCAAAAAAAATTCCTTTGGATTTATGTGGTATACACTCATCTGTGTATATGGATAATAGCATCTATCTCTTAATGGGGAGGTCAGGAGGAGAATTGTAAAGAGCTTAGCACAATGCCTGGCATATAGTAATTTATAAATGTTAGCTATTATAATGTGCATTTTGTTTCTCCTTCCCTCCCAGAATATAAGTTTCTTGAGAGAAGCGGTCTTTCTGGTCTTTGTGTCCTCCAAACCTAGCACATAGTAGACCTTTGATAAATACAAAATGTAATGGATTACTCAGAATATGCCTAGAAAAGGTTCCAGAACTATATTGTTTTAAACACTGATTGAAAGAATTGGAGATGTATATTCTACAAAGCAGGGAGAATGTTTGTGAGAGTAGGAAATAACATAAATACTATACTTAGATATTTGAAAGAATCTTCATAAGGCTGCGTGCGACATTAGACATTCTATGTACTTCCAAATGGTGGATCTAGGATCAATGAATAGGACTTAGTGGAAGACAGATTTTACTAACAATTGGAACTTTATAAAACTAGAGTGAGGGGCAGAGCCAAGATTGTGGTATAAAAGGTAGAAACTTGCCCAACCTCTTCTCCAAACTGCTCCAAATTCCTTTAAAAGACTCTAAACAAATTTTAGAGTGTCAGAACACCAAAAAGATGGAACAGAATATTTTCCAGCTGAAGACAACTTAGAAGCTCAGCGGAAAAGATCTATGACACCAGGGTAGAAATCTAGAATGCAATTCTGGTGCAGGCCATACCAGCACAACCCTGGACCCAGCCCCAGCCCTGGCCCAGGTTCACCCCCCACCCCTCCTGCCCTGCCCAAGTCTGACCTCTGAATCACTGGCAGTACTGGTGGCTTCCAGATTTCTTAGCCCAAAGACACACAAAGAGGACTTGGAAACTCAGCAGAAAAAGTCTGTGCAACTGTGTGTGGGGGGGGGGGGAGGGGGGGAGAAGGGGGCGCAGAGAGGGGGGGAGGGTCGGGAATCCTAGAGCATGAGCCCAGCATGCAATCCCAGCATAGGCTTCACAGTTCCCAGCCCCAGCCCCAACCTGGACCCCAGAGTCAGCAAGGTGGGACCTCTGAATCAGCAGCAATGCTGAAGGTTTCTAGTCCTCTCAACCCAGGGACACTAGGGAGGACTCAGAAGGTCAGCTGAGAGGGTCTGTGGCAGCAGGGTGTGAGTCTGGTGTGCAGGCCATGCCAGCACAACCCCAGCCCCACCCCCAGAGATATCGTTTTAACACATTCAGGGGTCCTCAAACTACGGCCGCGGCCACGGGCCAGATGCAGCACCTGAGGATGTTTTTCCCCCTCACCCAGAGCTATGAAGTTTCTTTATTTAAAGGCCCACAAAACAAAGTTTTTGTTTTTACTATAAGTCCGGCCCTCCAACAGTCTGAGGGACAGTGAACTGGCCCCCTATTTAAAAAGTTTGAGGACCCCTGTGTCAAAAGCTCTTACACTACAGGTACAGGGAGCTCCTAACAGCTTCCAGGCAACTTACTTGTGGTTAGATTCCTAAAAGAATCTCTGAAAATAATTTCATAAAAACCCTATAGCTTGGGATAGGGCACCCTCCATCCTGGAAACAGAGCTCTACTTTAATAAAGAGTTATAAGTTGAGTAATAGGCTAGGAAAATGAGCAGACAACAAAAAAAGTTTCTTGATCTCTGGGGCTAGTTAGTTGCAGCTGGAGCCTCTGCAGGAACTACAAAGACTTTCACCTCCCCAAACATCAAGTGGGAGGAGGGGGGATGATTCTGGGAAGACACAATGAAAGTTAATTGACTGGGAATGCCAGTCCAGGCTGTGCTGCTGAGACAGGCCCTGGATAAGAAGCAACCAGTACCTGGTAAGTGCAGAAACAGCAGGCCAGGGGCACCGCTGGCTGTGGGCATTTATAGGAAGGTGGAATTCTTGGTTTGGGGTTCTTGGTCATAATGGAGAGCTAAAGAGAAGCTTGAGGCTATTCTGTTTCGTCAAATAAAATAAATTTGGAAAAAAATAAATATTGTTCTCCCTTCATTATCAAAAAAAAAAAAAAAAAAAAAAAAGAGCCTGTTCATCATCTTTCAAGAAATTATCAAGAAAAATTTCCTTGTTATTCTAGAACCAAAGAGTAAAGTAGAAATTGAAAGAATCCACCAATCACCTCTTGAAAGAGATCCCAAAATGAAAACTCACAGAATTATTATAGCTGAATTCTGGAACTTCCAGGGCTAGGAGAATATATTGCAAGCATCCAGAAAGAAACAAACATAGTCAGAATAATACAAGATTTAACAACTTCTACATTCAGGACCAGAGGGCTTGGAATATGATATTCTAGAGAGCAAAGGAGCTACAAGTGTAACCAAGAATCACCTACCCAACAAAACTGAGTATATTCTTTCAGAAGAAAAGGTGGTCATTCAATAAAATAGAGGATTTTCAAGCATTTGTGATGAAAAGATCAGAGCTCAATGGAAATTTTGATTTTCAAACATAGGACTCTGAAGAAGCATAAGGAAGTAATTGGGAAAATGACACTCACTATAAGGATTATCTGTTTACATTCCTACATGGAAGGATGATAACTGTAAACTCAGAACTTTCTCATTATTATGGCAGTTAGAATGAGTATATATAAACAAAGGGCACAAGTTTGAGTTGAATATAAAGGGATAATATCCTTTTTAAAAATGATGAAATTAAGGGATGAGAGAGGAATATACTGGGAGAAAGGAAAAAGTGGAATGATGCAAATCATCTGCCATTAAAAAAAGATGCAAGAAAAAGCTTTTACAGTGGAGGTGAAGAAGAAAAGAAGAGGGTGAGTGAGTGAACCTTATTCTCATCAGAATTGGCTCAAAAAGGAAATAACATACACATACAATAAGGATATAGAAAGAAATCTATCTTATCCTGCAAAAAAAAAAAAAAAATAGGAGGGGAATCGGATATAGAAAGAAGGGGAGGGTGATAAAAGAGAAAGCATATTGGGGGAGCTAGTAATAAGTAGTAAAACACTTTTGAGCAAGGACAGGGTTAAAGGAGGATGAGAATAAATGGAAGGATAACAACAGTATTTGTAAAAACAATTTTCGAAGCAAGTTTCTCTGATAAGGCTTCACTTCTTAGTCATAGAGGTAACTGAGTCAAATTTATAAAAAATAAGAGCCATGCCCCAACTGAGAATTGATCAAAATATATGATCTGTGGCCAAAGGGCTATAACTTCATGCATATCCTTTGACCTAATAATACCACTAGTGGGCATGAAAACAACAACCAAAAAAAAAGATTTGGGGAAAAAACATAAAAATGGAGTGAATTGAATTGTTGCATAGCTTGTTCCCCATTACTATATGTATTTGAACATTGTTTTTGTTTCTTTTTAAGCATTAATGTTACAAAACTCTTGATAGTTTATCATTTAATTTGTTCAAAAAAGATCATCTGCTCTAGATTTTAACATAGCTTTCCTTAAAATACTAAAATCAATTTTCTTGCTTTCATTAACCATGGAAGACTAAGAATTCATTTAATTGCAATTTTAATAATGCCATACTTTGATTTTAAGAAAACAGAAGCTTTAGAATTAAAGAGATATTTTTCATTGTAACATCTAATGATCCAGACAAAAGAATGAGGCACTTGAATTAATTTGCTCTTCAAGGCCCCTTCTAAATTAACATTCCCTAGTTCTAGCAACCTTACAAGCAAACTTATACATTAAGTTTTGCAAATAGCCCAGACTCCTTTACAAGGTTATTTGAAACCTTGGAAGACTGAATTAGAAATCAAAATTAGAAATTATTGAAAGAATCCAACAATCACCTCTTGAAAGAGATCCCAAAATGAAAGCTCACAGAATTATTATAACCAAATTCTGGAGAATTCAAGTTGATCTCATAGAAACATATGCGATCATTTCATTTTTAATTAGAAAGTTATTCTGATTTTATAAAATGACATAAATCAAAACTTACATGGAAAAGAACAAAACATACCAACATGAGATGGAGAATGACTGACAGAAAAGATCTAGAGACCATACTCTAAATCAAACTGACAAGAAAATATTAAGGGAAAATAGATAGCACTGGAGAGCTGCTCCAAGTAAAAGGATTTGGCTGCATAATGAGGGCTAAAATTTAAACCCAATTCTTCTATACATACTTCTCTGTGAGATCATTCCTTCCTCTCATCCCTGTTGTTTTGAAATGTACTGGGAGGAGAGTTCTCTCTCTATCATTTTTAATCTTTATTTTTTATGGTTCAATTCCCTCAGACTTTTATGACTTGTGAGTTGCTATCCAATCTCACCTTTAATTTGGAAGAAATCTGGATTGTTGTATTTGATAAGAGGGGAAATAAAGAAAGGATTATTATATAGGATGATAGTAGACAAAGGTAAACACGATCAGCTACTCAACTCTGATACTGCTTCTACTAATAGCAAAATAATATTAGTATTTTTTTAAAGAAAAAAAGTGGTTTCAAAAGCAGTCAAACTGAAGGCAAATAAGGTAAAAGCAACTAGAGGGTCTTAATGAGTTCAAGATAACCAACAAGATATCAGAACTATATTGAGAGACAGAAAAACCTGAAAAACGAGATTGCTGAGCCCCAATCAGTGATGTTTAGAAAACAATAAAGAGAACAGGAGAGATGTTGGAGGTACAGGAGAATAAGATAATGCGGTCCTAACCTGCTTTAAACAAATGCCTCCAACAAATAAAAGCATAGGACCATTTTGTGCTACCCTGGTCAAACCACATCAAAAGTAGTATTCAGTTTTTGATCCCACATAGATTACATAGATTTGAGATGACAATTATGTTGATAGTACTGGGACCAAATAAAAATCAGTACAGGGAAGTTGAGGATATCTCAGGTAGAGGAGACATAACAGTTAACATCAGGTATTTGAATGACTATCTAGTGAGAGTAGTAGATCAATTGTTCTTTGATTCCAGAAGGTAGAAATTGGAGCAATAGGTCAAAGTTTCAAAGAAAGCGATTTCAGTTTCCTGACAATACTTCCTAAGGTAAGATTTCCGAAAACTTAGAGCTTTCTAATTGTGTAATGGTTACTTTACTAAGTATAAAGGTTTTGTTTTTCAAAAGACATTATGGCATAGTAAATAAAGTACTGAACTTGGAGTCTGAAAGACCTTTTTCAAATTACTAAATGTGTGATCCAGAGTGAGTAACTTAATGTCTCATTTATCTAATATGTAAAAATTAGAGAACTGAGTTACATGGCCTCTAAATTTCTTGAAATCGAAATCTATGATTCTGTGATCTCTCTGACGGTAGGAGATAGGAGCTGGAGAAGCTATGTGGTGCACTGTGATAGAGGGGATTCTTCAAGAAATAGGAATAAATGAAAAATTAGCATAAATCACTGAGGTTAGGGAACTTATGTCACATATATTCTTTCTCAATAGTATCCTATTTGTAGATTGTTTCTCACTTCCATTGTAAGTTCAGTGAATTTTAAAGAAAATAATAATGACATAGAGCATTCTGTCAGTTATCAGTCAATATAGACTCTAATTAACCTAAGAACTACTAATTACATATTCAGAGCAGCATATAATTATAATACATTGTAATTCTTAACCAGTTATACATATATGCATATCACATTTCATGCATATGCAATTTTGAATAAAGGCTTGTGAACTTGTTCTGCAAACCAAGCATTTCTGAGATCTTCTGACAATAGACAAACTATTCACTTCTGCTCTTTGACAGTATGACTGCGTATTCTCATCTTATTATGTGCTTTGCAACCATCCTAAATCAATTATTTTAAAATGTAGATTTTTTTATGGATAAAGTTGCAATTTGGGAATTTGAATTATAATTTTATTCAATTATGCTGAAGTATATATTTAAATTTTTTCTTATCTTTTTTTTTTTGCAAAACCTAAATGTTATTACATATAGTATGAACAATTTTTAAATATTTCAGACTTTTAGATAAATAAAATCTAATGTCAAAATTACAAAAGGTAAAAAACTAACATCCTAGTGAAAAACAAAAGGCTGTTTCATTCTTAAATGTTGCATTAAATGAGTGTTGCAATTTGTGAAGGTGCATTTTGTAAGTATTTACTGCAATATGAATTTTAATGTGATATATATATATACACACACACACACACATATATATTCACATATAAATAGATGTAGTTTTGATTTCTTTCTTTTATAATTCAAATTATTATTTTTTATGTATTCTTTAAGAATAAATATTTTCTTTTCCCTTTGCATTTGTATAAAAGGAAAAGGTATATTTGTTTCCTTTTTGCATATTAAAGAGATACAAAGATACAAAGATGTTAGCCAGTTGTAGGTTGGCAGTCTTCTCTATTATCCTACTTTTGTAGGTGGCCAAAAAGATAAACAAACAAAATTTCCCTGAGACCTGAATCCCTGCACACTATTTTAGGGATAGCATTCAAATCCAGGTCTTCAATTCCAGAAATGGTTTTCTAGTTACTCTGCCTTTAGAATCCCTTTATAAAATTAGAGTCAAGTAAAAATGAATTTTAGAAAGAGTAGGAAAAGGTACAAAGTTAAGTAATTACCTCTGTGGTACTGTATTTATGAGAGAAAAAGCCCTCTGATCCTATACATACATTCCCATCATAAGTTTCATTCCTTTGTCTGAAACACTTGATCTTATATAGACATAAAAATGCAAGTAACTTTTTAAAATGTCTATTAACTGCTACTTATCACTCCTAACAAGATTCTCTATTAGCTAACTGAAGGCAAAACATGAAGCATGGCATAATCCGAGGGGAGGTATTGGGGAAGGATTCCGAACACAGCCATTAATAAGAAGAAAAAAAGGCTCATTCTTAGGCTATAAGGAGAGATAAAGAAGGCGCTAATGTCCAATTTTGCCTAAAATTTTATCCAACTATATAACCTTGGCAGAATTGTCATTTTACAAGATAATTAAGTCACAAATACCAGGGTAATTTTGTGGCATCACGCCATTTCAATATATAGTTATATTTATGAGGATACAATTTATAATCTGCCCCATTCCAACTTTTCTAATCTTCTAATATCATACTTTGCTTCAGTGGCAATGGCATCCTTGTAGTTCTTTGCACAAGACAGTTCATCTGCTGACTCCAAGAATTTTCCACTGACTGGCTGCAACTCTTCTACCAACTCATCTCCATCTTAGAGCTTTTCCTTGCTTTTTTGAGGTCTCAGTTAAAACCCTACCTTCTGCAAAATTTCTTATCCCTCCCCCAAATATTATTGCCTTCCCTCCAAAATTACCTCTAATTCATCATGTATATATGTTATGTACATAATTGTTTGCATATAATTTTTCCCCATTCAGAACTATAGGATTCTTGAGAGCAGAAACTATTTTTTGTCTTTCTTTATATAATCTGAACTCAATTCAAGCTTTGGCACAGAAAGGCTGAATAAATGTTTGTTAACTTGTTGAGAAGTTTGCCCAATTCAGAATATTTATCCCTTTCTTACAAGTGAATGAAGCAAATTATCACTAAGATTATGGTACCATATTCCAGTGGTGGCCTATTTCCTTTCTTTGGGCAGAAAGTAGCAAAACATGTAGAAATCAAAATGGCAGATTCAAGAAGTCTTTTGTTATTTTAAAACCACAAGTGGGAAAAAAAAAAAGCATTACCTCATCTAACCAGGAAAGTAGAAATGATTTTATATTGTTTAGTAGCTTTAGTCAATTGAAAGATTGCCAGAAAATAAGCATCAGATGAGAGATTGTTCTGTAGTACAGCTGAACTCTATGAGCCCCAAAGTAAGAAGAGGCTCTGGGCAGGACATAATTTAACTTGAAATACAGACAACAGCAAATAGACTGCCTAGATCAAACTCATAGAAAGTAAGTAACCCTCTGGTCTTACAATAAGATGTGACCATTCTCTCCTCTTCCCATTGGCCTCCCATTGATTTCTCTCATTTGATCCTTGAGAGCCATGAATTTAATATTTGATAAATATTTATTAAACTTCATCTGTGTTGAGCAATTATAAAATAGCTCCCCTTTTTAGTAGGATAGGGTTGTTTAATCAGTCATCTAGCCTCTAGAGAAGAATGAATGAAAGCTTTATGAAACATTTTGGAAAGCTTGGGAAAAACAAGATTTAGATAAGCCTATAACTGAAATTATAGGCGTCTTATCACTTTTAATAGTTTAATTCATTTTTCAGACATGTCTGACTCTTTATGATCCAATTTAGGGTTTTTTTTTTTTTTTTGGCAAAGATAACAATTTCTTCTCTAGCTCATTTTACAGATAAGGAAACTGAATCAAACAGGGTGTAAGTGACTTGCTTAGGGTCAAGACACTAGGAAGTGTCTGAGGCCATATTTGAACTCTGGAAGAGCAGTCTTTCTCACTCCAAGCCTAGCTCCATCCACTGTATCACTTAGCTCTCCATTTTTGTAGAGTAAGGATATTTAAATCAGTAACCTAGCCTCAGGAGTAGAATGAATGAAATGTTTGTGAAACATTCTGGAAAGCTTGGAAAAGACACAATATTTAGATAAATCATGGTCTCTATCCTCATAAAGTTTATAGTCTAATAGGGAAAAACATGTTACATTTCAAGGAGTTATGATTTTCCTGAATGGGAACTTTTGCCAACACAGATCACAATCCATCTTGTACAGTAGTGCCTTAATCTATGAGTTCATTGGCTTAGAGTAGAGCTGCTAAAACTTTTTCTACTTACAACCCCTTTTTTTACATGACATGGGTGTGTAAGTGTGTAAAATGGGCATACAAATCAAATATTTACTGATAATAAATCATAAATCATAACCCCCACATTCAGATATGCAATTCCATATGGGTTCATGAACCATAGTTCCCTAAATTAGGATTAAGAGAACTCCTAAATGAGGCTATCCTTCCTTCCTCAACAATGCAGCTTTGTACCTCCTTTACAACTTAGTCTTAAAAAGTTGCTTAAAGGTCTAAAAAGTTAAATGCCTTGTTTATGGTCAAATAGTTAATGTCCAAGGTAAGATTTAAATACTGGTCTTCCTCATTCCAAAGTCTAAAATCCATCCACTACACCATCCTACCTCTCAAGGGAGAGAAGAGGAGATGTAACAATTAAAAAAAAATGCAAAGTATTACAAAAGGGATCTAAGAGGTATAAGTAAAAACTAAGGAGAAGGAGGTTTAATGGATTGTTACAGAATTGAAGTATTGACATTGAGTTTTAAAAAAAATAATGGAAATCCATCAGGAAGAAAATGTTGGACTTCTAGTCATAAAGATTAATGGAAAAAGAAAGGAAAAGTATATGATGATATGGTAATGATGATGATGATAATGATTAGGGATGGGGAAGGGAAACAGAAGAGAGATTACTTCAGTTTAGTTAGAACATAGAATATTTGAGGAAAATATAAGATAAACCTGGAAAGTGATTTTTAAATGCTAGGCAAAGAAATGTTGATCTTTACTTAGGAATAGAGGAATGGTATGAATATGTGTTTTCATACACACACACACACACACACACACTATATACACACACACACACGCACACACACACACACATAGATGGGTGTAAGAATGAAGGTGGGAAGCAGTAAGCCTTGCAGTAGTTTAATGAACAAATTGGAATGATAAGGAAATGAAGGTGGGAATATTTAGGAAGAAATTTCAGTATTTTAGGCAAGTGGTCAAGAGGACCTATTTTAGACTGGGACCAAGAGAAATGAATGATGATTTCATTTTGCTAAGTGTTTCTTATGTGCTAATCAGTGAAGAGAAAAAGAAGAGGGACTGATGTGAAGAATATTTTAGAGATAAAATGTTTGAACTTGGTAAGTAATTAGATATGAGTTAAGGAAGAAAAGTGAACATTAACTTTTTTTTTTTAAGATTTTGAATATAGGAGAATAGGTGAAAGGTGGTATCACTAACATGCTAAAATCAGAAGAAATAATTGGTTTGAGTAGAAAGTTATTCCCAATGAGGATAGAGAGAAACTTTCCCCCTTCCTTCAGCTCTCTCCATGAAATATAGAGAAACACATTTATGTTAATGATCTATCCCTGTATTAATGTAGCTCTAATCCCTTATGGAAACTAGCATTTTGTACTAATCTGTAAAATACTGTATTCCGAAAATTACTCTAGACCAAAATGTTTTGAGAGTCAACTGTGAATAGCATTATTGCTTTTTAAGTCCTTTTTTTTCAATCATGCACATTCTCAATTGTAGGATTTGTGTCTTAGAATAGTATCTTTTCCACAATTGTCTTGGTAAATTTTTAATACAAATGTTGCATAACATCTCTCCTTACTCCATCTCATTCCCCATATGATTACCTTAGTAATTTTTCTAAAGTTGAGGTTTGACCATGTCACTTCCTTGTCATCTTTCTTATTCCATAAATTCCAGTGTCTTCCTTTTGCATTTAGAATCAAATATGAACTCTTGTTATTTAAAGTTCTTCAGAAGCTAGTTCCTTCCTATCTGTCAAGTCTTCCTCTATATTATTCCCCTCTTGACGTTCTGTGATCTAGGCATACTGGCCTACTGTGTGCTCCTTAGGCTCACAGTGTGAGTGTGCTGTTGTTCTGTTGCTGTCTCCCATACTTACAGTGTGCTCTTTCCTCACCTGTACCTTTTGAAATCCTTAATTTCCTTTACAATTCATTTCAAATACCATTTTATACATGAACTCTTTTCTAATTCCCCAAGCTGTTAGCTGCTAATGTATTTGCTCCTTAAACTGCCTTCTGTACATATGTGCATGTTGTCTCTCCCAACTTGAGGAGAGGGCTTATCCTTGTATCCTCAGCACTTAGCACAGTAGCTGGCACATAGTTAGTGCTTAAAAAATGCTTATTGAAGATTTGGGATGGAAAATACTATCCATATCAAGAAAGAGAGAGAGAGAGAGAGCACTCTGGTGATTGAATATGGATCAGAGCATGATATTTTCACTTTTTTGTATGTTCGTTTTCTTATGTTTTATTTTTCCCCTTTTTTTGCTAATTTTTCTTGCACAACATGACAAAAATGAAAATGTTTAAAAGAATTGCACATATTTAACCTATATTAAATTGCTTGCTGTCTTGGGAAAGGAGAGGAAATGATGGAGGAACCCTGAAACAGTTTTCCTTGAAACGGTCCTTCTTGACCTTTGGGGTAAGCCCTGAAACTTTCCTGGAACACAGGCTTACAAAAATGAATATTGAAAACTATATATGTTTTTGGAAAATTAAATACTATTGAAAATTAAAGGGAGGCAGACAGAGAGAGATATGCTTATTGATTTACTGGCATGTGAAGACAAGAGAGCTGTATGGCCCATTGGAAAGAGCACTCTGACCCTGGAAACAATTGACCTTCTTCAAATTCCACTTCTGACACTACCTGTATTATGTTGCTTAATCTCTCCAGGACTCATTTTCCTCATTTGTAAAAGAAAGAGGGTGGATTGTGATTTTATTAGTGTGGGGACCACCCAGGAAGGCATCCTTTTGCCCCCATGTATATCTGCAACTCATTTTGAAATGTATACTCTTATATCAGTGTGATGCAGGGATACCTAAAATATTCTGAGACCATTTCATGGGGGGGAAGGGAGGGGGGGTCTGTGAAGTCATATATATGTAATATTCAATACATTCTAATACTAAGATATAGATGTTTCTATTTCTAATACTATAAATATTGAGAAATGTTCAAGGATGCACTAGAGCTAGTTTGAATAGGCTCTTGAGAACTGATTTGTTAAATTTTTTGGTGTGAGCATTACTCAGGGAGTAATTTTATCAGTACTTCAGTCTTTCTCTGTCTACCCCACCTAGTTACTCAGAACCTCATTTTAACTACATCATCTCATAGAAACATAAACTAATGATGAGAGGGAAATCCTCAATCATTTTTTAAGAATATAAAGGGGTCCTCAAGCCAAAGTTTTTTGAAAATTTCCTGTTTAAAAAAAATGATTGAGGCCCTAAACAGTTGTGACTTGCCCAGAATCACACAATCAATGTGTCTCAAGTCAAACTTTAATCCAATTCTTCCAGATTCCAAGGCAAGCATACTGTGTGCACACTGCTTTTCTACTACTTTAACTATGAGGGTGCTTAATAAATATTTATTGATTGGTTTACAATTCGTTTCTTTTGGTCTTAGACTGGACCTTGATTTCATTGGTAAAAGGAATTTCTAGGATTGAAACTGCTTTCCTCTGATGCAAGTTGCAGCTTTTTTTTGGAATTTAAGTTTAGAGGATTGCCTGGGGCATTGAATAGTTAAATGATTTGTTCGTATTAATTCGTCCATTTTCCAACTCTGTGGCTGTGTGAATCTGTTTTTTTCAACCAAAAACAACACATCACCACAGACTGAATGCAGAACAAATATGAGAATCCAGACTTTTAAAAAAATGTAGAAATATGCAAAACAATATTATTTCTCAATTTTTTGTTTTAGAAAAAAATAGTCTTTTCTCCCAGAAAAATCTTATTTATGTATGAGTTTATTACTATTTTTAAAAATTTATAAACAAATATTTAAAAATTTTATCAGTTTTAATTTCTAGTATAACAATTATCAGAAGATAAACAAAAACTCTTGGGATTCAACAATTTTTAAGAAGGGAAGGGGGTGCTAAGACCTTGCAAGTAGTCTGAGAACTAATGAACTAAGTAGGTCAAACTGCTTTTTGCCTATTATGGTTTTATATGATTTATTTAAAACATTTTTGTTAAATAGATAAAATTTAGCTCATAAAGTATATATGTAATTTTCAAGCTACAAGATTGAGCATAGGACAGGAATTTTAGTCTTTTGGATTCAGTTCTATACTCTATCATGACATGAAAAGTTTCAGAGGCATAATTTTGGAATAATGAATCATTTTATAAATTAGGACTCATACATAATTAATAAAAGGATGCTCATTTGACCTCTCACGAAGCAAAATTGAATCATAGAGCCTTTCAATTTTTATATGCCTTGTTCTGAGTGGGTATACCCACCTGGCAATCCAATCTGGTTTAACAATAAGAGAATAAAATTATAATGAGTGGTGGGCCTATTCTAGTCAAGGTTGGGGGATGTGACTTGGTTTTTGTCACTCTTACTCCTTGAACATTCCCTGTCTTGGGCAAACTAGAGAAAGTATCTATTTCTTCTTCCCCAACCACAATGAGTTGGAATTCACGTAGATTAGATTTTTTTCTTAAAATTTTTCTAGTTGAGTGTGGGTAACAGTTCTACCCAGATAAGAGGATCTGGATAAATTTCTGGACAAGTTAAGTAATGTCCTTAAAAGACTGTACTAACCTACAGAAATTTATTTCTGAATGAGGAAATTTAAAAAAAAAAAAACATACACACATATCAACCCTAATTAATAATTAGCTATTAATATGAGAAGTAATAATTTCTTTCATTTACTAATGAACGAGATGAGATGAGCGCTTTTAAGACAGTTGTGAAAATCGAGTAAGGCTTCATCTATTTCAAAGTTTGAGTAGGCCTGAAGGACTTTAAGCATTAAGTCAAGGGCATACTTAAGTCCCCTCCCTGCTATCCTCCTAAGAGCATACTTAAACCCCCTTCTTGTTATCCTCCTATGACATCAGTGTCTTTCTGTTTAGGTCAAATATGGACAACTATGTACTTATTGGTCAAGTTCAATTTCTTGGGTAGTTCCCGCGTTTAGAATGTAAGATCCTCAGCCAATAAGGATGAGGGTCAGTGGTGGGAGGGGGTATTTGCGTTAGGGATTAAAAGCATTGACCCTGCCCCCTACGGTGCCTCCTCCTTTCGATTGTCTGCTGGACGGGTGGGATGCTCGATTCTCAAGAGAACGTATAATAAACTTTGATTTGCTTCTACAGATCTCTCCAGCTTTTTTATTAAATTCTGTCTGCATCACACACTAATAAACTTATTTGCCCGTGGATGTTTATGTTTTCATGATCTCTATATCCCTTTTTTGTAACATGAAATGAATGATACCTGTTTTCTGTGAGATGAAATTAGCTATTTTATTTTATCGGCCTACTTGATTTCTGTTGCATTTTTTAAAATATTAAACATAACACAATAAATTCAAATGATTTTTAGTTTATAACATATTGTGATTCTTTGTCTTTATTATAAGCACTCATTTTTCAAAAACATAAAATTGTAGAACTCTTGTTACTTTACTTGAAATACATCTTTCTTGACCAAGTGGAATTGTAGGGGAATGAGGTTGCTCTGAAATTAAATGTTAATTGAGTAATTGCCTAATTGGACATTTGCACAGTAAAATATTTCAATTAGAACCATAAAATTTAGAATCAGGGAATGTTAGAAATGGAAGTAGTCTAGCCATATACCCTGTACCCTTGCTGCCACTTTCAGGTGGAAAAATCAAAAGTTCAGAGATGTAAATGATTTTCAGTGAATAGTCAAAAAATCTGGTGGTTTCAGAGTTTGGACTTTCTGATTTCCATTCTAGGAATTTTATCTGTAAAAGGAGTATTTAGGCTAGATTACATTTTTTTTCTAGTTCTAACAGTCCATGAACATGACTCAAATTGAACATCTATGATAGCCCATTGTTATTATTTTCCAAAGACCATACTGCCGAACATGAGAACACATACCAAAGAATTGTACATGAACTAATTTTGTTTCAACCAATATGAATGCATTTGCATCTTCATTATACTTGAAGAAAATTTTGTGTGAACTAAGTACTGTAATTAATACATTATTACATGAGACCATTTTGGGTGCTTGTAGCTTTTTCAAAGCATAAATATGGAGTTTTATGGTTTGAGAATTATTATTACTTTCATCAGAGTATCTGCTTGTTCTTCCAATGATGCAGAGCCTTACATTTCTATGACCAAATACATAACCTTCTTGAGTGTTGTACCCAAACAATACTACCAAGTAACCCCTTTCTGTTTACAAACTCCACGGAATTTTAACTAAGCTATGAGATGACAGTCATTAAGTCAATAGCCTAACAGAAAGGAAGTTTTTTCAATGAGATAAAACTATTAGACCTCCTGCCCCACAGACGGTCTTGAATTCAAGGTCTTTTTTCCTACAACCAGTAAAGCATCAGAAAACTTTTGTGGACTAGTTTTGCATCTTCTCTTATGTGGAACACTTTAACTCTGCCTCCAGAGATATACAATCCTTTTATAAAAATAAGCTGAACTATAAAAGCATCAGTCATTCAGTTTAGAGCCTTAGATTATTGCAAAAAAGCAGAGTATGTGCAATCTCACTGGCAGTACAGAATGGCTGGCATGATTTCAAGGCAAAAGATGGTCCAACTAGAGCATAAGCTGTTACAGTTAGTGGTGCTTTTACTAGAGTGGATTCGAATTATTTTTTCCTCATTTCCCCTTGGCAGCAATATGAAGTCTATCTGTTCCTGATAATCCAATGTTACTTGCTTCAGCATCATCCTTGGAAACAAAGCCATTATATTTATCCTCTTATCTCTCATGTAGATATTATTCAACTTTAATGGCTGAGAAAAATCACAAGTCAAGGAGAGTTTCAATTTGTTCCATCTGAATTCTTACTGAAAAAGTTTCTTCTTCATATAATATCAGATTTAAGTGAGAATCTGTTGCATGCAAAGCAGAGAATTTGTCTAGCTAGGAATGAAGGTGCTGCAAGCACCTTAAATGCAAATGTGAGCCTTTGCATTTTTAAGCTTGCCTAGTTAGTGCTCTTCATATTCATATATATATTTATATAACCTCCATCCTGACTTTTAAAAAATAATATACAGTTATCCTAATGCATTTTCATAAGAACTTGAGCCAACAATTTGAATTTCTAATTTATTACTTATATGCATATATTAAGTACATATTTCTTTTGGTGTTTAGTTTTTTTAAGCTTATAGTAATTATGCTCTAAATTCTCTCATACCTCTCTCAGAGCCTAGAGCATTAAAGCATATTTTCCTTTTTTTTTTTTTTCTTGCTGAGACAATTTGTGTTAAGTGACTTGCTCAAGGTCACACGGCTGAGAATTATTAACTATCTAAGGTCACATTTGCACTCAGATCCTCCTGACTTCAGAGTTGGTGCTCCATCCACTGTACTATCTAGCTGCCCCTTAAAACATATTTTTCAAGAAAATGGAAAAGGAAATTAATAGATAAAAATATTGTAGTAAGCAAACCATTCCTGGGAAACTCTCAAAGTCAGAATAATGTAGTAGAAAGAGCATTTGGTTTGACATTGGTAGACAGTAGCTCTAATATCAGATTTAGCACTTAACTATATGCCGTGGCCATATCATTTAATTTGTCTCAGCCTCTGGTTCTGCATTGAGAAGAAAGAGATAAAAAAAAAATCTGAAAATAATTTCTGTGGTTCCATATAGAAAATTTGTAATTTTTGATCACTTGTGAAGAGTTCCTTTGGCTTTATAAATTGCTATAGCTACTCTCAACTAATGCTCCAAGTAGTTCATTCATAGAACTAAACAGCTCAGAATTTGGTGCCCCTTCCCCGACTCTTGGAAGTAGCCAGGAAAAAGGCACAGTTCAAGGGATTCCCAAATCACTATTACATCAAATGTTCTTGTGCGAGGGTTTCTTAGGGTCTCTCCCTAGCTATCCCAAGCACTCATGATTGAGTGTTATACTGCTGAGGAAGGAGCTGACTCTTGACTTCTCCCTGTCGCAATAAATCAATTAATCATTTATTGAGTCCCAAGTATTTGATTAGTGCTGTGCTAGGATGGAGATGCAAAGATACTTGAACACTGTGTCCCTGCCTATAAGAAATTGAAAGTCATTGACTCTTTCATGACCACAGATGCCTAACTTAGCTTGAGAGGTATGGAGGAAGGAGAGGGGCTGATTCCATCATTCCTCAACCCCATCCTATCTGCTTCCAGTCTAGCCTATTGGGCTCTACATCTTGAATTGGATAGTCATAAATGGGATCATCGAATACAATGTTTTTGCTAAAAATATTGTTCTGTCCTGTTCTATATAAAGAACATCCCTTCACAAAAAGAAGATTCTGTATTGGTGCAAATGTAGGCCCACTTTCCTCTTGGTGTTACTTTTTAGTATATTATCTATGGTATAGATTACTTTTTAAAGACTATATATTTTATTTTAGGGGTGTAACCTGGTATTTGGAAGTTGGGGAAGAGGACCAGTCTATATTCAGACCAATATATATATATATATATTTTTATACTTGAAAACTAGGGATCATTTACAAGTTATTATTTTGGAGGACAGGTCCATTGTAAATTGCCCAAATCAACATTGAAGAGTGAAATTGTGTCCTTAAATACAAGACCCTTGGAAAGATGTTACTGTTTTAAGGAGGGATTTTTTTTTTCTGGTTCTGGCTGATAGACAGCACCAATACAACTTTGCTGATATAGCTACAATGAATTCTGTTCTAGTGAAGTATTTTGTATAACAGATGTGATCCCAAGGCCCTGTCTGTGTCACAGTTTAACCCAGGGTACATGTTGTCCTCTGTATAATAAATATTTAAAAATTATCTGTACAATGTTAAGTTAATTTCATCCCATCTCATTCCTTGGTGTGTGTGTGTTTCTGTGTGTGTGTGTGTGTGTGTGTGTGTGTGTGTGTACAAAAATTGGAGATATAATTTAATTGTAAAAAAAAAAAATAGGCTTAGCTCTTCCCTTGCTATGATGGTACCATCTTATTAGACTAGACTCTTCTGGTTGTTAAAGAGCATTTCTAAGCCAAATCACATATAACACTGATAGCTTCTAGAACAGTGCATTGAGCACCCTGCAAAGCTTCAATAAATGTTTCATAGATAAGGTCTATATACTCTGTAATCTTTTAAATTAGTATTAAATTAGCTGGCACTTCTTTCCATTTGACAATGAAGATTGTCTTTTCTGGCTATGGTGGTTTGAGAGTTTAGAGAAAGTATTGTATTTATCTTCCTGTTTTGGCTATACACACACACACACACACACACACACACACACACACACACACACACACATTTAAAATTTAAATGTAAAATAAGAAAAAAAAAATAGAAAAACAAAAACAAAAAAAAAATTGTCACATGCCCAGCAGAACATCAGGTAGACTTTAAAATATGTAACAATAAATTCTACTTCAAGAAAGTATATATAATAATAGAAGACACTATATTCATAACTGTCCATTTTTTCTTTGCTTTCTGTAGGTTTTTTTTTGTTGTTGTTCTCTGCTATGCACTTTTTACATTGTTCTTTTTTTGCTCCTCCTCACAGCTCCCCCAAGCAGGTTGCAGTTAAACATAAATATATTTATGTATATATGTATTTGTGTATCTATGTATGTATATATGTATATACAAATATATATATAAAACTATACAGAAACACATATACCCCTTACACATATATGTATATATAAATGTATATACACATATGACTTTGCTAATATATAGATATAGATATAGATATACATCTAAAACAATATTAATATGGTTGATACATAATGTAGATTTCTATCTTGATTAAATTTTTTTGTTTGATTTTGACATCAATGATTACTATCCCTATTTTTTCCTAATAAATTCTACTTTTGATCATTGTTATTTTGATTACATACATATGTGTGTGTATATTAAATATATATGATATATATTTCCTATCTAAGCTACCGCTTTTACTTTACTTCTACCACTTGACTTGCCTTACTATTACTTAACCTCCTTGTGCCCCCACCATGAATCCCTCCCTTATCTTCTCCCTTTATTCTTATCCTTCCTTTTCATCCCATTCCCATTAATTTATACACCTTTTCCTAATGCCTTAAAGCCATATACCCTTTTATATCCTAACTTATCCTATTATCTTCCCTCTTATTTCTGTATGGATTTTGGAGGGTGCTATACCCTTTTTGGTTTGTGTGTGGGTTTTCAGAACTACCAGCCTTCCTCCCTTCTCTAATGCCTCTATGTTAATTCTTCTTCTACACTTAAGTGAATACTAATGTCAGTCTTAGAACAGTTTTCACATATAAAACATAAACAATCTGTCCTTATTGAGTCCCTTAAATTTTGTCTTTGATGTTGGTTTCTACAGAGTTCAACTGTTTTTTTTTTTTTTTTTTGAGACAAAATCCTGAAAATCTGAAAGTTAATTGAATATCTTTTTTTGTTGTTGTTCAATATTATTCTTTATTTTTCTGGGTCTGACATTTTTAGTTGCAGGCCTAGTTTTTTTGATTATTGATATATAGTATTTTAAGACTTGCAGTCTTTTTTTGTTACTACTGATAAATCATATGCAATTTTTATTGTATCTGCAGCATATTTAAAATTCTAGTTTGTTGTTGCTGCTTGTAAAATTTTTTCCTTGATTTAGGGGTTTCAAAATTTAGCAATGATATTTCTATATGTTTTCATTGTAAGACTTCTGAGGTGGTGAGTGCTGAATTTTTTCTACTTTTATTTTCCTCTCTTGTTCTATCACTTCAGGATAAATTTCTTTAATTATTTCCTATATTATTGTATCCAGATTCAATTTCTTTCTTTCTTTCTTTCTTTCTTTCTTTCTTTCTTTTTTTTGGTTATAGCTTTCAGGTAGACCAATTATTCTTATGTTTTCTTTTCTTCATCTGTTCTCCAGATCTTCTGTTTTTCTTATGTTTGACATTCTCTTCTATTTTTTCATTCTTTATATTTTGTTTTATTATTTCTTGGTCTTTTTACAACTCCTAGCTTTTTCTTGCCCAATTTTAATTTTCAAAGAATTATTTTCTTCTTTAAGATTTCCTTTTCTAGTTGGTTGATTTTCTTTTCATAGTCTTGTTTTTCTTGGATTGTTCTAATTTTTTAAAAAAGTTTTTCCTCAACCTCATTTGATTTTTAAAGACTTTTTTGAATTCTTTTATGAATTCTTTTTAGATAAGTAGCCATTTAACATTATTCTTTAGGATAGGAAAAGATTTTTTTACTTCAGTATCTTCCTCTTGAAAGTGAACCCCAATCTTCCCTATAACCATAGTAACTTTCCGTAAATGTATTCTTTCTCCTCTGCCTGCTCCCTTTAAAAATATATGAACTTAATCTTGTAATCACCTTTAGTCCTGAGTTGCAGGTGGGGGCAAGGAAGATGGTGCCTCTGGCTTCAAGCTTTGCTTCAGTTCACCCCTCTAATGTAGACTCCAAGCCAAGGACTCCATCCTCCTGAAAGTGCCCACAGTTACTGTTTTTGCACTCACTGGGTGTTTCTCACCCAGAACCAGATCCCAGCAGTACAATGGGGCCCAGCACTCCTTGTCAGCAGAGGTTCACTCAGTCTTTCTGGATTCAGACTCCAATTCCCCAAAATGTTTGGAAGATGAAAGTTACTGTTGTACTCCCTTAAGCTACCTCATAACCCAACTAGCTCTACGGTTCCCACCCATACACCCATACACCTATCCACTTTGCTTTTTTTGCAAAACAAACCTGGAGGTATTTATACTTCACATTGGTTAATCTTCTATCTTGGGGTCCTTTTTCTGGGTTTCTACAGTTGTCCTAGGAGTACCCCTATTCTGCCCCAAGTATTATGTTTTTCATCAGTCTACATTTACCCAAAGATACAATTTTGTTTTGTTTGTGGGGGGAAATCAGAAGAGTTCAGAATTTTATGACCTACTCTGACATCTTCCCATTATCCTCTCTATCAGCTATACTATAATCTTATAATTCTTTTAAAGGAGATTACTATAACTTCAGAGAAATTAGAGATGATAAAGTAATTGAGCTTTAGTCTGTAAAGTATTAATGTGAAGCTAATCTGTGAGGTATTCCTAGATGGATTTTAATCTTAGTTCTGAAAGGTCTTGAGTTTACTGAAACATTAAAAGTGAATAAATTATTTTCATTATAGAAATGAAAATCAGGTTAATGAAAAGATAAAATCTGGAAAAGTTTGAACAATAAAATATGATTAGAGAAAGCCAACAATAGTGAAGGATGAAAGAAGAGAAAGAGAAAGATGAAATCATTAAGCATTTATGTATACCATTAAGAGTGCTGCTTTTGCTATATTGCGTTTATTGTCACTAGCTTCTCTAGTTAGTATTATCATAGAGATAGTGAAATGGGAGAAAAAAGTGCCCTTGATATTATAATGAAATTGATAATCTCTATACCTGAGTAGAAGGAAAGGATGTTTTTGATGAATATCCATTATGATGTAGAATATAAGAAACAATGAATGACTGGAGAGAAATTGGAATTATGCCCAAAGGGCTATCAAACAAACTATGCATATCCTTTGTTCCAGCAGTGTCTCTACTAGGTCTGTATCCCAAAGAGATCATAAAAATGGTAAAAGGACAAAAGTGTTTATAGTAGCTCTTTCTGTAGTGGCAAGGAACTGGAAACTGAGTAGATGCCCATCAGTTGGAGAATAAATAACTTATGATATATGAATGTTATGGAATATTATTGTTCTGTAAGAAATGAGTAGCAGGATGATTCCAGAGAGGCCTGGAGAGACTTAGGTGAACTGATGCTAACTGTAGTGAGTAGAACCAAGAGAAGATCATACAAAGAAAAAACAAGATTATGAGATGATCAATTCTGATGGACATGTCTCTTTTTAACAATAAGGTTATTCAGGCCAGTTCCAATATACTTGTGATGGAGAGAGTCATCTACATCCAGAAAGAGGACTGTGGGGGACTGAATATGCATTACAACATAGTTTTTTCACCTTTTTTTGTTGGTGTTTTGCTTGCTTTTTGTTTTCTTTCTCATTTTTTCCTTTTTGATCTGATTTTTTTTTTGTGCAACATGATAATTGTGGGAAATATGTATAAAAGAACTTCATATGTTTAACATATATTGGATTACTTGCTTCTATGGGAGGGGTAGTAAGGGAAGGTAGGAGAAAAATTTGGAACACATAGTCTTTCAAAAATGAATGTTGAAAACTCATTACATGTATTTGGAAAAATAAAATATTATTGAAAATAAAAAAAAAAGTAATAATGAATGAGTTTCTGATAAGAGAAATAGGGAAAGGTTATATAACAAGCTAATATGAGTGATAATTCAGGACATAATATAGGTAGTAAGAAGATGACCATCAATATCAAGAAACAAAAACACAGAGAAATAGGCTTGTTGATAATAGGATCATTGATTCAGGGCACATAGAGAACCTAGAAATTATCTAATCCATCTTCCTCAATTTGTACTTAAGGAAACAGACCCAAAGAGATAATGTGAATGGTCCAAGATTATACAGTTAGCAAGTAGTAAAGTTAAGATTTGAATTTCTTCTCTGACAGGACAATTTCCTTGGGACTCACCTATCTCCCCTAAACTTTGACTTTGAAATTGATATTTTGAATAGTAGAGCCTCTTTCTGAAATCTTTGAAGGGTTCCCACCTAAGGATATGTCATGTTTCATTTGCTCAAACCAAAATGTTGACTTTCTTTTTCAGAACCTTCTTTTTCAGATTTCAAATGAGTATAGAATGAGAAGAATAGGATCAGGTGATAGGCAGGAGAAAAATGAGGTAAATGGGGGAAGAAAAATGGGAAGAAATGCAGAACATTAGATAACGGGCAAAAACATAGTTGGAAAAGATGAATAGATACATAGGAAGTGAAGAAAAGAGAGACAAAAAGATTTAAGCATGAAGGATAGGACTAGTTAATAGACCCATAGCAAGGAGTATTTTGAATGTAGTTGTAAGAGGTAAAGTAGCATGGAATAAATGCCATCCTCTTTTTTAACTTCTTCCTCTCTCAGTGGTATATGTGAAAAAGAATTATCAGTGCCAAAGAGAAGCTCTTACAGGCAAATTTTATTTCCTTACAGATCCAGTTCATTTATTAATACAGATAAATACAGAAATAGATTGAGGCTTCAGTCATTTACAAATGTTTTTGTAACCTAGAAGTACACATAAAGGGGAGTGACATATAGAGCCAAATAACTGACATAGTAGTAATATAGATTCTGAGGGCTAAAAATAGATTCAGTAATTTAAATGTCTCCAGAAGCTATTGCAAGAGAGGATTGGGTATATTTAGTATAGACTTTAAAATTTAGTGATCTCTTATATAGCTGTCTCTACATCTTTTCTATGAAATATTCTATGAATATTCTATAAAATAAGAAAATGTAATATAAAATTCTATACAAAAAATTCATCTGCCAAGTCAAGAAGACTGACCATATTGACATACTTGACTCTCAAAAGTTTTATTGGTATGGTAGGGTGATAGGAAACCACAGAAAATTTTTTGAGGAAAAGAATGGCAACCAGATCTATGAATAAGAGAGAACATTCTTCAAATCATTTCTGCAATATATTGAAAAGAGGAGAGCTTTAAGGCTAGAAAACCTATTGGGAGGCTCTTGTAATGTACCACTATTTAGGTGGTAACAATCTGGTATGGTGATGGTATTAATAAAGAAGAGTATAACAAGGCCTAGTAACTGACTGGCTATAAGAAGTGAGGTAAGGGCAGCTCAATGGCACAGTGAATAGAGTGCCCAGCTTAGAGTCAGGAAGATTTATCTTAAGTTAAAATCTGGCCTTTTTGTTGAGTGTTGAGTGAGTAGTTGAGTGACCCTGGGCAAGTCACTTAACTCGTTTGCCTTTGTTTCCTCATATGTAAAATGAACTGGAGAAGTAAATGACAACCAGTCCAGTATCTTTGCCAAAAAAAAAAAAAAAATGGGGTCATAAAGAATTGGATATGACTGGAAACAATTGAACAATCAGGGATATGTGAAAGGAGAGGCAAAAGTAATTAGATGGTTATAAGCATGGAAGACCAAGTAATAGTAATGTTATAAAGAAGCAGTCATGTGAGAAAGAGGAATAAGTCTAGAATAAAAGAAAATGATGCTCATTTTTGGACATTTTGATTTTCTAATTCCTAGTGATACATCCAGATGGAACCCTAACCCTAACCCTAAAAAGTCTCCTTAGATTTCTACAACACAAGAGATACTGAGCCTCATGAAATCAGATGCCCTAAAGAGGACTCTAATCGATTAAAGAATATTTTTGTCCACATGAGCTAATTAAGTGCCTATTGTGTGCCAATCACTGTATTAGATTTAGGGATACAAAGAAAAAAAATTAAAAAGTTTTTTTTTTCTTTTAAAGCTCACATTCAACCTGGGGATTCAACATGCATATATACATACAAACAAAGTCCTTATACATCCACTTTCTTTTTACATAGCCCTTTATTTTTTTTCTTCATAAGGATTATTTCTCTTAGCAAATTCAGAAGTTCATTTTCAAGATATTCCCACTCCTCCTGAATGTTTTTTCCCTGTACAACTTTCATTCATTGAATCCTTCCTTTCTTTTATCTGAACCTGATGAAATCTAGGATAACATGCCAGACTTTTTGACTTTTCTGTTTTTATCTCATAAATTTTAAAGAAAAGTGGTCATTCCCTTCCCTCCCACCCCCTCGAAATCGCCACCATTTCTACCCTGGTGGTGAAATTTTTTGTTGATAATAATCAGATAAAAAATATAATGTCTCCTCATTAGTTCCTCCACATTTTAAAGAATGAATTTGTCATTAACCAAGACAAAAATATATTTGGGATTTGCCTGTTGTTCCCTATGCTATCCTCCCTCAGTTCATAATACCTAAGTTTCCTCCAGCTTTTGTTCATTATTATCTTCTCATGAAGCCTTCCACTTATTCTGCCAATTTGTTAATGTTCTTTCCCTTTTTAAGGTACTTAGTACATATTTATCCCTTTTGCATGCCACAGAATCCTAGTACAATATAAGCTACTTTAGAAAACGAACTGTTTCATTTTTTTCTTTATATCTCTAGCATCTACCTGAAGGCCTTAGAAATAGCAAATGTTGGTTGGATTCAATTTAATCATCAGAGGCTTGGCCACTAGATGATGGATTCCAGCACTAAAATAATTGTCTATTAAGGCATAGATAGGGTTACAATTTATTTCAGAGAAGTTAGTCCCTATACTAAAGCAATCACGAATCTTGTAAATATTAAAACATATTAATTTCCTTCATATCATTTGTGTTTATGAAATTGTATACGTTAATAAATACTATTGCACCTGAAATATTGTTTAAGGAAATATTTTTTTTAAAGCCAAAGGGATAATTTTGGACACTTTAACTGAAAAATCATGAAATTCCAAGGAGAATTTGAATCAGGAAATTTAATCCTGAAAGACTGAGTGAAGAGTGTAGTGCTATGATAGGAATTTAATTTTAGAATTCCTCTTTTTTTTTTTTTTTTAGTAGTAGATGTGTAACTTTTAAGTTAACAAAGCTTACTGGAAATATCTGAAACCATTCTAAAAAGTAGATTTATAGCCATAGGGAATCCTAACCCATCTCTTCTTGCTAGCTCTGAATTCTGGGAAAGAAACTGTAACCTAAGGAAACTATTCAAAGAAAGTTGGATAAGAAGCTACTTATCCCTAAAAGGCAAGAAGAGATTGAAGTTGTTCTGTTAACCTTTCAATGCTTCTAGGTGGGTGCTCTTTTGCCTGGAAGGTGAAGAGATCATGAAAGAATTGGAAAAGGAAACTATTTCAGCTGGATAAAACAGATAACTGGATAGGGGATGCTTCCTATTTGAAGGTAACTGATTCCAAATCTACATGGAACCAGGATAAAAAAAAAAAACCTAAAAATCAGTCACAATTCATAAATATTAGAGCTAGGTGAAACCTTAGCCTAAATCTATCCTTTTAAAAAGAGGGGACAAGTCTGTAGATGCTGAATAACTAAGAAGTACCAGAACTGGGACCCAAAGCAAAGTCTACCAAGGGCAGTAGTTTTTCCAGTTCCCTACAACTGTCCTAAAGCTAGTAAGCTAAGACAGTAGGGAATTCAGCTGGGAAAATTAGGAAAGAATTAGCTTCAGAGCACACAGATAACACTACATGTCCTTGATCTGTCTTCCCTTGGCTGTGCATATGCCAATAATATGTAATCTCATATTGCTATTCTACAGACAAATGACTCATTTGCTTCTGTCCTCCTTTTGATTCTGAGAGCTATAGCCCTGTTTTGATTCAACAGGATTTTTATTAAAGACATTTTTATGAATATTTCCTTATTAGCTGTAGTCAAGTATTAGCCTGGTTAAAAAAACAACTATATATCAATGAAAGACCAATGTAGATAAATTCCAAGATGCTCATTCCCAGAATATTGGCTACCAGATCATGTTTTATTTTGTTTTATTTTCCCATCCATTATGATTCATGAAGTTTCATCTATCAGACATGAAGATGTTTTAGTCTTTATTAGTAAATGCCCAAACTCTAAATCATGGAAAATTTGAAGTTACTTGTACAATTTTCTTTCACTACCACCATCCTCAAAGGAATGACTATTTAGTATACTTTACAGTATTGATTATGTCAGGTACAAAAAGGCACACTATTTTTATGTATTATTTCCTCTTTTTATTAAATTATAAATGAAGGAAAATAGAAATCATTTGTACTTATTATTCCAAGATTCTCAGGAGTAAAAAGCATGCATCAGTGCCCTGTATAAGAATGTTATGCTAATGAGTCCTCAGAAGTAATTTGGAAACACATAAAAATAAATAAAATGAAGCAAGAGTGAGGAGTTTCAAGTTGGAGATTAGGCATTCCTGAATATATTAGTACTGACATGGCCCCAAGCATGGTTATTACCCTAGTATATTCAATAGCAAAATAAACACCTTTTAGATGTTTGTATTATTAAAAATGCACAAGTATATATTTATATATATTTTCTTTTAACTTATATACATATATTTGCATGTATCCTTCAATATTTCTAGGATTCTTGATTTCTTCAATAGATGCAATTACTCTCTTAACTAATATAGATCATCCCTGGAGGGATTTAGGTCATAATGACATACCCTCTGCATTACTCTGCAGCTATATTGGTGATGGAGATAATGAAAGAAGATGCTTCCAGCAGCCAAGATATTAGAAGACTAAAGGGGAATGAGTCAAGGAAGGAAATAAGGCAATAGCTATTATTAAGCCATAAGTTAGGTGTTTATTAAGCAACTACTATGTGTCAAGCACTATGCTAAGTACTTTATATATATTATCTCATTTGACCATCACTGCAAACCTAGAAAGTAGATATTATTTATTATCCTTATTTTACAATTGAGGAAACTGAGGCAGACAGATTAAGTGATCCAGATTTCAATTTAGGTCTTCCTAGCTCTAGGTCCAGTGTTTTCACCACTATACCACTTTGAAGATTAATGCATGAGAAAAAAAAATAGAGGTTTCTTAAAGCTGAGAAAGATGACTAGAATTGGGCTTTTTGTTTGTTTTGCTGAGAGCTAAACTGATTAAAAGAGAAGCATTACTTTGCTAATATTAGATTGAAGAAAACTCACTTGCCCTTTGTAATACAGTTTAAGAGAGAGGAGAAACCTTAAAGATTTCCTGTTTTGTCTTTTGCTTCCTTCTACAGAAAGAAAAGATAGGGGACAAGTTTTGGAGACATTTTATTGGGAGCTATGCTGATTGGAGGAGAAACATTTTTGTTGGGAGTTGATTGGAAAAAGCAGAATGTGTCTCTGTGTAGAGCTGGCTAGAATGGTCTACATTACTCTTCAATTCTCAACTAAAATAACATGTATCTAAAATTGCAGACCCTAGATTTAAAGCTGGTGTTTCATTGAAAGAGTAATGACAAAGTTTTTGCTAAACACTTTCTCAATATTTTATCAAAGGTAGTTATGTGATAAAAGCTTGTTAGTGCTTTGTTTTTGTTCATTCTTAATTTTTGAAGAGAACCAGTGACATTATGGGGTCATATCTTATCTTGCCTGTGAATTAGATTTAAGTGAAGCAGAGTTGTATAAAATCATCAGCCTCATTCTCTCTTCCAGAGACATCAAAGTTCAGTAGCAAGACAAAAAGTTCAGATAGCTGACAATAGCCTGGTTTTTATTTATTGAGTATGTAAGGAAGACTAGCACCTCTAGTATGAGGGTTTGCTAATCCCTTTTCTGGGCTGTTCATCTAACTTTGGTGTCCACTCATCACCCAACTCTCACTTGTGGCTCCAAGAAGCTTTAACATGTGCATTGGCTATATTCCAGTAAAACTGGCTTGACAAGCTAAACCAGGTTAAGGTTTAGCCTCAAACCTGTTGGTGAATTAGGGGGATGTCTACTACAAGCATGAGCTTATAGAATAGTTGCATGAGAACAATTTATTCCAATGGCGACAAAAGTGGCTGAAGTGGGTTCTGTGGAGCACTTAGAGCTTGGTCAAACATTGATATTGCTTTTCTGGCCTGAAAGTCACAGCAAGTGACTTTTTCAGTGAGAGAGAGGTTAGGATCAGAACATATGGCAGAGATGTGATTTTGTTCAAAATGTAACATGTATTATGGACAGTTCCATAAAGAGACTCATAATATAGAGGCTTGCTTTCTATTTTTAGATACGGTATATTCCAGACACATGGGTTTTTCTATGCATGTAGCTCTTTGCTAGGTTTCTATGCCTGTTTGTACCATAAATAGTACTTAGAAAGATGGAAGATTGCAATTTGGATTTAAGGATAGACTATTATTGGTACTTTTGCTTTCTATTATATAAATATTATTTTATTATTAGTGTGGTATTGGATTTATTTTTTAAAATGTTTACATTTGAGATAATGGGTAATTGTCATAATTTATGTAACTGGAAGAATATCAGAAGGAGTTCAGGTAATTAAAGAGGAAGTAGTAGGAATGTATTCCTTATTCCTTTGTGCCCTCCCCATTCTGAACCTAGGTTATTCTTAGATACTGAAAGTGAGTTATAGGAACATGGTTGCATCTAACTGCATTTCATTCTGGGGCTGCCAGTATAAATGCATTGTTGAAATGAGTAAATCATCCCAGAAAGAGAAAGTGGAATATAAGCACAACAACAAATATCAAGCCCATGGATAACAACAGTGAATAGACCTGTGTCATACCTAAACTACAAATAAAATGTGTTGGGTTTTTTTTTTTTTCACAAAGGTTAAGAGAAGAAAGTAAACTGGACTTGGAGTCAGATTTGAGTTCAGTTATTGGTTTTGCTATTATAAATTGTATGACTTTTTCCAAGTCACTTATTATCTCCTTGGATAGATCTCTATTTCTTTATATGTAAAGGGGTTGGACCAAATGATGAGTTTTTGATCCATTGTCCATGGATCCTAAGTAGCCTGTGGGTGGCTCTATTTCAGGAAGTATATAAACTTGGATGGAAAAAAAATCTTTAAATATAATTGATTCTTTTTGTAGTGCTATATGTTTTATTTTATGCTTTTACATTATTCTGAGAAGGGATCCAGAGGTTTCAACTGTCCCATAAAAAGGTCCATGACATAAAAGATTAAGAATTCCTAAACTATTTGAACTCAATGATCCCTCCCAACCCTAAATCTATGATATTGTGAAATTGTCTTCCACTTTCCTGAGTACTTCTATGACCTCCAACAGTTCAGCCTCTCAAAGACCCTACTACCTTAAAAGTATGTTCTGTAAGTATAAAGTACAACTTTAAGCCAAATGAATCTACATCTTCTTTGCTGATAAACCAGTCAAGAAAAAAAAGTCAACAATAATGTATTAAGTGCCAGCTGTATACCACATGTTCTAAATACTGGAAATACAAAGAAAGGAAGAAAAAAGCCCAGTCTAAAAGGAATTTCATTTGATTGGCATACTTGTAGATAAACCAACTGACTAAGATGGAGTTGCAATTGAATTGAAATGGTGATAACCAAAAACTCTTCTATGAAACTCTTAGACACTGAAAAAGTCTCCTGTATGCCCATAGAATTGGTAAAATAACAATAATGATAAAAATTAAAATAAAAAAATTGAAGAACATATTTCTTCTGCCCAAGTAGAATATGACATTAATGCTCAAGCTGCTTCTATAAAAATCAGGAGATGAAAAGCAGACTTTGGTATTTAAGCACACCAGCAAGAGCACTACATTTTTCCCTGAAAGGAAGAAAATAACCCAAAGGGGATAATTTCAGCATGACATAGAAAGCTAGCCTTGGAGCCCAGGAAGAAAAATTATTTTTTTTTTACCTTCAATTCATACTAATTGTGTGACACTGGGCAAATCACTTAATTTCTCAGTGACTCTTAGTTGCAAAGATAATGCCAGCTTTTCCTCACTGAGTTCAATGCCAGTGAAATGACAGGTCCAATCTCATTACCCTAGTTCTCTCCTCACAGTCTAATATACAACCTAAACATGTGTGTTCAGGGTGGTTGAGTTATTTCTAGGCTTTTGCAGTAGGAAAGTACCAGCAAATAATAGTCATCTTTCCAAGAATTATACAACACTCTGTGAAAAATAGATGTGTTGTAACAAATAGGAATTCTGGGTCCTATCCAGCTGAAACTGAATAGCACATTTCTACTCATTTACCAAAATGTATAGATAGAATGAATTCCATTTTGGGATATGTTCATGTGACAAATCTAGAAAGTAAAAGTTTTTTTTTTAATCCTTTAAAAACAACTTTAAAAAGAAAATATAATAAAAGAGAATATAATTGCATATTAGTCTGTATATCTATGATTTCATCGTTTTAACATAAGTATTTTAAGAATTTTATATCTTTGTAAGATGGTTTTTGGTAATGAAAAAAATGCTTCCAGTAAGTAGCCTCTTAGTGACTATATTTTCTAGAAATATTATATTAGATACTCAAGGGTTTATACATAAATGAGCTATATGCAATAGTAATTCTACAATGTAGCTCATGATTCAGGAACTCAGCATGCTTATGCAACAAATTTCAGAAACTGTTACAATATACATATTCTTTTCTGGAAACAATGTGATTAATTAGAAGGTATTCTGATTTTTAAAAAATTTAATTATTTTTGTCAACTTATTTTGTGTTCAACAATTAAATTTGGTATCTTAATTATTCAAGAATAGATTTTTTTTTCAGAAATCAATAACCCTTTAATTCTTTAGGCTTAAAAATGCTTCATTTTTGACTAAATTTTAGGGTTTTTTTCTTAATATTTTTTCCTAACTTTTTTCAATTAACAAGCATTTACTTTCCCTCTCTCCTTCCCTCAATAGGGAAAAAATTAAATGGTATTAATAGAAATTATTCTGATTCTTTCATTGTGCATCAGAATTGAACTTTGATTCTCCATTGTATAGAAGAATTCATCTTTTTCTGCTAGTTTGATTTTTATTTTATGTGTGGAAGTACTTGCCTTAGTTGTAGAGTTCAGCTCTGTGATTTTTTCCTTTTTCCTCATTTGGTGTCCCTGTGATCTAAGAGAGCATGATGAAATCATAGGAAAAAAAATAAATAAACTAAGAACATAGTGATTATTTTTCTGGGTTCTTATATAATTCAGACTATGGGATTGTGTAGTTAATCAGAGAAAGGGAACAAAATCAAGAGAAAGCTGCTCTTGTCAAAAGAAGCTATGTGAATAAACAGTTCTTAAAAAAAGATAGATTGAAATTTTATACATTATCTGAGAAAACTTTTGTGATATAAATTCCACAAAGACCTGAGACAAATATCAAGACTCACATAAACTTTTAAAAAAAAATATTACTTGGTTATATGAAGTCAATTGACTTTTCCAAGATGCCAAGAGGACTATTTCTTTTTATAGGCTGTGGAAATAGTGAACAGAAATGAGGGAGAAGAATTACCTTTTTGGATTTGTTTAATAATAATAGCTAATTATTTCTTGCCTGACTGGTCAGACAAACAACTGTGTAGTCAACTATATTAATTTTAGAATCTCATTTCCATTCTGCCTTCCAAATCCACTCCATATATCTTCTCAGATTTTCTGAATATTAATTGGCTAAAAGTAGATAAAAGACCAGAAACAAAGATGAAGTCTACATTCACAAATGACTAGAATATAGTATCCATTGAACCACTACCAAGCTGTTAATCACAACTATCTTAATTGGTGTGGTTCTTTGTGATTTTGATAGCTACAATTATTTGAATCCTTTAACCCTCTATATACTGGCATATATGATAGGAGCTGGGGTTCAAAAGGGAGAAGGTAGGATGCCAATCTTCAATATTTAAAGATTTTTCCAGAATACATTTATATAAATCTGTTTTCACACAAGGTGAATGGACCTTGTTAGAAAATCAGATATACCAGGTTATTTCCTAAGTGTAATAAGTAGGTCACTATAGAGAAGCTATTCAATAAGAATCCAAAGGAGAGAAGGAAAAAAAATTGAATCTAATCTAAAGAAAATAAAAAGAATAAGAAATATTAATGTAATGTTTAAAAGTGTGTATAAATTTTAAAGCAGGCTGGTATACTAATATTTAGCTTTATTAAAAATGTAATCAGAACTCTATTTTTGTTTCCAGTTATCAATATTGGAACCATAGAATTTTAGATCTTTAAATCCCTAAGTTCTACCCTCTTATTTCATAAATGAGTCTATGAAGTTCGAAGATGTTAAGTAAGGAAATGTCAGGACCTGAAGGCATTCTGTTGCATTGTACACTAGCCAGTCCTCAGTCTTGAGTCATGGATTTTACAGTCAACCATATCTAACTATCTAGTTACAAAAAGATATTAATGACTAAGCTCTTCATTAAAATAATTTCTAACAATAATCAGCAATTTAGAATATTGCTCTTTGTTTATCTTAGAGTTTATTTTCCATACTTCATGAATATCTGTTCATATTAGGAGCTTTATTTTTGAGCACATTAAAAGAGCATGCAAAATTACATTTCAAACTCTTTAATGGTGGCAATTCAATTTTATTAACTTTTTTATTTGGGGAGACACCTAGACTTATACATCGTAGAAACTATATCATTTCTCCACGGTCACAAGGGGCTTTTGTTTGGCTTCTGCTGCACTGTGTTCTCCTGGCTGCCAACCTTACTGATGTCCTTACTAAAATGTGACACCCAGTAGCAGATATAATGCTTGGTATGTAATCAGTTCTGGACAAAATATAACAAGACTATTCTCTTCTTAGTTATGGATACTATTTTTTTCTTAATGCAGCCTAAGATAAATCAATATATAAATCAATGAAAAATTATTTATAATGCATTTACTATGTTCTAGATTTCCTAATCAATGAGGATACAAAAGCAAGAGCAGTGCCTGCTCTCAAGATGTTTCCATTCTAAAGAACATGGGAGAAAGGGCAATTTTAGTCTAGAAAGTCATAGGGATTATAAGTGTAGTCATAAGGGATTAGATTGGCACATCACTTCCAGGAACAAGAGAAGAGTTGAGATGATCATGGTTCATAGTTTAAGAATAGAGAAAATAAAGATATGCCTATCTTAGTAAGGTAGTTAGTTGATGAGGAGTAAATAGACAAAAGGCAAGAAGTGAAGTGAAACTCCTGAAGCGATCTGGGAGAGAGAGTCGCTAATTAAGACACAGAAGTTGTATTAGTTTTCTTGGCTGCCAGATCACATTGTTGATTTAGATTGAGTTTATAATCCATTAAGATCACCAAATATTTTTCAAACTGCAGCCCATATTTAAATACATTTAAATACATTTTTAGTAGATTTGGCCTTATATGCTATCCTGACATCTTTTTTTTTTAATAATAGCTTTTTATTTTCAAAATATATGCAAAGATACTTTTCAACATTTACCCTTGCAAAATCTTGTGCTCCAAGTTTTTTCTTCCTCCTTTCCTCTCATGCCTTTCTCTAGACAGCAAGTAATCTAATATGTTAAACATATACAATTCTTCTAAACATATTTCCACATTTATCGTGTTACACAAGAAAAATCAAATCAAAAAGGGAAAAATGAGAAAGAAAACCAAAAAGCAATCCATATTCAGTCCTCTAAAGTCTTCTTTCTGGGTGCAGATGACTCTCTTCATCATAGATCTATTGGAATTGGCCTGAATAACCTCATTGTCAGAAAGAGCCATGTCCATCAGAATTGATCATCACATAATCTTGTTACTGTGTACAATCTTCTCTTGCTTCTACTCACTTCACTTAGCATCAGTTCATGTAAGTCTCTCCAGGCCTTTCTGAAATCATCCTACTGATTGTTACTCTTATAGAATAATATTCCATAATATTCATATACTATGACTTGATTCAGCCATTTTCCAATTGATGGGCATCCACTCAGTTTCCAGTCCCTTGCCCCTATAAAAAAGGGCCACTACAAACATTTTTGCACATGTGGGTTCATATTTCCCCTTTTTTATATTCTGTTTGGGATACCAACCCAGTAGAGAAACTGCTGGAGCAAAGGGTACGGACAGTTTGATAGTCATTTGGGCATAATTCCAAGTTTCTCTCCATAATGGTTGGATCAGTTTACAATTCCACCAACAATGTATTAGTGTCCCAGTTTTCCCATATCCTCTCCAATATTTATCATTATCTTTTCCTGTCATCTTAGTCAATCTCAGAAGTGTATAGCTGATGCAATCTTTTTGAATATTAACACTTATTGACTTGTCATTCAGACTAAAAATGCAAGACCATATCTTTGAGGCACTAATATATGACTTCCATTAGAATCTAGCATCCAAATATTCAGCTATTTTTTTTTTAAAGAACAAGATAAAAAAAGTATAAAAAGTTTTTTCTAAAATTTGAGTAAGCTATATAATTCTTTTTTTTACAACTCATAGCATTTGACAGTGTTCTTTCCAAATCGCGCTGATTCTATTTCCACACATCTCTCATATTTGCCACCTTTTCTTCACTCATACAACTACCACTTTAATTCTAGTCATTATCACCCCTTGCCTGGATAATTGCAATAACTCCTAATTGATGTACATATTTTCAGTGTCTTTAGCATTTCAATCCAATATTGTTGGATTGGATATTGTTGCCAAATATCTTCAAAAGTTGCTAAATTGTTTTTCATAAGCCACGATTCTGGTCATGTTGTTTTGCTTCTTACAGAACTTTTGTGGCTCCCAGTTTCTTCAAAGATAAAACATAAACTCCTCTATGTGGTGTTAAAAGTGTTCCATTGTCTTCTGAATTTTATTCTTTCCTCCAAATTCTTTGTTCCACCCAAAGGGGCCTGTTTGCTTTTTTTTTTTTAATAATAGCTTTTTATTTTCAAAATATATGCAAAGATACTTTTCAACATTTACCCTTGCAAAATCTTGTGCTCCAAGTTTTTTCTTCCTCCTTTCCTCTCATGCCTTTCTCTAGACAGCAAGTAATCTAATATGTTAAACATATACAATTCTTCTAAACATATTTCCACATTTATCGTGTTACACAAGAAAAATCAAATCAAAAAGGGAAAAATGAGAAAGAAAACCAAAAAGCAATCCATATTCAGTCCTCTAAAGTCTTCTTTCTGGGTGCAGATGACTCTCTTCATCATAGATCTATTGGAATTGGCCTGAATAACCTCATTGTCAGAAAGAGCCATGTCCATCAGAATTGATCATCACATAATCTTGTTACTGTGTACAATCTTCTCTTGCTTCTACTCACTTCACTTAGCATCAGTTCATGTAAGTCTCTCCAGGCCTTTCTGAAATCATCCTACTGATTGTTACTCTTATAGAATAATATTCCATAATATTCATATACTATGACTTGATTCAGCCATTTTCCAATTGATGGGCATCCACTCAGTTTCCAGTCCCTTGCCCCTATAAAAAAGGGCCACTACAAACATTTTTGCACATGTGGGTTCATATTTCCCCTTTTTTATATTCTGTTTGGGATACCAACCCAGTAGAGAAACTGCTGGAGCAAAGGGTACGGACAGTTTGATAGTCATTTGGGCATAATTCCAAGTTTCTCTCCATAATGGTTGGATCAGTTTACAATTCCACCAACAATGTATTAGTGTCCCAGTTTTCCCATATCCTCTCCTATATTTATCATTATCTTTTCCTGTCATCTTAGTCAATCTCAGAAGTGTATAGCTGATGCAATCTTTTTGAATATTAACACTTATTGACTTGTCATTCAGACTAAAAATGCAAGACCATATCTTTGAGGCACTAATATATGACTTCCATTAGAATCTAGCATCCAAATATTCAGCTATTTTTTTTTTAAAGAACAAGATAAAAAAAGTATAAAAAGTTTTTTCTAAAATTTGAGTAAGCTATATAATTCTTTTTTTTTACAACTCATAGCATTTGACAGTGTTCTTTCCAAATTGCGCTGATTCTATTTCCACACATCTCTCATATTTGCCACCTTTTCTTCACTCATACAACTACCACTTTAATTCTAGTCGTTATCACCCCTTGCCTGGATAATTGCAATAACTCCTAATTGATGTACATATTTTCAGTGTCTTTAGCATTTCAATCCAATATTGTTGGATTGGATATTGTTGCCAAATATCTTCAAAAGTTGCTAAATTGTTTTTCATAAGCCACGATTCTGGTCATGTTGTTTTGCTTCTTACAGAACTTTTGTGGCTCCCAGTTTCTTCAAAGATAAAACATAAACTCCTCTATGTGGTGTTAAAAGTGTTCCATTGTCTTCTGAATTTTATTCTTTCCTCCAAATTCTTTGTTCCACCCAAAGGGGCCTGTTTGCTTTTTTTTTTTTTTTTGTATGCGACATTCTATCTTATCTGTGCCTTTGTTTAGTTTGTCCTCATGCCTGAAGAGAGCCTTTTCCCTCCATCTTCTAGAACCCTTACTTCTCTTAGAGCCCCACTTAAATGCTGCCTTCTAATTGAAATATATCATCATTCTTAGTACCCTTCCATTAGTCCATTTACTTGTGTCCATACCACCAAAAATTACTTTGTATTTGCAATTAAACTGTTTTACTTTTTTTGAAATGTTTAGTTGTTTCTCCACAGTGACATATATAACCTCCTGGAAGCAAGGAATGATTGTTTTACTTTTTTATTCCCAGTGCTAGCCTAGTACCTAGTACCTAGTACTTAGTAGATATGTTAGCGAATATTCCTTGAATGATTGAATTAATGAATGTAATATTTCTCTGAGCTACCAATCTGATAAACTCACATTTAAATATAGCATATCTGGCCAGAATCCTGATAATTTGCTTCAAAAAAAATAGTGAATCCATACTTCAGCGGTCTAACTTTGGAGGAATGAGGAAACTGACAGATTTCCTTATCCTTATCACATATTCAATTGTGCTTTTGTAGAATATTAAATAATTTGAATAGATTACTTATCTCAACATGATAAAAAAAATCAGCCTAAGAACTATCCTCTCTCAAATGTTGTATGTTTGAGTTTCAAAAAGGTACATATGAAATAAATACAAACTGAGGTAATGAAGGAACTAGGCAAAGTGCTATACACATAAAATCCAAAATTGCCAGAGATAATCCATAGTTTGAATCAGTCAGGGGTAATTAGTGAGTTCTAATTTCTACAAGAACATAACTGACTGAATGAATGTTTAAAGTATTTATCGCGTGTTTCCTACATACAAAACTGTAGAGATACAAATAAAGTAAGACAGTTGATTCTCAAGAACATAACATTCGAGTGGGGGTGAGTGAATACATATGGCTAGTTTTAGCTATAAGTCAGATAGAAAAGTCCCATCACTTTTAGGTTATGACAAAAATCTTTAGATTGACAAAAATCATGTGTATGTGTATGTGTATAAATACATACAGCTAGTATGCCCAGTGTCACACAGCTAGTAAATGTTAAGTGTTTGAGGCTGGATTTAGAACTTGGCTCCTCTTGATTCCAGGGCCCTGCTCTATTGGTCTTGCTTGCTATCTAGCTGCCCCTAAATTTTAAATTCTAAGATATTCTTCCCTGGAATGCCTAGCGTGGAAGTGGCATTATGTAAAAGCAATAGTTCTGACACAATCAAAAATTTACTATGTTGTTGTATATGATATATAACATTGGAATTTGTCATTATTTTCCACATTGCTGGAAAATTAATTCTAAGCATTTTTCTAGAATTTCTAGGCAATTGCTAGGATTCACAAAATTATGTAGAGTACTTCCTTAGAGGTAAGTACTTCCTATCCCATCTCCCCCTTTCAGGTTTTATTACAATGTGACCGTTTCCTGTTGTCTACAAGCAGTATTTGGCTCCTGAGCCAAAATTCAGAGGATATCACAGGAGAGTAATTCCTGACTTTCAGGCCTCTTCTTCTTTGAGCTAAGATAACTCTGAGATCTGGAAAGCTGGAGGGGTAATACCCTTACTACTTCCCAAAATGGTCTCTCCTGTGAACACCTGGCCTCCTAGCAAGTCTTTGCAAAGATGAGGTTACCTACTGTTTCTATAGGAGCCTTTCAAAGGCTCTCTTTCATAAAAAGCCTTGTAAAATCTGAAAAGGCAGTTGGCATCTTTCTTCCTTTCTGGGTTTCAGCTACTAGAGAAGTTACAGTGACAACAGAACCAGCAGAGTGGGAAAGAGTCACCCACAAAGAGAGAAACGACCAAAAGAAAGATTCTAAATATCATTGATTGGTTTCTACTCCGTGGAGCTAAATTGCAAAACATCTATTAGGCAGTTTTCATAAAGATGCTATTTAAAAATATACAAATAAAGTATGGATACAATCAATCAACAGAGATTTATGAAACACTTTTCCAAATTCTATGCCAGATACTGAGAGGAGAGGTACAAACAACAATTCTATTTGCAAGAAGTTAATATTTAAATGGGGGAGGCAAGTTCTATCCTGTCAACTAGTTGTAAACATTCTAACATTGCTTGATATTTCCATTTCTGTTTGTGGGGACAAAATTTCCTGCTCCATACCTGATTTGTCTTTGTACTATGAGTCACCACTTCCCTTTCTCTGCTTCACCTCTCTGTGCTGGGGTGATCCTCGGGCTGGGGTCAAAAATAAAATTGTTCCTTAGGAGACTTAGATGGTTATGGAATCAAAGGATAGTCCAGCTCCCCTATTGAGAATATAAGAAGCCCCAGAAAAATGGGCAAATCATGAAGGAAGTAAAATTCCAGGGACTGGCCAAGGGCATCAGCCCCTACGGCCTCAGCATAGGGGTGCTAGTCACTGTACTAAATAGGCATGATATCTAGAGAAAGCATTTAATAAATCAATCAGTACTTGTTTATACACATAGATTTCTTTCCCCTCCCCCCCCCCCCAAGGTCTCCAATATGACTTTGGGACCGTTTCTTCTTTCTGCTTTTGAAGTCTTGTAGAGTTACTCAAAATTCCAGTTTAAGCCTCTACCTATTCTATTCTCTTCAACACGAACCCAAAATATCACACACACACACACACACACACACACACACACACACACATATACACATACACGATCAATGAAAAACATTTACTGAAAACAGGGTAGAAAGGTAAATTAAGGGCATTGAATGAAATATATTATATTTCTCCCTCCAATGTTGTCTCCTGTGCTTGTTTCAGCTCCCTTTCTAATACAGGCATACCCTGTAGGATCAGTTCCAGATCACTGCAATAAAGTAATGATCACAATCAAGCAAATCATAGTAATTTTTTGGTTTCCCTGGAACACATGTTATGTTTATATTACATAATAGTCTATTAAATATGCAATAATATTATGTCTTAAAATGCATGTAGCTTATTTTTAAAAATGCTTTATTGCTAAAAAAAAAAAAAAATACTAACATCATCTGAACTTTCTCTTAGTCGGAATCTTTTTGTTGGAGAAAGGTCCTGCCTCGATGTTGATAGCTGCTGACTGAGCAGGGTGGCAGTTGTTGAAGGTTGGATTGTTTGTGGCAATTTCTTAGAAATAAGACAATAAAGTATGCTACATTGCTTGACTCTTCCTTTTACATAAATGCTTATAAGGTTATTAATTGGCCTAATTTCTTAGGGAGTTGATTGATAGTTTGTTCTATTTCTTTTTCTGAGATGGGACTGTTTAGGATATTTACTTCTTCCTCTGTTAGTTTGGGCAAGCTGTATTTTTGGAGGTATTTTTCTATTTCATTTAAGTTGTCGAATTTATTGGCATAAAGTTGGGCAAAGTAACTCCTAATTATTGCTCTAATTTCCTCTTCGTTGGTGGTGAGTTCTCCCTTTTCATTTTTAAGACTAACAATTTGATTTTCCTCTTTCCTTTTTTTAATCAGATTTACTAAGGGTTTGTCTATTTTGTTGGTTTTTTCATAGAACCAACTCTTAGTTTTATTAATCAATTCAATAGTTTTTTTACTTTCAATTTTATTGATCTCACCTTTTATTTTTAGAATTTCAAGTTTAGTGTTTGACTGGGGGTTTTTAATTTGTTCCTTTTCTAGCATTTTTAATTGCAAACCCAATTCATTGATCTTCTCTTTCTCTATTTTATACAAATAGGCCTCTAGAAATATGAAATTTCCCCTTATTACCGCTTTGGCTGCATCCCATACATTTTGGTATGATGTCTCATTATTATCGTTTTCTTGGGTGAAGTTATTAATTATGTCTATGATTTGCTGTTTCACCCAATCATTCTTTAGTATGAGATTATTTAGTTTCCAATTATTTTTTGGTCTACTTCCCCCTGGCTTTTTGTTGAATGTAATTTTCATTGCATCGTGGTCTGAAAAGGATGCATTTACTATTTCTGCCTTACTGCATTTGAGTTTGAGGTTTTTATGTCCTAATATATGGTCAATTTTTGTATAGGTTCCATGAACTGCTGAAAAGAAAGTGTATTCCTTTCTGTCTCCATTACATTTTCTCCAGAGATCTATCATATCTAACTTTTCTAGTATTCTATTTACCTCTTTGACTTCTTTCTTATTTATTTTGTGGTTTGATTTATCTAATTCTGAGAGTGCAAGGTTGAGATCTCCCACTATTATAGTTTTACTGTCTATTTCTTCTTGCAGCTCTCTTAGTTTCTCTTTTAAGAATTTAGATGCTACCCCACTTGATGCATATATGTTTAATATAGATAGTGCTTCTTTATCCATGCTACCCTTTAGCAAGATATAGTGTCCTTCCTTATCTCTTTTAATTAGATCAATTTTTGCTTTAGCTTGATCTGAGATCAGGATGGCTACCCCTGCTTTTTTGACTTCACCTGAAGCATACTAGATTTTGCTCCAACCTTTTACCTTTAACCTGCATGTATCTCCCCGCTTCAGGTGTGTTTCCTGTAAACAACATATTGTAGGATTCTGGCTTTTAATCCATTCTGCTAACCGCTTCCTCTTTATGGGGGAGTTTACCCCGTTCACGTTTATGGTTAGAATGACCAATTCTGTATTACTTGCCATCTTGTTAACCCCGGTTTATGCTTTCCTCCCTTCTTTCCCCTTTCCCCCCCTTCCCAGTATTAAGCTTGTGAGCACCACTTGCTTCTCACAGCCCTCCCTTTTTAGTATCCCTCCCCTCGCCTTAGAGTTCCTCCCCCTATCTTACCCCTTTCCCTCCCAGTTCCCGTATTCCCTTCCCCTTAGCTTATTCCTTCCCTTTTCACTTTTCCCTTCTCACTTTTCAATGAGATGGGAGAAGTTTCACCATAGATTGAATATGTCTTAAGATTTTTCACTTAAAGCCAATTCTGAAGGCAGTAAGATACCCACTATATTCATCCCCCTCCATTCTTTCTCTCAGATATAATAGGTTTCCTATGCCTCTTCATGAGATGTACTACCCCCACTTTACCCTTTTTCTGGTACAATCTCCTTTCCACATCAATTTCTAGAACAAGGTATACATGTATTCTTTATACATCTATATAGTCAAAATATAGTTCCCAAGATTAATCTTTACCTTTTTAGATTTCTCTTGAGTTCTATATTTGTAGATCAAACTTTTTGTTAAGTTCTGGTTTTTTCATCAGAAATAGATGAAATTTGCTTACTTCGTTGAATGTCCATCTTCTTCCCTGGAAAAAGATGCTCATTCTCGCTGGGTAAGTTATTTTTGGTTGCATACCAAGTTCCTTAGCCTTTCGGAATATCATATTCCAGGCCCTTCGATCTTTTAATGTGGATGCTGCCAGATCCTGGGTGATCCTTATTGTGGCTCCTTGATATTTGAATTGGGTTTTTCTAGCCGCTTGCAATATTTTTTCCTTCATCTGAGGGTTCTGGCATTTGGCCACTATATTCCTTGGTGTTTTGATTTTAGGATCCCTTTCAGTGGGTGGTCGATGAATCCTTTCAATGTTTATTTTTTCCTCTATTCCTATGACTTCTGGGCAGTTCTCTTTGATAATTTCCTGGAAAATAGTGTCCAGGCTCTTTTTTTCATCATGTTTTTCTGGGAGTCCAATGATTCTCAGATTGTCTCTCCTGGATCTGTTTTCCATGTCTGTTGTCTTCCCCAGAAGGTATTTCACATTTTTCTCCATTGTTTGATTTTTTTGGATTTGCTTGACTGATTCCTCTTGTCTCCTCGAGTCATTCAATTCCACTTGTTCAATTCTGATTTTCAGTGAAGTATTCTCTTCACTCACTTTTTAAAAATCTTTTTCTAATTGTTCAATTGAGTTCTTTTGTTCTGTGGAATTTTTTTCCATTTCGCCAGTTTTGTTTTTTAGAGAGCTGTTTTCTGTTTCCAGTTCACCAATCCTATTTTTCAAGGATTTTACTTCTTTATCCACTCTCTCTTTAACTTTCTCCTGGCTCTTTTGCCAAGCCTCCCTCTCCTTTTGCCAAGCCTCACTCTGCTTTCCCCATTTTTCTTCTAGCTCCCTTGTGAGAGCCTTTTTAATCACTTCTATGAGGTTCATCTGTGCTGAGGAACAGACGCTCTCCTCCTTTGGGGATTCACCTGGGGACTGTCTGTTTTTAGTCTCCTCAGGATTTAGAGTCTGCTCTCTATCTGTGTAGAAGCTGTCAAGGGTTAAAGTCCTCTTCAGCTTCTTGCTCATTCTGTCTATTAATCAGAGACAAACTACCAAAGAAAAACAGAAAAAACTGGAGTCTTTCTTTGGGGGGGGCTGGGAGTGTTATCGAGCTTCCTCTACAGACTGCAGGGGGCAGCAGTGAGGCACTAGCAGGACTGTGTTGCGCCTGCGCTCTGAGATCCCAGAGCGTGCTGAGTCACTGTGGGGGGGGAAGGGGGGGGCGGCCAGGTCCTGAGAGACTCCAGCTGTTTGGGGTTGTATTCTTCAGCCCCGGTGTTTTTAGCTTCTCTGCTGGGCTGCTGACTTGCTGCAGGTTCCAAACCTGTAGCGAAGCTCTCCCCGCAGAGACGGCTACGATCACTCCCCACCCCCTCTCAGCTCTGCTCCCGTGCTCTCACTGCCGCTGCCCGACGCCTGCGCCCGATCTAAAACCGCCCCAGCCCTCCAGTAAAGACAGACCTTTCTTGGCGGATCTCAAGGATGGCTTCTCTTGGTAACTATATGTGGGTTTTTTTCAGTCAAGCATTGATTCAGAGGCTTGTAATGAAATGGATAGTGAGAGAAAGCGTGGAGCTTACAAAACTGTGTGCCTCCTCTCCGCCATCTTAACCAGAAGTCCTCAATTGGCCTAATTTCAATATTATTTTGTCTCGGGGAATGGAGAGGCTGGAGGAAAGGGAGAGAAATAAGGAAAGTCTCAATCAATAGAACAGTAAAAGCACACATATCATTTGTCATTTAAGTCTGCCATCTTACATAAGCACAGTTCATGGTGCCCCAAAACAATTACAATAACATCAAAGATCACTAATCACAAATCACTATATATAGTGATATAATAATAATAATAAAGTTTGAAATTTGGACGAAATTACCAAAATGTTACACAGAGACATGATGTGAGTGCATGTAATTGGGAAAATGGCACTAATAGATGGAATAGTCACAAAGTTCAAATGTTAAAAACAAAACAAAACAATGATATCTGTAAAGGGCAATAAAACAAGTTATACCTATACTGTCTCTATGCCATCGCAGGAGTAGCCTATTTTATTAAGTCACCGACAACATAGAATCATTCGAACTTTTTAAGGAATGGTTATATTTATACCTTTCCAGGGAAGTAGCATTTTCAGAGGGCATTTTTTTGTTCTCTCTCAACACAGGAAGTAGAAATCATTATAGAGAGTGCTTCTGTTTCTCTCTGCTATAGGAACCAGACAATTGCTGCAATGTACAATGTTATTCCCTCCTCACACACATTTTTTTTCCCCACCATCTCTAATCCCACAGTTTATCCTTCAAACTTTTCATACTACTTTTCAAATTGTACCACTTTCTAGAGGATGTAATTCACAAAGATAATATAGTATCCATTACATGTTAAATGCATAATATGTTCACAGCATTGTGCTCAGCATTTAGGGTTACACACAACTCACAATCCATTCACTTAAAAAGTCCATTGCCTATGCTGACAGGTAAGATGCATAGTCATACACACAAAGATAATGTATAACATAGCAGCAAATAATAAGAGCTAATACTTATTGCATTTTAAAGCTTGCAAAATTCTTCACAAAATAATGTTATTTTCACAACAGCACTGGGATTTACATGCTATTATGATGCCTTTTTTACAAATTAGGAAACTGGATAGGAGAGAGATTAAGTGACTTGCTCAGGGACACATAGTTACTGAATGTCTGAGATCAAATTTGAACTCTGATCTTCCTGATTCAGGTCTAGTGCTGCTTTTAAATATCCCATAAGTAATATAGATAATATAGATAGTAAGTGCCCAGCTTGAGGAAAGAGAGAAATTTCTTTAGGCTGAGATTATCAAGACAAGATTCAGAAAGAAAGTGAGATTTATTTTGAAAAAGAAAGATGATTACAAATTCAATAAATGAAAAAGAAAAGATGTCATTTTTGGGGAAAGGAATGGCATGAAGAAAAATATGGAAGTGAAAAAGTATAAGCATTTTGGGTACAATAAATAGACTCATTTGGATGGTGGGAAAAGTTTTTTAAAAATGTTGGCCTATAGGTAAATATGAATACATTGTAGCTAAATTATAAAAGTTCTTTAATTAAGAACTTTGGATTTATTTTATAAACAGTGAAAAAACATTGAAGTTTTTTGAAGAGAGCAGCAATATGATCAAAATGCTCTTTTAGAAAGCAATTTGTATTTGGTTTAAATTGAAAAAGCAACTAGAAATAGCAGTTCGGAGATTATTGGCAGTAATTAATGCAAAAGACAGTTAAGGCCTGAATCAGGGTGATGGTACTAAGAAAGAAAAGGAAAATAGTTATGTAAAAGGTACTACAAAGAAAGAATCAGTAAGAGTTAATGAATAATTTGATATGAAACTGCAAAAACATGCATTATTAACACAAAATGAGAATCTATGTATTAAATTAGTAGAACATGGCTGATTAAATTATAGTTTAATAATGCAAATGCTATGAAAATATAGTTTCCTTTTTATCTGAATTATAATCTGGATCCAGTCTGAATAGACTTTCTCATAGCCCAATTAGCCAATGTCCTTATTTTGTCTCCTTATCATGAGAGTCCAGTTAACTTGCTCTTAATAGGCAGCAAGTTACGTGTTGTCTGTAAAGAAGACCCCAGTTTGTGTCTATTTTGTCCTGTCTTTCAATTACTTGGGATGGGACTTCCCTCCATTCTTCCGTCATAAGCATTATACTATAACTTATTTCTCCATTTTGACTTTTCTGAAGGGAGGCCATAGTTACACAATCAACCTTGATCAAAGATCTCTTTTTTAGCTGAGAGCTGTACTGGTTATAGGTTTACACATCATTTGATTCCAAGACTCATAAATTAATTGGTTAATGTGGCTGTCATCCAACTATCACAAAGTATGGAGTAAAATCTGTTGCATCATATTCAGGTACAAGCAATGCCACCTACTTGTTCCAGTAAGCCTTTTTTTTTTTTTTTTTTTTTTTTTAACAAATCTTATGGTACTTGGAATTTTCAGTAATATGAGGCTAAAATGATCTTGCCTTCTAAGTATTCTGGAAAGCAACTTGGTATCAACGTAAGAAATTATCTAAAATATCTATACTTTTTGATTTCTTTACAAGGAGGAAACAATCTAAAGATCTCAGTATACATAATAGAAGGAAATAACTAGAAATAATTAAATGTTCCTTGATTGGGAAATGACATAAATGACACAAATAACAACAATGAATAAAAAGAATGTTGAAAAGTATGGGGAGATATTTATATACTGATGCAGAATAAAGTAGGTAGAACCAGGGGAAAAAAAAAACTGTCAGACCTTTCCAAAAATAAGAATTAATCACAGGATGTAAAGTAACTGCAAGTATTTCTATAGTCTAAGACACCAAGAATACAATAAGCTAATAACTCAATGAAATAACATCAGAGAAAATTAATCATTAATGTGTTTCTTTACCATACTTTTCCCCACCTCAAGATGGACAACCTCCAAGATCATTTTGAATTTCCCTTACTTCTACTGCTGAAGTATGTCAATTAATCTGTTCTACTGGTCTGTGGCAAGAAGCAATACAACTCATATCTCCTCTCCTTTCTACCACTCTGTAGGAGGAATAAGAAAATGAGAAGCTTTCTTTGTATAGGGCTCAAGCATATTTATTTGCTTTTTCTCACTCAGTACTCTGCCAAAGAACTAAAGACTCCACTGTGAGACACCACTGCGACTGAAAAAAGTGCACTACCTTTAAGGTGAGGTCAGTTCTTTCTCCAAGATTGAAACTGGTGAATTCCTCAGCATGTAAGATTTGAAGACCATCTACCATTAAATGGTGAAGTCAGAAAGTAAGCCATAGGGAACTAAAAGGAGAGACAACTGAAATTATTAAAGATCTCAAGAGGAAGAAAACTTAGTTTAAAACTTTGAGCTTAAACAGATAAACTAATAGGAATATTAATAAAAGAGAAGATGGTCTCATAGTCATCTAAACAAATCCAAACATCTCTGAACAATTGTTGCCAAAGGAAAATGAATTACCAGAAGGATTCTGTGGGTTTTAAAGAGCATGGAGCCACAACAGTATGTTCCCAGAGTTTAAGAGAGAAATGAGAATCATGAAAGCAGATTTTATGATCTGAAAAGCAGAAAAAAAATTAGCAGAACAGAAAATCTATAATCAAAGAAACAAAGTAAATAACTGATTAAGGTTGCAAATACACAAACCTGAGGAACAATCTGGGAGAAGCTAAAAAAAAACTATCAATAATCTTAATGACAACTTGAAGATTATATGTCTCCAATAAGAACATTAAAGTCAAAATTGACAAAAAAAAAAAAAAAAACCACTGAGAACACCAAGACATATAATAATTAGATTAAAAAATTAAAAAAAAACAAATAGCAAAATCTATGAATGACCAAGAAAGACTTTCAAATATAAAGGAAAAGAAATAAAAATAACACCAACCTATTATGCATCCATTAGAAACTGTAGAAGGGAATGGAATAATGAATTCCAAAGAATAAAGGAATGCTGAAACAGTTTACATTCAACAGAAGAGAAACATTTAGCATTGCAGTAAAGAAAATCAAAAGTAAGATTATTTGCTTTGCAAAAAAACCAAACAAGAGAAATACAAGAAATCTAATACAACAATAAAGGATGTCATAAGTAACAAAATAAAATATTACTGAAAAATAGAGGGAAACACACATACACACACACACACACACACACACACACACCTTATGAGTAAAAAACTAACAATGATAAAATGACAGCTCAGGGCCACTAAGAGATTATTTTCAAAAACTACACAAGGAAGCAAGGTTGTAAAAACAGAAATTGAAGAACCTGATGGTAAAGGAAGAGGTCTGAAACATCATAATCTAAACTTTACAACCCCCTGCCTACTCATGAATCAATGTTGTTGTTTTTCCTTTTTTATGGGACTAAACTATAGAATAGAAAGTCACATAAATGAGAGAAGGGAGAATGAAGATAATGGAAATATGTAATGTACTTTAAATATCAATGATAAATATTAAAGGGAAAATAATTTCTGTTATCTCTCGGGAAAAGGACCTACAGGAGAATGATGAGATAGTCAAAGAATAATTTAAATAGGAGAGGGAAGCATGAAAATTTTGATTGACTGAATGGAGGGGAATCCCACTGAACACTCATAAAGGAAGAGAGACAAAAATTCTATTATGGGAGAAAGGGATCTTATAATGAAAATAATTTGCAAAGTGTTTAAAGAGATTACATTTTCTTAGTGAATATGTACCTCAGTAGAAGTACCTGCCCTGCCTCAGTAGAAGGAGAATCAAAAACACCCAGAGCTGGAAGAATGAGAGGATATGAATTCAGAAGGGAAACTTCATGGCAAATGGAAGGATTTGGGATGGAAAAGTTCATGAGATATAAGGGGATAGTGATGAGTAATTAGGGACACAAATTTTTGCCTTAAGACAATGCTTCTGTTCTCCCTGTCTCCTTCAAGAATATGCCCAAAATTAAGATAACAGAAAAAAGCAGGAGGGGAAAATTTTTTAAAGCAATAACAGAAATTGTTTAGAAGAGGGAATTCAAAAACTTACATGAACTGAGTAGAACCAAAATAATGTTGTACACGGCAACAACAAAATTATGTGATGATTAACTCTGATAGCCATGGCTCTTTTCAACAATAAGGTGATTCAGGCCAATTCTAATAGACTTGTGATGGAGAAAGCCATCTACACCCAAAGAGAGGATCTTTAAAAAATAATAATAATAGCCTTTTATTTTCAAAATAGATGTAAAGATAATTTTCAACATTCACCCTTGCAAAAGTGCCAAAATGAAAAAAAAAAAAAACTAAGAAAACAAGGTAAAGAGGAAGTGAGTTTACGTGACTACTTAACTGAAAGGAAAAAGAGAGCAAGATTTAGAATAGGAAATAAAGTTAATAAATATAAAATAAAAAATTAAGCAAAACTAAGGAAAGTTTTGACAGATGGGGAGGAAAAAGAGGAAAATATGAAAAACAGTATTACTTTAAACTAGATTGAGTAAAAATAAACTCAAGAAAAAACACAAAGTACTGTCTTTGAAACAAAAGAAAAATATAATTAATTGAAAAAAAATAAAGAAAAATGGAAGAAAAGACAAGGTAACTATCATAACTTAAAATGTGAATGGATTAAACAATGTGATGAAAATTTAAAAGAATGACAGAATAGATAAGAAAGTAAAATGTTACAATTTAATGTTCCTTTCTCCCCATAAAAAATACCAAACAACACATGCCTATTGAGCAAAATTAGCACAAAATAAAAACAAAATTTCCTCAGCCTCAGGGTGAATCAAAAAGTAGAAATTGTAATTGTGCTATCAGAAAAAGAAAAAACAAAAATCTGTAATGTAAAAAGATATGAAAAAGGAAAGACTATTATGCTGAACAGAATGCATATATGAAAAAAATTATTAAAATTGTATGCTCTAAATGCCTTAGCATCTAAACTCATAAAAGAGTGGAAGAGACTTTAATGTTCTTCACTCAGTTTTGGACAAATCTAACAAAAAAGGGAAATATAGATTAGAACAAATTGCTGTAAAAATTAAAGTTAAAAGACTTAATTGATTCTCCAAATGCAACTTTTTAATATCTCAACACTACATTTAAGTTTTATAAAAATTAACTGTGTATTAAGGTACATAAATATTGCAAATAAATATAAAAAGGCCAGTGTAATTAATTAGTATCTATTCATAGGTATATGCTAACAGAACTGAAAACACAAAAGAGATGTAAAAATACTTTCAAAAATATAAAATGCACAAATTAACAAAAGAGTAAATAGAACAAAACAATATTAGACCAATAAATAAGGCTGTTTATGAAAGAACTATCAAAGGAAGAAAAAAACAAACTTCAGGTCCTGATAAGTTCATAGAATTTTATCAAACTTTTAAAGAACAATACTAATACAATAAAAATTATTCTCAAAAACTGAGAAAGAAAGCATTTTATCACACTTCTTTAATGAGATGACTGACCCTAATAACCCTAATACATAAACCAAGAAAGGATAAATCATAGAAACTAAAAGATAGACCAATGAAATAGCTGGATATGGTTTTAAAATTTTAAATGAACAAATAACTAAATTATTCTTTATTGTCAAGTTGGGTTAACACCAAAGATACAAAGACAATTCTATAACAAGAAAAAAATCTATACCCAGCAAAAGAACTCCAGGAGATGACTAAGAACCATTATATAGAATTCCCAATTCCTCTATTTTTGTCCACCTGAAGTTTTTATTTCCTTCACAGGCTAATTGTACACTATTTCAGAGTCTGATTCTTTTTGTACAGCAAAATAACTGTTTGGACATGTATACTTGTTTTGTATTTAATTTATACTTTAACATATTTAACATGTATTGGTCAACCTGCCATCTGGGGGAGGGGGTGGGGGGAAGGAGGGGAAAAATTGGAACAAAAAGTTTGGTAATTGTCAATGTTATAAAATTACCCATGCAGATAACTTCTAAATAAAAAGCTATAATAATGAAAAAGAATCAATAATTATATTAAAAATAAAATCCCAAACCAGAATTAAGTAGGTGCAGAAAAAAAACAAACAAACATGTGGCAAAGTATAACACTCATATGTCAAAAATTCTGTAAATAGTAGGCATAGATGAATCTTTTTTGAGTATCACAAAAAGTGTTTTTCTAAAACCAAAAGCAAGCATCATATACAATGGGGGAAATGTTAGAAGTTTTTCCAATAAATGCAGAATAAAAAATTGCCTAATTTTCCCACTATTGTTTAATATTGTTCTAAAAATACTAACAATTATGTTAAGGCAAGAGAAAGAAATTAATGGAATGATAATAGACAAAGAGATAAAACTATTCCTCTTTGCTGATAACATTGTAATTTGATTTTTTTTTAATGATAGGAAATTAGCAAAGATCCGAATTGAGATAATACCTTTAGAAAAGTTGTAATATACTGAATATGATTTTAAAAATCAACATTTCAATATAATCATAACAAAATCTAAGATGCAATAACAGAAAGGGAAATATCATTCTGTATAATTACATACATAAATGCATAAAATATTTATTGGCCAAAGTTTACAAAATAATCATAGATTCATCAACAAAGTACTTAAGATAGAGAGATAAGTTAAATAGCTGGGGAAAATATTCAGTGCTCATGGCTGTACTGTGTCAATATGATAATAATGACAATCTTCCCAAAGTTAATTTATAATTGTAATGTTCTCACCAAAATGTAATGTTCTCTCATTGGGTTTTTTGGGGGGTCTCTGGAATCAGTCTTCATTTCAGTTCAGTAATCACCATACTAGTAGCTAGGGGTTAAAGTCCAACTCCTTTATTATCTCTTTCAAAATCTTGTCTCCTTTCCTGGGGCCTGGTTAGCTTTCTTAGAGTCCTATCTCTCTCCTTGGTTCTGAGAACTTGAGCGCCTGCCACCAGTCTTTTGTTTTTGCCAGCTTCTGACTCCAGCTCTCTCCGAATCTCCTTCCTAGCTAAGGCTCCTAGCTTATATGTTCCACACTGAGTATACACCAATCATTATATCACTAGGAAACCATTATTTGTTGTAGGATTAAATCAATGCTAAACTAGATTTAACCACTGTCTCCTCAATTCCACGTAGTATCTTGTTTCAAATTCTGGTCCATAACATCTTGTAGGATTAAATCAATCATAATGAATCATGCTAAATTAGATAACTATTGTCTCATCAATTCCACTGACTTAGTACCTTGTAAGAATCTTTTGTTTCAAGTTCAGTGTTCTGGCCCATAACATATAATTTTTTTTCCCCTGAGGCAATTGGAGTTAAGTGACTTGCCCAGGGTCACACAGCTAGGAAGTGTTAAGTGTCTGAGATGACATTTGAACTTCAGGGCTAGTGCTCTATTCACTGCACTACCTAGCTGCCCCTAATTTATAATTTTTTAATGTCATAACAATCAAATTTTCAAAGAGATACTTGACTGAATTTCATAAAATAATGAAAAAAAGTTATTAGGAAAAACAAAAGATCTAGAAAATCAAGTAAAATAATGAGAAAAGTTGAGAAAGCTAGGAAGCATAGTGGACAGAACACCACCCCAGGAACCAGGATAATTTGGATTCAAATGTGAGCTCAAATAATTACTAGCTATGTAGCCCTGGGAATGTCACTTAATTATTATTGTCTCAAAAAAACGAAGAGTTAGAAATGAAGGAGAAACAGCACTTCTAGACCTCAAGTAATCATCAAAATTATTTTGTGTTAGTTTAAAAATAAAAATAAAATCAATCATACATACTAAACAAGGTAGAATCAGAATCAATGGATCTCAGTAAGTTTTGAAAAACCAAAAAACTTAAGCCACTTAGGAAATGAACTTCCTAATTAATAATAATTATGATAAACTTCTCAGACAACTAGAAAGCAAGAAAGTAGCAATTAGGCTTGAACAAATACTTTATGCAGCCTTAATATTAAAAATCATATAAATGGTCAAAGGATATGAACAGACAATTTTCAGATGAAGAAATTGAAACTATTACCACTCACATGAAAGAGTGTTCCAAATCACTTTTGATCAGAGAAATGCAAATTAAGACAACTCTGAGATATCACTACACACCTGTCAGATTGGCTAAGATGACAGGAAAAAATAATGATGAATGTTGGAGGGGATGTGGGAAAACGGGGACACTGATGCATTGTTGGTGGAGTTGTGAACGAATCCAGCCATTCTGGAGAGCGATCTGGAATTATGCCCAAAAAGTTATCAAACTGTGCATACCCTTTGATCCAGCAGTGTTTCTATTGGGCTTATACCCAAAGAGATACTAAAAAAGGGAAGGGGACCTGTATGTGCCAAAATGTTTGTAGCAGCCCTGTTTGTAGTGGCTAGAAACTGGAAAATGAATGGATGCCCATCAATTGGAGAATGGCTGGATAAATTGTGGTATATGAATGTTATGGAATATTATTGCTCTGTAAGGAATGACCAGCAGGATGAATACAGAGAGGCTTGGAGAGACCTACATGGACTGATGCTAAGTGAGATGAGCAGAACCAGGAGATCATTATACACTTCGACAACGATATTGTATGAGGATGTATTCTGATGGAAGTGGATTTCTCTGACAAAGAGACTTAACTGAGTTTCATTGGAGAAACGATGGACAGAAACAGCTACACCCAAAGAAGGAATACTGGGAAATGAATGTGAACTATTTGCATTTTTGATTTTCTTCCCGAGTTATTTTTACCTTCTGAATCCAATTCTCCCTGTGCAGCGGGAGAACTGTTCGGTTCTGCAAATATGTATTGTATCTAGGATATACTGCAACATATTTAACATATATAGGACTGCTTGCCATCTTGGGGGGGGGGGAGGAGGGAAGGAGGGGAAAAAACGAAACATAAGTGATTGCAAGGGATAATGTCGTGTAAAAATTATCCTGGCATGGATTCTGTCAATACAAAGTTATTACTAAATAAAATAAAATTAAAAAATATTAAAAATCATATCAAAAATTAGGAGCTAAGTAGATAATATATCTTTCACAGCTATAACTATCTATGTATGTGTGTATATGTGTTAATTTGGTCAGATATATATGACAAAAAGTTATTCCCCAGTAGATAAGTGATCAAAAGATATGAATAAATAGCTGTCAAAAAAGAACTTGTAAACTCATAACAATTATGTGAAAGAATGCGCCATATCACAAATTACAAGAAACATTCCAATCAAAATTGCCCTGAGGATTTCCCCACGACCCTGTAAATTTGCAAAGATGACTAAGAATAGATATGGTAGGCATAACAAGTGGGATATTGTTGGAGCTAGGAATTAGTACAATCATTTTGGAATGCAATTTTTAAATTATTCAACTAAAAATTTTAATTGTCCCTACCTTTTGATCCAGATATTTTACTACTAGGTTCATATCTTCAAGGAATCATTAATAAGAAGAATGTCTTCATACACACCAGAGTATTTATAATAGTATTTGAGAGGGGTAGGCAAAGAATTGGAATCAAAGCACTTGCTCATCTATTAACGAATGGCTAACATATATGAATGCAATGGGACATTACTGAATATTACTGACATTTAAGAAACCAAAAAAGGGGATAGAAACTATAGAAACTAACCCCTAAAAAGAGGATAAATACAAAGGAGCATGAAAAGATTTACATGATCTGATTCCAAGTAAAATAAGCATACAAAAAAAAAACAAGGTACACAGTGCTGGTAACCCTATAAGTGGAAACAACAAAAAAGGAACACTTCAAAATAACAGAGTATGAATTATATAATCAATTACAAAATTTCATAGCTCCAAAGAAAAATATGAGAAAATATATGTGTGTATATGAATAAGAGAGAGGCAGACAGATAGATAGAAAGAGATGGAGAGACAGAAGACAGAGAGAAACAGAAAAGAGCAGAGACAGAACCAGAGAGACACACATTCAGAGAGACAGAGGGAAGGAGAGAGAGAGGAAGAAACAAAAGGGAAGGAAGGGAGACAATTAGAGAGGGAGACAGAGAGAGACAATAGCTTGAAGCAGTATCAGAGTCAATGGATACATTGAATATTTTGATGAGAAGAGTGGTGATTAGTAGAACCAGGTTTGTGTGCAAAGTACCGTGTCAATGGTCTTACCAGTGCAAATATGTATGTACATGAGGGTGTGTGTATACGTTTGTGTGTTTATATATATTGAAAATATTTTAGACTGTTTTGATGAATTTGCTCTTATTCTTTTTCATCTTTAAAACATTCTTTTCTTAAGTGTGATGACTCTCACTGAAATTTTGATAATAAAAAAATCAATAAAAATTACTTAAAATTATATGAATGTGAGGAATAACACAAATGAATATCATTAAACTATAATAACCAAGATTATTTCCAAAAATGAAATAAAGAGAAATTCTCTGGAGAGTAGGGAAAGGAGAGTTATTGGTATGGAGCTTTTTATATGTTAAAAAGTTTGCTTGGTTAGTTTTGTTGAATGATTTTGTTTTCTCTTTCTTCCTGATTCTTTATTAATAGGATGGCAGTCTAAGTACAAAAGAAGAGGAAAGATATATTCATAAATGAAGGTGATATGAAAAATAATAAATATAAAATTTAGGTAAATAAAATATTCTGGCTACAAGTATCATTGAAAGTAATGAGGTATAATTCTGGTTTTCTTTATCCCAGGCAAAACTGATACCTTCCTAAGTTGCTGTTTTTGGAAACTCAATCTTGAAATGAATTATACAAAGGAAGCCATTTTCTCAACATCAGGATTCTTTCTGAAGAATGTAGCTTCAATCCCTTAGTCTTGTTGCCATTAAAAAAAAAAAAAAAACACACACACCTATATTATATCTTTTGAATCTTTATGATGCAATTACCCTTGCTGCATTCCAAACAAGAAAAAGAGAATGTTGGATCTACTATACTAAAATTTATTTGAACTGATGGTATGTTATCCCAGACTCCAAGCTCTCTTTTCATATATAAGTCGCCCAACTCTGAGAGTTGGGCATTTCATAGATATTTTGTAACTATCATCATGACTTTGGGCACGTATACAAAATAATTTATTTGTCTTTGCATTAATAATCTCTAGTAGATAATGCATGCAAAATTTATAGCTGGTTAGTTTTGCAACCCCTCTCTGACAGACAAAATACAATTGAGTGTTTATCTACATATATCAATTTATAGATTCAAGTATTTTTTTCCAAGATAATAATAAAAGGAAATAATGTAAATCGATTCAACTTCTGGATTTCTCAGAGACACATAAAATAATTCTAGGTTAATTACAGAAATTAATTACAGAAAAATTATTTTCTTACTTTCAACTGATTTCTTCTAAATTAAAAAAAAATTATAAGCTTTAAAATGAGTAAGTTTATTTTTATTTCTTTTGAGAAGGCATAATTTTCCAAATATCTCTGATTGACTTTGGCAAGCAAAGCACATTGCCTTGAACTTACTAGGTAATTTTTAAATGTTTTAATTGAATCAAGTCCAGATTTCTAATGTAGCTGAAAAATTAATCTAAGTAAACAGTAAACACTGATTTAAAATTTAAAAGTGAAATCTGCATCTTCTTTTCAATTGAGAAGAATATGTATTAAAGTCAAATCAAACAAAATAAAACCACTTTTGACAGGGAAAAAAAAAAGATTCAATTGAAAATTTATGTAAATTCTATCTCCCCTAATGCTAAAATCATGCTGGGTACTTCATAAGGAAAAGATAGGAGTTTTTTTTTTTGTTTTTTTGTTGTTGTTTTTTTTTTTCTATATGTGTAGACCATTTGCTGGTCTATCATTTTGGAGAGTAAAATCTGATTTTAGTTGTGTGTGTGTATGTGTGTGTGTTTGCGTGAAAGACAGATAATTTGAGAAATTTACTTTATTTCTCCATATCTCAGTTTTAAAGTGATAATCATAATATTAATGTCCTTTGTGTCATGGATGGTAATAAATTTGTGAGAGATCAACTTAGGGAGAGAGAGGGATTGAGAAGCATTTGTCAAGACTGAGCCAATGCCCCCAAATGCTTCCTTAGCTATGTGAGGGAGATAAGTAGGATGAAGAAACTTTTGTTAATCACCCTTCATAGGACCAATGACATCATGGAATGATGTCTTGATTTTTACATGAATTGCATTGAAGTAAGGCAGATTAGCACAAAGTCGTCAACCTCACTCTCTCTTCCAAAATCATTGAAGTCAGTGGCAGGACTAAAGTCAAGATGATTGGTGATATCAGGATATACTGAATGACCTTGGTGCCTTGGATGTCTGACCAAGCTCTAAGTACTCCATTTCTTCATGGGCACTGGAACAAATAATTCTTATCTGCCCATTTTTCTAAGGGAAATCTTCACATTCTTAGAATAGACATCCTCCTTCCTCAGCAATGGGCTTGTAATCTGTCAGTTACCCTCATCTTGATATAGCTTATCTAACAAGATGGTTTTAGTGGGCTGTGGCCCCTGCATGTGCTTCACCTTCAACAAGTGAGAGTTGTGTGACAGGTAGACAACAAAAGTATATGAGCAGCCCCAAAAAGAGCTTGTCAGAAGTGCTATTCATCTCTGAATACCTCCTATATCTGAGGATGAAGAAACTACTGAGTAAATAAGAATATACTCCATCAATCCAAGTCTAATGCATCAGCATTCCAAGAGTATAATTTCTTAATAAAGGAAGTCAAAATGTCACTTTAGGCACTGAATCAGGGAAATATTGGCATTTTTCCAAAGCTTCACTCACTATGTCCACTTGATCTGCCAATGGCTTGAAATTTTGGACTGTATTAAGAGAAGCACAGTTCTTAAAAAAAACCAAAAATCATCCTGCTATACTCTGTCCTAATCAGATCTTTACTATATTCATTCAGCTTTACAAAATTCAGGTCTGGTGACCACAGATTAGGAAGTACATAGATAAAATGGAGAGTATTCAAGAGATTGCCATAAAGATGATGAAAGAGCTTGAATCTATTTCAAGTGAGAATGCTTGAAGGAACTGGAGATGTTTGGCTCATAAATGAATGAGAACAGGGAACATAATATTATTTGAAGGTCAATCATGTAGGAAAAAAGATTAAGCTTATTCTTTTTGCCCACGGAATAGAGAGACAAGAATAATTAGTGGAAGTCATCAAGAAGCAAATTCATATTTATAGTTATGGGAAAAAAATACCTCCTAAGAATTAGGACTATTAAAAAGAGTAATGGAGTGCTTCAGTGTGAGTTATCTCTCATTCAAAGTATTTAGCCAGAGATTGGATGAACACTTAGGAGGATGGTTTTAAAAAAGATTCTTTTTGGGTATGTTTTTAATTTCAATGGCTACTAAAGGCCCTTCCAATTCTCTAATTCTCCAATTCTCCAATTCTGTGATTTAGCAGAGATCTAACACTTTGTTACTTTCAAGTCTAGAAGGCTATATGCTTGTTTTATTTCATAAATCAAAAATGAAATAAATCAACTTTAAAAGTAATGGTGAAATTTTTTTCTATTGGAAAGTGATTCTAGTTTTCTTATTAAAATAATAATTATTTTATTCCACTCTCTCAAGTGCTTTCCTGGATTAATTTCTTTATATGAAAGCCACATATTTTCTATAATATCTCAGTTATAAAGAGCTCCAAGTATTATCTAATTCAACCCATAACTATAGCAGAACTTCCCTTTCCATTATTCCCCAAGAAGTGGTTGTGTGACCTCAAAAGGCAATGACTTACTCCTTTGTTTCTTATACTCATGCAACTTATAGCTTAATAAAACAATAATTTTGCCCTATAATGTTTGACAAAATCATTCAGCAATATAACATATTGATGATCAGTAAAAACATTAGCAAAATGAAAAACCATTTATTAGCCATTGGTAATAGTAGCATGCAATTTTCTGTTCCATTTATTTAAATAAAATAGATAAAACCTAAATAGCACTTTAATTGCTCTTAATTTTAAGCAACCAGATTTAGCAAATAGAATCGATAATAATCACTAAACCACTTCCATGATAGTATTTGTTTAGCTCTCAGAGAAAAAAAAAAGATCGTTTATTTTTGCATGGCTAACATTCTAAAATCACTCTGAAAATGTCTGGACTTCTGTTTCTCAAAGGTTTGACAATTATGTTACACACACAAAGGTGAATTTTTAAAATTAACTTTTAAAAGGATTTGCTATCTCTCCCTCCTATTATCTACCATCTACTATTTAAAAAAAAAAAAGGGGAAAAAGCAAACTCTCATTGACTTTGACAATTTAATCTTCTCATTTTCAGTAACTTGGAAGAGATAAATGCATCTGATTAAGGAACTTAGGACCAAGTGGACGAGTGAAAGAGAGGCAGGAAGTTTAGACTACTCCTACTAGATGCTTGAAAGTTAATGAAAAAGGGGAGTAAAAATATATACTACAAGCCTGACCTCAGTAAAGTTAGTTAACCTTTGAAGGTCTTAGTCTTCATATTTGATAGTGACAGAGACAGACATAGACAGAGAGACACACAGAGAGAAACAGAGACAGAGATAAAAATGGAAGACAAAAGAGAGGCAGTGATGGGGAAGAAGAGAAACAGACAGAGGAATAGAGAGGGACAGAAACAGACAGAGAAATAGAGAGAGAGAAAGAGAGAGAGAGAGAGTGACAGAGACAGAGACAGAGAGAGGAGAGAGGAAGGGAGAGAAATAAGGGAAGAGAAAGGGAAGAAGATAAAGAAAAGAAAGAGGGAAGTAATTAGAAAGATAGAGACAGTAACTTGAAGCAGTAGCAGAGACATAGATGCTTTGAGTTTTGTGATGAGAAGAGTGGTGATTGGTAGAACTAAATCACAAAAGAGACAAGAAAGATTTGAAACAAGAAACAGATGCAAGAGCAGGTCCTTGAGAGGAGGATAGGTCCATCTCATTCTCTAAGACTAGCATAAAAGATTGGGATTATAGGTTTAGGTCTATACAATGGGGATAGTTGAGGGAGCTTATATGTGGGCTAGCCACCCAAATAGTAAATGAGGTCTAAGTAAAGTGTCTTAAAAAGAATGGAAATTGAATTGAAATAGTAGTATGAGGTGAGATAGGAATGTCTGGAGCAGTCATTGTCAGGAATGTGACAGATCCTGTTTAGAAATCTTGGAGTAAAAGAAGTTTTGTGGTGTTCCCTGGGTGGTCTGTCTGTAGCATTGCCACAGTGTGATGATGTTTGGGTGTGAAGAGATATGGAGAGAAGATGGATATCGATGGCAACTTTTTCAGTCTTGTCCCTTATGTATGAAATTCCCTTTTTATCAGTCACATATATGATAAAAATGGCAACTTGTAATGGAAAGAGCGCTTAGGAAAGATCTGAATTAAACCTCTTTCCCACATATAGTAACTATGGTCACCTTGGGTAAATACCACCATGGGTCTTCATTTCCTCACTTGTAAATAGGAATAATAACATTTATATTGCCTGATTCACAGTATTGTTATGAGGAAAGTAGATTTATTTTTTCTTTATCTGGTTTCTGATCTACTTAACAGTTTAGTAATTGAGCCCAGAATAGTACAAATTCTCTTCAAGAATATTCTGGGAGAATTTTTAAAAGTCTTTATTAAAATACATACATAAGATTTCTATAGGTCTCCTATTTTTTTTTTTTTAAGTGTGTTGTGTGTTGGGAGGGGGAGAAGGAATCAGGTTAACCTAGAAAGGCTTGGTTTTAGTAAATCTATATGTATCTCCATGATCATTTTTTTAAAGTGTTTGGATATCTTTAATTTAATTCATTTTAAAATGCTGCCTTGGCTTGCTTAAGACCAAGCTCTCTAGTCTATATTTCATAGCAAATGGAATTGAGAATGCAATTAAAATTTTTCATTAAAATATGTTTTCTTTGTAAATATGTAATGGGTTGTTGTTATTTTAATGAATTAATAAATTTTAAAATATCACTTTTAATTTATAATAATAATAAACATTGATAGATTTAACATATAACAAAAACTCTCTGGAATCCTCAATGCTGATGATCTTCTCAGTCAGGGGGCCCCTAAGACCAAATAGTTTGAGAACTGTTTGTGAAATTCAAACTTTTTCCCTTCCTAAAAATCAGGACATTTATCAATTTTTAGCCTTCTGAAAGCTTTCTAATTTGCTTTGATACTTCCATGATTATTTTGTAGAAATTTATCACGTTAGTATATAATATATTATGGTCCGGAAGTATTGCTAGGTACCATCTTAACTATTTTTAAAACTTCATTTACTCCCTGTTACCTCAGATGTCAGATATCAACAAAACTGTTTACAACTTGATCTCTTCTTATTTCTTCAGTCTACTTACATATTATTCCCCTCTGTTTATTCTAGTATCCAACCATACCTGCCTTTTTGGTATTTCCTACATGCAATACTCAATCTCTCATCTCTTTTTTGTACAGGCTGTCCTGCATTCCTATAATACAGTCCCTCCTCATATTGATTTTCCTTAGTATATTTTAAGACTCAGATCAAGTGCCATCTTCTGTAGAGATTTTTATGTCCTTTTATCCTATAGGAAGTCTCCTCCTTTCCCTTTCTCTGTGTGCTCTCACCCTTGCCCTCAGCTGCTAAGGATTTCTTATTTAAGGTTATCTTGTATCTGCCATGTACATATCTTCTTTGTATCTGAGTGTATATTCTCCCCTCCATTAGGATGAAAATTTCTTGAAAACAAGGAAAGTTTCACCATTCTTTTTATCTCTGAATACTTAACCTGTCACAGTTAGTACTTAATAATTATTCTTTGATTGATTGGCTCCTTAGCTATCTTTGGTTCCAATTCCCTCTTGTCCATATTTGTTCCATCTGCCCTAGGCTGAAGATCATTCTTCTTGAATGAAAAGATGGAAATAAAAATAGAAATCTCCTATTTCCAAATTTCCTGTATATGTTATTGATTAACATTATGCCATTTGACCCCAGCAGCAGGCCTATCCTTTTCTTTGTTCTTATTATTCCAAGTCAAATGCTCTTGTTTCTTTTCTTAGTTTTGGTAATTTTTGTCTTAGTTTTCCAAGTATTTCTTAAAGATTCATGACAATTTTTATACTCTCACTTTGTTGCACATCTCTTTCATCTTTATCCTATTCTTTTCTTTGGTTATCATGAATACAAGGCTACTTTCTTCCAAGATTTGGTTACTTTGATTTGATAAAGAACAAATTAGTTCTTGAATTAAAATGATAAATATTAATGCCTCATCCTATTTCCCACCTGAAATTGGTAGAAAGTTCATCTTCCCAATTTAGCCTGTTTTCCAAAATTCTTGGACATTGATTATTATGAATATATATGTCATCTTTAACCTTTAGCTTTTTTACCCACTGTCCAAATACTAGTGCCTTTCCTGTTAAAATTACCTTATTTATATTTTATATGCACTTATTGGTATACATATCTCCCTTTGTAAAATACAAACCTCTTAAAGAAGAGATTATTTCATTTTTTGTCTTTTTAACTCTAGTACTTAGTACATAGTATGCTACTGATATAAATATTTGTCTATTGATTCTGAAAGAGAAATTGCATTAACAGAAACTAGGAATTATTGTAGGATATATATATAAAGAAGAACTCTCATGGAGGGCTGCTGACTATGAACAAGGTTCTAAGTTTCCATCTCTAAAGATCTTTAAGAACCAATTAGTTAACCATCTCCTTTAAATAATTTAGATGCACTTGTATTCAGAGAAAAGAATAGAATTAATTACCATCATAGTTCCAAATTACTCTTGTGGTTAAAAGGTATGTTTTCTTATCTTTAGTGTTATCTTTAAGTTAGTCAATAGTTTCTGGAGAATATTTTTATAACTATGGTATTCTAGTTTATCACTAGTTTGGAAAATCAATTCATATTGATTATGATGATTCAAGGAAGCAAAGACATTTTTTAAGATTTGTCATTTTCCCATGAGAATACAATTATACTCCCAAAGAGTACAACTATAATTTCTCATTTGGCAAATAAACCAGTAAAAGAACTGTTGGAACAATTTGAGCAGCTAAGAAGTAGAAAGGACAAAAACAGTTGAGTGATATGACTTGGTAGAAATATATAATTATTAAGATATGATTCCTATGATAATCCTTTCCCCTTTGCATATAAGAATAAAAAGAGGTGGTGGATATGGGGAAGAAATTCCATAGAATTACATTGTACATTAGAAAAATGTATAAAGCAAATGCCATTCTCGATTTTTTTTTTATTTTGGAAAATGTAGTTATTTTTCATTAAAATATGTTTTCTTTGTAAATATGTAATGGGTTATTGTTATTTTAATGAATTAATAAATTTTAAAATATCACTTTTAATTTATAATAATAATAAACATTGATAGATTTAACATATAACAAAAACTCTCTGGAATCCTCAATGCTGATGATCTTCTCAGTCAGGGGGCCCCTAAGACCAAATGATTTGAGAACTGTTAATTTTAAACAATTTAAGTTGAGTTAATTTTAAAGTAATAAAAATGACCAGAATTTAAAAATCACTCAATCCAGTTTCTACTTTGTCTTGTTATATGCAACAGCTTTTAAAATCTTTATTGCAAACTTTCATTAGTTAGGCAGTGAAAAAATTAATATCCAAGCCATATTTCTTTGTATTATAAAAAAATTCCATAGGAAACTTTGTGGTATTAGAAAACAAATAAAGAAGATATCCTTTAACAGAGGCAATATGGTATAGTAGATAGAATTCTGGACTTGGATTCAGAAAAACTTGTATTCATATTCTGCCACTGCCACTTGATTAGCTCTGTAGCCATGTATTCATCCCGTAATTTCTCAGAGCCACAGTTTCTACATCTATGAAATGAGGGAGTTGGATTTGATGACTCTTCCAGTTCCAAATCTATGCTCTTATAAATGGAAAATAGCTAAATAAATGATGATATATGAATATAATAGAATATTCTTGTATCATAATGAAATACAAATTCAGGGAATTCAAAGAAAAGAGGGAAGAGTTGTATGAAATGACAAATGGAGAATAATATCAAGAGAACAGTATAAATAATGATTCCAATAATATAAACAAAAACAACACTAAGCAGCAGTGAACTCATTAGTTGCAATGAACAATTTTTGTTCAGGAAAAAAAATGAAGAAGAAATACGTTCCTTCTCTTGGTAGAGAAGTCTAAGATAACATCTGTGGAAAGTTTTCATATGCTTGAAACCTAAGTTCTCCTTCCTTTGCTGATGGGTTTTGTTTTACTATTGTTCTTTGTTATATGGCAAAGTTCAATGGTGTAGAACATGGAGAGTATATATTTAGAAATAAATTTGATAGTTTGGGGAAGATGGCATCAGTTTTAAATAAAAAAGATGATCCTTTTAGTTACTGATTCATTCTTTTTTCATTTTTTTTCAACACCCTAAATCAAGCTATTGCCAAGCCTTTTCAATTCATCTCCATATTATCTCTGAGATCTGTCTTCTTAATAGTCATACCACAATTACTCTAGTTCAGGTTCTGATCACCTCTTGCCTGGACTATTGCTGTAGCCTCCTATTTGGTCTCCCTGTCTCTGGTTTTGTTGCCCCACTTCCCCTGTAACCCCTTCTTCATACGTTTTCCAAATTGATATTCCTCACGCATAAATCAGTTGGGCCATTTCACTTTCCTACTTAAGAAGCTTTAGTGGTTCCTTATACCCCTTAGGATAAAATACAACCGTGTTTGACATTTAAATTACTCCACTTAGCATTTAAAACCCTTTATAATCTGTCTCTGACTGATTTTCTAGACATTTCATTTATTCCCCCTCATTCACTCTGTTCCTGCCAAACGGACTCAGCATTCTATCTCTCCTATCTCTTCCGTAAGGCAAGCTTACTCTGTCCCCAGCCCCATGAATGGAATGTTTTTCCCCCTGGAATCCCTAACTTCTTTCAAGGCCTAGATCAGGTGTCATAGTCTTTAGAGATCCTTCATGACCTGCTCCTTCCCCTTCTACTCCACTCAGTAGCCATGTATACATCCCACAATCTCCCAGAGCCACAGTTTCTACATCTATGAAATGAGGGAGTTGGATTTGATGACTCTTCCAGCTCCAAATCTATGATCCTATAAATGGAGAATAGCTAAATAAAAAATTGTTAGTGATCTTCTCCATGCTGAAAATGTTTTATAATTGCTTTGTATATACCTATCTACATGTGTATATCTCTTCAGAAAAAAGCATAGCTTTCTCATTATTTTGTTTTTGTACTCCAGCCTTGCCTTGAATACTGAATTAAATTGTCTGTATTCGATATATCATCATTACTGCCATCACAGAGTTTTGGAGACACCTGATCCAAGAAAAGCCTTCAAGACTAAATTTTGTACAAATGAGTAAAATATTTCATTAAAAAATCAATAAACAGCATAATGGGAATTTTATATTCTCTATAACTCATTCTCCTCCTGGCAGTGCTCCTGACTTCCCAGGTTTTGACATGATTGTTGCTTCTTTCTCCTCTTAGAACTTCCCTCAACTCCTGAGTATTTTTTTTTTTACTTTAGAACATCCTTTCATAACGCTGGTTCTCTTTTTCAATCAATGAATTTCTTTTGGAACCCTTCATTTTGAATATGGGACCAGGCTAGTTATGTTTATTTCCATCTCAAATATGGTTTTGACTCTCTGGACTTTGCTACCCCAGGTACCCTGCCCCAAAACTTTTAGGAGATATCATCCCCCTATTATAATGTAAACACTTCATGGGCAGGGACTATTTTGTTTGCCTGTATATGTCTCTACATCTCTTAGCACAGTGCCTACTACATAGTAAACACTGCATGTGTTAATAACTGCATGTTGCCTGCTCAGTCTAACTAAAGATAGAATCTCTTCTAAAAAAAAGTCATCTGCAAATACTTTTTCTTCTTGCCAAGCACATAGCACAAGACATACAGCCAATGACAATACCATTTTAGGGTACCATGAAACCATTAGAGAAGAGGACAAGAAAAGATGAGATGAAAATTAAAAACTCACAGAAAAAAGGCCCCAAACAAGCAGATAGAATTTGGCTTTAAATTCATTGTGCTATGTAATTAGGGGAATATATTTATAATGAAACCAAAAAGAAGACAACAAACAGACTTGGATTGAAAGAGTTCTGCCATTATTTTCCAGTGGTCTCTTTTCACTAGCAACAATATTATAACTCCTACATTTTGACTCTTTTTCCATAGCACACAATGTACTATTTAAGGAAATAGTCATGGCCCCTAAGAAGATAGAGCATCAAATATTTCCAAAAGATATGTACCCTGGAGGTGATATAGTATTAAAGGCACTGAAGTATTCATTTTTTAAAGTTTTTCCCCAAATGAAAAAGTGTGTGTGTGTGTGTGTGTGTGTGTGTGTGTGTGTGTGTGTGTATGTTTTTGAAAGAGAGAACAGAACATCATCAATTACAGAGAAAGAAGAGACAGAGCTAGAGATAGAGAGAACATCATCAAGTACTATCTGTTTTATCATATCTATGCAAATACTTTATGCACACTTCAATCAAGTATGTGTTAAGAATGAGAGAGTTATAGGAAAATTTTTGCAGACTTCTGCTTTACCATTTTTAAAAAATAATTTATAGCTTGTTGAAATAGATCATATGTCTAAAGAGCAATAATCCTGGAATCCACACTAAGGTTAATTGACTCCCAATTCATTAAATTCTCTACTATATCATAGGATTCCAGTTTCCCTTGACCTTCACTTTAATAGGTCAATGATCTGACCCCATAGTTAGAGCCAATTTTGAAGTGGCTATTATATCCTATCATTTTCTATCAGTTAAAATATCAATAAAATAAAATAAAATAATTTCCTTTTTTTTTTTAATGTTTTGTGATGCTTACCACCTCCATATTTTTAAACTCTGTATCTTGAAGAAATTATTCATGATATTCAGGTGTGAGGCTTCTAAATAGTCTATAAATAAGCTGTTGGCCTCCTTCATTTCTTAATCCCAAATCATATTTCTGAATATAGTTTTCATTCTCTTCCCTTATGCTTACATTCACACTAAAATCTCCTTGTATCAAAGCATGTGCTGACTTAATTTAGAGATCTTGCCAAGTTCTTTATACAATTTCCTTTTTTTTCCATATATTGGTACCTCACAGTTACCCTCATGGCAGACTATTTGCTTATGTTCTATTAGACAATATGAGAAAAATATATTTGAAATATTATTTAGTGCTTTGGAATACAAGCAGAAGTCAACTCCAACAATTTCTCTATTAAACTCAGGAATGAAACTTCCATTTAACCACAGCATATTTGTCTTCTTTCATTTAGAGTCATACAACACATATTCTTTAACCATAAGGAAAGGCAGCTGTCACACAAGTTAAAATCTAGTTGAGGGATTTAGAGTTACTTAGAATAGCACTATTGAAAGGAGTAAAAAGTCCAAGTTATCTTTCATAGTGTCTAGCCTTTTTTCTTTCTTTTGGTAAAGAGATTCTTTTTCTCTCTATGTTTTGTGCTCACCAGCTCTTCTTCATTTCACATTAAAGAGTAATTAACAAAATGTCAATATATAGCAATTGTGAACAATTATCTTGGTTGTGACTCTACTTCTTGTGATAATTCACTTTTTCTATTTTTCTCCCTACCTCCCCCATAACTACTAATTCAAACATATGATTTTTATCTTAAAACTGCAGTTTTAATATTTGCAAAATTAAGATGAATGTAAATCAGATATACTTTTAAACATTCATAGAGTTAGTCTTCTGTGTCTTTTTCTTTTTTTTTCCTTCCATCGCATTCTTCTATTCTGTGAAAATCTCTATGTAAACCTAGAGTTGATAATAGAAAATGCCATATGGAAAGTCCTCTGGCAGTATTCCTTAAGGACAAAGGAAAGGTAAAGATGGAGATGGAGCCAAGATAGTAGAGCAAGCTTATAATTATAGGTTTAGCTCTACCCTCCAAATTCATTACCAAGATCTAGAAAATAGAACAAATTTAATCCTAATCAGGAAATCCAAGTTTAAAAAAAAAAAAAAAGGCACAGTGAGTCTTTTTTTCCAGTCCGTATCAGCCAAGAGAGATGAAAATAAGAGTTCTGTGGACATTAGGAACAAGGTCTAGATATGGATAGCATGAAGAATATTCTGGCATTTAAGGAGAATTGGTGCTTAGGAAAAGAACAGATCCAAGGTCCAGGAGAGAAAGAACTGACCTTATTCAAGTTCTAGAAAGATGCAAACTAGGAAGTGAGTATTTCAAAATCACAGATCTGCAGTGATTTTGTAGGAAAGGGATCTATATTTGTGATGATTTTCCAAGGAAAGTACAGTCATAGACTATAGTCTGTGGATTGAGTTAGAAACAAGTTTAGGAGCAAGCAGCAACTATGTAACTGACCCCAGTATCAAGGGAGGGTTCTACCCTTTAGTCTGAAGCCTGTATCAGAATTAACCAGTCAGAAATCCTACACCAAAAGAATAATTCTGCTACTCTGAACCAACAGAGCTTTTTAAATGGCTTAATAATAGCAGAGTTCAGCAGTGGAGTTCCACTGGAATTCCAACCAGGACAAGTCTACCTACAGGTGTGACCCAAACCCAGGCCAGGAATTTACACATATACATGCATTCATAGTTGGGCACAAATATGCATCTTACTCAACAGAATAACATAAAAGAAAGTGGAAATGAGAGAAAAGGAAATAAAAAGAAGAGTAGATTAGGGGAGAGATTAGTCCAAAATAAAACAAATTCTTAAAATGCAAACACACACAATATATATATTTATAGCAATTCTTTTTTGTTGTGGCAAAGAATTGAAAATTGATGTGATATCTTTTGAGTGGAGAGTGGATAAATAAATAAGCTTGTGCTATAAAAAATAATGAAATGGATGGTTTCAGAGAAACCTTGAAAAGCCTGTATGAACTGATGCACAATAAAGTGAGACAAGAGTCACAATAATATTATAAAGGGAAATAGCTTTGAAAGATTTGGGACCTTTTACTAAGACGGTGATCAACTAAGATTCCAGAGGACTAGTGATGAAATATTCTACTCATTGTCTAATAGATGATGTACTTAAGAGTGCAGATTGAAGCATTTTTTTTTGACACAAAGAATATTTATCTTTACAATTCATGTGTATAATAAATACACATGTCTTTCTTCTTAGGAGTGGGGAGAGAGGTTGGAGAGAAACAAAATGAATTTCCATTGAAAAAATAAAATTTTTGAAAGAAAAAAATGACCAAGAGGCAAGGGAAGCAAAGCTTTTATGGCTCATCCAGTCTGACCATTAAACTGGATTCATACTAGTTTGTGGGTCAATAACCCATTGTAACATGGCATCTTCTCTCCTAACTGTCTGGGTTTTTATAGGCTAGTTCAATCCCATAATAACACTCCTTCCCATCATGCTAGTAGTGTCTCAACTGCATCTAGAGGTCCAAAGGGGACTTTCAATTACTACCATATAACTTTAAGTATATCCTTAGTCATAAAAGAAATTTTCAGGTGTCCAGAGCAGTTTCTGTGTTAAAAAGGCCTTAACATTTGTTCTGTCTTGTTCCATCCCACTTCTGGAGTTGATTAAAAAGGCAAAATTGTGAAGCAAGATACCCTGGATTATGGCAAAAATATCACAAAATGTTTCAGTTCTTCCAGCAGTATAACAAAATGTTGATCTTTGAATGAATTTTATATATTAACTGTTGGTATTGCAATGTTTATAAATGATCTAAAAACTGGATGAATCTGAGCATCCTTTGCTCTATTTTCTATCATTGTCATCATCTCTGCAGAACTAGGATGTCTCTACACAAAACTCAGAGCTACTTAATAGTTGGTATATGGTTGGTTGATTGTTTGATTTGGTTTTGTAGTGTGTGTGTGTGTGTGTGTGTGTGTGTGTGTGTTTATTAGTAATGCCCCCCAAACCCATCACTTTCTCATTATGAACTTTTTTCACTTCTCTTTCCCATTCCTTGCTCAACAAATACACATGTTCTTTAGTTTTGTGAGTGTATAATTAAATGAAATATTTACTCAAGTGATATATATCTCCCATTTTATAGTGATTTGTTTCTTTCTACAATATTACTTATTAATCACTGCATCATTGATAAAATTTGCTCAGCTTTAGCCTGGTAATTTCACAGCATAGTGCAACAGAAAGATCACTTGCCTAGAATTAAAAGCAATTCCAGGTTTTGGTTTTAGTCCTCATTTATTAATTATGTTACCTTAAACCAGTGATTTCCCTTCTCTGAGGCTCAGTTTTCTTTATTTGAAAAATAAAGATATTGGCTTAGATGATTAAGTTTCTTCTTCTGGCTTAATAATTCTCAGAAATGTGATTCAATATCAATAATAGAGCCTACAGTAAAAACAGACTTTTTTCAGTCATTATATATCAGCAAGTCCACTAATGCATATTAATACACATCACACATTATGTATCCACAAATGCATTGTGTATTTAAGCCTTAAGACTAAAATTGAGACAGAATGAAAACAAATGCATAACCTTGCAAGATTTTGTTTTACTTAGTTTGATTTTTCAGTATTTATTGCTGTTTTCTTGCTGCTTTAAACACATGTGTGTATGTATATCATTGTCTTCTTAAAACAAAAACAAAATAATATACTTCATTCTACCATCTACATTAAATGTCTTTATATATCTCTTATTTTCTTAAAGGCTTAATTCATTGAGAAAGCCTTCTGCAATTGATTCCTTCATTTCCTATGGGTTGAATTGTCATTTCTATGCTGATGATTCCCACATCTATATATTAAATCTAACCTCTCTCCTGAGTTATTTTCTCAAATTACTAATTACTTCTTGAACATCTGATTGAATGTCATATAGATGTCTTAAACTCATTATTTTTCATCCCAAATGCTTCCCTGATTCTACTCCCTATTTTTTTTGTAAAAAGTATTAATTTTTTTCCAATTATATGTAAAGATAGTTTTTTAACATTCATGTTTATAAGATTTGAATTCCAAATTTCTTTCCCTCTCTTCCTTCCTTTCCTCCTTCCCCAAGACAGTAAACAATCTGATATATATTATGCACATGCAATTATGTAAACATCTTTCCACTTTAGTCATGTAGAAAAAGAAGAATCAAAATAAAAAGGAAAATCCACAAAAAAGTAAAAATAATATGCTTCAATCATTGTATTGCTGAGAAGGGCTAAGTCAATCTTAGTTGATCGTTGTACAGTGTTATTGTATGATATTTCTCAGCATCCATTAAATTTTCCAAGGATTTTCTGAAATTTCTGAAATCTCAAATCTCAAATCCACCTGTTCATCATTTCTTATAGCATAATAATATTCCAATACATTCAATCCACCACTTGTTCAACCATTCTCCAATTTATGGGTATTACCTCAATTTCTAATTCTTTGCCACCACAAAAAGATCTGCTAGAAATATTTTTATACATGTTAAGTCTTTTTCCCTTTTCCATGATCTCTTTGAAATACAGATCTAGTAGTGCCATTGCTAGATCAAAGGGTATCTTCAGTTTGATTGTCCTTTGGGCATAGTTCCAAATTGCTCTCCAGAAAGGTAGGATCAATTTTCAACTCCATCAACAATGCAATAATATTCTAATTTTTCCACATCCACTCTAACATTCAGCATTTTATTAGCTCCTCTGATAGGTGTGAGGTGGTACTTCAGAGTTGTTTTAATTTGCATTTCTCTAATCAACAGTAATTTAGAGCATTTTTGTATGACCATAGATAGTTTTAATTTATTCATTTGAAAATTGCCTATTCAAATTCTTTGACCATTCATCCTAAGGGAAATAACTTACATTATAATTTAGACTCAGTTCTCTACATAGTTGTGAAATGAGTCATTTATTAGAAATATTTGCTGTAAAAATTGTTTCCCATCTTTCTACTTTCTTTCTAATCTTAGTTGCATTGATTTTGTTTGTGCAAAACTTTTTTTTATTTTATTTTAATGTAATCATTTATCCATTTTGCATTTCATAATGTTATTTATCTCCTGTTTGGTCATAATTTTTTTCTTTTCTCCATAGATCTGATAGATAAATTATCCTTTGCTGTCCTGATTTGCTTATAATATCACCTTTTATGTCTAAATCAAATACTCATTTTGGCCTTATTTTGGTATATGGCGTAAAATGTTGGTCTATTCTTAGTTTTTGCATACTATTTTTAAGTATTCCAAGCAGTTTTTGTAAAATATTTAGTTCTTATCTCACAAGCTAGAGTCTTTGGATTTATAAAACATTGGATTACTATGGTCATCTACTACTATGTCTTTTCATCTGGAAAGTTTGAAAGTCACCTATTTCATTTATGCTCAGTTTTGCTGGATAGTTGATTCTTGGTTGTAAATGAAGCTCTTTTTTTTTTCCTTCTGGAAAATTATGTTCTATGACTCCTGATCCTTTAATGTAGAATCTGCCAAGTCCTATGTATCTGATATTGCTTGATATCTGAATTGTTTCTTTCTGTCTGCTTGCAGTATTTCCTTCTTAATTGATAGTCCTGGAATTTGGTTATAATATTTCTTGGGGTTTTCATTTTGGGATCTCTTTCAGGAAGTAATCAGTGGATTCTTTCAATAATCATTTTACCCTCTGATTCTGGGATATCAGGATAGGTTTCCTTGATAATTTCATGAAAGCTTTTGCCCAAGCTCTTTTACCATGGCTTTCAGATAGCTCAATAATTCTTAAATTATTTTTCCTTCATATATTTTCCAAGTCAGTTGTTTTTCAGGGAAATATTTTATATTTTCTTTTTTCTTTTCTTTTGATTTTGTTTAGCTGATTCTTATTTTTTTTAAGGAAGATTTGTCTTTCTTAATGTATTTATTTACTTATGCAAAGTAACTTATGCAAAATAGAAAAAGATGAAAAGAAAAAAATGTCATATGTATAGCAGAACTTTAGAGGATTCAAAATATATAACAAATTTCTGTTTAAAGAAAGCATATATAATAATTGAACACATTGTATCCAGATTTTTCCATCTTTTTTCTTTACTTCTTTATAGGTTTTCTTTTATTCTCTGTTGTGCATATTTTACTTTATTCTTTTTTTTCCCTTTCCTCCCACCTCTCCCAAGCATGGTGTAGTTAAGCACAGATATATTTGCATGTATGTATATGTATATACACATATAGTTTTATATATATACATACACATACATACATATACACATATATCTAAAACTATTAATATGACTGACATATAATGTAGATTTCTCTCTTTTAACTGAATTTTTGACTTTGTGATGATTACTACCCTTATTTTTACTTTTTTTCTAATAATTCTACTCCTGATCATTGATACTGTATTTGTATATATCTTTTTGTTTCTTAATTCTGCTAACTCTTCTACTTTACTTCTACCCACTAGTTTGCCAAGGATCCCTCTTTTATCTTCTCCCCCCCACTCTTTTTCTCACTCTTTATCCCATTCCTATTAATCTAGATAACCTCCCCTTCTTATTTCTTTATAAATTTGGGAGGATTAAATAAGTATGATTCTTTCTCTTATCTATTTCCCATGTGAGTAGGATATTAGAACTGCCAACTTTTCCCTTGTTTAATTCTTTTGTGTCAATTCATGTTCTCACACTTCATTTGTATAACATAGTTACTGTTTGTACCTTTTCCTAAATGGTTTTACTTTTTAGAATCACATCATACTCAACTCTACTGCAATCTTTCTTTTGAAATATCCAATTATTAATGATAATCTTAGGCTTATTGTGTATTTTTCCATAGATAAAGTATAAACAGTTTGTCCTTATTGAATCCTTAAATTTAGTCTTTGGTGTTGATTCTTATGTCAAATTTTCTATTAAGTTTAGATTTGTTTGCCACAAAATCTTGAAAATCTGGCAATTCACTGAATGCCCTTTATTTGTCCAGCATTATTTTTAATTTTGCTGGATGTAATAGCCACAACCTAGTTCTTTAGATCTATCATATATAGTATTCCAAAAACTGTGGTCTTATTATAACTGCTGATAGGTTTTATGTGATGTCCAACATATTTAATTTTTTTTGTTGTTTCTGCTGTTGTTGCTTTTAAAATTTCCTCTTTCATCGAGGGGTTTCAAATTTTAGCAATGATGTTCCTATATAGTTCTTTTTGTGATTTCTTTTAAATGGTGATTGGTAGATTTTTTTCTATTTGTACTTTTCCCTCTTATTCTAACACTTTTTTTTTTGAGAGGCAGTTGGTGTTGTGTCATTCCCAGGGTCACACAGTTGATGAGTATTAAGTATCTAAGGCTGGATTTGAACTCAAATTCTCCTGAATTCAAGGCCATTGCTTTGTCTTCTGGACTTTCTAGCTGCCTCTTGTCCTAATATTTAAGGACAATTTTGTTTTTTAATTGTATCAAGATTCTTTTTTTTTTTGGTCATACTTTTCAGATAGTTCAATTATTCTTGTTTTCTCTTCTTGATTTGTTCCCCAGATCTGTAGTTTTTCTTATGAGATGTCTCATACTCTCTTCAATTTTTTTTTATTCTTTACATTTTATTATTTCTTTGTCTTTATAACTTCACTAACTTCCCCTTTCCCAATTCTAATGTTTAAAGAGTCTTTTTCTTCTCTACGACTCTGTATCTCCTTTTCTAGTTGATTGACTTTGTTTTCATAATCTTCTCATTTTTTTTTTTTTGGATTTTTTTTTCCTTAATCTTTCTCATTTGATTTTTGAAATCTTTTTTTGAGTTTTTTACTTGAATTGTTCTTGGATGAGTAATGTTGCTCTTTGGTGTAGGAAAGGCTTTTTTTTCTTTGCTTTAGTATAGTCCCCTGAAGATGAACCCCATAATTTTATTTTCCCATAATAACTTTTTATGTTTGGGTTATTTTTTTTAAAATTATACACACAGAGAGAGACACACACACACAGACACGGAGACACACATACACACACATATTTAATGTATCAGATTGTTGGTATAATCACCAATAGTCCTGGAATATGGAGGATGGTGCCCCTGGCCTCATGTTCTCTTTCAGTTATCCCCTCTGTTCTGGAACCTGAAGCCAAAAATTCCACCCTCCTGTAAGTGCCCACAATCAGCAGCATCCCTGTCCCACTGCTTGTGCACTCACTAGATGTGTAATGGTTCCCTCTTGCCCAGGGCTGTTTCTCTGCAGCACAGGTAGGTCAGCAGAGGTTCCTCAATCTTCCTCTACTCAAATGCCTTGACTCCCCACATTGTCTGGGAAGTGAAAATTCCTATGACTAAGGCCAAGGCTACTTCCCAACCCAGTTAGTTCCAGGGCTTGCCATTTGCTCTTTTAGTAGAAGTAGCTTGGAGATGTCTACATTTCATAGAGGCCAAACTTCCATCCCAGGTTCTTTCTTCAGATCTTCTAGTATTTTCCCAGGAAGATCACTGTTCTGCCCCAGCTCTATTTGTTTTTAGCTTCTGTATGTTTGCCCTGGGCTCAGTTGTGTCTTGTTTGTGGGGAAAATCTGGAAGGTTTGGAATTTTTTGACCCATTCCCCATATTTTCAGAATCCTTCAGAATGATTTAAAAGAGAAGTAAATCAGTAAATTAACAATATGTCTCATCAAGACATTATCCTCATTTCTTTGTCTAACTGTTCCGATTTTACAAATTCATATTTATATATTTCATTGCATATTTGTTTAGTGCATTCTGAAGTTATATGTTTATAACTTAAAACTGATACAACTTACAATCTCTGAGCCTTTTGTCTAGTGACATTTCTTTGCAGGCATCTATCTTCACAAGAGTCGAAAAAAAAGCCAAAAAAAAAAAAAAACTACAAGATTGTAAATTCCTTTTTCATAAGTAGTAATCTAGTTTTTTTTTTTTTTCAAATTAAAGCACTGTATTTTCATAAATTCCTTTAAATTAAAGCAAAAATCTTTTCTATACAATCTTATAGTCGTCCATGGACCTGGATATTTCTTTTCTTAAGATAAGGCTCTTGAGATTTAGTTTTAATTCTTTGCATGGTAATTCCTACATTTCTGTTCTAGTCACTAAGCTACAGGATAGTATTTGTGGATTCCTATTTCTTGTTTGTTTTTCCTCCCTCCCCCACCCCAATCAATATTTTCCAAAAATTAATGAATCTCATCCATCAAAAATTAGTAGTAATGATCTTATTTCCATAAAAATAGACTCTTCGTTTTGCCAGCATCAACTTCTGTGTGCTTGCCTGTAGGAAATGATCCATTAGTTAAAAATTAAAAAGAAATTAGAGTCTATTTATCCCTGTTCCTAAATTTGGCTGAGGCAGAGTCCTTAGTCTGCTGCTGAGTTTTCAGAAAAGAGCCATTTGTAAATCATTCCTTATGGCAGCTATCATAGCTAATTTGATTGCTTTTACAACAATACTTTAAAAGCTAATGAAGAAATCCAGCTTTCTGAGTTTCCTGATATACTCTTTGTCAGTGAAGTGGCAACATTTCTTCACTATTGCTATTCAAGAAAACATATGTAATTAGAGATAAAATGTCACCTGGGGAGAAGAGGGCATGAATCTCTTGAATTGTGGCCAAATAAAAATCAAATTGAGAAACTCTATTTTGAAGTTTGATCATTATAAGGCATTAGAGAAGATAAAATGACATGTCACTTCTATTGAGTCATATTTATGCTCTTGTAAGCAAAATAATAATAATAGCTAGCATTTATATAGTGCTTTAAAGTTTTCAAAGTCTTTTATATATGTTATCACATTTTTGTTTCTTTTAGCTATTGCCAGTTAGCATATATTTTCACATCTTTAAGTGTGATGATAATGAAAATTTTTTTTTACCTATAAATGTAGAAAAATATACTTTGGAAAAATAAATCCATTCCATCTGCTTATTTGTAAAATTATAATTATTGCTAGTCTACTTAATTTTCAAATAATTGGAATGTTCTTGACATATATGGGAGGAGGGAAAGTTAAATTGTTTGTTATTCTGTAGTCTTGTAATCAGCCAGTACTGCTTCCAAGTCCTTTTCTGCTCTGAGGGAGAATAAGCTTATGCAGAATTGAACTGGGGCACCCAGCATGCCTTGGCAGGAGAAGGAGCTAAGGATTTCCACCTTGCCAACCTTCATATCTGTCAGCAGTATGTTTGATTAAGGAAAGTCCAGGGTGGTTCGAAAGGATATTAGCCTCTGTTTCTTCAATCTGAACATTACTAGTTGGAGCACGAGGTTTTAATCAAGAAAGGAGAAAAAAAGAAGAAAAATTCTGTCCATGGCTATAGCTATCTATATAAATAAACCATTTTTTCCTAAGTAAATAATTAGAAGAAACCTCTTGAATGATAAAACTGATGATCCCTAATTTACTTAAGTTAAGACTTTTTTTCCTGCCAATTATAGAATTAAGGAAACATTTTCTGCTCTATTGCACAGTGTTTCCAACATGGTAACCAAAGAGTTCCAAGTATTTTTCACAACTGTTCTGTTTTAACAGTGAATATTGTAGTGGCAAAGCTGTTAAAAATGAATAGTGTTCTTATGTGAGTGCATGAAAACAAGGGAAGCAGAGCAACACACAGGGAAGGGAATCCATAGCAATGACAGTGATGCTCCCTGTTTTGAGCTGTTTTTGCCTGCCTGTGAAGCTCGCCTACCATATCCTGGGATCAACACAAAACTCTCAACTTTTGGATGTACTAACTTGAATAATAAAGTTATTCAACATGCTACAAAAAATTACACTGTCTAGTGAATTCAGAGAAAATTATACAAAACTATATGTTCTAAGAAAAAGCAACTATTAACTTGAAAATAGAGGTGGCCATTCTCACCAAAATTTATGACTCAAGACTATCTATTATTTTATTTGTGTTTTTAAGATAGTTGTCATTTCTTGATTCAGATCTAATAGTAATAATAGTTATTGTTTTGTTGCATTTATATAATACTTTAAAGGCTGTAAAGTGCTTTAGAAAAATATCTCACTTTTTCTCACAATAACTTTGGGAGATAGGTGCTGTTGTTATTTCCATTTTTATAGATGAGGAAACTGAGGTAAAAAAGAGATTACAAAAAAGAGATTAAGTAATTTCCATAAGATCTAACAGCTAGTAACTGTCTGAGATGGTTTTTGAATTCAGGTACAACTTGTAAAGAAAATGTAGCAATAACCCTAAGACCACCATCTGGCTTTGGGAGTGATATAATTGGAAATGACATATTTCTTCCCCTAATTTACTCTATATGATCAGGATGCTATGGCTACAGATATTGCTGGCTGTCAAATTACAGCCTATTGGTCAGTGAAAACAAAGGTTCTGAAACTAAAAAGCAACAAAAATGAGGTACTTAAAGTTGATGGAGGTGCAGAACAAAATTGGATGTCTGCCACTTGATCTAGTGACCATTTCAGGCCTAGAAGCACGCATCCAGAAGGTTCCCTATGAGCTCTGTCCAGAGAATTATGGGTGTTACACCTGCACACAAAGTCAGAACCAGACTACTTCTAAACTTCATCTCAAAGCCAAAAAATTAGCATATCAGTGACATGAGGCACCTGGTTTCTCAAACTTTTTCTTATAAATTTATTTTCTGACTCATTCTTTGCTAACTTTTAGAACTTAGCGCACTTTAATTGGCACTACAATTATACTAAACTTTGCCCCTTGACTTTGGAGATGGGGCCTGAAAATTCTTTTGAGATACCTTGTGACAGTCTGGAAGCCAAACATTTTTGAATGCTCTCTTCTCTGTAATCTAGCTGCTTATCAATATAGGAAACTGATCATGAGTAAACCCTACTCTATTAAGCAAATTCAGTTGTCTGGGTTACTGTGACTTTCTTCACAAGTGACTTTTTCACAGTCTCATGCTAAGATACGTCAGATGTGGGATTTGAGCTAAGGTCATCCTAACTTTGGATCTCTAGCCACTAGAACATATTACCTTTCACTAAAACTTATTTGTCTTTTAATGTAAACAGGAATGGTATACATAGAAGGGGAGGTTGTCTGAGACCCAAACCAAGAATTGTTATCTTAGTTCAAAGTTTTACTAATTTGGTATATGAACTCTGGAAGTTTTTGAAAATAAATCTGAATAGCATCCATTAGTGATGTCTTCTGTGGCTTTCTTTAAACTTGCAGAGATAGAGACCCATAGCAACTTAAACGAAGTATGCAAAGAGTTAGTTGAAAGAAAATAATATCAACTTAGATGTAAAATAGCATCCTGAACATATCTGTTTAATATGCACAAAGTAGTCCAGGCCCATTTTTAGATTCTATACATTTCAGTATGGAGCCATCTCACTGAAGTGAGTTATACAAAGAAGATAGCAAGGCTTTCAAGTCAGGCCAGATAACTGAATGAAATTATTGCCTTCATTTGGTATGGTCTTTTAGTTGGTAAAGCAGGAAACTCCTTATCTGGGAATAAAGAAACTATCAACTCTCTTCTCATCATTGGACCACAATAAGAAGATAATAATCTATCAGGCTTTCTTCACTGCTTTCTCCCCTTAGGAAATTATCCTTTGGAATCCCTGTCAAGTATATCCACTTATGATAAGCAGTTTCCAAAACCTGAAAAAAAGAAAAATTAAGAATATTGTTTATGGAGCTTCATTTGCTACCAACAATAAGTGGAAAGCTATTGATTAAATTTCCCAATAAGGCAGTTATGCTGCAGAAGAAGCTTTTTAAGTTATTAAGTGTGCAACATAAAACATCATATAGTTATTTCAGACTATGTTCCTATTTCCTGAAACTATGTGAAATCTAAAAGTAACCAATTCAACAGACTTATTAAGCAACTTATTAAACTGTATATAGCACTGGGGGGGGGGGGAGGGGAGAGGCAATACAGAACACAGAATCTCAGAGGTAGAAGCAACCTCAGAAGCCATTTAGTCCAACTCAAACCAGACCAACAATCCTTTTTATAACATCCCCATCAAATGGTCATCAAGCTCTTTTTGAAAACCTCTAGAAGGGTAGGAGAAAAGAAGACTTTTATACATCCTGAAATGACATCCCCTTTTTTAGGCAATTCTCATTTTTAAAATAAGTATTTTTATATCAATCTTAAGTTTGCCTCTCTCCTCCTCACTTCTACCTTAAAATGCCTTGAGAATCATTTCCTCAGCAACCTCAAAATTGTGTTGCTTTCAGGACATCTTTGTCTATATTGAACTAGTCCAACCATTTTTCCTATCTATTTTCTTCACTGACATTTTAACTTTCTTGGGTGACACTTATGGTAGAATCCAAATGAGTAGATAAGTTCTTAGTGGGGGAAAAGTTCTCTATAAAAATCTTACTGATCTTTTTCATTGTTTACTTGTTCATTTTGTTTAGTTTTTTTTACTTATTTGGATTTCTCAGGAACGATAATAAGTTGGAAAGCATTCAGAGAAAGACAATCAATATAATAAGGGAACTTGAATTCTTACCAAATGATGATCTCTTGAAGTAAATGATATTTGATCTATAGTAAAGGAAGCTTAGGTAGTACATGATAGCTGTCTTCAGGTATCTAAACTAATTAGACTTTTTTTTTTTTTCCAGTTTAACCTCAGAGGACAAAATCAGACTCAGTGAATAGAAAGAACAAAATAGCAAATTTAGATAAGATGCTCATAAAAACAAACAAGCCCTTAGAGCTAGTCAATAAAAGAATTCTCTCCATTCTTGAGAAGTGCCAGCTTTCTCTTTGTTAAAAGTTGTCTAACAAAGGCGAATTAACTAGTTGCTAGGTATATCATAGTGTAGATAGGCATTTTTTTTTAACATGTACAAAACTAAATGGCTATTAAAGTCCCTTCCAATCTAGAAATACTATGATTTTGTGACAAGTTTTTAAAAAACATTTCTTTCTCTCTATTGCTTGTTACTATTTTATGAGGTGATGATCTTCCAGATCTTTTTGCAGATGAGTTTATAAATACACCTATATTTTGAGTGGGGTTGCCTTTGGCTGCAATTTAGAGAACTGCTGTTTACTTATCTAATCAGTTTCTAAGCTCTTTTGATCCCTTTTGGCAAATGATTTACCTCTGTTAAACTGCATAAAAATGTTTTGCATTTAGTAACAGTGACTTTTCCTGGATTTTCCATAGGCATCAATAGCTTATTTAAATAGCTCAAGTTTGAGTTTAATGACATACCTTGATTTCATTTTTTTCATTTGTTCATATGATTGTGTATTAATTTTATTCTTTGCTCTAACAAATTGGTGGTCTGACTGTAGACATATCCCTCAATAATGAAGTGTTTCTTATGTAAATAAGATACTCAGTTTCATTTGAACTCTCCCCTTTCTCATTTCTAATGCCATCTATTTCTTTTCCTTCCATTTCTTTTCTCAATAAAGAATTCATGATCTTATAGGCATTCTTAGTCTTTTCCTATTGTGTCTTGGGCCCCTTTTGCAATTTGGTAAAGCCTGTGGACCTTTTCTCAGAATAACATTTTAAAATGCATTACATAAACTATATAGGGTTACAAAGGAAACCAATTAGATTGAAATACAATTATCAAAACTTTTAAAAATCAAGGTCATTGACTTCAGATTAATAATACCTGAATAAAGCTTCTGTGAACTCTACAAATCTTTGGCCTGGCTCATGCCTTATTTTAGGACCAATTTTTCCCCATATTTTTGGAGGCTGTTTTTACTCAATTCAAGTTGCATTCAAGTCAGAGAACATCAAAACACAGAATAGCCTCTTAATCTCTCTGCCCTCCTACCCATGTTATGAGAATTAATGGGATTTTAACTATAGGGAAAAAAAGGAATGAGAATTGAAGTTTGAGACTGGAAATGACACAAATGAAGCAGAATAGGGCCTTGTTTAATTAAAGTGGAGTGAAACCAAGGTGTATAGCAGAGGCAAACGTTTCTTTTTCAGGGTTAGTTAGGCCTTGGCAACATTTCTTGAGCTAGCCCAAGTTCACTAAGTTTCTACCTGAGATAAGAAAAAGTACTAGATGTGGTAAAAAAATCTTTCTTTTGTGTTATGTCCCATTCATGCTAAAAGCAAAGCATAGAGATCCAGTGACCTAGAGTCCCTCCAGGATCCTTGAAACTTTATCTGATTATAACTGTGCTTCTGATTTTCTGGACTTCACTGCCATGGCTCCCCCTCTGGTATCTTTTTTCCATCCTCAACCTTTTTCAGCTCCCTTTTAATTATTGTCTTCCCCAATTGCAATGTAAGCTCCTTGAGGCCAGGAACTCTCTCTATTTTTGTTCATATATTTTTGTTTAACAAATACTTCATGAATGCTTAACTGCCCTAACAACTCATATCGCTGAAATGAGTAAATTAAACTGCTTCTTTGCCTACTTAAGTGAATTGTACATTTCCTAGAACTCTTGAGTTTAAACCAGCTTTTGTATTCCTTGGGGAAATTCCAGGGTATAGGAAGAGAGAGTATGTGCTTGATAGATTTTTTTTTTAATGTGTTGCTTTATGAAAATGTAATATTTATTTGTTTATTGATTCTATGCCAAGAGTAAAAGCGACTAACTGTATGTTCTCTTTTTTATGTATGTTTTTCTATTGCTTTGATAAATCAAACCCATTGTGCCAGGGTTTCATTTCTAGGATTCATTTAAATTTATCTAGTAAAAGAGGATGCAAAGTCTACAAATGGAGAAGAATGCAAATAATTGGGTAGATCTGAAATAATATATATTCTGAGATAATCAAAGGATTAGAGGAATAATGAGGATTAGTAGGTCAATGACTCTCTGAGAACCATAGAAAGCTCAATGTTTATCAACCTGTGGGGTGGAAGATCATACTTGCTAGGTAAGAGGAAAGGCTGACATCAGATGCTCAGCCTTCCAGTTAATAAGATTCTAACAGTGATTAGCAACACCACCTACTGGTTTCAAAAAGAATGATATTAATTTCATTTGGAAGGCCAATGAGTTTCTAAAAGAATTTCCCTACCTCTTCCTTGTCTTCAACAAATATGGGCATATAAACTATAATTTTTATGGTAGCCTTCTTTTTCATCTTATAAACATTGAAATTTAAGATAACCAAATGTTCTATGAAATGTTTCTTATTACATTTGGATAGAAAATAAACTCCCCCTGAAGAGGGGAGAAGGGAGAAGAAGGGTTCATAACCCCCTGAAGAGGGGTTTATAAGTTAAAGAACTTATGAACCATCCTTTCATTTATATTCAACTCTCTTACAGTTTCAGATTTCATTTATGATTCTATTCTTCTAGTAGCAGGTCCACTTGTTGGTCATTAGACAAGCATCATAGACTTAGGGGCAGCTAGGTGGAGCAGTGAATAGTTAGTGGGACCTGGATTCAGGAAGGACTCAGTTCATATTCTATTTATCAGCTGTGTAATCTTAGATGAGTCATTAATCTTTGTTTCCCCAATTTCCTCATTTGTAAAGTAGGATAAAGGCACCTATCTCCCAGGATTGTTGTAGTTATCAAAGTACATATTATTTGTAAAGGGCTTCACATGGTGCCTGGCACATAGTACTATATAAATGCTAGATGTTATTAAAGAACTACTAGCTGTTAATGTTTATAAATGGTCTTAAAAGTTATTTAATTCTTAATTCCAGACTCCTTTTCTACCATTTTGTCACTGGCACAAGTAGCAGGAGATTACACAAGACAGAGAGCAATTTCATATTTCCTTTCATTTCATGTGTTGTTCTGGCTAGAGAATTCATCCATTCACTGATGATGGGGTTCTCTAAATTTAGTTAGATCCTAAGAAAGCAGACATAGTCCAATTGATGGGACTATACATGAAGCTTTTCCATGGTAGATCTTTCCAGAGTTTGATACCCATAGATATGCCTCAAAAATTCCAGAGATAATACCATGCTATGATGAGTGTTCAATTCATTCATGACTATTCTTTGGTTTCAATAATTCAACCAGTTTGGAATTTGTCAAATATATTATTATCATGTAGCCCCCTCAATATGACTTTTTAAAAATGGTCCTTGGCAATTATCATATCTTCCACTCATTCTGAACTGTATCATTCTTAATACCACTTTTAAAGAATTGTGCTGTTCATTTAAATTCGTTCTTAGTCATTCATCCTTACTTCCATCATACATATGTATGGGTATATGTGAGTATACATACACATCTACACTTGTATATGCATATATACATACACATATGTCTTATAAAAGCTAAGCTGATGAATAAATTCCTTAAGCATTCAAATTGATCTTTTGTCAAATCCTTTTTTCCCCTCTTTTCATCTCATTCAGTTTGACTTTTAATAATTTATTTTTGAGAGTTTCTCATCCCTCTTGAACTGTATCTTCTTTACAATGTTAGATTATTGGATCCTATTTATGCCTTCTTCAAACTCTTTGAAGTACACTCCTACAGCCAATACTCTAGTTTAATCCTCCATCATTTCTCACATGGAATATTGGCATGTTAATTGGTCTCTTTCCTTAACTTTCTCCCTACTTTAATCCATCCTCCACTCGACTGCCAAAGTGATTTTCCCAAAGCACGGATCTCATCATGTTAACCCATTGATACAAACACATACATACACACACATATACACACACATTCACTATTGGCTCTGTTATGTCCAGAACCAAATAACTTAATTTTTTTCTATTTGTCACTTAAAACGCTTTGTAATCTGGCCTTTCACATGCTCTATGATCCAGTTGACCAACATAAAACATTTCATTGTCATATCAATATATTTGCACTGAGCACTCCCTATGCTGGGATTGCTCTCCATCCGTACCTTAGTTTTTTTGTTTGTTTGTTTGTTTGTTTGTTTTTTGTTTTTAAATTTCTCTTAGTTCCTTAAAAACTCAGAGCAAATCCCATTTTCTGCAAGAATTACTTTCCTGGTTCCCCCAACTGCTAATTTCTTTCTCTCTGGATTACTACCTAACTAATCTGTATATAACTTATATTGCCTAATTAAATATATGTTGTCTCCCCTCATTAGAATGTAAACTCCTTGAGACCAGAGACTGTTTTTACTTTTCTTTTTATCCCCAGTGCTTTAGTGCAGTTCCTAGATCATAGAAATCAATAAATGCTTATTGGCTGATTGCTATCTAAAATTAAGTATACATATCAGGCTATTTCCAACTTTCTTCTTCTCCATCATGACCCTGATGATGGAATGTATCCTTGCTCCACATTTCTCATTATCATTTCCACAGGAGCAACCAAGTTCTCCTTGAGGGTGAGGATACAATTAAAATAGCAATTTGCTTATTGTTACTTTGTTTTCTGAGGAATAAATTTTCATCAAGGTAAGATATAAATTTATAGACAAATTGCCTTTTGACAAAGAGAATGTTCTGAGAAAAGCACAGATAGTTCAAATTCCCCATCACCACAGTATCACACTTCTCTTCTAGTTTTATGATATTTTCCAAACTCCTTATCCTTTCCAGATGGCTTGTAAAATATTCCCAATACAATATTACTGCTTTCTCCCTCTTCTGATCTAAACCCAAATGTACTATGCTAGTTTCCCCACTCAAGTTCTGAATGTCTTCACATGAGTGTATCCTCTAGGCTAAAAAGAAAAAAATTAAGGCAAACACATTAAATGCCTAAGGTCTTATAGCTAGGAAGTGTCTGAGGTGGGATGAGAACTGACTACTCTATCTTACCTGTTTTATCTTTCCTTTTCTTTTTAAACATCCATTGAGCACTTGCCATTGCATTGTGAGGATTGAATGAGTTAACATATAAAATAAAATGTTTTTCAGAATAACATATAAAAGCTAACTACTCTTGACTTAGATTTACCCTTCTAGAGTCATATTAGATAGATAAAAGATAGACAGGTAGATATAGATAGATAGATGAATAGATGGATAGATAAAATGGGTATCTATGAAGTGCTTATAGCCTGCTAAGTACTACAAATACAAAGCAAAAAAACAAAACAACAACAACAACAACAACAACAACAAAAAAAAAAAAACAAAGAGAAAGACCTGCCCTCTAGGAGTTTACATTCTAAATGTGCAAAGGCAACAATGAAAAAGGAGCTGAAAAGCTGAGGGAGAAGAGGAGGAAAAAGATACCTCTGGGAGGTAAGAAGTGATCTAAGGCATCATAAGTTGTTCTACTTTAAAGAGAACATAATGGTTCCTGGAGGCACTTTCTTAAAAGGAGATTGGGAAGGAATTATGTGTCATCCCATTACACCTATAATGGCAAGTTTGCACTCACTATTTTGTTAATTATACTTCAATTTTATAAAAGTATTTAAGCTGGTAGGTTTTGATTCTTTCTTCTTGGATATCCTGAGAATTGTTAGTCTTTTCTTCTTTTCTTGGTACCAGGCTTGTCAAATATTTGAGAGCAATTTTCTCCTTTGTATTCCTTTTTCAAGTTAAAACTCTTCTAATTAGAGATCCAAAATTCCAGCTAATGAATAGATAAGACTATTCCCTGTCCTTCTCCCTTCTACATGAAGTTTGTAGGCAAGTAACGATATAAGACTATAAAAAATACAAAGCAAATGTTTTATTTTAAAAAGAAATAAATTTGTTTATTTTTAGTAAGTTTTTTTAGAATAGAGGTGCTATATAACTTCACATATAAATAAACATGTACTTTAATAACATTACTTTGCAAAGTTAACTCCCATTAATACCTCCCTCAAGCCCAGTACTACTAGAGTAATAGGTGTATAGTGTGAACTTTTGATTTTAATGGTAGAGAGAATTCCTGGATTCAGTACAATTAAATGTTTATTAAGCACTTTCTACATGTCAGGCAGCGTACTGAGCTCTGTAGATACCGAAAAAGAGACAAAAGACAGTTCCTTCCCTCGGGGATTTTACAATCTAATGATGAGATCAGAATCTTTTCTATATTTATGGTCCTAGAGAGTGACACTGAGAGACTTCGCACAGTGTCTTTGATCCAGCAGTGTCTCTACTGGGCCTGTATTCCAAAGAAATCATAAAAAAATGAAAAAAATCCACACGTGCAAAAATGTTTGTGGCAGCCCTTTTTGTAGTGGCAAGAAACTGGAAACTGAGTAGATGCCCATCAGCTGGAGAATGGCTGAATAAATTATGGTATATAAATGTTATGGAATATTATTTTTCTATAAGAAACAGTTAGCAGGATGATTTCAGAGAGGCCCTGAGAGACTTACATGAACTGATGCTAAGTGAAGTGACTAGAACCAAAAAAACATTGTACACATCAACAACAAGATTATGTGATGATCAATTCTGATGTGCATGGCTCTTTTCAACAATGAGATAATTCAGGCCAATGGTCTTGTGATATTAGAGAGCTATCTGCATCTAGAGAGAGACTGTGGAAACTAAATGTGTATCACAATATCGTATTTTCACTCTTTTTGTTGTTGTTTGCTTGTATTTTGTTTCCTTTCTCATTTTCCCCCTTTTGGTCTGATTTTTCTTGTGCAGTATAATAATTGTGGAAATATGTATAGAATAATTGCATGTTTAACATGTTTTAGCTTACTTGCTATCTAGGGGAGAGAGAAAGGGGAAAGATTTGGAACACAAGGTTTTTTAAGGGTGAATGTTAAAAATTATCCATGCAAAAAATTTGAAAATAAAAAGCTTTAAGAAAAAAATAGAGATTGAGCACATATCATTATCAGAGGCAAGATTTTAAACCACCTCTTCTTGGCTCTGAGGTCAGCTATTAATCTATTATGCCACATTGTATGTCAAGCTCAGTATTATACTATATTTATGTGCTATAGAGCTAGAGATCTTAGAAAATATCTAGTCCAATGCCCTCATTTTACAGGTGATGAAACTGAGGCCCAAGTAACTTTCCCAAAGTCACAAAGGTTATGAAAACCTCACGTTAATTTTTAACTTTATAAACTCTTTTAACGAATAGAAAGTTATGAAACAGCTAAGCTAAATTTTGTCCTATATGTCACATCCTACCTTAAGTTTTAGCCTTTTCTTTGCTAAAAAAACAAATTAAATATTTATGGTTCTTAACCAATGGAATATTCTCATTTAAAGAATAATCAGTTAAATAATCATCTATTAAGCAGGTACTATGTGCCATGCACTCTAGCAATGTCTGAGAATACAAAGAAAGACAAAATCCAAAACAGACTACTTATATCTCAAGTATCAGCCTCAAATATTGTGCATTACCCAATTAAATTCTACTTTATCTTCCACCTTTTCTGGGAACTCTTCCATGATTAAGCCCAAGTGGCTCTGCTCACTCCTTTACTCTGCAATCTCTGAGCACTCAAGTACTCAGGTTGCAATATGTTCATTTAAATATAATTTCAAATGGATTCTTAAGTTTGTTTTTTCATGGAAGAACATTCTGTATGCTCTACTAAATTATACCTTTCTAAAGGGCAAGGATTTTTTTACATTTTATTTTCCTAGTGTCTAAAACATTGGATAGCCAATAAATATGTAAGAACATGACTGAAATTAAAGAGAAATTTTGGGGGAAAAAGTAAAAGTTATAACTTCTCTTTGCACAGATTCTGATCTTCATCTTATTCTGACATCACCAGTAAACCTAATAGTGTCTATTGCCACTTAAAAGTCTTGCCAATGTTGTGCTCCATTTTTAATATTTTATTTTAAAGTAAATTTGGGTTCTTTCCTTCTTTTGTCAGCTGAGAGACAGCCTCCCTCAATGAAATGACTGAGAGTAACATCTTTTCTGTAAATTTGACATCACAAAATATGCATCATTTGTGGCTTAACTGTCACTATTAAATGATCCAGTAATTTTTATTACTTTGTGCCATTCCAAATACACTATGGTCTATGATATATGCAATTGGCTAACATCCCAGAGTCCAGAATGCTTCCAAAGTTTCTGAGGCCTAGAGCAAAAGAGATTATATTAGATCAGAATGCAATATTATGAAGACAACAAAGTGGTTATATTTTAGCATCCTCCCCACTCCTTCTATTCCAGGTCATTATTCTACAGTGGAGGGAATTAGCATGATATAATGCCTACTTGTGTGCCAGGAACAAATATTATTACATTTAATTCTCACAACAACTAGAGAGGTAAAAACTACTATCATCTACATTTCACAAAAGAAAAAATTAAGGCAAACACATGAAATGACTTGCCTAAGGTCTTATAGCTAGGAAGTGTCTGAGGTGGGTACTGACTTTTTTTCTGATTTTGAGCTGAGTGCTGTATTCTGAATCACTTAGCTGTCTCTTCCAAGCAAATAAAACACATTAAGAAGATTTCAGGAATGTACTAGTCTTCCAAAAATTTCTTGGTACCATTTGGGTCAATGGTGTTCAAAATATTGTCTTAATCTGGAGAGATATGCAATGTCTGTGAAGATTTCCTCTAAGCTAAAAATTTCATCACTTTCACTAAAAATGAATCAATGATGAATTATCATATAATTATCATTTATAGGATAATATACTTTCTCTACTCTGCCCTTCATTTACTCCCTCCCCCCATCCAAAGGAGTGTAGTTACTTTACATAGATTTTAAAAAAAAAAAAAGTTTTGGAATTCAGTATAATATATCTGGCTCAAATAGGAAATGGTACTACCAAATGGGCATAAGCAGGACTTTACACATGTGCACACTCAGACTATCTGACACTAGTGTCTTTCCAGCCTTTCTTTTTTGTACCTCAAGTTTCTCTTGGTTTTATCCTCATACCATTGAGATTCTCATCTCCTCACCTTCATGTGACACAAAAAAATTGTTCTCTCACATAGATGAAAGTACCATTTGACTAAAGCTAAATCAAAATTGGACAAACTATAGGTTAGAAGACCACAGCAATAGGGCCATTCTGGGTAGAGCCTGAAATCTCAGTTCCCTGGAAAATGAAACTCATGATGTCTTTTTGAAAACTCCTGGGTGACAGCAACATTTTACTCCTAACAAAGTCTAATATCCCTCCACCTAGTCTTCTGTTTGTTTTTCAAATGTACTGGAATGCTTTGTTAGGAAGATAGTTCCCAGCACCACACTTTAAAGCATCATGTGGAAAAAGAAGTAACTTTTCTCACAACCTGGGAAAAGTTCTCCTATCAGATGCTTTAATAGACTTGTGACCAAATGGTCCAAGATGAGGTACCATTTCAGGTATCTTTTCTGGCAGGGTTTCTGAGTGTGTCTCTGATATCTCCAACATCATATGATGTTACTTGATGAAGGGGTAGGGATGGATAACAGTCCTTTAGTGAAATATAAAAGAGGAACCACCCCCATTTCACTCATGCTTCAATCCCAAATTCTACTTCCTTGCAGAAGCGTGTGTGTGAATACATGCATGCACGCACACACATACACACACACACATGCACACACACACACACACACACTCACACACTACTATCTGTACACACAAACCTCTAGCCCCAAGTTACAAATTCTTGCATTTCATATGTCTTCCCTTATAGTGCTCTATTAAAATGATCTTAATCAGCTGATTTTATATAAAGTTCTCATGATAATTTACTTCCATGTTTTCTGATGTTCTTTGGTACCTAAAAATTGAAGGAAGATGCAGGGGAGAAAAAAAAAAGGTCAAGTGAAGATTAACTATACATAGAATTAAACAAAAACAAGACAAAAAATACATGATAAGGAAACTAGGACAGGGAAAAAGAAAATATGGGAAGTGTTGTTCAAGTGAATCGGTCAGGTTAAACTTCTTAGATGAGATTTGAACAGCATTTTAATGAAGGATATTTGTGAGCTATTTAAGATGTAGCCTCTGACTTTGGTTGTCACCAATAGAGAGGAACCAATTCTATCACTTTCTTCCTCCTTCATCTTTTTGACAATGTCTACTTTCTCCTTAATGTTGCCAAGAAATCTTTATCTATTGATAGAAGAAAGAAGAGAGTCACGTTTAGCTAGGGAAAGTATAAAGTACAATTCAGACAAGAAGGAAGGCACATGTGCTTAAAAATAATGAGTTGATGCTTGCATAGTACTTTTAAAGTTTATAAATCACTTTATGTGCATTAGTTCATTTAATATCTCATTATCTTCACAAGAACTCTGTGATGCTACCAGTAATATTATTTTCATTCTAGAAAAGAGAATAAGGTAAACTGAGATTAAATAATCTGTTTTTGTAGGATCAGAGATTCCGAGTCAGAAAGGACTCTGCAGGTCCATTTAGTCCATCCCTCTCATTTTTCAAGTGAAGAAACTGAGAGATCAGGAGGTGTTAAGTGGATTACAAAAGTACATACAGCCAGTCGATGATGAAGTCAGGATTCAAAACCAGGTTATCACCTTATTCCAAATCCAGTTTAAGATATTACACTTTCCCTTCCCCAACTGATGATTTCATTAACAGTGTATTCATGATAATTTTGATTACTGAAATTAAAGTTTTCACACAAGCAAAACCAATGTAACCAAAATTAAAAGGAAAGCAGGGAACTGGGAGAGGAAGTAGGGGGAGAGGAGTGGTAAGGGCAGAAAATTTACAGCAAGTTTCTCTGATAAAATCCTGATTTCTCAGACATTTAGGAAATGGAGTCAAATTTATAAAATTGAAAACTTCAGTTGATAAATGGTAAAGGGATATGAACAAGCAGTTTTCAAAAGAAAAAAATTTTTAATTAAAGTTTTTTTATTTACAAAACATATGCATGGGTAATTTTTACAACATTGACCCTTGTAAAACTTTTGTTCCAAATGTTCCCTCCTTCCTCAACCCTCTCCCCTAGCTGGCAGGTAGTCCAATACATGTTAAATATGTTAAATACATGTTAAAATCCAATATATCTATATCTATACAACACTTTTTTAATGAATGGAAAACTTTAATTTTTGCTGCACAAGAAAAATCAGAGAAAAAGAAAAACTGAGAAAGAAAACTAAATGCAAGCAAATAACAATAGAGACAGTGAAGGGAAGCATTCTTGAAATGCTTTTAGGTTAGAGTATCTTTGTTAGATTTGCTAATATAGTACCCTGATTTTGACAACATTTGTAGTCTTTTTATTTTTTTTTTGGACATTTTGAAAACTTTTGGCAGAATTTCTGCCATTGGTATTGCATATGAGTCAAAGTAGGGTTACTAACTGGATAAAGAAACAAATAGATAAGAATTAAAAATAACTATAATAAAGTGGTGTATTTTGACTGGCAGAGAGGGGAGCTAGAAGGGAACAAAGATACCAATATCTTTGTACTATGCAGATTCTTCAAAAAATGCTTATTGATTGGACTAGGTATTTGATTTTGGAAACTTTCCTTGCACCTTTGAAATGTTCTTGTTTCTAAAAGTGGCATTGAAGATTTCAATGTTTAAATAGAAGGAGAATCTAATAGGATATTTTATTTATGCCTACAGAAAATTCTTTATACAAATAAATATTATTAGGACTTCTTTTGGACTTTTTTCTTTGCAAAATATTGAGTCTTTTATGATAGTCCCCAAATCACAGAAAGGTACAGAAATCGATGAATAACGTAAGAGGTATATAAACTTACATATAGTAGATGAACTTTTTTTCTACTAAGCCTTGAAAAGTATTTGTTTGGCTATTGTATATCAATCAAGATCAAGATTGTATATCAATCTCTCTGCTTCTATTCCCCATGGTCTCTCAAATCTCTTTCAGTTTGGACTTTTCCTAGAGTGTATATATGAGACTCTAGGCAGAGCCAGGATATATGAATTACTTTAAAAATGTACTTGTTCTGAGTCTTATCTAGGAAGGTCATTCCTGTATCTTCCAATAATACTAGTCTCCCCCTCACCTTCCCACCCAACTCTCATCAGTCCTTCTGTTCTTAAAAAGGTAAAGAGTATTTCTATTTGTTATGGGCCAGAATTTGAAACAAGGTACTAAGTGGAATTGAGGAGACAATGGTTAAATCTAATTTAGCATTGATTTAATCCTACAAAAAAATAATGGTTTCCTAGTGATATAATGATTGGTGTATACTCAGTGTGGAATATATAAGCTAAAAGCTCTTAGGGCCAAAAAGAAGCTCACTAGAAACTCTTGGAGGCTAAGACAGAATCATTCCATTGTCCACCTTTGTGGTGGCCGGAGGCTGCAGCACAAACCTTTGGATTCGGAGAGATTCAGAGGGCAGAGAAGGAGGCAAGAGCTCAAGCTCTCAGAACCAAGGAGATAGGTCTCTAAGAAAACTCCCCAGGAAAGGAGACAAGACTTTGAAGGATTTAGACTTTAACACCTGCCTGCACTTTTGGTGATTACTGAACTGAAACAAAGGCTGTTCTCAGAGATCCCAAGAAAACCCAAAAAGAGAACATTACGTTTTGGTGAGAACATTACATCTATTTGTTTTTTTTTTTTTTTTTCAGATTCCAAAAAAGATCAGAATTTCTAAAGAGCCTTTGGAATGTGATGAGAATAAAACTGCAAGACCATATCCTCACTCCATTCCTGAGTAGCCATAGAATTTTTAGAAGTGACTTAGAGGTGCATAACCCAATAGCCAATATGTGCCTGAATGCCTAAGACTTTTAGTCTTGCCACCCTAAATTTCCCCTTTGTGGCCTCCTGAGGAAGGACTATTCCAAGTTGGAGCATGTCACCCAGGGCCAAAATGTCTCTGGTTGTCTGTGGCTATTCTCAAATATTTAAAAAATACTTTTGTATTAATTGAACAAAATGTTAGAATTGTCCACAGATATGATCATAGGCTATGATTGAAACTTTAGAAATTTCCCTGTGAATAATTTTTTTTTTTCCTTTAGGGAGAGAGTTTTCCCCCTCCGTTTGATCAAGTGAACATCTTATAGAAAGGTGATACTGATGGAAATTTAAATGTTTACTTTTAGACTAGGTGACTTTAGGAGGGTTATAAATATCAGAAGAAAGTGCCTGAATGTTGTTTAGTACTTTCTTTTGGCAATAGGCTGGTAGGTAAAAACAGGAAAGCTGTAACAGGCACTTTAGATGCACCAATAATGAGAAAATGTTGAAACTGAGAAGTATCATCTCCAACTCATATTTAACACTGTGATCCATTTCTCTATAACTCAATAACCACAGTGTTGAAAGCCCTTGTTTTCATGACGCTGACTAATATATTTGTAGACTCCTGCTGAGCCATATGATGTGTGTAGCCTGTTTCTTTTCCATGACATCTTAATGGCTTGTAAATTATACAGTGTAGATCAGTGCAGTGACACTTATTTCTAACAGTTGTTGAGCTGCCTTTGGCATTTCCCCCCTACTCCCTCTCACATACTAACCCAGTAACATTTTTATATAAATGATCTTAGCATAACAGCAGCTATGTGGTTTTTGTAGCAGCTGTTATCTGAAGGTCATTTCAGTGAGCATATCAAGAAGGGTGAGACATAGCTCTAGTCCTGGAAGCCTTTCTAGTCTAGCTAGGAAGAAGAGATATACAAATTAAAAGATTTTTTTTTTTTAACAAAATCGTAGCTTTTCAAAATGTCAGGAGTGGTATGGACATTCAAGTCCACTGGAACTCAGAATGGTCAATAAATCAATGAGGCCTTTATTTCTGCTGCTATAGTAACTGTTAGGGATTATAAAAGAGAATATAAACACCCTCAAGAAACTTATAGTCTGGGCAAGGGAGGCAATAGCATGCTTAGGTAAGCATACTTGACGCAAATTTAACTTTTCAAGGAAGATTCTGAAAGTTGAGAACAATGGAAAAGATTTCCTGTAGAAATGCTACTTGATCTGAGTCTTGAGGGAAAATGGGGATTTTGAGAAAGTTGTAAGAGCTGCAAATAGAATATATTCCAGACCTGGAGGACAGTCAGTGGAATAATAACACAGAAGTTGAAGATGTAATGATATGTATGAGAGATAATTATATCAGTTTGACTGGATTATTGTATGTATGAAAGGGAATAATGTAAAATAGCTAGAAAGGTATGTTGGGGTCAAATTATAATTTTTTTTAAAGCTAAAAAGAGGTATTTACATTTGTTCTACAGTTGGGGAGTGAGACTCAGATTTGTCAGATGTGATGATGTGACATACTTTAAGTAAATCACTTTTGATTTACATGAATTGGTACTGAATGAAGCAAGCAGAATCAGGAAAACATTGTACACAGTAATGGCAAGATTGTGTAATGATAAACTGATAGATTGAGCTCTTCTCAGCAGTTCAATGATTCAAGGTAATTTCAATACACTTGGCATAGAAAATGCCATCTTCATCCAGAGAAAGAACTATGGAGACTGATCAAATCATACTGTTTTCACCTTTTTTTAATGTTTTTTTTCCTTTCTCATGATTGTTCTCTTTTGTTCTGATTTTTCTCTCTTAAGATAACTCATGAAAATATGTAAAAAATGAACATACATGTATAACCTAAAAATCAATTGCTTAAAAAAGGAAATCACTTTGATAGTTGTGTGGAGGGTGATCACCAAGAAATGGCATTTTAAAGTGGTGTTTTCTGGATCTAGTATCTGAAATAAGAGTAAGACATAGTCAACTAAAGAAGGAGATGATGATGTGATACATATAAAATAATGTGATCAACGGTGGGTTGTCCAAGGCATATTCAAAGCAAGATAGACTGACCCTAACCCTAAGTATGGCACAGTACAAAGAGTGCTGAATTTGAAGTCAGAGGTTCTGAATTGAAATCCCATCTCTGTCTTACTACATTTGACCTTGGAGAAGATAGTTAATCTCTCTAAGCATTATTTTCTTAATGTGTAAAACAGAGATGTTGAAATAAGAGAACTCTAAAGTTTCTTCTAACTCTATCTCTGTTATTCTATGAAAAATATGATAGCAACATATAGGATATATTTAGTTAAATTTTTGGAAATTTGATTGTTAGACATTTACCAACAACACATCTCAAGTCCTAAACTTGGGTACCCAAAAGTTTTGATAATCTATGTGAGTAGTTCTACTTTTAGTCTCCTTGGATCCCAAACAATGGAACCAGGATTTATAAATGTAGAGGATTGCTGGGTGAATCACCACATCTAATCTCAGTTGATAAGATGATAGTTCATTAAGTTAATTATAATTATAACTGCTGGTAGTAACTTAGACCTTAAGGGATCTCTTAAATTTGTATTCTTAAGTCTTCTTGCCTTGGAATACATATAACCTGGGATTTTAGGGAGCTATAATGAAGGGAGAAAAGAATACTCTTTGCTGTAGCCAGAGCTGTGGTTGCAGCAATGTCTGTCCCTAATGCCACCAACCACCTGATTCATCCTGAAAGAAGAAAAAAGTCCGCTCTCATTTATAATCTCTTTGTTTCCCTTACCTATACTTGGATCCTTTTACTATCCAGGAGTAGAAGAAAGTCTAACACTGCTAGATAAGCAATATAATCATTTTATGCACACACAAACACACACACACACACACACACACACACACACACACACACATGCACACACTCCTCTCATTTATACTTTGCTTTGGAAAGTATTTGTTAAACTTGTATTGAAATATGAATTTTGGCTTTCTGGGAATTCACAATACTCAATAAATCTGTGGCCTTATTAATGGAGGAACTCTACTGATGAAGGAATGAATAAATTTTTTAAAAAATATTTTAAAAACACTATAATATGCTGAATATATAAATAAAAAAGACATTTAAGTTGCTCTTAAAAAGGCAACTGTCAGATAGTCAATAAATATATATTATAAGTCTACTGGGATGCTTAGGTGACACAATGAACACAGTACCAGGCCAAGTATTAGGGTGATTCATCTTCCTAAGTTTAAATCTGGTCTCAGACACTTATGATTTGTGTAACTTGAGCAAGTCACTTAACACTTTTGCCTCAGTTTCCTTATTGGTAAAAATGAGTTGGAAGAAGAAATGGCAAATCATCCCAGTATCTTGGCCAAGAAGACTCTATCATATAGAGTCAAACATGACTGAAAAATTACTGGACAACACATTGGGCTGGAAGCATTGCAATTCTCAAGGTGCTTGGGTTCAGAATCTTAGACTATTTCCATAAGGTTCTATGGGGAGATTGTCAGAGTGATAGTAATCCACTGATTGCCTGATACAAGCTGACTCCCATCTCTCCTTTAGGGTTTCTTGCTGCTGAAATTTGCCTGCTCTATGGGGTATCTTATGATAGGAATGGTGGTCCCCTTTTTCACACTAGTTACTTCCCCAGATAAAGTCTATGAAGGCTGGATTAAAAACAAGATTGATTGTCTCGAGTATGCTGCCATTTCAAGGGTTCTTGATATAAATAACCATCCATTCTGCCAATTTGTATGACATTTGTGCATGTTTTCCACCATACGGTTTTTATCAATTCTTATTATTGTATCAATACCAGTGAAACATATAAACTAGGATTATTTATTCTTTGTTGTACTGCATGATGAATCATCATTTTTTGCAGTAATGAATTTATGATGGCATCTTTTACCACACTTCTGTCTAATTGCTTATAGCCTATTGGCTCATGCTCACTATGTACTTGTCCATTACTCTTTGGGTGATTCTCCACTTCATTTTTTCAGAAATCATATTATTATACTACTTGTGGCAATATAATATCATTAAAAGAATATTAGCATTTACGTGACAGACAGTACCTACAATATAAATAGAAAGAACAACAATCAAAAGTTGAAGCTGATCTCTGTCATGATAGTCAAGCTTCTCCCCATGGAAGAGATATGACTGTATGTTCCTCCCTTATTTGCAGAGATAAAGGGATATGGATTTGAAATATTAAATATGTTGTCAGGCATAGTTATTAGGCTGATTAGCTCTTATGAATTGATTTTTATTCCCTTATTGTTTTTCTTAAAATTGATAATTTTATTGAAAGAGGTAATCTAAAGCACAGATATGCTACCTTCCTATTCCATAAAAACAAATAACTCCCTATTATCTCCAGAACCAAACACAAAATCCTGTTAGGGTTTTATTTTACTTTACCCCTTCCTACCTTTCCCATCTTCTTATACTTTACTCTTCTTTATGATCTTGTGACACTAGCCTCTTTCCTGTTCTTCACTCAACATACTCCAGATCCCAGCTCAATACCATTTCATTGACTGTCCCCCCTCACTGGAATTCTTTCCCTCCTCCTTTATACCTTCTGACTTCCTTGGAATCCTTCAAATCTTAGGTAAAATTTTTCTATCTATAGGTAACCTTTTCTAGTTCCCTTAATGCTGGGATTTACTCTCTCCTATTATCTCCAGTTTATTCTGTCTATATTGTGTTTGTGCATAGTTGCTTGCGTGTTGTCTCTCCTATTATTATGTAAGTCCCTTGAGGACAGGGGCAGTTTTTGCCTTTCTTTGTACTCCCAGAGTTTAGCATTATATTCTTCACATAATCAGTGCTTAATAAATGTTGACTGTTGCATGCAAAGATTATACTCAAAATTTTTCTAGAGAGTGTATGCTGTGAGTCATATTGAAGTCTCTTGGTCATCCTTTTTTGCCAATAAAAATGTTCTAGATTTTTTCCAAACCTTCTATATATTTATTTCCTTTAGCTACCTTTAGAATTGATTCCCTAATGCCTTCAAAACTAAATCATTGCTTTCATGGACCTTCTATATATAAATGGTCTGGCTTAGTTCCTTTTCTCATCTCTGCTTCAGTTCCATTTCCCCTTCTTCTGAAAACATACCCAAAACTGTGATATTAGAGTTCAAATGTGATGGGTCCCCTATGCTTGAAGATTTTTTTTAATGTTATAAAAATCTTTACACGTCATTTCTGTTTTTATTTGTTTGTTGTTCTCCTTTCTATTTCATCCTTAAATGCTCCCAGGATGACTTGCTTAATTGAGTCAATTTTTGAAATTTATTTTTTCCTTCTTCTTCATGATGTTTTATAAGGCAATAATGTCCATAATCTTCCACTATCCTTCTCAATAGAGAGTTTATATTCTAAACCAGTGGTGCCCTATCCTGTCATATCTCCCTGCTTGGCAAGGAAATTAAATATTTGCAATCTAGCATAATAGTGAATAGAATTCTAGATCTTGCAATCAGGATAATCTAGATTTTAATACAACTTTAGACACATATCAGTAATGGGATCCTGGGAAAGTTATTTTGTCTCCCTAAAGCTCTATTTTACCATCTGTAAAATGAGAATAATGCTATGGTACCTATCTTTTACAGAATTACTATGAGTCTCAATAAGTATATAGCATTTTGAAGATCTTAACAAATAATATGAAAATCATCATCATAATCTTTAGACTATTTTGGTTTAATGACAATTTACATTGATAAACCTTCTTTAGAAAAAAGTTTGTTCTTGTTTAAAATATAGCCAATTTTATTTTTCATAATGCTGTTTAATCCTTACTATGTCCAGGACCTTTCAATTCTTTTCTCAAAAAGAAAATAATGTTAATGATATACTGACATGAAGTTTTTTTTTGTAATCTACAAGGTCTCTCATTCCTTATTCCAGAACCACATTTTGTAACATATTTTTCATCATTTTCACTTTTACTCACCTTTACACAATACACAAATGTAATTATCTAATATCAAAATATATATTAATTTTTTTGGAGTATCTTATTAAGTTTTTAATAGCATTTCTCTACCTTGTTCTCCTCTAGAGCAAGAAATTGGTCCACAAATTGCAATAATTTTCATGGCATTCTTTTTGCAAATACTTATGAAAATTGCATTATTAGATGTCCAAACATCCCAAGAAACAGTTCTTACTGCATTTGGATATATGATAACATTAACTCATAGAATCATGCATTTAGAGCAGCACCACAACTTACAAACCATTTAATCCAATCTCCTCCTTTGAAACATAAGATTGTTGAAACTTAAAGAGGTTAAGTGACTTACTTAGGGTCACAAAGTGAATACATGGTAAAAGTACTAAGTCATTCTAATTCCAAGTAATACTGACAACACTTGATCTCCAAGGAGAATGTATGAATCATCTTTCCATTTATCTATAGCTTCCTTTTATCTTTCTTTTTGTAATGAAATCAAGTTTGCCATAACTCAGTTCCTATGATCATGGGTCTACTGGCTGATAACTGGGCAAAGAATTTTACATTTAGAGTACCAATAGTTAAATTAATATTTATAAAGTGTCTAGAAATCAAATGTTACTCAGCATCTCCCACTTTCTATTCCATCACTTTGTTACTGTAATTGCAAAAAAACAAAAAGACCATGCAGGACTGAGATTCATTCTGTATTTTTTTTTGCATTTTATGGGCTGTCATAGACAGAGTCCATCCCTAAATGGTTTCTCTACCTAATTGGCAAAGAGCTTCTCTATACTTAGATGAGCTGATCTTCAGAAAGTAAACTTTGTGATCGAAACCAATCTTAGTTAACATGATAGAACTTTCCAGAGTATGTGCTTTGTGGGCATAGATTTAAAAATCCAGGGTCACCTGGTGATGAATGAAAAGTAAGATTTTGAGGTGGAAAAGTTGAGAGTACTTAAAAATATAAAAGAATTCTTTGTCATTGATTTCTGTCCACTCCAATGTTTCTGCAAAAGTAATACAGACAAAAATGGGATCAGCTGCTTTTAGGCATGAGCATCTCTCTCACCACCACTAAGATGATTGGAATTAACCAGAACCTTAGCTATTGTTCTTGGTTCTCCTAAAAAATTATTTGAATCATTGGAATTAGATAAGTTTCATATTAGCATTTTAAAAATATTATAGTTTCTCAAAGCGGAGCTATGGAAGTTCTATCTAAAATCTTGTTCTTTAGCAATAGCTTGTAAAAATGAATTTAAATATAGAGTACCACAATGCTTTTGGCAATTGGAATTCAATTTAATATTTTTGTTTCATTTTTTTCTGTCTGAAAATCAGATCATTTTATTTTCATTTTTTTTTTATATTCATGGCACCTAACAAACTAACTGGCACATAAGTGCTTAACAAATGTTTGAATTAAATTTCTTGTTTGTGTGATTTTGAGTTGTTCTTATGAGAATTTTCTCTCTGGCAAATAATGGAGTATAATATACAGATTATTATTTTATAGATATTATAAATATCTTTTTTTTTCTTTTAGAAAGAATGTTGTTTGCAAAATATTTTTCTCCATAAATCCTACTTGGTAAGAAATAATTTGAGATGAATAATTGCCTCTGTAAAAATACACATCACCTGTAATCATATATACTGTACTACAATTAGGACCATACAGTTAAAACCAATTAGGACCAAGATAAGACATGTTACAAAAAGAACCTGGATTTTATTTTGCTCACACAACTATAAATTATAGTTGTGATATCTCTTTCCTACACTCTCATACACATCAGAAAAGGCTTCTAACTCCTCCCCAGCCCCATTTTGGGAAGGGTTTTTTTGGGGAGGGGGGGGGGAAACCTATGATTTCATCTTCATTGTAGGGAACTTCTCACATGAAAGAAGATAAGGAAAATCTCTCCAGTGATCAGATCAACAATTCCCTATAACTTATGACCTTAGGGAGGTGCCTAGAGGCACTAAAGGGCTCAATGAAATCCAAGATCAGTCATTCAGTATATGTCAGCAGCAAGATTTGAACTCCTGGTCTTCCTCATTTCAAGACTAACTTTTTATCCACTAGGCCTGCCTTGTTTCCTTCAATGTGCACATTAAAGTACTCTCAGTAGTCTTTAAGGGTTTAAACTAGGCTCCTTTGAGTTTGTAGACATTTTTCTTTCAATTTAACCCTTGCTTAAATTGTTTATCATACAAAGATAGAGAAATTGTTAGAGTAGTTTAAAGAGAAATTTGAATGTTGCAGAAAAGCAGTTAGGTGTAACAGTTGAAAAATGGCTTAATAGGAAGTATCATCCCTTCTGGAGTCATGGAGATGATATGTTATTTATCCATGATTCCTGGGAATTTGTAAAATCAGCTGAGAAACCAACTTAAATAAAACTATCTCTTCATATGGAGTCAAGAATGTGTATTTAGCTGTGATCTGTCAGAATTGATTTGTACTATATGGGCTTGATGCTGCATGTGCTCTTATGCATTCAGGAAGAGAATGTAGTTTGCTTATGTTTTATTTTATTTTGTTGTTTTTTTCTACTTTATCTGGGATTTTCCATTTGATAAACTGTGAAGGAAGATAAAAATGTAAACTTGAGAAAATTTAAAGAATACATAGAAAAGAAAAAAAGATGAAGAGATCTTTTCTGTAGATGGATGTTGGTTTTCAACTTTATTGTATGAAAAAGATTTGAGAAAAGAGATACCAAATGAAGTAATTCTAAGTTTCCAGACAAGTGAAGAGAAATCAATTACTGATATTTTAGAGATTTGAAATAATTTGTGACATTGGTTATAATCAAATTATTGCTAAGTAGTTATGTAGTATATTATTTTTTATTACTGTTCTCAATTGCAAATAAGTTACATCTAGAGTAACTTAGTAGAGTAACATCTAGAGTAACATTTATATGTAATTATTAATAATGGGAAGCACACTAGTGGAGGCTCAGGATCTATAGTGTTTCATGTACAGACACCATTCACAAGGATTACCACCAGAACCTAAAGTAGAAATTGCCTTTCTTGCAATCCCCAATGTATAGATTTATGAGTTGTGGGCAAAAGTGGGAAATTGGCCCTTGAGAGAGTACTTCACAAGGAAAGGCTTTTAAAAGAACATATCGTGATTTTAACTTTGAGCGAATTAATAGGACTAAGCACATCCTGGGTGATCTCAAATTAGATAATAAGAACTAGGAAACATGAAGTCATATTTCTTTGGATAAATTTTATTATACTATACAAGTTTAAAAAAATTGAAAAATTTCAGAATTTCAAGATATTAATATCATATTCATTTTCAAGGAACAGTCACACCTGTTCAGCATAAGAAAGTATCATTTTAGCAAATAATTAAGATGAATTAACAACACACTTTTGTTGGCATAGAATTGACATGTAATATTTGCTAGCTAATTGAGTTAACTAATTATAATTAATAGCACTGCAAAATGTTGAACAATTTCTTGTAAAGTCCATTTTTGTGTTTCTCATCTCAGCAAAGTGAATTATGAAGCTGATAAAGAAGAAGAGATGAAGAAGAAAGGGGATGGGGAAGGAGGATGAGGAGAAAGAAGGGAGGTAGAAGGGGAAGAGAAGTATAAAGGAGAAAGAAGAGAAGGAAGAGGAAAAAAAATGAGGACAATGATTATGATGAGCATTTATATAGCATTTTATGGTTTGCAAAGCACTTTATAAATATTACTTAAATTTGTCCCCAAAACAATCCTAGGAAGCAGATGCTATTCTTTAAACCTTACTTTACAGATGAAGAAACTAAGGTAGATAAGTTAAATGAGCTAAGCTAGTGTGTGAAGCTGGATTTGAAATACAGTCTTCCTAACTCCTTGTCTAGCTCTCTACCAAAGTACTTACGGGTAGCTTTTCAGCTTCTTTTTCCCTCATTATATTTATAAACTCTTTGAGGGCAGGGATTACATTGTGCTTTGCTTTGTATCTCTAACACTTCTCACAATGACAAATAGGTGTGTGGCAAATGTCTGATTCTGACTCTAGAACTCTAATCAATACAATGGAATAAATCAAGTTTTAAAAAAGTGAATATGAAACTTACCACTCAACTCCTGAGAAAGAAGTGATGAACTTAAAATGCAGAAAGAGATCTCTGATTTTCAAATATGGCTACTGGGGGTATTTGTTTTGTATGATTTTTAAAGATATATGTTTACTACTAGAAAAAAAATAATAAATTTAATAATAATTGACAAATAAATCAACATAACTTTATTAAGTACCCATACTGTGCTAGAACTGGGAACATTCAAATGCATATATAATTTCATTAACTCAGAAATTGATTGAGGATAAGAGACTAAAGTTTTTAGCTTCAGAGTTTGGGGGCAGCTTCTAGCTCTAACATCTCCTATTATTAATATATCAGTTTTTTTTTGGGGGGATGACTGCCTAATTATATTCCCACATTTAACATAGTACCTGGCACATAGTAGATGCTTGATAAATATTTATTGACTAATTCAGAAAAATATTTTATCCTCCATAAGGGGAAGTCTGTGTTTTGTCATTTCTTCAAAAAAAAAAAAAAGACTCAGGCTATTTAGGCTCCTTCTGACAACTTTGGGAGACCATTCATTTAAAAATCAATAGTCTGTAAGATATAAATACCTAAGCGATTTATAATAATGAATTTATAGGATTTAAATCTGCAGAACCCATGAAAGCAATAAATGGCACCAAAAAAATGGAGATCACAGGTTTCTTTGCCAGTCTGGTCCCACTTTTTTTCCCCAAGGCTGTTTCATAGATTGGTGTAATATACCTAGAAAAGGTAATGTATTTGATAGTTCATAATATATATCTTGATATTAATGAATCAGGCACTTCAAATAAATAATTTCAGTATTTCTTTCATTTGAGCATGTCAATATATCTAAATGTTCAAAAATTATGCTATTTATTTCTATTTTCTTTTTAATTTTTCTTCCTCCTAATTCCTACTGCCAATTATCAAAAATGTTGATAGTTGTTATGCAAGATATGTATCTCCCTTGATATGGAAGGAATGATAATGAAAAGCAATAATCATTCATTGGAAACTGGTCTTAAATAGAATCCACAAGTTGAGAAAACTGATATATATATATTTAGAATTTGACAAACACATACCACAGTTATCTCTGTTAACCCCAGAGGTCTCCTCTTTCTCATTAGGCAAGTAATTATAATAAAGTGTATATGATATTTCATAAATGAAAATTTAATACAAATGGAATAGAACGAAATCAATTTATGCAAAGATCAAAAGTATAGAATTGCAGAATTTGAAGTTACTAACTACCATGACCTTCATTTTTTTTCCATCTACAAAATTCTGACAAAGAATGGAATTCTCTAAAGAGAATAGTATGAATGCACAAGAATATCATCCAAATGACTTAGGTTTTTTAGACATTCTAAAGATAGAGGTAAAAGCAGTTAATGAAAGATGAATATCATGTTCTATAAAAATGGTGACTATAAAAATGCTAAGCTCAGAATGAATTGAGGCTAATGAGAAATGCTAAAGCCAACAGCAACAACAACAACAAAAATTTTGTTTTGTTTTAAACGAAATAATACTTTTAGAGTGCACTTTATGAAATTGTTGCTCCCCCCCAAAAAAAAACCTCTCTAAACTCTAAAGAACAATGTGAATGTGAGTTATGATTAGTTAAAATGTCATTCATCTTCTTCCCTAGAAGATGATTAAAATGATTAGTAAAATAAGTCAAACATAGCATCTCTTCATCAAAGAGAATGATGGGAAATATGTTTTTTTCATCTTAGGGGGCAAGAGATCATGGGAGGCAGAAGCCTATTAGGAAGGTGTACATAGGCAGGCATTCAATGTGCAAATATAAGTCAGGACCAAAGGCCAGGTGACTGCAATTGAAGAGAGCTCTGATCCCCAAACTGAATATAATAATGAGAAGTTGGAGCCTTCCCTGTCTCACTGATCTTTTTTTAAAGACTAATTTACTGGACAGAATTTTGTGTTTTCTCTGTTTTTGATACCAACCAAAATCTAGTGAGTATATCCCCTCTTTACTTTTTCCCTCTCCCCTGCCTGACTCATCAACAAAGAGGAATTAATTGCTGGGGAAAAAGTGATGGAAACCTTAGGTAAAGAAGTGGTCATTCTGTCCTAGAGTTTATAATAGAGAGGACCTCAAGCATAGTCTGATAGTGACCCATGACTTTGGGAGGGCAAGTTTCTAAGGATTAGAGAAAAGAATAGTCAGAAACCTGTGGATTAAAATTCTACAAAGTATGGCAGCCCAGAAAGGATAGAAAGTTCTCAAAACAAATCCTGAAAACAACAACAAAAAAAAAATTCTGACAAGGTAAAAGGTAAGGATGGGGAAGAGGTGTCCAAAGAGAACAGTGTGAATACATAAGAATTTACTAAATTACTAAGATTTTTTTAGACACATTACTAAAGATGGAAGCAAAAACAATTAATGGAAGAATACCTTCCTCCCCTCCCCCCAAAAAAAAGTAGAGTTCTATAAGAATAGTGAATATCAAGAATGCTAAATTCAGAATAAACTGAAGCTAATGAGAAATATTGAAGCAATCAAGAGGTGTTTTTAAAAATGTCTTTTGGAAACAAAAAAGAGAAGAATCAAAGAAGGAACAGTGTCCCTCCCACTATTTGGAAGGGAAAGGGGATGAGTAAAGGACACCTATTTAAATTCTTACTTAATTTCACTTTTCTTTGCTGAGAATAGTTATCTTTGCACAAAATTTTAAAAGTTAATAGTTTTAGTAAGAAGATAATAAAATACATGGCTGCCCTTGATGCTTTGAAGTCACCAGATCTAGGCAAATTTTAAACAGAAAAGAGAGGATGAAGAGAGAAAACTCTGTAGTGTGTGTGTGTGTGTGTGTGTGTGTGTGTGTGTGTTTTCTAGAAAGTATAGATATAGAAAATAGCTATGATCTGATAGCTCTGATTACTGCCAGTTTATAATACTGTTGGACCAAAGGATGTCAAATTTTTGAAGAGAAAAATTTAGAGTGAGCATACTACAAGCTAATGAAGTTGATTTAGATTATAGCAAACACATAAGACATATTGTAAAAGCAGGCAGCTAGGTGACACAGTGGATAGAAAGCTAAATCTGGAGTCAGGAAAATCTGTGTTCAAATCCAGCCTTAAATACTTCCTAACTGTATGACCTTGGACATGTCACCTAATATCTTTTTGCCTCATTTATAAAATTGGGATAATAATAACATCTGTCTCTTAAGGGTATTTTGTGATGCCATAATATTTGTAAACTGTCTCTTTGGTATTATTATTAGCAGAATTTCTAAGGATGCAGTTGACATCACCAAGAAATCATGAAAGGGTAATGTCATTTTCCTATTTCTCCAAACCTTGTAAATTAAGGTAATGTGGTAGAAATATTTTACTTTGATTTCAGTAAAGCATTTGACAAAAATCTTTCATGCTAACCTTGTGGCAAGATGGAGAGATAAATACTATGTGACAGTACAGCTGATTGAACCAAAAGTCTAGTTCTAAACTGTGTTAGCATGGAGTAAAATCTCTAGTGGAATACTTCAGGGATTTGTGCTTAATCCCACAACACTTAATATTTTATCAATAACCTGGATAAAAATATAAATACCAGCCTTACCAAATATGTAAAAAAATGGACTTTAGAAAGAAATAAAACATTTTGTGATGACTTGAAATCCTGACTAAAATATTAATTTGCTGAAGATGAATTTAATAGGGATCAAATATACACTTGACTTCTGAAAAAAGTCAACTTTATAAGTACAAGAAAAAAGAGATGTGGCTACCTGGGCAAACTGAAAAAGATTTGGGGGTTTTAGTGGATTTTATTATCTGTTCTTTATGATTCAATATTATGAAATAAACACCAAAAAATCTTAGATTGCATTAAAATAGAGCGACACAGTTTTCAGTACTAATGTGATGTCCTCCAGAACAAATCTGGAATAGAACACTTAGTTTTGGATGCCACCTGATAGGAAAGATAGAGAAAAGTAAGAAGAGTTTTCACAAGATATTCAAACTAGTGAAGGAACTCAACATCATGTCCTTTGAGGATGGATTGAAGAACTAGAATAATTTAGCTTGGAGAAAGAAAGACTTCTTTGGTTGCAACCCTTTTCTTTTTATTGTTGCTTTTATATGTTTATTATTTGTTCTCTGTTAGTTATCTAGCAGTATTTAATGGGCTTTTGGCAAAGGAGTAGAATTACACTCTATCGTGATATCCCTCCTGAGAACTTTCTCTTAGTCTGGCCCTCAATTCCACCCCAGAAAAGAACAAGTGAGTAGGAGGAGGGATTGTATTCCTTTACCATATTTCCTTCCTGTAGAAAACTTTGACTCATCCTATGTCCAGGACTTATTGGATTTACTTATTTGTTTCTGCTTTGGAACAATTTTAATAATATTTATCAATAATTTCTCTCTTGTTTAGCTTAAACTCAAAGCTAGCAATCCCAATGATTAGACATAGTTCATATCTCACCCTCAATATATCTACCCAACTATGTATTTCCCCCTTAATTTGCATTTAAAATTTCAGGATGACACACCCAAGGATGTCTTTGGGTTGATGTTCTAGGTCTGACATATATTAGCTAAGTGACCAGGCGAACATGTAAAACAATAAATTAAATTATATCCAATGATCTGAATAAATGGTGAAAATTTCCATACTGAAAGTTCCCTATGTTAATGAAATCACATACCTGGACCCCACCCACTTCCAAAAAACAAACAAATAAAAACACTTAACAACTAATAGATGAGAAAACTGAGGCCCAAAGAAGTTAAATCTAATCATGTAGCTAATTAATAGAAAGACTGGATTTCAATCCATGTCCTTTGATACCAGAGGAGAGTTCTTGGCACTATAGCAAAATCAAGGGTGCTAAGACTCAGAAGATTAGAGGCAGTTAGATAGTAGAGTAGGTAGAATATTGGGCTTAGGAATTCAGATTTGGAAAACTTATTTTATTGATCTATTTATTAATAAATTAACATTTATTTATACTTATATTTGGATACTTATTAGTTCTGTGACCTTGGTCTGTTACCCCCTATTTGCCTCAATTTCCTTAATTGTAAAATGGGGATGATAATAGTGCCTACCTTCCAAAATTTTTGTAAAAATCAAATGAAATAACATTTATAAAATATTTCACACACATGATAGGTGCTATATAAATGATACTTATTATTAGTAATTGTATTAGCTCTGCGACCCTCATCAGTTCAACTATAAATAAAATGAGAGCTTTGGACAATAAGGCTCTCAAAATTCCCTAGCTTTAAAATTCTTATTCTAAAAAATAATTACACTTCTTTTCAACCATAAAAATCTATAACTATAATATTGAAAAAAGTTAGATAACATGGTCTCAAGTATCCTAAAAATGTCTGAGGCTGGAATAAAGGAATACTGCTCTTTTATTTAAAAGGTTTTCTGAACAACCAGGAAAGATTGAAGTGGGGGGGATGGGGGATGGGAGGGGAAACAGGAGTGGGGAGAGTGGGGGTATAGGTGGAAACACTTTACAATGAATTCCTCCCATTGCAGTACCCATTGTCCTTAGGTTAAAAAGGTTCACATCCTAAACTGCAATTTTTTCTATTTGCTTTCTTAGTTGTTAAAACAATACCTAGTGGAAAAATTGGGGTAATACTTAATACTTTAATCATTTAAGTAAATGAGATTGATTTTATGCACTCATCTCTTATTTGAGAATGTTTCTAAATACTACTATCCTTTTTATTCATATCCAACATGTTTATACAAACATTACTTGGTATGGGATTTCTTTAGCAATTATCCTAGTTTATGTGGTGTGGTTTCTTAGCAATTATTGAATAATTACTATTATAGGAGAGCTTCTCACACAAACCTCATGGTACATATCCCCCTCCCCCTTTTTTTTTAAGAGTTTCTGGATTTTTATTTTGTCAAATTAATATTTTTCCTTTTTTGATATTTGAAGTGTCACTTTTCTTTGCCTTTTAAAAAATTGCTTATGTCCTTTGATGCATAGTGAAATAATAAGCACTTATGCTTTCTGAAAAGCAGTTTGATGAATCTCAAAATGAATATGTCATAAAGATAAAAGTGCTGTCAGTACTTTTCCAAGTAAACACATTGTAATTCTACATTAATCACTGATATTCTTCATTTTGATGCAATAAAAAGAATAGGTCCCAAATGCTGATTTTTCTTAAATCTGTCATAAAATCTGTCTAAAAGATTATCTTTAATTCCTGTCCTTGGACTCATAATGACTTTAAACCCACCTTTGGCTATCTGTGAACATGAAAATTATAGTAGAAAGGTAAATAATTACCTGATGATTCAGGATCTGGGTAATTTAGAAAAATAGTAAATTTTAGAAGTTGACTCTGTTGTCCTGATTGTCTATCATAGTGGCCTCCAAACTTTTTTTTTTTTTTATCATTCTTCTCAATCAGTCTTCTCAAATTGAAAATAATTTTGAAACTTAGCCCTAATATATGTATATTAGTTTATCTATAAATTATACATTTGCACTATTGTGTTAATATATACCTTTAAAACATATACAAAATTAGAAATTTCAAAAGATGCAGTAAAAATAAAATAAACATAATTTTTTGCTATTAAAGATACAAAAGAGCCATTTTTAACCCTTGAGAGCCCCATGATTGAATATACTTAATTATTTTTCAAAATCCATGTTTTGCCTAGTGGGGAGGGTTGGCTACAGTTATAAATAATAATTCTTGGGTTTTTGTTTCTAGTTAATCTTTTCAATCACATCTGGCTCTTTATGACTCCATTTGGGGGTGTGTTGGCAAAGATCTTGGAATTATTTTCTTCTCCTGCTCATTTTATAATTGAGGCAACCCAGGGTTAAGTGACTTGTCCACAACCACTTAATTGACTAGTAAGTGTCTGAGACCTGATTTGAATTCAGGAAGAAAACTTCATGAATCCATGCCTTCTAAGTGCCCCAAAATACTACAATCAAATAATAGCTCATAAAGGATCAGTAAACATAGTTTTCATTGTTGTTGTTGTTGTTGTTGTTGTGTGTTTGTTTGTTTTTTAGCAGGTCATGTTTCTCTTTGTGTAGATATTCACTATGTATTATGTGAGAAAAAAAAGCAAAATGAGCAAAAGTTAATTGTTTTTCATTTCAACTAAACAGAAAGCTTTCCATTTTTTTAAACCTGGTTCTGCTTATTGAATGATATCATGCCTTAATTTCCTATTCATATTTGGGCATTTTCATTGTGTTTTCGAATGTGAGGAATGTTAAGAAGACCAATTTGGTTGTACTATTGAGATAAAGAAGGGAAGTAATATAAAATAGCCTGGAAAGCTAGGGTAGGAATCAGGATATGAAAGTTTTTAAATGACAAAGTGGAGAGCATATATTTGATTCTAAAGGTAATAGGAAAGTATTGGAATTTATTTAGTATGTTTGGGGGAAGAGGAGGAAAAAAAGAAGGACTGATGATGTGGGCAAACTGGGAAAATCATTGTTCCACTATGTGAAAGATGGCTTGAAAAGGAGAGATGAGTCAGAAAAATCAATTAGGAGGCTATTGAAGTGGTCCAAGCAAATGGTAAATGAGATGCTGAAGTTTATGGGTATATGAGGGAGACTAGTATGTCTAGTATGAGGTTTGCTGAGTCTTTTTCAGGGCTGCTCATCCACCTTTGGTATTTATCTGGCACTCAAGTCTCACCTGTGGCTCCAAGGAGCTTTAGCATGTGCAGTGGCCACTTCTCTGTGAACTATTTGGGTAGATGGGCTAAATCAGTTTGAGGGTAACTGATAGGCATCAAACCTATGGGTAAATTAAGAGGGTGTCTACTCCAAACATATGAGGAGCTTTCCCTGGCAGAATAGGTACAAGAAAACAATTTGTTATGCGAGTCATAAAGGTAATTGAAGTAGGTGTTATGGAATGCTTAGAGCTTGGTCACACTCTTGGAAGAAAGAGTAAAGCTGATGACTTTGCAACTCTGCTTCACTTAATTCCAATTCACTCCCAAATCAAGATATCACCCCATGATGTCATTGGTCATCTTCAAAAAACAAAAACTGAAAAACTAATGAGAGCCCAAACAAGAGAAGTAGCTTTGTGAATAGAGAGACTGATATGAGGAATATTGTGGAGGTAGAAATGACAAATTTTGTGAACTATATATGTGAGGTGAACTTACAGGAGCACCCAGGATCCCATAGACTCCAAGGAAGTAGTTTCTTCCTCTTGGAGACCAATGGTCCAGACTATTCCCACTTAGTTGGATGATTGGACAATAGTGAATAGTAGATAATATAAGGGTAGCATCATTAAAAATGTCTGAAAACTTTTGTGTATTTTTTCATTTTTAACTTCTTTCTATTTTCAAAACCTCTTTCTAACTTTCTTATATGTATCTTAAAACAAAGAAATGACAGACTCTTGTCCAATGATAGAGAAACAAAAAAAGAAAGGAATGTATTTTCCTTGTATTTTGAAAATTTTATCCTAAGGGCTTTAGAATTTAAGGTGGTAGAAAGGAGGATCCTGGATCAAATCAAGGAAATTACCCTAACCAGATTACAAAGCATAAATCATTGTTTGCAGGCAACTGATAGGGCACAAAGAACTCTTAATGATTGGATGACCTAAGATTAACTACCCCTAATTCTATATACATAATCTCTGATTTTTTTCTTCACCTTTTCCTTTGCACCTTCTTTCATATTACAACAAGAGGAACAAAGGGATGAAATTCTGTACCCCATCCCCCACAGAGAAACATTAATGTTGATTTACAAATCATATGACAGTGGAACACATGCTTGTATCTGTATGGAACATTTCTAATTAGGAAGGAAGTTCAAGGTCTTTCTTTCTGGATAAAGGAGATAGAGTTTGAATCCTTTAGGCAATATGATCTAGGTACCTAGATTTCTAATCAGCTCTTGCTTTGGGACTAGACTTGTCAGTAACCCCAAATTTCAGAATACTAGAGTTTAGTCACTACAGCTAAATCTTCTGAAAGAATAGAGGAAACCATAAAGGGGAAAAGGTGTTAAAGTTTACAATTTACTTTGAAGATCTTAGAGACCACTTCTGTTTCTGTCTGCCATGTAAAAATTACCAACTTAGAGTTCAATTATACAGTTAATAAAAATGATTGAAGAGATTGGATGCTAAACATCCATTAAAAAGAATAAGCAACCCTACCTAATATTGAACCTCATTTTTCCTTTTATCTCTAAGAATATAGAAATGATTCCCAAATTAAATAAAACTTTTCTAACCTCTACTTCATCAACATTTTCCCATTCAAAGGATTAACCTGGGATTGAAGGAAAGAATTATTTTGCAAAAACTGGTGGTCCTTATAGGTAAAGTAGGTTCTTTGTGTTACTGTGTTACAAGAAGACTTTCAATGGATTTGCTAAGTGTGTGCTATATGTATTACTAGCCTTATTGTCAAGCTATCTACCCAGTCCCATCATTTGGGACTGCATGTTATATCGTCCATAGGTTCTATGATCAAAGCCTTGGGAAAAAGCATTTATCTCCTATGCAGAGGACAGTTCAGTTTTCCAACCAACCTTGAAACTTTTTTGGCTGTCCAATATTAAGCTTCCCAGCTTGCTTCCTGCTTCCATGGAGAGGAAAAGAATGAATTGGTTTCATTACAATTTAAAGTATCCAACTCAATTTTAACCCCTAAGTTATGCAAAAATGGCATAGAATATTTTGTTTTGTAGATGGTGAGAAAATATATTTAGTTTAAATGCCAGGAATCTTAAGGCCTAGGAGGTGAAAATGCAAGTTAGACAGATTTTCCCTTGTATGTCCATCCATAAGCCTTATTCATTTACTTTTCCTATGGCTTAAGTACATATAAACAAATAGAGCAGGATGTGAAAGTCAATATCATAAGGCACCATAAGGGTGTGCCATTATTTGCCACGTATATGTCTTGAGAATTGGAAGTGGGGCCTACTTTGGAGGTAGTCTTTTAGCAATTCTTTGTCATATGTTTTTTCTTCCCACTAACTCTGTATATTTAATTTCTGGGTCAGTGAACATATACAAGAGTTGTTCCAAAAGAAATTAAAACTTCAAACTACACTAAAACTTTTGGAACACCCTGAATAGAAAAAAAAAATATGTCACCACATTTTTATCTTAGTTCAATTAGTTAGCTGGGGAGAAAACAAGGAAGCATTTGATTTGAAATTATCTCTGGTGGTCAGTTCTAATTGTTCATGATGATTCTCAACTGTGATTCTCAAGAGGGCTTTTTGTTTTCCCTAGAAAGAGCAGACTATAGAATAGGGGTAGCTCTCAGAAAAAAAAAAAAAAAAATAGAGAAAAAAACATTCTGTGAGAATCATTAGCCAGCAGCATATAATGAAAAAACAAGGCAAGAAAATCCAATAATTCCATTCTGGGCCCATCTACAAATAACAGTTTTCTCCAGAGGCTGCTTGACTAGAAACTCCAAGATCTTATTTCCTCCTGAATTTTCCAGTGATAGTGTGTTCCCAAGAAATCTTTAGGATATAATCCAATGCTGTGGAAAACTTCATTTTCTCAGTAAAAGTTCTAGAGTGTAGACAAGGCAAGGCTCTGGTGTAAAGCTTAGTACATTTTTTACAAGTATTCTTCTTGGCATCAATGTTAAATTCAAATAATTTGCACACAACATAACTTATAAGTAATATGTCAGACCTATATCATTCAATTCCTTTTTCGAAGGAGGCCAGATCAAATCACTCTATTAATCTCTAAAGACCTAAAAAAAAAAAACCTCAAAGGCAGAATTTGACCTTATGAGAAAGCACCTATGAAAAATGATTTTAGAGTTACCAGCTAAAGAAACTTTTATCTGTGTTGTCAGATACCAAAAGCATTTCTATTACCCGTCTAACCTTAAAGCTAAATTTCACTCAGCAGCTTTTTCCTTCAGTCTTGAAGAGTTTTCAGGTACAATGCAAATTCTCATCTCTTACTTTATGAGTTCTCACTTGTTCTATTGACAGGTCAGTGTGTGTAAGCAAAGCTTGGCATAGGGAATTAGCCCTACGAAGTGGGACTGTGGCTTTAGTGAAAGGGAGCTTGGTGATTTTGGAACAGGTAAGAAGGATAAGGAGAAAGCTAGGTGGCACAGTGTTTACAGCTCCTAAGCCTGGAGTCGAGAAGAACTCAATTCAAATCCCAGCTCAAACTCTTGATATCTTTGTGGTCTTAGGCAAGCCCCTTAATCTCTGTCTATTTCCTTAACTATAAAATGGGTATAACAATAATAGCAAGATAAAATGATAAACTATTTGCAAAGCACTTAGCACAGTGCCTGGCACAACATAGATGCCATGTAAACACTAGATCTCCTTATTGCTGCTGCTGCTGTTGTTATCTAAGATAAACTTTGTCTCACACAATTTTGCTTTGAATAAATGAAGAGCACTTGGCTATTAAACCTACCATAGACATCAGTGAAGAAATAGAGAAGACAGACTCCAAAATTTATTTAAAATAATTTTTCATAAAGGTTTTATCCTTGTTGAGCAAAGAATTGCAGCTACTTTATAATTTCTTGAGCCACAGATAATAAGAACTATTGGCCTCCAAATTTGCGGAATATTCCTGATGAAAATGTTCTGAGGATCGTTGCTTTGAAAACTGCATTTTATTTGTGGCTGAGTGGTCTAGTTTGCTCAATTCTGCATCTAAGTGCACATCTAATTTCACTCCACCATAATTTTGTCCCTCTCTTCTGTCTCTGTTCTTGCAGCTACTTGGGTACTGAAGGAGCTGAAATGAGAAAAAGGCAACAGTCCCAAAATGAAGGAACATCTGCTATGTCTCAAGCACCTGGAAACCAGAGGCCCAACAACACATGTTGCTTTTGTTGGTGCTGTTGTTGCAGCTGTTCCTGGTATGTCACATTATCTCTTTGATAGCATATTGAAGTTAGGTAAATAGCAAAGGAGGGCACATGCCAGTTTCTGGACTCACTGAAGTAGCTCTGATGAATCTCTAATTTCTCCAGCTTCCCAAAACCCATTATATAAAAGGAAAGGTACTTCTTCATCACAAATAAGAGTTAATAAAATAGCATTATCTTTGCTTTAATGTGAGATATAAAAACTACAGAAATTTGACCTTTACTTATCTGAGAATATAAAATTAACCTTGTGTACTTTTTTTTTTTTTAGCTGTGCATCTGAAAGAAATGGGTGAGATGCCTTCATTAGGCAGGCAACCAACATTTATTAAGCATTCACTCTATGCCAGACACTGTGCTTAATAGCACAGGATACAAAAATAAGCAGACACTCCCTGCCTTCAAAAATCTTACATTCTAATGGAGGAAGATAATGCATAGGAGGAAGCTGAAAACTGATGGGAGGCATGATGTTTACTCCTGAGAAAAGAATAGAAGGGCAGATAATGACGCCTAATCCCTTTAAATGGAGACACTAGGAGAAATTCTCCAAGAGAAGGGGTTGGGCATGACAGAGCAGTATTTCTGGGACAAGAAGAAGTAATTCAAAATAAATTTTAATGATTCACCAAGCATACAAACAATATATTAAGAAAAAGACATATATTCAGAAGCCCTTGAACTCTTTCAGGCCACAAAGCACCGTCAAGAGAATGATTCTCTAATAATTCAATGTCCCTCAGTTAATACTTATTCCAGCTACTACATTTTTAGTTTTTAAGTGTATAACCAGTATTACAGAGCAATGTTCCTTCCTAATAGGACTAAATTGTCCACTATGTAGACAGGTATTTTCTGGTAAACAACTGCCTCTCTAAGGAAAAAAAATATATAGGTACAACATACTTTTGATTAATAATTAATTGTTAATTGCTTTTAAATCACTTTTTAAAAATCTAAACAATCAACAAAACAAAAATAAATCATGCTAGGGCATTTGCTGGGTTTGGAGGTATTAAAAAATCCTCTTGCTGAAAATTTGACAATGGATTCGAGAGTGGATTCAAACTGTCACTAGCACAACCCTGGATATAGGCTAAGACAAGATAGGTATGCCAGGAAAATCTAATGAGCACTGGAGGAGGAATCCAGGCATCCAGGTTCTAAAGGATGGGTCACACTACCTAGCTATAAGTGTCTTTTGGTTTTAGTTCCCTGATTTATACATTAAAAAAATAATGCTAAAATTTCCCTAAATTCTAGCTTTAAAAGACCATGATCCAAACATCTCTATGAGTTATTGGTATAAAGAAGGAAGAGACGTTACTGGTTCACCCAGTCCACTCTATCCTCTCATTTTACATTAAATGAAGTAATTGGAGTTCAGAAGAGTAAAGCAATTTGTCAGATATCATTGGTAATAGGTAACAGAGTTCTGATTTGAATGCAGGTCTTCTGACTTCAAACCACCCTACCACCACCACCACCACCCTTCTATTTTAGCTTCAAAAGTTTAATCACCTTCAGGTGAGTGGGGGGATTCCATAGACAAAATAAAAATGTTTATTTTCTCAATTAAAATCCTAATGGGGTTTAATTAATTACCTAATTAATTTACCTGAAGATCTATGGGGTTAAAGACCAAATCTTGAGACCTGAATTATGATTTCTTTAGACTAATTTATGTTTATGATCCTTAAGAAGGTCCTAGATGTTTATAATTTTACCTTACATGTGATTAATATGATCTGCAGAAATATCTCCATGGCTTATTTACATTTATGAAAGTTTTGTATTCAGTTGCAGGTAATATCTTAATGTGCAAAGAACGTTAGTATTTGGTGATTAATAGCCATTTCTGGATAATGACAAATAACTTAACTAGTCTAGAAAATGACTGCTTCATTTTTTTTCAATGGGATTTTTATGTTAATCTGAATAATTTTATGTGATTTCTAAATATGCTTTATATACTTCCCAAATGTTTGATTACTAAGGAAATGGGAGAGAATAATGTAGGAAAATAAATCTTAAGAGTGAATAGAAACATTCACTATAATTATTTATTTCTAGTAAAAAGGGGTAAGTTATACCCAGTCTTCTTATATAGCTCAATGGAACATTTTATGGGTTATTTTCAACTTGAGATCCCCAAAATAATATTTCTTTAAAGGGGACTGACCAGGAATGTGTGCTACTCATATATATTCCTGTGTCACAAGGCTCAGACTCTGTGTTTTTGATGGGATCTATTTGTATCTATGGAAATAATAACAGAAGGGGAAGATTTTTTTTTCAGAATTCTAGATAAGAATAATTATAGCTCACATTTTTTATAGCTATAAGGGCTTATAATAGCCATTGAAATATAATAGATTATTTGAGTCAGGAAGAATTGAATTTGAATCCTGTTTCTCACACTTACTAGTTGTAGGACTTTGAGATTAGCCTCTTCTGTAAAATGGGGATAATAGTTAATATGTATTTCATGGGGTTTTGTAAGATTAGAAGGAAATAACATGCATAGATCTCTCTGCTAAATTTAAAACATGATATAAATGTAAACTTAATGATCATGTAATGACAAGCGTTATATTCACAATTCTCATTTTCTGTGCTAAATCAGAATCATTTATTTCAGTGACTAATAGACCACCTTATTTTTCTGCCCAAATTCTGTTTTATAAGTCTCCAGGAGTAATCCACCACAACACAAAATGTTTTACTTATTTCTGAGAGTATAAATTCACAAAATTAGGACAAGTTAGTATTTAGAATCATAGATTCATAAAGTTAGAAGAGACCTAAGAGGTCATTTGGTCCAACCTTCTACCTGATGTAGGCATATTTTCTACATTATCCTTGACAAAGAACCATGATGTCCAATATCTTGATTCAAAGTCAAGAAATAGTCTCTGGATTATATTCAATTGGCACATATTTGGTGAAGATTGTACTTACTCTTGTTCACAAAAGAAGATTAAGGATGCACCAGATTTTCTTTTTTTTTTTTAGTACACATAATTTTGCCCTGGGAGCAAGTCAGGAATTTCCAGAGCCTTATTTGCATTCTTCTAAGTTACTAGTGTAATATCCAGAAAATGGACATCTGTTGCCAAAGAAGTACTATTACATTCCAGTGAGTGTGCACTCCATACAATACCCCCTGCAATAATGCTGACAGATTCTGAATCATGCTGATCCATATATTCTTTGTTCAAAATCAAGCAATATGTACCAGAGAAGCATTGCCAGAAATAACATCTATGCCAATGATCCTGTTAGGACAGAAGAGTATCTCTGTCTCCCTGCCCCAGAACTATTCATATCACAAAATTAATAAATTCTTATGTGCATTTTAGTATCTAGGTAGTTTCATAGTACAAATAACAAAGAGAGCAAGGGAAAGGGAAAAGACAGCTTAAGCCAAATGTATCTTTTAACATTTACCAAATAAAGAATAAGGCAACTAATTGTAAATGAAAACAGTTCTTACTCATATTTTTTAAAATAACATTACTTTTAAAATCTGACTGGGAAAAAATTGTTTCATTAAAAGTATTCCTGACTTTAAAAAGAGAAATGTTCTTCAATTTTTCCAGGCTAGGTCAAAGGATCAGAACAAAAAGAAACAATGAAAAATGTAATTTAGGGACTCAAAAAAAAGTTAGAATTCAGAATATGAAGTAATTGTCATTTATGAAAACAAATAGTTGTCATCTAGTGGATTTTATTTCCTTTTAAGGAAATACAGTGCTAGGAAAATACTGCTAATAAATACAAACATGTTACATCTGCCTTATATGCCAATGGGTTGTGGAGTGAGGAAAAACTTTTTTTTGTCTGAATCAAAATTTAATCCCTAAATTTACATTTTCCTTATATTACATAACCAGAATCTCCCATTTTTATCCAAGTTCTTCTATTTTTGCTATTGTTTTTGATATTATCAAACTTGGAAAATATGTCTTCCGCTATTGAAACGACTCAATGCTCCCGTAGAGACAAAATTGACTAAGGTAGAAGTGGGTGGAGAGAGTATGTTTTTACAAATGCTCAAATGTTTAATCTGAATTACTCCCTCAAGAAGATCACTACCTAGGCCTCTGGCCAAATCATCCATTTCCCCCATGAGAAGGACAGAGGAAACCTTGTCAGTTGTTGAGTCTGCTATTCACTTGTATATAGTGAATATATATTCACAATATATATTCACTTAGAGCAAATCAATTTACTTATTTAGGACTCAGTTTTCTCATCGATAAAATGAAGGGGTTGTATTAGATGATTTCTTTAACCCCTATTAATAATTAACATTCTGTTATTCAGTGGGCAGTGTTTTGCATTTTTACTTCCTCAAGGCAAAACATATAATTGAGCAATTTCTGATCACCAAAGGGATTTATCTATTTGAGGGCTTTTCTATAATGTTATTCTTGAGATTAATGAACAAGATTGACCCTGTAGTTTCTCCCTTCTTCTTCTTGTTCTTAGGACAGACTGGTTTGATAGGAGTTTCAAACTCATTTCAACACTGTCATTTCAGTTAGACTCTCCCTATGTAGTCTAGGAAAAAACAGACCATTGACAGGTGTTACAACCACAGAAATCAAATCTATCCAACAGAATTCAAGAAAATAGAATTTTAAAATTACATTTTAATTTTGATTTCCATTAAGCTAAACTTCAGTTGTTCTAGATTCTTTGTAATTTGTCCATAATATTTGGACTAGCTTTCTGGAGGTCCTCCAGACAGGCCTTGCAAGGTCTCAGCAGGTTAGACACCACGAGAATGGTCAAGAATAGAGTCCAAAGTCTTTACTGTCTCCTTCACAGTCTGTCTCCACAGTCTGGCCCGGTTTTGATCTTAGTGGAAGAGTACAAAAGGCAGGAGAGCCACTAGGAGGATGGTCAAAAATGAAATGTCTTATTTCTAGTCCTTCCAGCCCTTACATGCCCTATTACAATTTACATCATTATAGCATAGTGATTATGTGTGAACTAGAGAACCATTACATTAAGAAGCTAAGTACTAAGTATGTGTGTGTGTATATATATACTAAAGAACCATCATCTCATCAATTCCACTGAGTTAATACCTTGTTGTAAGTATCCTAGAGTTTCTCTAGAGTTCTGGCTCTCTACATTTGTCTACATACCTATTTACAGCATTTTATTTATCCCATTTTCATTTCTAATATATCTGCCATAGTTAATTGATAAGGGTTGAAGGATGGGATTGGAGAGAAGTGTGTTGAAAAGAAGGATTTCTAGGTTGCAGTTATCTCTGCATATTTGGATTTGATCTCTTAGCCCTGTAGATCTGGAATCATGATTGCCATGTGTTGGCAGAAAGGAATATAGTGATGGCAATATGAAGGCCCTGAGCAAATTGCCTTAGTCTGCCCAAATTATTCTGATCTTACTTTGTATCAGAAAACTGATAAAATATATGATAAATAGTTCTGTCTTATAAAGAAGTTCTTCTTGGTTGAATAACTACATTAAGTTCAGAAGGACACTAGATGTATAATACTTGAAATCAAAGTCATGAAAGGGCAGTGTAATATAAAATAAATTGTTCAATATTGGGATTGAAAAGTGTGTTCCAAGTTAATATCATCAACATTGAAATCCAAAAATCTCAGAATATAACTTAGTTCAGAGAAAAAGGCTCTAGACTCTAGAAATTCTAACTTTCTATCAAGGAAATTGTCACTTTAAATTGTCACTTTAAAAATAATGGAGTTGCCTTTTTTCATTTTTCAAATTTGATATAAACTTTTTTTTAAACTTTTCAATAACATCAACTAGTGAGCCCAATATAGCTTTATTTATATACATTCGCGCACTTTAAGAGGCACCAGTGGGTGTCCACACTTATAATATTTGTCATGTAGCACTCTAGTCTTATTCTTCTCAGAGAAATTTGTCAGAGTGTATTTAGTAAATCAACTAGTCCTCCAAAAGCTAAAATTGTCTTTCCCTTGTCCACATTTATTAATTCAGTGTACCCAGAACTCATGGCAGATGTTAGTAAATTTTGAATACTTCATAAATGTGCCCTTTGCTAGGCACCCCATCTCCATTTTTTACAAAGAGTCCAATTTTTAAAAGCAGACTATCATGCAAAATAGTGCCAAAGTAGCATTCTATTTTATTCTCTAAAGCTGTGATACTTTGGCTTACTAGGTATGGAAATAATAAGTAGCATAATTTTAAAAGCCAAAGAATAATCCCTCAAAAAAGAAAAAAAATGGAAAATCCATGTCTGCTGCTGTGATGAAGACACTATTCCCTGGAAATAAGTATCTCATACACACAAGGTGAATCATCCATTAGTGTGAGTCCCCATTGAATAAATCAGTTCATTTAAACACTGTTACTGTGAAGGCTTTTTATGGCTCATCTCATATAAGAGCTTAATTAAGGTCTTTAAAAAAAAAGACTTTTGCACTGTAATTATAATTAGGTTGGCATAAGGATCTCTTATAATGAATGGAAATTTAAAAATTCACATCCTGTCAAAATAAAGGTATTTTTCTTTAGTATATTCTGATTAATTCTGTAGACTTTTATAAATAAATATTCCATTGAAATCCTACTTTGATGCCTTAAAGCATATAGGAAAGATGAATTGATCATTTATCACAACCTGCTATTATATCATATTTCTCCTCCCTATTGTGGAAAAACTCTTTGAGCTACACTTGATGTCTCTATTTCCTTTCCTTTCACACTCTTTTAAACTTTCTATAGTCTGGCTTCTGACCTTATCATCCAATCGAAACTGTTTTATCCAAAGTTGCCAATGAACTCTTATTTTCCAAATCTAATGACTTTTTCTCAGTCCTTATCAATTTGTGATTTTAGCCTTTCCTATACTCCACCATTCTTTTCTTTATTCTCTTCTTTCTAGGTTTCCATGATATACTGCATTATTCCAGTTCTCCATATACCTGTCTGTCCTTTATTGAACCTTCATACATGTCCTACCTGCTAGTGGGAGGTGTCCCCAAGACTCTTTATTTGGTCCTCTTCTTCTCTCTCTCCTTAATTTCAATTAGTAATCTCATCAATTCTCATGGATTCAATTATTAGCTTAATGCCAATGATACCTAAATCTAACTCACGTCTAACATCCGGACTCACATCTCCAACAAATTGGCATCCTATAAATATCTTAAGCTCATCATGTCCTCAAGAGAACCCATAATTTTTACCTAAAGACCTTCTTTCTTCTTCTTTCCTATTACTGTGTTGGATACCACCATCTCCTCAGTCATTTAAGCTCACAAACTAGGTATCCTTCTGAAATTCTCAAACTCTCTCATTCCATACATTCAATCTTTCCTCATCTTGTCAATTTTACCTGTGTAATACTTCTTTTATAAGCACTCTTTTTTCTTCTACCATTGGCACTATTTCAGGGGAAGCCTTTATTCTATTGCAGTACTCTGCTGGCTGGTCTTCTTGCCTTGTCTTTCCCACATTTCAGTCTATCTTCCTATCATCTGTCAAAGTGATCTTTTTAAACCACAAGTCTATGTCATTCTCCCTAATAAACTTCAATGGCTTCTGGGATCAATTATAAAATCCTCTTTTGGGTATTCATAGCCCTTCATAATCTGACTTCCCTTTCTATCTTTCCACATACTCTGAGATCCAGTAATACTGGCTTCCTTGCTGTTGTTCCCACATGACAATCCATCTCTAAACTCCACCATTTTCACTGGCTGTCCCTTGAGCCTGCAACTATTTTCTCTTCATTTCTGCCTCCTAAATTCCTTGGCTTCCTTAAGGTCTCAGCTGAACTCCTACTTTCTGCAAGAGATCTTTCTCACTCCTCCTTAATTTTAGTTCCTCTTCTCTCTTGATCATCTCTAATTTATCCTGTATATATCGTACATAATTGTTGGCTTGTTGTCTCCTGAAATAGACTGTAAACACCTTGAGAGTGGGAGCTGTCCTTTTTGTATTCTTAGCATATTATCTGGCTTCTTGTTGTTGTTGAATAGGTTTCAGACATGTCTGATTCTTTGCATGTTTTCTCAAAGACTATGCCAGCTGAGTAGAAATTGTCAGATCCTATAAAGCTATAAAGAGTACAGGTCCAGTTCCAGACTTGTAATTTTGTCATTTGAGGAGCTATCTAGTAAAGTTCATGGGGGTCATCCCTAGAAGGATGATCATCAAGTGAGGTACCTCAGTTCCATAAGTGCCTTCATGGAAAGGGTTGGAGTCAATGCCTACTCTGATGAAAATAGCAAAGCTCTTATTAAGAATATTATTTATGCATCTATCTTTTTACTATATTATAAGTTGAAGTATGTAAGCCATGGTTTACACATTCTTTTTTTTAAATCAGAAACTGGCACAAATATTTGTAAAGTTGGTTCACAATATACAAAATTATATGAAACTAATCTGGACCAGAAAAGAGTTTATTCATTTACGTCAGGGTACATATTTACCAAACTGACTACATATTCAAGTTATGTCCTTCTTGTACTGGAGAAAAATACCTTTTTAGCCTTCAGGTCCTCCTTTTTTACATGATAACTGTCAATGCTTCTGTTTACACCTGTTGCTTAGCACAGTGCTCAGAACATGGTAGGGGATTAATATATGTTTGTTGACTGACAATAGGCAAAGCACTGAAATAGATGTCACAAGATCTAGTTTTAAATTCTGCTTTGCCAACAGCAAGCTACAGAATTTGGGGAAAAGTTGTTTCCCTTTTCTGGATTTCAGTTTTGAATAATTTCTATCCATTTCTCTAGGTCTTGCTTTATGTAATTCTAAACATATGTTAATTGTAATCTAAGGTGCCAATTGGGCTTCAGGAAAAATAGGCACATTAATGCACTGTTGGTGGAGCTGTGATTTGGTACATTCATTCTAGAAAGCAGTTTGAAACTATAGCTAAGTAGTTTCTAAGTGACATAGATAGATAGATAGATATGCAATACCATTATAAGCCCTATATTCCAAAAGAGATCAAATAAAGAGGAAAAGGATGTGTATATTATATATACATATATAATGTATTATATATAGTGTATATGTGTGGGTATGTGTGGTACGTGCACATGGGTGTGTGTGTGTGTAGCAGTTCTTTTTCTGGAGACAAAGAATTATAAATGGCAGTCAGAAGATACAGTGGTTAACATGCCAGACCTGGCATTAGGAACACTCGTCTTCATGAGTTCAAATCTGGTCTCAGATTCATACTGGATATGTGACTGTGGCAAGTCACCTAACCTTATTTGCTCCAGTTTCTTAACAGATGATCTACAGAAGGAAATAGCAAATCACTCCAGTATCTTTGGGGTCATGGAGAGTTGTACACAACTGAAATGACTCAACAACCAAGAACTATACATTAAGAATATATCCATTAGTTGGAGAAAGGCTGAATAAATATGGGTTTTAGAATACTAACCACTTCCTTGCAGAGAAAAAACACTACTATTTTCTCGCTGTTAGGAGATAGATAATATTTTTTATCATTTGTCCTCTGGAATCAGTATTTGTTTTTGAATTTGATCAGAGTTTTAAAGTCTTTCAAAGTTGTTCATTTCTATGACACTTTTGTAATAGTATAAATTGTTCTTCTCATTCTGTTCACTTAACTGTATCAGTTCATAACATGGCTTCCTAGGTTTCTCTAAAACAATCCTCTCTGGACATGATTAGTGTAAGAATTTCTTTTGTTTGACTATGCCAATTTATTATAAGTGTTTTGCTTATTTGTTTGTTTTCTGAGAGGGATAGTGATAAAATAAAAGCAAAATAAATACTTATTAATTGAAAAAGTAAAATATAATTTAAAAATGCAGAGACGTCTTCATTTATATATTTTATAGACGGTTAACTTCAGCTGATAAGGACATTCCTTCTATTTACCTATCTTTTGAAAGTAGGGATTGCTTCATCTTTTGTATTTATATCTCCAGTATCTACTACAGTGGCTGGAACATTGTAAACACTTAATAAATGCTTCTTTTTGAATATTTCCCTTTCACTGAGTTCATCTCATGGATTATAGCTATCTGCCTTCTGATTAAACTTTCATAGCATTCCATCTTTCAGGCTTATTATATTCATGTATATAAATTATACATCCTATGCTCTTGCATTTATTCTGTAGTTATTTCATGCATTTATAACTTGACTTCCTAACTAAAATTTAGATTAAAGGGCAGGGACCTTGTCTTCTGTCTTTTGTGTCCCTAAGCATACTCTGGCTCTCAAACTGCTGAATAACAAGAGTGACTATTTCTGTCAATAGCTCACTCCAATTCTCCCAACATCCTCCCTACATGGTCCCTTTCTCACTTACTACTTTAAGGAATCTTGATTTCATCAACATGGGCACTCCTTTCACAGAGACCATCACAAGCTCTCACTGCCCTAATAGACAGTTTTGTGAGTTCTTTTGCCAAAAGATATTTCCTTTCTCTGTAACCAGTATTCTGGCAAAGAGCCCATCCACACTCAGGCTAGTGTTTGGATGACAGATACATAGTGTATAGCCAGAACTACCCTCCAAGTGTTGTCAGTTTGGTAGCAACTGCCAGATCCCTGGCTGCCCTGACACAGTAGAGAGAATGAGATCCTTGCTCTCTACTCTCAGCCCCTCTCTTCAAACATAAGTATTCCATCTGGATTGGTGGCTCATTTCAGGCTTCTTTCTGCTTTTCAGCAGATTTAGATCTTCAAAGAAGAATCTGGCTTCTAAATGGCCTGCTTAGCAGATGCATAAGGTTTCCTGCAGAAGTTATTTGTAATCATACATTCACTATCTACACATCTAATGCTGGCCCCAGGAAAGTGAAATAAGCCTACTTTGAAATAAAATACATTCTTGGAAGAAGTCTGTATCTGATATTACACAAATATCAGCACTTAAGGCAGAAGTTTTTAACCTGTGTTAAATTCATATACCTCTACAGAATAAATTTCAGTGATCCATGAAAATGATGGGAAAAAAATACATCTTTATTTTCACTTTTATTTTCAAAAGCCTTTGGTTTCTTTTATCATCATAAGTATTTTAAGTAATTAAAAATGTAATTTTGAGAAGGGGTCCGTGTGTTTTACCAGACTATGAAAGGTGACCATGACACAAAAAGCAGTTATAAGGATCCCTACTTATGGAATTATTGAACTATTACTAATTTGACATTGTATAGAGTATTCCAAATGATTTAATGCCTCTGCATTAACATTTTTAGAAAATCATATTCAAGTTATCACCATTTTCTTGATGTACATTTCATTGTGGGTAAGAATGTATGTTTATCACCATGTTGTGCTGTGATGAAGTATCCAAGCATAAGAAAATATAAGTATTATAGACTTGCATGATTAAATAGGTATTTTATTTAAAAGGTATCTTTATGGGGGAGAAGAGATAGATTATTGAGAAAGCAGAAACTGACTCTAGAAGTGCACTCTGAACTGTGAGATTTTACTTTAGCTCTAACAGTAACAGCAGCATATTTTGCAAAGCACTTCATCTACATTTTTTTATTTGATCCTTACAAGAACCTGGAGAATACATGTTCATTTTACGTGAGGAAACAAGCTTAGAGAAGTTAATTGTATACCCATGATTGTTCAGCTAGTAGTATTTAGACCTAAATTCTAAAGTCCCTAGCTCTGCCCATTACATCTGCTTCTGTCCATCTACTAAATGATTGTGGGAGAAGACATTATAATAAGTACTTGCAAAGATTTACCTAATTACCTAATGATTCATGCTTCATCATTTTTAGGTGAAATAACCTTCCAGTTTAGCATTAGAGTTTATACTAAATCCCTACGGTCATTGCTGAAGTCTCCAAAGACCAGAGTCTTTCCATGTACCATTTATTAATATCCAGTAACCAAATTATTTCCAAGATGACAAACCATACTTAGTAGATGGAAGAGTTACTTTCCTAATCAAATCCTTTAAGAGATAGTCTTGAAATTTCTCCTAGTATCCATCCAAATGAGCATCATGTATAAATGATAAAAATAAGTTGACTTATAATTGTCTATAAGATAACAATGATGATTCTTGCCATCTTATCACTAGCAAAATTCTTGAACTGAGGGAAGTTTGTCTCCACACCTTTTTATACATTTCCATTCTCCAAATCAGTGACCCAGAACTTTCATCTTTACTATCCTTATTGCTTGTAAATTGTTCTCAGAACCTTAATTAGTAATAATATATAAATGACTCATAAAAATCCAAAATACTACTCCTTTCTGTATGTAAATCTCTACAGGGAGCAAAGCCCTAAGCTAAAGGAAGAAGCTCCAATAGTGTTATTCAAGTAACAGTCATCTGACAGGTGAGATATTTAGATGATATTTCTGAAATTGTAAGAATAGGCAACTATTTTAAATGAAAATTCCTCCCATTTGTAAATCCTATATCATGCTCTGTGTTTCCTGACATTCCTCTTTGTGTTCCATAAACTAGTCTCTTATCATATAGTGGAAGAAAGAATATTATATCTGAGATCAGAAAAGATCTGACTTCAAATATTGTCTCTGATATAATGTGGCTGTGCAACCAAGGATAAGTTATTTCATCTGGAAAACAGGGTAAAAATAAATGAAGACAGGCTTTTTGTGAGGATTAAATGAAAGAATATGTGAGCTACTTGGCAAACTTTAAATTAGTGTATAAAACATCAGCTTTATTTATTATTCTTATCATTGTTTTATATATGTAGGTAAAGTATGTATATGTGTATGTATATACGTATATAGTTATGGCTTTATGTCTCAATGTTATATCAGTGGGATCACTGACAATAGTATGTTCTATGATAATAAATGGGATCCATTATATCCTTTTCCAGGATATTTTAGTTCTATGAGGATTTGTTATCTGTCAGTCAGTGTAAGATGGCAAGCTTCTGCTATATAGTCCTCACTCCAAGGTTTTGCTTTATTAGTCATTTAATAGATGTTAAAATTGTATTTATTTTTAGCTATATCATTATTCCTTCTCTTTTTCAATTACTTTTTATTCCTATTGTTGTAGACTTCAAGTTATAGTTTTTATTCCTTTCTTTTGTGTGTGTGTTTGAGGCAATTGGGATTAAGTGACTTGCTCAAGGTCACACAGCTAGATTTGAACTCAGGTTCTCCTGATTCAGAGCTGGTGCTCTATCTACTGGGCCATCTAGCTGCTCCAGTCTTCATGTTATAAATAGCAGAATGTATATGCTTTTGTATTGATATAGAAAAATCAAAAGAACCTTGGTTATGGAGTCAGAGGTCTTGAGTTCAAATGTTGACCTTGTTCTTTTTCTATATGATCTTGTACAAGTCTTTTAACTTCTTTGAGTCTCAGCTGTAAGATCTGTAAAATGGGGAAGGGGAGCTAGATGACCTTTGAGGTCCCTTCTGTCTCTATGATCTCATGACTTATTAGCTCCACTGAAGTCTTAATATAATGACAAATCATGAAGTAAAAATGATAAGAGTTTTCAAATAACAACTAAGAATAGCTAAACTTTTTGTAGTGCTTTAAGATTTGCAAAGTGCTTTTCAAGTATTATCTTTTTGTTATTCTCATAGCGTTGCTGAGAGGCTATACTAGTATTATCTCCATTTTACAGATGATGAAACTGAGGAAGAAAGAGTTTAACTGACTTGCTCAGGGTCACCTATTCAATAGGTGTCTGAGGCTGGAATGTGAGCTCAGATCTTCCCAGCTCCATCTCCAGATCTATCCATTGCATCAACTTGTATGAGAATGAGATAAACAAAAGATTGTCTGTCACCTGGAAAGCAATCTCAACCAAATTAGGAGATATTCAGCAGCAGAAGCATGACAACGGAGTGATTCATTTTTGAGCCACAGTAACTAAGAGAGAGGCTGCAATCTGTATTGATGAAAAGAATGGCCAGTAATGAGATCTTGTGCCTTTCTAGTATTGAATTATGAATTGAATATTGATTTATATCCTTTGTTTGTACCTTATCCCAAGGAAGTTTCATCCCTTCCCTTCATTCGGGCAAAGTTTGTATTTATTATGTTCTTCTTGCAAGAAGCAAGTAACATGTATTTATTGTATATGGAAAAAGTCATACAAGTCAGAAGTTCTGGTTTCTAATCTTGGCAATGACTCTTACTATGTGATCTGGGGGAAGTCATAGCCTGTCTGAGCCTTTGTTCACTCATCTGTAAAATGGAGGAGTTGGACTAGATGATCTCTAAGGCTCTCTCTAGCTTTAAAATTCTAGCAATGCCTATAATTTAGAACTGGGTTAGAATCAGCATTCTTGGTGTCTTTTGCCTTCATGATGAAGTTATTTGAAGATCTCTAAACTTAAAAAAAAAAAAAAAAAGATGCTGCCTCTGAATCAGGACGACCTCCTTCGGCACCCCCACTCAATCTAGCAACCCAGAACCCATCATTTCTCCTCCAGACGTTTTCTGGAAATTAAGGGCTCACTATGTCTTCCACATAACATATGTTGTGGTTTTACTGTGTGGAGTCAAATCCCCAGGGTACAGAAAGTAACTCATTTTGTTTCCCCTTCCATGTAGCAACTCTTGTGGGAATTAGATATTCTCATACATTTAGTCTCTTTTTGCTTCATAAATTTCTCTGGGGAAATACTTAAAGGTAAGCCACAGAGTGAATTCAAATTTTAAACTGTCATATTTATCAAGTCCCAAGGGACAAGGAGTTAAAGCCAGCATTTTCCTAGTTTCCTTAAAACTCTCTCTTAGGAAAATCCTAGTGAGATATGGGGATTGGGAGTCCCAAGGGAAGGGGGAAGAGAGAAATGCTGAAGAAAGCAACTAGTCATTTGAACATTTTTTGATGATTAAAAAAAAAAAAAAGGTCTAGCATCCTACAAAATATTTATTGGCTTACAAAAATGTTGCCATTGTCATAGCAATGGTGCATATAATGGAAATAAGTATTACTGACTGTGGGATACTTCTTTTATGTTTACTAAAATCCCCACAATCTTTTCTTTTTTTAGGGTGACTTATTCTCAGGGTCTAGGTCATTTAGGCTTGTTACAATTTATATGGCTATTTTAGGATGTAATCGAAGTCTCATTTGTTCTTTCCTGAGTAGGAAGATAAAATCCTTTTCAATGAATATGCAGTTGATTGTATAATAATTCTGTTAAATTTTATAGTAGAATAGTAATTTTCAACACTATATAATTCAGAACTTTGTTGCAAAACTCAGTATATCACAAAACTCAGTAGTGGCTATCATATTTAGATTCCTTACATTATTTAAAAATTAATACTTTGAGGAAATATACAAAGAATAGTAATCAAGAGGGAAGACTCCAAGTTAGCATCCCCATCCTCAGTTTAAAGGTCCTTTAGGGATCACATGTTAGTATGTAATAATGTAATTATTTCTTTTATAACTTGTTTCTTTCTCCTTTTCTCTCTATCCTCTTTTCCCATTACTTCTCTCTCTTCTTCTATGTCCTTTTTATCTTCTTTTTTCTCTCTTCCTTTTCTCTTCAATCCCCATTTGCCTTCTACTTTCTCTCTTAATTTGTTTCTCTCCTCTCTTCACCCTTCACCCATTTCCCTCTTCCCCCTTTCTCTCTTCTTTCATGCCTTAATTTTAACCTTTTGTACAGAAAGAATATCCTGCAAGGTGCCTTTTTCACTGACATTGAATGATTATAGGTTTACATTCATGTCTAAAACTTAGTGTTGAATTAAGGAGGCCTTTATCCAGTCCCAGTTCTGCCACTAGATAGCAGAATGACCTCTAGCAAATCACTTAACTTAGCAGTTTTGATTTCAGCTTCTCCGTTTCATGTTACACTGTTAGACAAGATAATTTCTTCTGTCTCCAGAATTAATATTCTTTCATTCTTTGTGGCCCAGTTTTCACTTTGTCCACCACCCCCACTAAACAATTTTGTCATCAACAGATTCACTACACACACACACACACACACTCTCTCTCTCTCTCTCTCTCTCTCTCTCTCTCTCTCTCTCTCTCTTAAAGATCATCTTCAGTTTCCCTAAATTTCAGACAATTTTCTAAGATCATAAAATCACAAAAATTTAGAGCTGGAATTGAATGAGGGGGACAGGACATTTTCCAATGTTTTTATTTTACAGATAAAGAAGTTGCGATTCTTTGAAGTTAACTGATTTTCTGAAGAAAATAATAAATTTGAAATTTGAACTAAACTCTTCTACCTCCCTATCCAGTGCCCTCACAACCTGTTTCATACCAAGCCATTGAGTATAGCTTTCTGAGGATAATTCACAGACCATTGAATAAATGGCTGAATATCCACTGATAGATTTTAATTTCCATTCCTTCCTTTCTTTCAACATTTCACCTAAGTTAGGACTTGACCTCCAACTTCACTCACCCTTTTAAAAGAGGCTGATTATGGAATCATAGATTTAGAGATAGAAAGAATCTTAGAAATTACCTAATTCACCCTTTTAATATTACAGATGAGGAAAGGGAATGGAGATGAGAGGGATGAGGGGAGAGAATGTGGAATTAAATGAAATTCCCAAGGTCAAAAAGATAGTAAATGACCAATCTAGGAATCAAAATTAATTATCCTTTCCCTACTTGTTGTCTTTCTGATAATAGGTTATCATTTGATTAAGACGATGCATTAGTTGATACAAAGCAAAAATCCATTTTTACCTTTTTAAATCCAGGAGATTTGTTTTCCCACAAAGGAATCTACTAATTTAATTATAACCGAGGGAGAAAATTACAGTGGGAAAGAAGATTTTAAAATAGGTTTAAAATCAAACTGAAGATTAAAGTAGAAAGTTTTGATGATTGGCATGAGTTACAAAGAAAGAGGACATTTTATAAATATTCAGTACAGCAATTCTATTATAGTGTTAAAATCAATTCCTTTAAAAAGTAAAGTTTTTGTGGAAATAAAATTCTTTTGAATTTCCAACAAGAAAGAAGCATACTGAGTATAGCTAGTTATCAATCTTGTAATTTCTTTTAAAAGTTTATCCATATGCTGCTCTATATAGTGCCTAATAAATCCTTATTATTTTCATGTTTTTTAGTAAATATGTATATATGCAAAAAGAGGGTTTCTTAAAGCTCTCTTCCAAAACCCAACTCCTTATTCAAAGAACTTCTTAATCCCTAAATCAGTTGCCCAATTCATTTTTTTCAAGTATAACCATTCCTAAAAGTGAAAGAAATTTAAGAAAAATTAGTTCCTCAAAGAGTCATTTTCATTTCCAACCCAAATTGCCTTTAAAATTAAGTTAATGGAAACACAGACTGAAGTATCTCCTTTTGGTCCTAAATTTTTGTTTTAAGAAATTTTCTTAAAAAAAAAAAAAAAAGAAAGAAATTTCCTTTTTAGTAATGGTTTATTATCTGAATCTCTCTAAAATATGACACCAGTTCCTTATCCCCATTAACTCAGCAGGACCTAGAGCATGGATATTACCTCAGAAGCAAAGACATTCAAATGAAAAATTACCTCTTGTTATTGGTGATAGATTATATTAAAGGAAAAATAAAATGTTGACTAGATTTGTACACACTAGTTTTTACAAAGGCTAAAATGCATCCAAATCTAATTAATTTTGAGTGCTACAATTTAAAAAAGTATTTTGTAAATAATGGCAAGCAACTTTCTCCTAGTTCTTTTTTTCTACTAATCTCCAATTACTTTTTTGCTTACCTTATATTCAAATTTATTGAACTTAAGTTTAATGATTTCAAATTACTTTAAAAGATATCATTAAAAAGCTAAAACAAAAAAATACACATATAATGCTTTCCCTTTTCATTAGAATTCAATGAAAAATCTTCTAGAACAGTTAACACAGCCATCTAGTGGATAGTTTTCATAGTTTAGTGCTCTCACTTGTTGCAACATTTCAATTTATGAAATAAAATCTTAACATAAAGCAGTCAGCAAAAATGATATGTAAGTAACATTTAGTGATATTTCCCTTGTGGTTAACGTTTATAACTACTGTATAAGTATTTCTAGGTACAAATTTCTCACTTGTCCCATTTTCCAAACAGTATTCATTAGCAAGTTTCTCTGGTAAAGGTCTCATCTCTAAAGTATGTAGGGAACTAAATCAAATTTACAAAAATGAAAAAGAGCCTTTCCTGATATGATAAATGGCCAAAGGATATGAAGAACAAGTTTTGGGAAGAAATCACAACTATCAGTAGTCAATGGGGAAAAAACACTCTTAATCATTATTGATTAATCATTATTAATCATTATTGATCAGAGAAGTGCAAATTAAAACAATTCTGAGGTACTACCTAATTAATTCCCATAAGACTGAATAAGGATGACCAAAAAAATGAAAATGACAAATGTTTCAGGGGATATGTAAAAATATGTACAGTGACTCAATGTTGGTGGACCTGTAAACTATTCCATCTATTCTGGAAAGGAATTCAGAATTATGTCCAAATAGCTATTAAGCTATGTGTACCTTTTGACCACTACATATTCCACAGATGTACTACTACATCAACACCTCAAAGAGATCAAGGAAAGAGGAAAAGGAAACATGTTCCAAAAAATCTTATATTATAGCAGCTGTTTTTTGGCAGCAAACAAACAAAAACAACCTGTAACTGAGAGGGTGCCCATCAATTGAACAATGGCTGAATAAGTTATAGTTTATGGATGCAGTGGAATATATGTTGTGCTGTAAGAAATTACATAAGATAACTTCTCTTTTTCCAGTTCCATGTAGAACATTATTTTACATTTGTTTTTAAAACTTTTTTCCTCTCCATTCCACTATTAAGAAGACAAATATGAATTTATGCAAAACATTTCTATGAAAGTCGTGTTGCAAAAGGAATCGTAGACTCCCCCCGCCCAAAAAAAAAAACCCTCAAGAAAAATAAAGTTTAAAAAATAAGTATGCTTCAATCTGTATTCAGACACAGTTCTTTCTCTGGGTATGGATAGTATTTTCCCATCATAAGACCTTCAGAGTAGTCTTGGATCATTGTATTACAGAGAATAGGAAAATCATTATGTTGATCATCCCATACATTGCTATTACTTTGTATACAGTACATTTCACTTTGTATGAACTCCTGGAGAACTTTCCAAGTTTTTTTCTGAAAGCATCCTGCTCATCATTTCTTATAGAACAATAGTATTCCATTGTAATTACACACCACAATTTATTGATATGCATTTAAAGGGATAATTTCCAAAAAAAATCTTGAAAGACTTGTGAACTGATGCAAAACAAAGTAAGCAGAAGCAGGAGAACAATTTATACAGTAATAGCAATGTTGTAAAGATAATCAATTTTGAAAGACTTAGTAATTGTGATCAACTCAATGATCATCCATGATTCCAATAATTTATGATGAAATATGCTGTCTCCAAATAGAGAAATGATGGATTCAGAATGCAGAGTGAAACTTTTTTTTTTTTTTTTTTTGGTAAGGCAATTGGGGTTAAGTGACTTGCCCAGGATCACAAAGCTAGGAAGTGTTAAGTGTCTGAGATCAAAATTGAACTCAAGTCCTCCTGACTTCAGGGCTGGTACTCTATCCACTGCACTACTTCGCTGCTCCATGAAGCATATTTTCTACTACTTTTTTTTGTTTTTAATTTTTTTTGATGCAGAAAATTGTTTTGCATGACTATATATATTTGCAATAAGTTCTATTTTTCTTTCCTTCTTAATGTTTGAAAGGAAGGGCAACAATTGAAACTGAAAATAAAATTGAATTTAAAAAATTTTTAAATTGTAATACAAAGCCAAAAATTAATAAAGTGCATGACTTGTAGAAACAAATAATTTGGAGGAGACTTACACCTTATCATAGCTATACATTATCAGAGGATTATATGATCATAGATTTACAAATAGAAAAGATCTTAGATTTCATTAATTTTATTTAAGTCCTTCATTTTATAGGAAGCTCAGTTTTATTTATTGAAATCCTTAGCTCCCTTCAATAATAATAAGAATAATAATAGTTTAGGAAACTAAGGCCCTAAATTCCAAATTGTTCTCTAGCTTTTGGCTTAAATACTAAGTAATTATTTTTTTCTTGAAGTACAAATCAATACCTATAAATTATTTGAAAAAAATATTTTATGCCCTAAATAGGAAAACAAATATTAATACTATAGAACAATTGATCAATACTGTGATACAAATAGTTGAATGATCTATAGTTTCATTAATGTGATGAAACCTCTTTTCACAGATAGAGATCAATATTCTGATTTATTACTGCCACACACACCCCTCTCCAATCTTCCTAATAACATAGATTTTTGAATTAGAAGTGTCCTTAGAGACTAACCCATTCATTTTAACAAATGAGAAATTGAGACCTAAGGAGGGTAAATAATTATCCAAGGTCACATATTTACTAAGTTTCTGATCTGAACCCAAATTTTCTTGTTTGCAAGTCTAGCACTCTGCTTTTTACAGTGTCCCTGGGTATAATCGTAGTATTCATATGTTTCCAAATGACAAAGAAAAATACAAGCCGCTTAGCTATTTAAAAAAAAAAAAAACACGGAAATACTGGATCATTGTTCACATCCTTATAAAATTGAAATACATACAGACAAATCCAGCAGACTTGCATCTTTTCTTAAATATAGAAGCAACTATATAACACATAAGTACATCTTGAAACTTCCTTGATTTTTTTTTTCTCAGAGGATGTTTTGTTTACTGATTCATTCTTTCGATGACTGGTTGTAGAAAAGGTATTGTGTACTTTATATGAAAAGATCTGAGACCCTGAAAATGTCGCTCATAGTGGCAATAATTTCAATATGGAAGAATCTCAGAGATCAGCTAGCCCAAACCTCTCATTTTACAGATGAGGAAATTGAGGTCCAGAAGAATGAGTTGAATTGGCTAAAAAGGTAAAGGGGAAATAAGTCTTTATTAAGTACCTAATATGTGCCAGACATTGTGCTAAGTGCTATACAAATATTACCTCAATTGTCACACAGGTAAAGCCAATATGTGGATCCAATCCTGTAATTCCAAATCTAGCATGCTTTCCATTCCATTGCATTGTGTCTTGGAAGCTTGCAACCTTTTTTGTCTAATTCCATAAGCATATAATAAACAAAATTATAGGAAAAGCTACAGAAATCAAAAAGTAACAGTACCATTTTATCCTTGCCTGATTAACTTGGCCATAACTAGGAATATTTTAATTGCTGGCAAAAAGCACTGTGGCAATGAGGGAGGTAGGACAAAATTTAATCCATGAGTCTTATCACACCAGAACTGAGAGCATTGTGGGAACTTCTTATTAAAAAAAAAAAAAAAAAAAGGATTGTTTACAGCCTTTCCATGTTAGTATTTTGGTGTGTTTTGTATGAGGGCAAATTTAGCTTACTTTATTACATATGTAATAGTTACAGTATTACATATTACATGCTACATACATAGTTTACATACTACATATTTCCTGGCAAACAGGAAAATAATAAAGAAAGATTCAAAAGGTCAAGAACTTGGCCTCAAACAACTCAATTGACAAACTCAATTTTACTTAATTTAGAAAACAGTTAATAATCAGCCATGATTCCAGAGTACCAGTGATAAAGAATGCTACTCATCTCTTAACAAAGAGAAGATAGAATTAGTATGCAGAATGAAATATTTTTCTTTTTTTTTTTTAAAATTTATTTATTTATTTATTTTTTAATAATTACTTTATATTGACACTCGTTTCTGTTCCGATTTTTTTTTTCCCCTCCCTCCCTCCACCCCCTCCCCTAGATGGCAAGCAGTCCTTTATATGTTGGATATGTTGCAGTATATCCTAGATACAATATATGTTTGCAGAACCAAACAGTTCTCTTGTTGCTTAGGGAGAATTGGATTCAGAAGGTATAAATAACCCGGGAAGAAAAACAAAAATGCAGATAGTTTACATTCGTTTCCCAGTGTTCTTTCTTTGGGTGTAGCTGCTTTTGTCCGTCATTTATCAATTGAAACTCAGGTCTCTTTGTCAAAGAAATCCACTTCCATCAAAATATGTCCTCATACAACATTGTTGTCGAAGTGTATAATGATCTCCTGGTTCTGCTCATTTCATTTAGCATCAGTTCATGTAAGTCTCGCCAGTCCTCTCTGTATTCATCCTGCTGGTCATTTCTTACAGAACAATAATATTCCATAACATTCATATACCACAATTTACCCAGCCATTCTCCAATTGATGGGCATCCAGAATGAAATATTTTTCTAGGGGACATTGTTAAAATGAAATTTTATCTTTCTTGAGTCAGTGTATTTCTTATAATGCTTTCCCCTCATCCCCCCACCCTGGTTTTCTTTTGTGTGTGTGTGTTGGGGGGGGTGGGCAGTATAGGTAAGAGGTAGAAAGAAAATAAAATGAATAAGTATTAATTGAGGGGGGAAAGCCAATAGGAAGCTCAGTTTTATTTATTGAAATCCTTAGCTCCCTTCAATAATAATAAGAATAATAAGCTATTATTATAATCAGCATCTTTAAAGTTTACATCAAGATATATGTTATGTTCTCATTTGATCCTCACAACAATCCTGCAAGATAGATTCTATTATTATCCCATTGTACAGATGAAGAAACTGAGGCTGAAAAGGTAAAGTGATTTGCCCAGGGTCACATAGCTCATATGCTTTTAAGGTTGGATTTGAATTCAAGATTTAGTATTCTAACCCACTTTACTACTGAGCTCTCATTATGAGCTTCTCAAGGTTTACTTCACTTACCAGATCCTATAAAAGGCCTATCCTCATTGTATCCCTCACCTTGTAGTTGTTACTGCTTTCTTCTTCATCTTCACCCTCCATTTGTACTTTGGAGATATTTTGCATTTATTGATTTTAATACATATGCCCTTCATAACCTGGCTGCCTTCTACATTTGCAGTCTTACATTTTCCTTCCTTCCATTCTTTCCATGTACTTTTCAATCCAATGACAAGAGCCTCCTGGCAGTTTTTTTTGGGGAAAAAAAGACCTCTCATCTCTATGCTCAATGCATTTTCTTTGACTGTTCCTTATTCCTGGAATGTTCTGTTTCCTCAACCCCAACTGCTGACTTTTCTAGCTTTCTTTAAGGATTAACTAAAATCCTACCTTCTATAGCAAGTCTTTCCTAAACTCACTTAATTCTAATACCTCCCTCTGTTAGTTTATTTCTTGCTTATCCTCCATATAGTTTGTTTGAATGTATTTGTTTCCTTGTCTTTCCTGCTAGATTATAAACTCCTTAGGGCAAGGATTATCTTTTGCCTCTTTTTGTATCCTTGGTGTTTAGCACAGAGCACATAGTAGGAGTTTAATAAATGTTAATGACTGATAGTGTTTTTTCTCAATGAAGAATAAATTATTTAAGGACAGTTTTATCTCTTTTTGGTCTTTGTATCCTACTTGCCTCTCCCAATGTACTGCACACAGCAGAAATATTATACATAACACTTTATAAATATGTGAATAAATAACATACATAAATGATTATAAAATTGAAATGAGCAGTCTGCAATATTAGTTTTACCTCTAGTGTATACAAAATACTTATGTGTTATCTAACTAAAATAAACATTAAAGAATGTCATTCTCATTTCATATATTATCAATTTACTAGGCAGCTTGAAGAAAAAAATAATTTTTAAAAAGAATAAAAATATTTTAATTGATTTTACAAACTAAGATGACTAAAATGATACTGGACAATATCTGTCTTAATTGAGCATAGTGGTTCGTTCTCCAAGTCTTAAAGTCAGATCTGTATTAAATTTAAGCATCCTATTGCTACCATAACTGTGGGTTTGTGATTGGACTCTATCCCAGGGTAACCATGGCTACTGAAGTTTGCTTTTTCATTGCTTCAGTGGAAACCAGTTCTTCCAAGATTGAACTGCTTCCAAATTTAGGGCAGCATAGTATGCCAAGCCAAAGTTTCCAGAAGCAGACTTCTGGTACTCTACTCGCCAAGCCGCTTCTTTCCAAAATCTCTTGCACGCAGACACACACACACACACACACACACACACACACACACACACACACTTAAGAATGAGTAAGGTTTCACTTGTTTTATGGGTTAAAAGTAAAATACTTAGTCTCTAATCAAGAACCATGTAGTATGTACTATAATAGATACTTAATAATAGCTACATCTAAATCAAATATTTTCAGGGCTTTTAAAATTGTGCCTTTATTTTAAAATGTGACAAAGAGAAAGGGTAAAATTAAGTGAATGACAAAGTTTACATTAGTTAAAACATATATTCCCCTCCTGTAAGCTGTAATAACATTAACATAGTATAAAGCTTCTTAAATATGTGGGGTTACATAACTCAATGTGGTGAGTTTATGATTTATTAATAGTAAAGGTTTGATTTGTATACCTATTGTATATATCCAGTGTCATGTAAAAATTTCTCAGGAGAAAAGGGGTTGTGAGTAGAAGAAGTTTAAGCCTTGATATAGTAAATAAAATGATGAACATGGAGTCAGGAAAAGCTGAATTCAAGCCCTGAATCACATATTAACTAGCATAAATCTAATTAAATCTTAATCTCAGTTTCCTCCTCTGTAAAATGGGAATGATGATGATAGCTTCTGTCTTATAGGGGGATTGTTATAAGAAACAAAATGAATTAAACTTGAAGCACCAAATAAATGTTAACCATTGTTATGAATAGCTCTTTAATCCTTTATTTTCTAATACACTTTTTTATTTATATGAGAGGCAACATGGAAGAGGGGAAAGATGGCTTTGAATTCAGAAAAGCTTTGGAATCAGTTTTGCTTCTTGCACCTACTAGCTAAATGGCCATGAGAAAGACATTTCAGTTATTAATAATCCCAGACACTTCTCTGAAAGCAATCACTTGTTTGTATTAGTACTGTTACCACATTAAGAGTAAAATCACAGGTCCCAACCAAAAAAAAAAAAAAAAAAACAAAAACAAAAAAAAAAACTTGTCTACAAGTTTTGTTGTAAAAATAACAGAGTTTTATTTACTTCTTCTAAAATCCAAGTTACTGATTGTAAGGAGGAAGGACATAGGGAACAGTGGGAAGAATACCAGATTTAAAAATCAATGGACCTAAATAAAAAAATAAATTCCCAATCAGCTCTTTCTTAAAGTCTCTTATAGCTGTTTGAATTTTTTTTTTTTCTCTATGCAACAAGATGGTTACACTAGATGGTGTCCAAGATCCTTTCTAGCTCTGTCCTTTCTAGCTCCACATTATATGATTGTCCTATTGACCTTTTTGTCTAACAAAAAAAAAAAAAAAAGCATATTGAACATAGTTGCCAGTCAGCAAATGTTTGATGAATCTTAAAGGTATCATCATTTTTCATTTTATATACATATATATGTGTGTGTATTTATCTCTCATCTATAAATACTGTAATGACTTTTCATAAAAGGTTGTAAGTAACCACAGTCCCCTTAGAATCTAAACTGTGTCTGACATTTTTCCAAGGAAAATACAAGAAAACAATTTACTGAAACATCACCTAGAAGTTTAGTTGGGTTTTTCCCCAAAGATCAAGGTTTCATGTAGTTTTAGACCCTGTGGTATGACAGGCATATAATAATGTAAAGAGGACAAGAGAGAAAAGTGAATACTTAGTTTACAAGCATTTACTGAATATCTACTTTGTATGATTTTATCACAACTGTGTGTCCATATTCTACCATCTGCAAAACTGGGAATATGAACACAACCCAATATCATAATCATTATACCAATATGGTGGCATTTGGCATGTTTGTAAATATTACAAAAACAGACACATTTGCCAGAATTCATGTTCCGAAATCCATGAGAATCATTTCCAATAGTTTCTAAATTCTTTCTATCTATTGAGAGGGTACAATGAGGTCTTAACCATAATCTTTATAGAATATCATTATTAATCTCTGCATAGGATCCTATACCCCACTGACTAATTCCTATTAGAATAATCCAACTTTTTAGGCTCAGTATCAAGGCCAAAGACTATCAACTTTCATATCAATTATTTATATTTTTCTTTTTTTGCTGAGGCAATTGGGGTTATGTGACTTGCCCGGGTCATACAGTTAGGAAGCATTAAGTGTCTAGAGACCAGATTTGAACAAGGCTGGTACTCTATACACTACATCACCTAACTGCTCCTATGTCAATTCTTCCCCTTACTTTGTCAAACATATTTTTAGGATTTCCCAACAAGATTTCCCTTCATGCTCAACTCCAATAAATGTGCTTGTTATGCCCTGCACACCACTTGTGGCTACTGACACCTCATCTTTACACATTACATTTCTCCCAACTGGAATTCTCTCTATTCTTTTATGCTGATGATAGATAGTCATGGGTTTTGTTGGAGATTTTGTTTTGTTTTGTTTTATTTTCAAGGAAATAGAGGCCCAGGGACATTAAGTGATTTGGCTAAGTTTGCTTTTTGTTTCTTTCAAAACATGATCTAAAATTCAATTTTTTAATGCCTTCCTTGTTTTATCCTACCAGTTTCTACTCACTGTGTATCCCTAGTACAGAAATATGTAGTTTTTAGTACATTATTTTGCTTGTTGCTGAGTGTATATGACTGGATAACAATAACACCAACCTCCCAGAGTTGTTCTAAAGTTCAAATGAGATAGTATTTACAAAGTATTTAGCATAGTTCCTGACACACAGTAAGTACTACATAAATGCTAATTATTGTTCTTATCATAATTATTTCTTGTTCTGGGGTGTGTGTGTGTGTGTGTGTGTGTGTGTGTGTGTGTGTGTGTGTATGATTTGTCAAAATATGCCCATATGCTAATTTATGAAATTCTGTATTTACAGAAAATTAAATTAGGGGCTAATTATCTACTTTACAAAAGAATTTATAATAGATTTCCATTAAGTTGCAAGCTTTCCTAATACAGCCCAGGTATAGTGAAAAAAGTAGTTATCTATGAGTCAGAAATTCCCAATTGTAATCTCAGATATACAATAATCTAAATCATATCTTTCTACTATAAAATATTGTAATTCTATAATAGCTCAGTTTAAATGATTCAATGTTTTTTAAGTGACTATAAAAAATTTTAATGAGAGTATTACATAGAATCAGCTATATCTAGTGTTATTATGTATAGAGTGATGTACTATGTACATAAGAATGAAATAGAAGAGATAGATCTTGGTCTGCAAGAAATAAATTACATAGTTGGAAAAAACAAGAGTTTGTTTCATTAGATTATATAACATATTATGAGAGAAATATTTTGTAGGTCCTAAAAAATGAGAATTGCATTTTTTAAAAAGAGGAATTAGTTTCAAATTCCTTTAGAACTCCAATTGGCACATATTTAGTTAACATCCTTAAGGCTATTCATACTGTTTCTTGGCCAGAGTGAGCTATAACCATTCAATAAATATTTATTGGCTTTTACTCTGCATCCAACATTGTGCTAAGTGCTATGAAATTTGAGAAACAGAGGAAATTATCCAAAGTTGTAAAAATAATTTAGCATATATTTGAGATGTCATTTATATAAGTATGTTAATCTTGGGGCACAGTAGTTACAGGGAATTCCCCTAGGGTATATTAATATTTTGTACTTTTTACATTTCCATAGTTAATGAATTAACTTCCAGTTTTTTTATATGAATAAATCTGTGTTGATACCTACCTACTCATCATTTGATTGTTACTGATCCTAACCACATTACCCATTCTGCCAAAAAGGATGGAACATTGTTAACTGTAATGGGCTGAGGCTTGAGTTGATGCACTGAGGTCCCAAGCACATGAGGCTAAATAGTAATTGGACCATACTCTATTAATATATAAGCTTGGAGAAAGAATGGCCCCCACCCACTCTTTGTGCAAGTCCTGATGTGTTGTATAGGAAATGACGATTTTGGTGGGTGGAGGCAGGGGAGTGGAAAAGGAAGGGGAAGGAGAGACTTTTTGCATTGCCATTGCGACAACCTTTCTGTTTGTTTTTCTTCTTCTTTTTGCTTTTGCTGAGGCAGTTGGGGTTAAGTAACTTGCCCATGGTCACACAACCAGGAATTGTTAAGTGTCTGAGGCTGGATTTGAACTCAGGTCCTCCTGACTTCAGGACTGGTGCTCTACCCATTGAGCCATCTCTTCCCCTTCTGACTTCAGGGCTGGTGCTCTGCCCACTGAGCCATATCCTCCCCTTCCCCATTCTTCCATGGCTTCAATTCCTCCTGGAAAAAAACTCCTTGGCTTCACGAGCCATCTCCCACTCCTTGAAAACAAGGGACTTTTTGTGTTCTTTAACATGTAAGTTTCTGTACCCTCAAGATCTTGGGCAAGGCAGTAGGTCTCAAACTCTGAGTCTCAATTTCTTTTACCACAAATGAGTCAATTGGTCTAGATGATCTCAAAGCTTCCTCCAATCTCCATATCTTTAGTCTTATGATTTAAAAATCATAAGAGACCCAGTTATGATCTTTCTTAGATGGCTAACAGATTTAGCCTTATAAAGCCTCCGTTTCTTCAACTTAAAGATCCTTTCAGCTTTTCATATTGTGATCTTTCACCTGCTGTTTGGTCTTCCTGCCAAAGCAAAAAGCAGTGGGTAGAGCAAAAAGCAAAAAAACAAAGAGAAACAAACAGAATCCTAATCAGCAAAAAGCAAAAAGAAGAAGAAAAACAAACAGAAAGGCCGTTGCATTGGCAATGCAAAAAGTCTCTCCTTCCCCATCCTTTTCCACTCCCCTGCCTCCACCCACCAAAATCGTCATTTCCTATACAACACATCAGGACTTGCACAAAGAGTGGGTGGGGGCCATTCTTTCTCCAAGCTTATATATTAATAGAGTATGGTCCAATTGCTATTTAGTCTCATGTGCTTGGGACCTCAGGGCATCAACTCAAGCCTCAGCCCATTACAGTTAAAAATAAATAACTATTCTTTCTGAAGTATTCCAGTAAGCAACTGAATATAACTTTTGTCTGGGAGACTTTTTAGGGAAGTTGAAATTAGTTAGCCCAGTTCCTGGGATTCCTGGGCTTATATAAAAATTTCCTTCTAACTGTCCACTATCACCATTATTATTCAATATTGTATTAGAAATGTTAACTTTAGCATATGAGAAAAAAAGATTAAAGGAATTAGAATAAGTAATGAGGAAACCAAATTATCACGCTTTGCAGATGATATTATGATATACTTAGAAAACCTAGAAAATCAACTAAGAAACTACTAGAAATAATTTACAACTTTGGCAAAATTGCATGATACAAAATAAATCCGCATAAACAAGCATAAGCATAAGCATTTTTATACATCATTAACAAGACTCAGCAGCAAGAGATACAAAAGAAATTCCATTCAAAATAACTGTCAATAACATAAAATATTTGGGAATCTATCTGCTAAGAAAAAGTCAGGAACTATATGAACACAACTACAAAACACTTTCCACACAACTAAAGTCAGATCTAATCAGTTGGAAAAATATCAAGTGGTCATGGGTAGGCCAAGAGAATATAATAAAAATGGCAATACTACCTACACTAATCTACTTATTTGGTGCCATACCAACCAAACTTCCAAGAAATTATTTTACAGACCTAGAAAAAAATAATAACAAAGTTCATCTGGCAGAACAAGATGTCAAGAATTTCAAAGGAATTAATGAAAAAAAATGCCAATGAAGGTAGCCTAGCTGTACCATATCTAAAATTATATTATAAAGTAGCAGGCATCGAAACCATTTGGTACTGGCTAAGAAATAGAGTAGTTGATCAGTGGAATAGGTTAGATTCATAGCACAAAATAGTCAATGACTATAGTAATCTAGCACTTGACAGACCCAAAGACCCCAGCTTTTAGGATAAGAACTCACTATTTGACAAAAACTCCTGGAAAAATTGGAAACTAGTATGGAAGAAACTACGCATTGACCCACACCTAACATCACATACCAAGATAAGGTCAAAATGGGTTCATGATTTAGACATAAAGAGTGATATTATAAGCAAATTAGAAGAACATAGGATAATTTACTTCTCAGATCTGTGAAGGGAGGAATTTGTGTCCAAAGAAGAACTGGAATTCATAATTGAACACCAAATACATAATTTTGATTATATTAACTTAAAAAGTTTTTGTACAAGCAAAATTAATGCAGACAAGATCAGAAGGGATGCAATAAATTGGGAAAACATTTTTATTTAAGGGTTCTGATAAAAAACCTCATTTCTAAAATAGAGAATTGACTCAATTTTTGTTTTAAATTATAACTTTTTATTGACAGAACCCATATCTGGGTAATTTTTTTTACAACATTATCCTTTGCACTCACTTCTGTTCTGACTTTTTCCCTTCCTCCCTCCACCCCCTCCCCCAGATGGCAAGCAATCTTATACATGTTAAATATGTCACAGTATATCCTAGATACAATATATGTGTGCAGAACCAAATAGTTCTCTTGTTGCACAGGAAGAATTGGATTCAGAAGGTAAAAATAACCTGGGAGGAAAAACAAAAATGCAAACAGTTTACATTCATTTCCCAGTGTTCTTTCTTTGGGTGTAGCTGCTTCTGTCCATCATTGATCAATTGAAACTGAGTTAGATCTTCTCTTTGTCAAAGAAATACACTTCCATCAGAATACATCCTCATACAGTATCGTTGTTGATGTATATAATGATCTCCTGGTTCTGCTCATTTTACTCAGCATCAGTTCATGTAAGTCTCTCCAAGCCTCACTGTATTCATCCTGCTGGTCATTTCTTAGAGAACGATAATATTCCATAACATTCATATACCACAGTTTACCCAACCATTTTCCAATTGATGGGCATCCATTCATTTTCCAGTTTCTAGACACTACAAACAGGGCTGCCACAAATATTTTGGCACACACAGGTCCCTTTCCCTTCTTTAGTATCTCGTTGAGGTATAAGCCCAGTAGTAACACTGCTGGAACAAAGGGTATGCACAGTTTGATAACTTTTGGGGATTCCAGATTGCTCTCCAGAATGGTTGGATTCATTCACAACTCCACCAATAATGCATCAATGGAATTGGCTCAGACTTAGAAGAATTCAAGCCATTCTCCAATTGATAAATGGTCAAAGGATATGAATAGACAATTTTCAGATGAAGAAATTAAAACCATTTCTAGTCATATGAAAAGGTGCTCTAAATCACTATTGATCAGAGAAATGCAAATTAAGATTACACACCTCTCAGATTGGCTAAAATGACAGGAAAAGATAATGACGAATGTTGCAAGGAATGTGGGAAAAGTGGGACACTAATACATTCTGGGTAGAATTGTGAATGGATCCAGCCATTTTGGAGAAAGATTTGGATCTATGGTCAAAAAGTTATCAAATTGTGCATACCCTTTGATTCAGCAGTGTTTCTATTGGACCTATATCCCAAAGAGATTTTAAAGGAAGGAAAAGATCCCACATGTGCAAAAATGTTTGGGGCAGCCCTCAAACTAGAAATTGAATGGATGCCCGTCAGTTGGAGAATGGCTGAATAAGTTATGGCATATGAATGTTATGGAATATTATTGTTCTATAAGAAATGATCAGCAGGATAATTTTAGAGAGGCCTGGGGAGACTGATGTTAAGTGAAATGAGCAGATGATATGATGGTATACTTAGAGAACCCTAGAGAATCAACTAAAAAACTACTAGAAATAATTCACAACTTTAGCAAAATTATAGGATATAAAATAAATGCACACAAATCATCAGCATTTTTATATATTACCAACAAAGTCCAGCAGCAAGAGATACAAAAAGAAATTCCATTCATTATGCATGGCAACATCAATATTATAGGATGATCAGTTCTGAGGAACATGACTCTTTCCAACAATGAGATGATTGTTGCCAGTTCTAGTGATCTTATGCTGAAGAGAGCCATCTACACCCAGAGAGAAGTCTGTGGGAACTGAGTGTGAATCATAACATAACATTCTCACTTTTTTTTGTTGTTGTTTGTTTGCATTTTGTTTTCTTACTCTTTTATTTTCCTTTTTGATCTGATTTTTCTTTTGCAGCAAGAGAATTGTTTAAATATGTTTGTACATATTGGATTTAACAACATATATTTTAACATGTATAACATATATTGGATTGATTACTATCTAGGGGAGTGGGTGAGGGGAAGAAAGGGGAAATCTGAAACACAAGGCTATGCAAGGGTCAATGTTGAAAAATTATCCATGCATATGTTTTGAAAATAAAAAAAAAAACTTTAATAAAAAAATTTCCTTTTATTCTGGAAAAGAGGAGAGGGAAGGTTAAAAACCCTTAAAGAGATGCATAGTGTGTTCCTCAAAAATCTATAGAATGGGGCAGCTAGGAGGCACAATGGATAGAGCACTAGCCCTGAAGTCAGGAGGATCTGAGTTCAAATCTGACCTCAGACACTTAACACTTCCTAGCTGTGTGACCTGGGCAAGTCACTTAACTCCAATTGCCTCAGCCAAAAAAAAAAAATCTATGGGACTATTAACCATATGGAAACATTTATCATAAGATAAGATTTACCATAATATTGCTCCTGTTTCATGTCACACTAAAGTATTTGAGGAATTTATGGAATTTTTTTAAGCACTACTAGATGGAGCATGGTACAATGATGAGAGCTGATTTCAATCAGGAAGATCAAGATTCAAGTACTACTCTGATATGTACTGCCTGGGTGATGCTGAGCCAGTTATCTAAAACCATAAGTAATTTTTTTTAATGATATCTGCTATTGTATGAGGATGTATTCTGATGGAAGTGGATTTCTTCCACAAAGAAATCTAACTCAGTTTCAATTGATCAATGATGGACAAAAGCAGCTACACCCAAAGAAAGAACACTGGGAAATGAATGTACTGTTTGCATTTTTATTTTTCTTCCCGGGTTATCTTTACCTTCTGAATCCAATTCTTCCTGTGAAACACGAGAACTGTTCGGTTCTGCACACATATACTGTATCTAGAATATACTGTGCCATATTTAACATGTATAGGACTGCTTGCCATCTGGGGGAGGGGGTGAAAAGAGGGAGGGGAAAAGTCAGAACAGAAGTGAGTGCAAGGGATAATGTTGTAAAAAATCACCCACGCATGGGTTCTATCAATAAAAAGTTATAATTATGAAGAAAACTTTTTTAAAAATTCAGAAGAGACCTAGACAAGGAGAATAGTGTTGAAACTATCGCATTAAATTTGAAATATAAAAAAATAAATAAATCAGAAAAAGTTCTCACAAAAAATAGTAATTATAAAAAATAACTTTGAAGCAAGTTGCTCTGATAAGGCCTTATTTCTCAAATATAAAAGAAATTGAGTTGGGCCATATCCCAATTGATAAATGATCAAAAATATATGATCTATGTTCAATGGGCTATAAAATTCATGCATATTTTTGACCTAACAATACCATTGCTATGCATGAATCCCAAAACAGATTTTTAAAAACAGAAAAAGGACTAATATATACAAAATGTTTACAGCAGCTCTCTTAAGGCAAAAAGAAATTGAAGGGATGCCTATCAATTGGGGAATGACTGAATAAATTGTGGTATATTATTATGTTGAATGTCACTGTTCTATGAGAAATTATGAACAGGATGCTCTCAGAAAAAAAAATTTGGAAAGTGCTTCATTAATTCAAGCAAAGTGAAATGTATTGTATACAAAGTAATAGCAATGTTCTGGTGTGATCAGCTGTAAATGACTTCGCTATCTATTCTCAGCTGTATAATCATCCACAACTATTCTAAAGGACTTTTGATGATAAATCCTATCCATACCTAGAGAAGGAACTGATTGTGTCTGAATACAGATTTAAATATTCTTTCTCTCTGCCTCTGACTCTGTCTTTGTTTTTTACTTTATTTTTCTTAATTTTTTTTTGGGGGGAGATCTGTTTTCTTTTATAATATGACTTTTATGAAAATATCTACATAACTTCACATGTGGTTTCTTGATGGGGGCAAAGGATGGGGATGAAGTAAAGAATCTGGAATTCAAAAGTTTTACAAACAAATGTAAAACATGTTTTGAATGTAACTGTAGAAAAATTAAACAAACAAAAA